>NC_084493.1:31298103-31902154 GCF_030035675.1 Rhineura floridana
TTTCTGCTAGTAGTATGGTATCTGCATGTCTTATATTATTGATATTTCTCCCTCTGATTTTCACACCTCCTTCATCTTGGTCCAATCCCGCTTTCCCTATTAAATGTTCTGTGTATAGATTAAATAAATAGGGTGATAAAATACACCCCTGTCTCACACCCTTTCCGATTGGAAACCAGTCGGTTTCTCCATATTCTGTACTTACAGTAGCCTCTTGTCCAGAGTATGGGTTGCACATCAGGACAATTAGATGCTGTGGCACCCCCATTTCTTTTAAAGCATTCCATAGGTTTTCATGATCTACACAATCAAAGTTTTTGCTGTAATCTATAAAGCACAGGGTAATTTCTTTCTGAAATTCCTTGGTCTGTTCCATTATCCAACATATGTTTGCGATATGATCTTTGGTGCCTCTTCCCTTTCTAAATCCAGCTTAGACGGCTAGCATTTTTTGCTCCATATATGGTAACAGCCTCTGTTGTAGAATCTTGAGCATTACTTTACTTGCATGGGGTATTAAAGCAATAGTTCGATAATTACTGCATTCCCTGGGAACCCCTTTCTTTGGAATTGGGATGTATAAGGAACACTTCCAGTCTGTGGGCCATTGGTTAGTTTGCCATATTGACAAGTTTTTGTCAAAATTTGGACAGATTGAGTCTCAGTAGCTTGTAGCAACTCTATTGGTATGCCATCTATTCCTGGTGATTTGTTTCTTCCAAGTATTTGAAGAGCAGCTTTCACCTCACATTCTAAAATTTCTGGTTCTTCATCATACAGTTCCTCCATGAATGAATCTGTCATCCTGTCATCTCTTTTATAGAGTTCTTCAGTGAATTGTCTCCTTCTTCCTTTTATTTCATCTCGGTCAGTCAGTGTGTTTTCCTTTGGATTGTTCAACATCCCTACTCTTGGTTTAAATTTCCCTTTCATTCCTCTAACCTTTTGGAATAGGCCTCTTGTTCTACCCTTTTTGCTGTCCTCTTCTATTTCTATACAGTAACTATTGTAATAGTTCTCTTTGTCCCTATGTACTAGTCGCTGTATTGTTGCATTTAGGGTTCTGACTGTGTTTCTGTCTTCTTTTGCTTTTGCTTTCCTTCTCTCTTTAACGATTTAAAGAGTTTCTACATTCATCCATTGAGGTCTTTCTCTCTTTTTAACTAGAGGTATTTTTGCATTCTTCCCTGATAATATTATGATTGTTTTCTTCTTCTTCTTTAGCTTTACTCTGATTTTTGATATGACCACTTCATGATCTATACTGCAGTCTGCTCCTGGTCTTGTTTTCGCAGAAAGTATGGAACTTCTCCATCTTCTGTTACCAGTTACTGAATCAATTTGATTCCTATATTGACCATTTGGTGATGTCCACGTGTACAGTCGTCTTTTCGGTTGTTCATAAAATGTGTTTGCAAGAAATAAATTATTGGCTTCACAGAATTCAGTAAGTCTTTCTCCTGCTTCATTTCTATCTCCTAAGCCCCATTTTCCCACAATTCCTAGTTCTTCTCTGTTCCCTACTTTTGCATTCCAGTCCCCCACGATTATCAACACATCTTGTTTCGGTGTGTGATGAATTTCTTCCTGTACTTCTGCATAAAATCTCTCCAATTCCTCTTCTTCTGCATTTGCCGTCGGAGCATAGACTTGGATGATGGTTATGTTAATAGGTTTCCCGTTTAATCTCATTGATATCACTCGCTCAGACCTTGCTTTGTAGCTCCTAATTGCTTTTGCTACATCACTTCTCACTATTAAAGCAACCCCATTTCTTCTTAATTTCTCGTTTCCTGCATAAAATATTTTGTAGTTGCCTGACTGAAAATGTCTCTTTCCCATCCATTTTAATTCATTCATGCCAAGTATTGTAATGTTGATACATTCCATTTCTTGCTTGACAATTTCTGTCTTTCCCTGGTTCATGCTTCTCACATTCCATGTTCCTTATTATAGTTCTTGGACTTATTACACAGCCCAACACACACAAAAAATTTTTTTAGTTGCCAAGGATGTTTGAATGACTTTAAGGTATTTTGGGGGTGCTAAATCCAAAAATGACATTAGTTTTGCCGAATTGGCTCTAGTTTTTGAGATAATGGATACCCCTCAAATGATGATTGTATCCCAATACGACCTGTAGCTGCTGACATATGCAGCAGGGTTTGGTCTGTCTTTTTACTCTTGAGCATTGTTTTGCAAGTTTATCCATTGCATATAATATCATATTGATACTTTTTTTTTTTGAAGAGGAATATGAGTTTGTCACGAAGAAGCTGCTTAAACAATCCTAATGCATTCTGCTACAGTAGGGCCCCGCTTATACGGCGGGTTCCGTTCCGGACCCCCCCCCCGTAAAGCGGAAAATGCCGTAAAGTGGAACCCCATTGACTTTAATGGGGCGCGTCATGCAAAAATGCCGCAAAATGCCGCAAAAGTGGCAAAATCGGCTTTAAAATTGAAAACGAAAGCTGCCGCATTAGCGGAATGCCGGGAAGTGGAGCACTTGCAGGCAGGGCCCTACTGTACATTTGTGGTGAATACACTCTGCAAAAACAAAGAAAAAACATCACTGACTTTGTAAAACAAGCATATCTTGCTTATTTTGGAGTGAAGCTTGAAGATCAAGATAAGTCTTGGGCTCCCCATAAGGTTTGCAAAACCTGTGTAGAGTGCCTATGACAGTGGAAAAATGGAGAAAGGAAACATTTTAACTTTGGTGTGCCTATGGTGTGGAGAGAGCCGCAAAACCATCATGATGATTGTTATTTTTGTGTTGTGTATGTGAAAGGCTTCAATTGGTCGCCCTGTTTGATGACCTATGTCGGGAAAGAGACAGAGGGAGTGTAACTCTGTTGATTCTCCTTGACCTCTCAGCGGCTGTTGATACCATCGACCATGGTATCCTTCTGGAGAGGCTTGCGGAGTTGGGAGTTGGAGGCACTGCTTGGCAGTGGTTCCGCTCCTACTTAGCGGGTCGTCTCCAGAAGATAGTGCTTGGGGAACATTGCTCGACACCGTGGGTTCTCCAATGTGGGGTCCCCCAGGGTTCGGTTCTGTCTCCCATGCTTTTTAACATTTATATGAAGCCGCTGGGGGCGGTCATCAGGAGTTTTGGAGTGCGTTGTCATCAGTACGCTGATGACACGCAGCTCTACTTCTCCTTTACATCTTCTTCAGGTGAGGCAGTCGACGTGCTGAACCGTTGCCTGGCCGCAACAATGGACTGGATGAGAACTAACAAACTGAGACTTAATCCTGACAAGACTGTTGGTGGATGGTTTCTCTGATCGGATGGTGGATATATACCCTGTCCTGGATGGGGTTACACTCCCCCTAAAGGAACAGGTTCGTAGTCTGGGAGTCATCTTAGACTCTTCCCTCACACTTGAGGCTCATGTAGCCTTGGTGGCCCGGAATGTGTTCTACCAACTTCGGTTGGTAGCCCAGCTACGTCCCTATCTGAGTAAGGAGGACCTCACATCAGTGGTACATGCTATGGTAACCTCGCGTCTGGACTACTGCAATGCGCTTTACGTAGGGCTACCTTTGAAGACGGTTTGGAAGCTACAGCTAGTGCAAAATGCGGCGGCCAGACTGCTAACAAGAACCAAGCAGTCTGAGCATATAACACCTGTGCTAGCTCACCTGCACTGGCTTCCAATATGCTTCCGGGCCAGATTCAAAGTGTTGGTACTTACCTATAAAGCCTTATACGGCGCGGGACCACGATATCTGTCGGAACGCCTCTCCCGATATGAACCGGCCCGTACACTACGGTCTACTACGAAGGCCCTCCTCTGGGTTCCGACCCATAGGGAAGCCCGGAGGGTGGTGACAAGATCTAGGGCCTTCTCAGTGGTGGCCCCCGAACTATGGAATAGTCTCCCCGAGGAGGTGCGCTTGGCGCCGACACTATCATCTTTTCGGCGCCAAGTTAAAACCTTTTTCTTCTCTGAGGCATTTTAATTCATGTTAATTTTAAACTATTATAATTTGATTTTAGACTGTACAGTTTTTTGTACAGTTTTGTATTGTGTTATATTATATTGTGTTATTTTTTATTGTATTTTTAATGTTCACCGCCCAGAGAGCTGTTGCTAGTTGGGCGGTATATAAGCTTAATAAAATAAAATAAATAAAATAAAAATTGCTACAAGAAACATAAGTGGGAGTATCCTGATTTGGGACCTGTGCCACACAGCGAAGACGTTCCCATACCAGTGTTTACCTCACTGCCTGACCTTCCATTGTCAGATGTTGAAGAAATGCTGGATGTGGAGGTTAGCACAGGTGGTAGCCCTGGAAGTGGATATGAAGAAAGCTTTTCAACACCTGAGCAGTTCTCCCAAAAGGAACTCAATGATCTGATACGAAACCTCAGTCTGTCAAAGCAAGCATCTGAACTTTTAGCATCCAGGCTAATGGAAAAGAACTGTCTACAGCCGGAAGCTAACATAACAGCTTATAGAATCATAGAATCATAGAGTTGGAAGGGGCCTTGTAGGCCATCGAGTCCAACCCCCTGCTCACAGCAGGAAATCCACAGCTAGAGCATCTCCCGCAGATAGCTGTCCAGCCTCTGCTTGAAGACATCCAGCAAAGGGGATCCCACCACCTCCCTAGGCAGTCGGTTCCATTGCCGAACTGCCCTTACTGTCAAGAAGTTCCTTCTAATGTCCAATCTGAATTTACGCTCCTGCAACTTAAAACCATTAGACCTAGTTCTACCCTCTGGGGCAGCAGTGAACAAATCTGTACCCTCCTCTATGTGACAGCCCTTCAGGTACTTAAAGAGTGTAATCATGTCGCCCCTCAGCCTTCTCTTCACCAAACTGAACATGCCAAGTTCCTTCAACCTTTCCTCATAAGACTTGTTCTCCAAACCGGCTATCATCCTCGTCGCCCTCTTCTGAACCCACTCTAACTTGTCTATATCTTTCTTAAAATGAGGCACCCAGAACTGAACGCAGTACTCCAGATGAGGCCTGACCAATGCAGAATATAGTGGGACTATTACTTCCCTCGACCTGGAAACTATAGCTCTGTTTATGCATCCCAAAACCGTGTTTGCCTTTTTTGCCGCAGCATCACACTGCTGGGTCATGTTCAACTTGCGATCCACTACAATTCCAAGGTCCTTCTCACATGCACTACTGCTAAGCCGGGTATTTCCCATCCTGTACCCATGCATTTTGTTTTTGTGGCCTAAACGCAGAATCCTGCATTTGTCTTTATTGAATGTCATTTTATTAATTTCAGCCCAATTTTCTAGTCTATCCAGGTCCCTTTGGATTTTATTCCTGTCTTCCATTGTGTTAGCTATCCCTCCCAGTTTCGTATCATCCGCAAACTTCATAAGGCTTCCCTCCTCCCCATCATCTAAGTCATTGATAAAAATGTTGAAGAGTATCGGCCCCAGGACAGAACCCTGTGGCACTCCACTCGAAACCTCCTTCCAGTCTGAAGCAGAGCCACCGACGACCACTCTTTGAGTACGGTTTTCCAACCAGTTGTGAATCCAGCTGACAGTATTTCCATCTAGTCCGCATTTGACGAGTTTGCTAATCAAAAGGTTGTGGGGTACATTGTCAAACGCTTTGCTGAAATCTAGATAGATGACATCTACAGCATTTCCACCATCTACTAGGCTAGTGACCCGATCAAAAAAAGAGATGAGATTAGTTTGACAGGATTTTTTCTTGGCAAACCCATGCTGGCTCCTACTAATCACAGCATTGTCATCTAGATAGTTGCCAATGGACTCTTTTATTATCCGTTCTAATATCTTTCCCGGTATTGAAGTCAGACTGACCGGCCTGTAATTCCCCGGATCTTCTTTTTTACCCTTTTTAAAGAGCGGGATGACGTTTGCCCATCTCCAATCCTCCGGCACCTCTCCCGTTCTCCAGGATTTCTCAAAGATGATGGCAAGAGGTTCCGAGAGTACATCTGCAAGTTCCTTCAATACTCTGGGATGCAGTTCATCAGGCCCTGGAGATTTGAACTCATTTAGGTTAACTAGGTGTTTCCTGACTATCTCCTTATCAATCTCGAACTGCAATCCCGACCCCTTACTGAGATTGCTACCGATGCAAGGTTGCACACTGTTCCCTTTTGGGACAAAACGGAGGCAAAATAGGTGTTGAGCAGTTCTGCCTTTTCCTTGGTATCTGTCAACATTTTGCCATCCTCATTGAGCTGCAGTCCCACCATTTCCTTGGTCTTTCTCTTGCTTGGAACATATCTGAAAAACCCCTTTTTGTTGTTCCTCGCTTCCCTCGCCAGCCTCAGCTCATTCTGGGTTTTAGCTTTCCTTACGCTATTCCTGCAAGCCCGAGCCGCTCGTCGGTACTCTTCCTTGGTGATGCGTCCTTCCATTCTTTATACATGCTCTTTTTTACTTTTACCTCCTCCAGCAGTCTTCCGTGTAGCCACATTGGCTTTTTCCAATGTCTTCCATTTTTCTTTCTCTTTGGAATTGTTTGCGATTGCGCTTTTTGTAATATGTTCTTCATGAACTCCCACGCTTCTTGGGCTCCTTTTTTCTTTAGTCTATCTAGCCACGGGATCCTACCCATCATTTCCCTGAGCTTGCTAAAATTAGCTTTCCTGAAATCCAAGGTCCATGTTTGACTATATTCTTCTTTGCCTTTCCCCAGAATCACAAATTCCAGCATTACGTGGTCACTTTCCCCCAAGGTACCGACCGCTTTAATTCCCGTGACCAATTCGTCCGTGTTAGTTAAGATCAGGTCCAGGATTGTCGATCCCCTTGTTCCTTCTTCTACTTTTTGAAAGAAGAAATTATCAGCAAGGCCCATCAGGAATTTGTTGGAGGCTTTGTGCTTCACAGAGTTTGTCTCCCAGCAGATATCTGGGTAGTTGAAGTCCCCCATCACTACTACTTCTTGCCTCCTTGAGATTTCAGAGATTTGTTTGAGAAAGGCCTCATCTACCACCTCTTCTTGGCCAGGGGGGTCTGTAGTAGACACCTACTACCATGTCGGTTTTATTTGTTTCTCCATTTATTTTTACCCACATGGTCTCTACTGGACCCCTTTGTTCGCTCTCTTGGATTTCCATAGAGGTGTATTTGTCTTTGATGTATAATGCTACTCCTCCTCCTTTTCTGTTGCTTCTATTCTTTCTGCAGAGTTTATATCCTTGAATGGCTATATTCCAATCATGGGAGTCATCCCACCAAGTTTCTGTTATCCCTATGAAGTCATATTTGCCTTGATGCACTGAGACTTCAAGCTCCCCTTGCTTGTTTCCCAAGCTCCGCGCGTTGGTATATAGACACCAGAAGTCTCTTTTGTGCTTATTGGATTCCTCCGTTAATATACCGTGTGCTTTGCCATGCATCCCTTTCTCCCAGTGTCTCCCGTACCCTTCAAATCGTTGCGTTTACAACCCGCTGTCTTTGGAACGGTCTTTAAGCTATCATCTCCATCCCCCAGAGGCTTTAGTTTAAAGCCCTCTTGATGAGTTTTGCCATACTTCTGCCAAAGAGATTCTTCCCAGTCCTTGTGAGGTGCAGCCCATCTCTTGCCAACAGTCCCCCCTGCAAGAAGCTTAGACCATGGTCCCAGAATCCAAACCTCTCCCGTCGACACCATCTGTGTAACCAGTCGTTGACCTGCAGTATCTTCCTTTCCCTTTGTAGTCCTCTATCCTTCATGGGAAGAATTGACGAGAGACCACCTGCGCCCCCAAATCCTTGACCTTCCTACCCAGAGCCTCATAGTCTGAGGTGATCTGTTCCAAGGTGTTTCTGGCCATGTCATTCGTGCCCACATGGATGAGGAGAAAGGGGTACCTATCTTGTTTCCCAATGAGCCTCGGCAGGTTGTCAGCGACGTCCCAGATGCGTGCCCCAGGGAGACAACAGACTTCCCTATTCATTTTGTCCGGCTGGCATACCGGTGCCTCTACCCCCTGAGCAACGAGTCTCCAACCACCAGCACCCTCCTCTTTTTGCCGTGAGCTGTGGTTGCATGAGCTTCCTTCTTCTGGGGTGTGGAGACTTCCTTTGCAGTCAGTGTCTCTTGATGCAGGTGAGTTTGTTGAGGCTCTTCAGGGGTGCTGTCTGTCGAGAGATGCTGAAAGCAATTTGTTAGTTGCAGCAGTTCCGACTCCCTCCTGTTTTTCCTTGCCCTTACAGTGACAGTCCTCCACGGGAGGAGGGACTTCTTCCATACTTCAGCCAAGATGAAGAACTTGTATACTGCAATAACATTCCTGGACTTCTTCTCCAAATGGGACTATCGGAATATTGACCAGAAGATTGGCGGCTTGAAATGTGTTTTATTGCACAATGGTAACCGCTATGCATCTCTTCCAATTGCTCACTCAACAAAACTTAAAGAAGAATATGAAAATATCAAAATGGTTTTGCAGAAGCTCTGCTATCATGAGCACCAGTGGACTATTTGTGTTGATCGAAAGATGGTGAACTTCTTGCTTAGGCAGCAAAGTGGATACACGAAATACCCTTGTTTCATCTGCTTGTGGGATAGTAGGGCAAAGCGAGATCATTGGAAAAAAGTGACATAGCCTTCAAGGGAACACATGACTGTAGGTGCAGCGAACATCATTAACAAGCCATTGCTTGACAGAGAAAAAATCATTCTCCCACCACTCCATATCAAGCTTGGACTGATGAAGCAATTTGTTAAGGCCTTGGACAAAGATGGTGATTGCTTCAAATACATTTGTAGATCATTCCTTTGACTGACTATGGAAAAACTAAAAGCAGGAATCTTTGATGGTCCTAAAATTTGTAAACTCTTCAATGATTTGAATTTCACTAAATTTATGAATGATGTTGAAGCTTCTGCCTGGTGCAGTTATGTCTCAGTTGTCAAGAACTTCTTGGGTAACCACAAAGCAGACAATTATGAAGAATTGGTGCAAAACATGCTCGTTAACTTTGAACATTTGGGTACTAATATGAGCATAAAGGTACACTATCTCCATAGCCACTTAAACAGATTTCCGGATAATCTTGGTGATTTTAGTGAGTAACAAGGGGAGAGGTTCCATCAGGATATAAAGGTGATGGAGGACTTCCCGGAAGGATTGCTCCACCTGTGGCTGCCTCTGAGATGAGCTCTGTCTCAGAGGAAGCTTTTTTCAGTTTAAAATCAGTCAAAAGGGAACTTTGACTGGTATAAATGTTCTCCCAGGCAAGGGTGAACCGAAGATTATCCACAGAAACTTCGTTGGGCTGTCGGTGGCTGGAATTGATCAGGAATTCCCTGGGATAAGAAGGCATACCTAGCAGCCGAGGACGGAGTTAGGACTTCCAACAAGCTGGGCTGAAAAAAAGCGAGACGTTTTTTCTTTTAAACGATCCACAACGGGCGAGCTTTCTTCTGTCTAATCTTATCATTTGGCTTAAATTACTACAGTAAAAGAGATTTGTTTAAGAATCAGCAATTAAGATACCTGGGTGAGTTACACTTCTCTCTTTTATACAAGGAATTAAGGAGGAGGAAAGAAAATTTTAAAAGCTTATCTTATTTTTTATGGCAAAAAGCTGGCCTGAATTTGGAAACTATAAAGATTAAAACGGATGAGGGGCAACTTACCCGAAGAGAAAATCTGATTTAGATGATTATTTGATTGATATATGTCTGGGACTACTTTTTCTTGGACTATTTTCTTTAGACGAATCTGCTGTTCGTGTATGTTACTAATTGTTCGGCGCTGTGAACCAAATTTGTTTTGCATTCTTGGACGTGCGGGAGATAAGAACTGTGCTGGCCAGATGATGTCAACAGGCCTGGAATATTAACTCCCTTATTGCTGGAAAAAGAAGCAAATTACTCTTTGCTTGGGAATTGTGGCTATATTGGAAATTTGAAGGTTTTTTTTTTCGGCTTTAAGAATGACAATCAAAGAAGTGGCAGAGACCCTGGATATACCCCTGGAAGGGTTTTCCCCTCTGGATATGTTTCAGAAGATAATGGATGAGATTAAGATAACGAAACAAGAACTGGGACAGAGTAGACAAGAGATGGCAACTGAATTTGGTAAAGTGAAACAGGAGCTGAAAGAAATAAAGGATTATATGAGGAAAAAAGCAGATGGACAAGCAATAGAAGATGAAAAAGAAATTAAAGGGAAGGAGCAAATTCTGGAGATTGGATCAGATATATCAAATGTGGAATTGGAAAAAGATTTGGACTTTATGGCAAAAATTGAAGGGAGGATGCAAGTCCTGGAGATTGGAACAGATATATCAAGTGTGGAACTGGAAAAATATTTGGAGTTTGTGGATCCTGGAGATAAAGATTACTGTTTGGAATTCAGCGTTGTCTCTGGAGAAATTGATGAAGATATCAGAGATAAAGCTATCAATGTTTCAATGGAATTTCTGGACTGGAATGATTTGATGGAACTTGAAATAGAGAAAATATAGAATTAATTCCAGATATGTGACAATGGAAAAACTCTCAAGAGATGTGCTAGTGCATTTCGTAAAAAAGAGGAACAGAGATATGACCTTACAACAATATTTCAGCAACACATTCAGAATTGATGGCAAGGAAATATTTGTGATGAAGGAAATTCCCATCAGACTCTTACTATATGACTATGACTATGACAGCAAGATTATTATGGGTGCAAGGATGGAAGTTGGAAGATGGAATTAACACTGATAATGGAAAAATGGCTATTGAAATTATTGGACCTAGCAGACTTGATGAGATGGATTAATTGACATGTTTATTTGGAGAAAAATCGATGGATATATTTCTCAAGGAGTGGAAACCTCTCTTTGACTTTTTGCGGAAAGAATAAAGCGATGTTAATGAGATTTGATGATTAATTAAGATAACTACTGGAGGAAAGTGATTTTGTAATATGTTAAGAGACAGGTTTGTTATATATCATAGACCTATGGCTGATCTGCGACAAATCGGAAGTCAACATTTTATTTTATTGTTTGATTTGTTTCTTTTTTGTTTTGTTTTGTTTTGTGTTTGAAAATTTGAATAAAATTAATGATAAAAAAAGGATATAAAGGTGATGGAGGAAAGGTATCAAGGCAGATGGGGCAGACACATGATGGCAGACTACTGCTGGAGCCTCCAACGTGATTGTTCTGATGCCCCACATAAAAGAAAATCGTACACACAGCGTTTTTCTATGCATTAATTGTGATTATCTGAATCAGCTTACTTTGTTTTAATGTTATTGTACTGAATACAACGCCATGAGGTATTTCATGTGTTTACTTTTGTATGATTTGAGACAGTTTCCATGTCATTTGTGGGTAGGCTATGCCTGACCATTAATTTTTTTTGAATTTGTTATGTTTTTCAATGGGGGCATCCATTATCTCAAAAATTAGAGCCAATCTAGCAAAACCGATGCCATATTCGGAATCAGCGACACAAAGTTACCCTAAAATCGATCAAACATCATTGGCAATAAAATTAGTGTTGACCAGTGTTATAGTTCTGTTTATATGGCAGAATCATTTCTAAATTTGCATCTATACATATGTGAATATTATGCAAATCTGTCCCCACTTTTTTGTTGCAAGTCTTCTGTTTTTGGCAATGAGTAAGTGGGCACCTTAAGCAGGGAATGTCCGAACAGGGGCCAGGGCGCTTCTTTTTTCCAATGACTATGACTTATGGTGACCCTATGAATCAGTGACCTCCAAGAGCATCTGTCATGAACCACCCTGTTCAGATCTTGTAAGTTCAGGTCTGTGGCTTCCTGGTGATTATTATACCCATGTTAAAAATGTCTGACACAGACTAATCAGCTTTTCTGTGACCTGGGTTGATGCTGAGCTGCAAAAGCCAATTTTCACTAAAGTGATAGACTTGTCTGTGAGGCTTTTCTTTAGATCTTTGGCCACATCCACACCATACATTTAAAACACTATTATTCCACTTTAAACAGTCATGGCTTCCCTCAAAGAATCCTGGGAACTGTCATTTATAAAGGGTGCCAAGAGAGGACCCCTATTTTCCTAGCAGAGCTACAATTCCCAGAGTTCCCTGGGAAGCAAAGATTGTTTGTTAACCCCCCCTGAGAACTGTAGGTCTGTGGGGGGCATAGGGGTCACCTAGCAACTCTCAGCACCCATAACAAACTATAGTTCCCAGGACTCTTTGGGGGAAGCCATGCCTATTAAAAGTGGAATAAGAGTCCTTTAAATGTATAGTGTGGATGTGGCCTTTGAATGCTGAGGAGCTGATCTGTGAATCACAAAATGGAGAGCGTGCTGAACTTGGACTGTGTTTATTGTTTTAGGTATTTGTAAATTGCTATATGAATAGAGTGAGTGATGCTCTTGAGAGATACGATGTGGAAAGAGACAGATAATCATCATCATCATCATCATCATCTTCATTTATTTGTATGCCGCCTTTTCACAGCTGAGCCATGCCCAAGGCAGCTTACAACGTTGAAAAATTACATGATTCATTCAGTTACAAAAATAAAACAAAATATATTCAAACCACAGTCATAAGCAATAAACATACAATAAATATATTGTATATATATATTGTATATATTGTATAAATATATCTATAAATATACAATAAAATTAAGCAATCTCCACATCATAATAATGTCTAACAATAAAAATACAAAGCTAAAACAGCAAAAGTGCACCTCTAAAATTAAATCTTGACCCCAAAAAGAACTCCTTAAAAATATCCCCAGTAACCTATAGGCATCCTGAGCAGCAGGTCTTTCAGATCTAGCAGCAAGATGGCTCCTCGCCCTTTCAACAGTTGCTGCTTTTGTCGCTGGAGTAAGACAGGGTAGATGGGAATTAGCCAGCAATGCAGGATGCAGGTCTTGCAGAACTCACACAGGTGAGATGATCTCTGGTCCCTTCAGCATTTGCTGCTTTTTGTAGCAGCGATAAGTCAGAGCCTGGCCCTCCCAGGTCAGGAGGAAGTCAGCCAGCAATGCTACCCTTCAACATCAAATGGCCCCAGAGCACCTCACGAACTTTGCTTCTCAGGCTCAGCCCTTGTTGTTGTTGTTATACCTTGGAAAGTCATGAAGTCTGGTGAATAAAAATTCTGTTCCTGCTAGCTGATAGAGATGATTATTCCAGTTTCTTGTATTCAGCACAATGCCTACTGGGTGTGGGTCTGAGGTGAAGGAAGCGCTGCTCCAACTCTCCTGCTTGCCAGGAATGATGGCGAGGACAGGAGTCCCACCTAGGCAAGAAGCGGGCGGAGAGAAGTCATACGGCAGAAAGCGGGGAGGGATGTCCAGTTAGGTGCTGGGAGGATATTTCTGGTAGACTTATGCTTCACCAAAAAAAGAGAGAGGACAAAAGGACCTATACATTTTGCATATGCTAACTCACTAGTACATGTGCACATTTGGAAATAATTGCTCTTATTTCTATAGACATTAAATCAATCTCACCATAGTAGGGAAGGCTCTGAGACCCAGTGACCTGTGTGCCTGCTCAGTCAGCTGTCAGGTGCTAATGGCCAACTGGCAACTTCAAGGATCCTCCTGGTTTCTGTTATCTTTAAACTAGATTTGGAGCAGCCAGCTCACCAAACACTGAGAACCAGCTTGGTATAGTGGTTAGAGTGCCGGACTAGGACCTGGGAGACCAGGGTTCAAATCCCCATCGTAGCCATGAAGCTCACTTGGTGACCTTGGGCCAGTCACAGTCTCTCAGCCTAACCTACCTCAAAGGATAGTTGTAATATGAAATGGACTGCCGTCAAGTCGATTCCGACTTATGGCTACCCTATGAATAGGGTTTTCATGGTAAGTGGTATTCAGAGGGGGTTTACCATTGCCTTCCTCTGAGGCTAGTCCTCCCCAGCTGGCTAGGGCCTGCTCAGCTTGCCACAGCTGCACAAGCCAGCCCCTTCCTTGTCCGCAACTGCCAGCTGGGGGGCAACTGGGCTCCTTGGGACTCTGCAGCTTGCCCACGGCTGCACAGGTGGCAGGGCACGTAACCCCTGAGCCACTCACTGTGGGGGTGATCTTTAGCTGGCCCTTGATACCCAGGAGACATGAGCAGCGATTTGAACTCACAGACTCTGGACTCCCACCCAGGCTCTCCTCCCCACTGTGCTCTACCAGCTGTTTGTTGTAATATAAAGGAAGTAAAAAAATATATTTTTTAAAAAAATAAAAGTGAGCAAGAACCAATGAGAGAACTCCTTCAGATAAAGGACTGTCCCCAGCACGTGACCCTACCCTCCTCCTGCTCTCCTCAGGCTCCTCCATAACAGAACTGATGTTATTAATCTCCTTCTCTTAACAAAAGAGAAGCAATGTGAGACTGTTTATAATCTTGTCCAGCTTGTCTTTCTCCTTTTGCGACCATTTATTTACCTTCCCCTTCATCCCAGTCGAAGGAGAGAGATGGAGCAGGCTCTGAAGCAAAGTTCACTAGAGTGCAGCATGAGAAGAACCTGTTTTGAATTGGAACAGCAGGCATTATATTGCATGGGTTTCTGAAATGCCACATATACAGGGCCCCACTCTTAGCTGATATACAGTGAAGATTCCTGAATGGATCTTCTGTCTCTGGGCTCATCTACATGGTGGTTTACTGTGTGTTTGGTGCTACTCACATCTCCTTTTAATTTGCATGGTTCCCATGACGTTACTGGTATTTCCCCCCTGGAAATCTGTACTAATCCAATCCACTGATAATCCGAAAAGGGGAAAAAAATTGTTTTCAACCCATATCTCTAGTGGTTGCAGATGCTTTGCTCCAATGCTTTTAGGTAGGTGTGTCAATCATTTCCCTCTCTACGTCCACTATCTCCTCATTTCATTTGGCTGACAAGCAACTTCTGGCTGCTTTCCCTCGTTCTGCTGCCCTTTTTTATGTTGCTGCAAATGGTGCCTTATTTTTCCTTTCCCCCTAACTTGTGCACAAAAGCATAAGACTGCTTTTTCAGTTGTATTGTAATATGAAAATACAAACAATAGCACTTCCAGGTTGTTGCTGTTTTAAATGAAACGTACTGCAGCTGGTAGAACAAACTGAGCTTGCTCAGTTGCCAAGCAACCAGAGGGAGTGGAAATGTTAAATTAGAGGGCATGGTCATTAGGAAACTGCTTGATTGATCCTTCCCCTCAGTGTGCATAGAAAACACAGTGTTTGCAGCTGGCATTGAGCCCTTACTGTGGACGGTGCAAATAGAAAACAGAGGTAAAAACAGCATCCTTAGTATGAAGTTATGCTCCCATGTGGATAAGCTCTCTTTCAATTTTTTTGGGGAAAAGGAGCTCTGTGGGGGGGGGAGGGGGGCTGAGAGGACCAGTAGCAGCTTGGGGGGATACATTTTTTCATTGTGAAAATGATTTGAAGGGGAACTCCTCACACCAAGGATTCACCTTTAATCCAAACCTCCAACAGGGGGAGCTCCTTTTAATTGTTTGCAGTACAAATCCATCTTTACTGTCCTTTCTCTCAGGGTAGTTGGGAGTAGTTAAAGGCTGTTATGCTACATATGCAGAATTACAGCTTATACTACCAGGGCTGGCACTAGACTTCAGGGTAGTGGAGGCTAGTCCCTTAGGGCAAATGCAGCACTGCCCCACCAACTTCAGCCAGCCCCAGCCTTCTTACACATATCCAGATCAGAAGATGGCCCTGCTTGTCAGCTTTCTCCTCCTTAATCTAGTGTTGCCCTTTGTAGAAATCAACAGGGAGGAAGAGAAGGATGGGGCTTAAACTAGTAGCATAGTGACAAGTTCAGAAGTACAGGGTCCCTTCATGATAGTCACACCACGCCCCCTCACTTGCTTGCTCTCCGTTGTCATCTCCACACTCTTCAGTCCTTCCTACATGCATTTTCTCCCAGAACAACAGATGTCCCTAAGAGCCAATCAGCATGCAAGGGGAGTGTGTTAGCTACTAAGAAGAGTCTTTGCAGTGGCTGGCTCTTCTCCTTTCACTCTGATTGGCTGCAACCAGCAGGAAAGGACAAAGAACCATGTAAGAAGATTCTTCTCAGTAGCTAGCACACTCCCCTTTCATGCTCATAGGATACTGGAGACATGGAGACTCTGCTGGGACCCTGCTCCCAAAAAAGTAAAGGATCAAAGACCACTACACTCCTGCTAAAACCTGTTGGCTCTGCTTGTCATCGATACTGGTTTTGCCAACTGTTGGCACCTTTGTGTTGGTCCTGCCAGTCCCAATGTTCACTAGCCACCACTGCTTCAGAGGGACCTTGGCATGTCCTAGCCAATATCCCCCTGGCTGCTGAACCACACCTCATATCTTCCTCTTTGGGATGGCAGTGTACCTCCACTGCCTCCTGGTCTCTGTAAAAGGGTCATAAAGAGATCTTTTTTCAGTAGGATTACCAAGTCTCTGGTTTTTGCACAGAGACTCTGGTGTTTTGGGGGGCCTCTCTGGGTCTCCAGGTGAGTCACCTTAATCTCTGGACTCTTAGCTTTCATTAAAAAAAGTTTCTAGGTGGTCTGATTCAAGAGATATACACGAAATGTCAGCTGCTCCCCCTGCAACTTCTCTTAGAAACTGGCAACTCTAATCCCCACCCTTTCAGGTTTTTAGCCAATAAGTGAAGTCAGGGTTGTGATTGACAAGAGTTTTGCTGACCTCCAGGCAAGAGCTAGAACCCATTGCAAATATTGAAAACAGATTCCTTTTCCTGTTTGTCTGTACATCAGAAGTTGAGTGAGTACATAATATGCTATACTTTTCTAATTATAAGGAGTCAAACAAGTTTAAATTTTACTGGGCTGTTGAAGAGGGCAGTTTATTTGTCTAACTCATAGCCTGTTCTGAAAACCTTCCCAATATGAAATTTTAATCCATTACCCACTTTTCTGGGAGTAAAGCTGGAATGCTAACCCCACATACCTGGGAGTAAACCCCACTGAATTCAGTAGGGCTTACTGTTGACTAGACATGGTTAGGATTGTGCTGTAAATAAATGGGACTTTTGAGTGAACATAGCAAAGGATTGTTTTCTAAATCTTTCTCTCCCCCTCCAATCCTTTTTTTAAAAGCAACTAGGCAGGGCTTCCTTTTGAATTATTATTAGAATTAGAATTTATTACCTGCCCTTCACCCAAAGGCCAATGCTTTTATTTTATTTTATTAATACTGATTTTTTTTTAAAAAAAATGTTCTACAATGACTAACTGGTTTTGACAATAAACTATTATATAGGGTGTATGTATTTTTACATCTCCAGTGTGTGTGTATATACAATCTTTCCAACAACCATGTGAGGTAGGGTTGGAAACAAAGGCAGCTTACAACAAGAAATAAATCCATTTAAGATCCAATAACCATAAAACAAGTATAAAACAACTTTAAGTGGCATGATGCTGAAATTTGGATTGAGTTCCTTATCATTTGAGGTTGCAGTCCTTTGCACACTTCCCTGTTTTAATACATTTAATACATTGGGACTATAAATATCTTTACAGGTTGTATAAATAATAAACAGCTTTGACAGTCATCCTTATATAAATATTTCTCCACACTGTCTCAATATGTATCTGATTTCACACTATGGTTGTACATTATTATTTCCTCTACATTTTTGGTGTGACCTTCTTGCTTGAGGTGGTCATGGTCCCCCTCCGTTGTTTTTACCCTGAGGGACAGACTGACAATCTAGGAATGCAATTTTTGCATGAACAAATAATGGGACCAACTTCACTAACAGTGTCCACTTGTGCTTCCATCTGCGGAACTGGCATTGTTAAAGTGCTACATAATACTTGTTCTGTACTTGGAAATGACTCTTTGGGTGGCAGGGCAACACCAACTCTTTGGAACACCTTGTCTATTGACATCAGGTGGTGCCTTTGCTGTTTACAAGTGGAAGAGCTAGAGAGAGACTTCAATTATGAAGTAATTGAACATTCAGACAAGAGGCCTTGAATCTCTTGGAATTGTATCCAATGGTAGCTCTACTCAGAGTACATCCCTTGATGCTAATAAATATGACTAGCTTAGGTTCATTAATTTCGGTGGGTCTACTCTTAGTGGGATACAACTCTTGGAAGGAGGGCAGATATCTGCTGCTTGCCAGGGAATGCAGATCTCACCAGCATGGCCTTTTTCTTCTGCCCTGTCCCTCCCAGAATCTTCCAAGTGACCAGAAGATAAAGGAGGGGGATGAGAATGAATGGGGGGGAGGGCAAATCCAGCCCTCAGGCACAAATATAGGTCATACAATGCCCTGGCCATGTTATTTTTTGTGTGGTTCTTCCTCATTTTCTTATTTTATGGACTTCACATAGCAGGGCACTTGAAAGGCTCCTTTGCCCAGTGGTGGCTAATTTCCATCCTGACAGGTAGGGTGGAAGGCAGGGTGAAGGAATAGCCAATGACAGGCAAAGACAACAAATTCTAGTTGTGTCCCATCCTCCTCCCTGCTGAATTCTACAAGGGTAACACTGAGCTTAAGGAGGAGGAGAAGCTGATAGCCAGAGCCACACCCGGGACTGGATATAAGTAGCAAAGCAGGTAGATGATGGATGGCTGAACGTAGACTGAGGTTGGTGGGATAGTGGCCCAAATGCTGTAATGGACCAGCCTACTCTGCCTTTGACCACTTGTTTCCCACTCTGGAACCAGATTTTATCTATCTATGTATCTATGTATGTATCTATGTCTGTCTGTCTGTCTGTCTGTCTGTCTGTCTGTCTGTCTGTCTGTCTGTCTGTCTGTCTGTCTGTCTGTCTGTCTGTCTGTCTGTCTGTCTATCTATCTATCTATCTATCTATCTATCTATCTATCTATCTATCTATCTATCTATCTATCTATCTATCTATCTATCTATCTATCTATCTATCTATCTATCTATCTATCTATCTTAGATCCTGCCCTTCCTCCTAGTAGGAGCCCAAGGTGGCATTTATCATCTTTCTTTTCTTAGGTTCTCACTACAGCTCCTCAAACTGCTGAGGCAAGCCATACTTACATTTTAAGAATTAAAAGATGCTCTGCAGGACAGCTGGCCTTTTTTGCACATGTAGTGGATGTTTCTAAAGTCTGTTTGGCAACCTCCTCTATGGATTTTATCATGGTTTCCTCTTTGAGTGTATGTTATATTTTTTCTCCAGTTCCTTCAGTATATCTAGAATTGTACTGAAGATGTGATGAAATGCACATTTATTTAAGGAACTGATAAACCAATTATTTAGTTAAAAGACAGATGGTTAATCAACTAAAACTTCTTGAATAGATGAAAAGCCCTATTTAAAAATATTTATTTCTACACACACACACATTAATCCCGCCTCTCAGTCTCTCAGAAAGATTAATCATGCTCAGAATAGTTGTTATTTTTAATAGATCTTGATAAGGTAAACAACTTTGAGTGAACACGAGTGGGATCTTTGAGGGATTTACATTTTGATGTACACTGCCATCTGCCACTTTTAAATTTATTGACCTAGGCATGCTTTTGCTGTCAGCCAGACATGTCAAGTTTTAAATAATTGGTATCGTTTGCAAAACAGCTAATGCTAGTTTGTTTTAAACAATTATCTCAACATTTCATTAGGAAATATGAGAGAAGAGAAAGGTGAGAGCCTAAACTAGGGACGGGGGAATGGAAGGCACTAGGTCCCCCTCAATCTAAGCAATCATTGCAACAAATGATGACTAGCGTTTACTTACATTCTCTCAGAAAGGAACACACACAAACACGAAAACCTCCTCACCTCCCCTGGAAACCCACTAGGTTTGCTTTCTCTCAAAAGTTTCTCACCATCTCATTTGAAGAGGACTTCACAAATTCATTTAGAATTTCACATCAAGCTTGTTTGTTTATCTGTTGCATTTCTAAACCACCCTTCAAGCAATGTGTGTTAAAATACAAAATAAAATATCAACAATAAAACCATGAAATAACAGCAGTATAAAGGATAAGGAACAGCAGCCCAATGCATAATCAGGAACAAAACATTATTCAAAGTATCAGCCCGCTAAGGCTAGGCAGAACAAAGAAGACTTTAGTAGGCAATGAGACAATATTAACAAAGAAGACATACATATCCTTTTGGGGAAGGAGTTCCATAATAAGGGAGCCATGACCAAGAGTCCCTGTTTTAAATCACTGTGGCACAAGCTGCAGTTAAAGGCAGCACATGGACTGGCATTCTTTCAAGTTCCTAAGCCCCAAGCTACATATACCAAAGTGAACATCTTAAACTGAGCCTGGTAGAAGCCAGGAAGCCAGTGCAGTTCTTTTCAAAGTGGTGTAACATGGTTGTACCTAGTACTCTTGGCCAATAATCATGTAGCAGGCAGCAGCATTTTGCAGCAGCTGAAACTTTCACTGGGGGCACAAGGGAGAAGAGAATGCCGCAGTCACTTCATTTTAAAAGGCAAAATGCAACCCTTTTTTTTCACCCGAGTGCACGGAATGACCCAGGATTTTAGGGAGTTCCTGAGATGACTTGAAATGCCTTGCTAACAGTGTAACCTAATGCAAGCATATGGAACCTCACCCAAATCACCACCTCATAACTCAAGGTGCACAGAGAGCCAATGCACTCTCCTAGACTTTATATACCAGGGTAGCTTACAAGACAAAAATCAAAAGTACATTAAAAAAACATTTTAAAACATAAAGAAAAAACTTAGGACCTGAGATCTAAAAAGAGCAGAAGAAGAACCTCATAGAGTTAGATAAGTTTTGATTATGACTGGTTTAGCTAGGATATTTGAAGAAATACAAACATTACTAATCAAATAGTGGACAAAAGTCCCCAGATGGAATTGTTACATTTATTTGACAATGAATTCCAAGATATTAAAAGGAAACCCTTAGCTAGGCCTTTGCTAGTGGCTTACTATGTGTGACTTATAGCAAAGTTTTGGGGGGACCTGAAGGGGGCCACTCTGGTACCAGACAGAAGGTAGGGATGGGCAAATCTATCAATTTTGGTTTCTCTGTTTCTTGTTTTTCCAACTTTAAATTTAATTCTACACATTTTCACATCAGTCTGGATTTTTAAAAAAGCCCCCGTGATAATTCATCAGCATTTTAGTGCATATTTTGCCTGATATACACATCTTTGTATGCAATTATGCATAATATGCACATTTTTGCAAAGCAATTTCCCCTAATATGATGCATTTTTATGCATGCTTCAGTCTATTCATGTTTGTACCCATTTACTTTGCTAGAGAACTGCATTGCAAAATTCAGATAACTGAAAATTTTGAAGGGTGGCTGTGTTTCGGTTCATGTATTGTTTCAGAAAGTGTGAATTAAGTAGCCACACCTTTGAAGGTGCACTTCATCAAATTCCCAGGCTATGGTCTGAAGGCACCTGAGGCCACCACCTTGCTGAAGCTAAGCAGGTCTGGGTCTGGTCAGTGCCTGGATGGGAGGCTGCCTGGGAACCAGATATATGTCACCTCGGGTTTCTATGATGAAAAAAAGGTGGAGTATTAACGGAATAAATTTCTCCCTCATCCCTACTGGAAAGTTTGGTACTTGGCGTTAGTTGAGAAGGTGATTCAGGAGTTCTGGGTTCTGAGAGCGCAACAAAAAAACCCAGTCAGATTTGTTGGAGATTGGTTTGACTTTATTAGTTGAACAAACAAAAAAGTCACATCAACAGATTCCGCCTCCCCAGGTACGGGAGACTTTGGAATTCATAACTTCTTCACTTTGTTTCTTGCAAATCTTGTTTTCCATCGCTATATACTCACCTGCATGGCAAGTTATCCTTTTTCTTTAGTATCCTTGCGAAGATGGAAAATATCATTCCTGCTCTTGTAGGTGGGACATGTTTGCCCCCCCTCCCTCAAAAAGGACTTGGAGCTTGACTCCTGTAGGGCGGAGGTTGAGGGAAGGATCAGAGGTGGCCTGGTAGCCAATTGGAACGGGATTGGAGCATGGCTTTATAAGCATCCCCCAAGGCCTTTCTCCTTGCACTTTGACTGCTCCCACCCTCCCTCCTGTTTGAAGGGGCTAAGTAGGATTTGGGAGTGGGGATGTTTTGATTGGCCTTAGGGTTCCTCCTTTTTTGCCTGTTCTACACTGCTGAGATGAATTACATTGGCTTTTGATTAAGTATGAAACATTGAGCCTGGGTAGGTGAGGCAGTAGGAGAGAAAAACATTGCTAGGTTTATCAAGGCATTATTGGGTTAAGAGCACCCTTTGTCCTGGCTCACCATCCGAAAGCACCACAACAAGGCTCTTTCCAGTAACAGAGGGCTTTATTCAAGAAGGCTCGATACAGGTTCAACAGTAGGCTTGGGTTACACTGTGTGTGTGCATCACAATATTTATTTATTTATTTAACAAAATGTATATACCGTTTGATGTAGAGAACATCTAAGTAGTTTACAAAAATCCGGATCCTGCCCTTAGAGTACAAGATTGGATGGCAGCAAAGATGTCCTGACAAGTTGCCACACCCTTCCCACCTAGCTTTAAAAAAGCAAGGTGTAGCAAGCTCACTTGTGTGACTCTTGCCCGGCATGGGAAGACTGTGCTTGTAGGTGGACACTTCTTTGAGGGGACTGCAACTGCATCTGCCGAAAAAGGTGGTCTGAAGCTCTTGGTGATGGAACAGTGACCTGACCCCTGGCTCCTCCTCCTGCTCTGCCAACCTTCCTGTCTGGTTAATGAGTTTGTGCTCTGAGGATGGGGTGGTGATGAGAACCAAAAACTCTGCTAACCTTCCTGTAACATCGTGAAACAAGGTGGCTGGATCCTCATCCTCCAAACTCATTTGTACCCTCTGCGTCCTCCTCCTCCTTCCCTCATCCAGTGCTGCCACCCCAGCCCAGACCCTATTCAAACCACAGGGCTCATGACACCCTTTAGGAATCTGCCAGAGCATTATGCCTGATGGGTCTTCAGGGTTCCCTTTAGGCCTAACATGCACATTTTGGGTGAACACTGGACACCAGGGCCTGGGTGCACATGTGGGTTTCATACCCTTAGCCATTACCTCCCCATCCTTTGCTTGGAGACCACAGTCTGTGGCTGTATCACATGCAGAGGGGTCTGGAGGGATGCTTCCCTACCAGAATTAGCTAGATTCCTCACCTGCCCACACTTTCTGAATTCAGTTAATTTGGTTAATTTGGATTGTAGTTGGTCCAAGCTGTTGTATGAATAAATATAACCTTATTCCAATGTGTTTGTCTCCAGAGTCTTGTTTGCAATAGTTGGTAATCTAATGTTCTTGGGCTTGATGAACTCTTCTGATAAGTGTTCCCACAGAAATACCTAAAATATTTGGTTATTTGCTCTTTTATTTTGTTGTATTTTACTTTCATATGTATTTGTCTACATACAAATCAATTAAAATGAAATTAGAGAAGGCCTTCTTGGGGTGCTAAAATGATATCAGTGTAAGTTCTAGAGGAGCATCCTTGGAGAGAACCTTCAGCAACCAGGGTGCCGCTACTGAGAAGGTCATTTCTGTAGTAATCATTGGCCACTGGAGAAGGTGCTCAAATGAATATTAGTCACATAGCTTATCTCACTCCACCTAGGGATCACACAGTGAACAGGATGATAGCTAATCATATCTGGTGAAGTGATGACATTTCTGGAGGCAAATTAGGGGAATGTCAGTGAATAAGAAACTTTCTCCAAGGAAGCTGCCCACCCCTCTCCAAATCTGAAAATCAAGTATTTTTCAAAAGTCAAAGATGTTTGTAAAAAAATATGGGTAGTTTTAGCTCAGCTCTAATCAAGATTCGACATATATTTTGTCTCCAGTTTTTACGTTATAATGCATGGCTGGAGAACCTTTGACCCTCCAGATATTGGACTGTAACTCCCATCACTGCAGCCAGCATGGCCAGTGGTCAAGAATGATGGGAGTTGTAGACTCACAACATCAGGAGGGCCACAGGTTCACCATCTCTGCTGTAAACAGCTACTTAGAACTTTAGTCCTGTGTGCATCGTACCTGGGAGCAAGCTCCTTTGAACTCAGAGCGACTTGCTTCTGGGTAGACATGTATAGGATTGAATTGCAAGCCTTTCTATTTCCAGAATGAACACACACATGCAAGCACATAATTGTTTTTATTGTATGCTTCATTATATGCCTTCCACTTGTGGGTCATATTGATTTTAATTTGTTTGCATTTAATATCCAGAGTGCTATTCTGTATTTGATGATGGATGCAAATTCATTCTGTATTGGCCTTATATCTTGTTATGAAATTAATTCTGTGACATTTTAATTCTAAGTTGTTCTGTAGAGAAGGGAGGGAAGGACAAACAACAAGTTGGGCATCCAGAAACCCAGAGAGGTTAAAGTGACATAACTTGCTTTTTCCACAAATTGAACTATAACCTTAATTAATATTCTCTTTGTGTACTCAGTGACAAATGGTAAAGAGAAGGTTAAAAAGAGAGAGAGTAAAACACATATCCCATTATTACAGCAGCAAATGCAAATCCCCACATATTAAAACCACCCCAGTAACAAACAAACCTGAAATTCTATTATTCTTTCCTCCCCCTCCCCCTCCCCCCCTCCAGTGGATGTATCTTGGGAACTCACACTTCCTAATGCGGTTCTAGTTGCTACTCTACAGGATGCATGCTAATTTTGCTTTATTAGAGATGCTCATCCATGGCTCATAATTTCACAGTCTGTGAATCAAATGTCTACAGAGCTTGTCATAGATTGTTCACCCACCAGAGTCCTGTCTGAAAATCAATCACCTATAAACCAGAAAGAAGATACTATTGGAAATGCCAAAGTGGCCATGTGGATAGGCCAACATGCCAATGTTATCAAATTTGTCTTAAACCTCCAAGAGAATTTTCATGGAAAACTTGAATCTACATTCCACACACCTCTGTTGCACACATTTCAATCTCCAAGTGGTGAGAGGGGGTACCAGCCCAGCCTATTCCTTGGTTTCTGTTTCCTTGGAATGAAGGTGCCTGGAGAGATTGTGGTGTCGATGTGATATATGGCTTTATTTCACATCTGTACAGACTGAGCAGAAGATGGGAGAGTTCTCACAGCACCAACATTCCAACAGATCTGGCTCTCACCTTAGGTTTCTGGTGGAGGGGACGCATCCCCAAAGCCATAGCTCCCACAGCAGCCTCTGTGTCCTCCCAGCTCCAAATGAGACTAGCCTAGAGTAAGCCCTGAGGGAACTTTATAAAATAACAACAGGAAAAATGGGTTATATAAGAACCTAAGAAGAGCTTGCTGGATCAGGCCAGTAGCCCATCTAGTCCAGAATCCTGTTCTCACAGTGGCCAACCAGACACCCATTATAGGAAGCCCACAAGCAGAACCAAAGCACAACAACAATCTCCCCTCCTGTGGTTTCCAGCAACTGGTATTCAGAAGCATATTGCCTCTGACAGTGGAGGTAGAACATAGCCATCATGTCTTGTAGTCATAGATATCCTCCATGGATTTGTCTAATCCTTTTTCAAAGCCATCCAAGTTGGAGGCCATCACTGCCTCCTGTGGGAGCACATCCCATAGTTTAACTATGAAGTACTTTATTTTGTCTGTTCTGAATCTTCCAACATTCAGCTTCCTTGGATATCCCCAAGTTCTAGTATTATCAGAGAGGAAGAAAAACTTTTCTCTGTCCACTTTTTCCATCCCATGCACAATTTTATACATTTTTACAATGTCATAGAATCATAGACTAGTAGAGTTGGAAGGGGCATATAAGGCCATCAAGTCCAACCCCCTGCTCCATGCAGGAATCCAATGCTTACTAGTTTTTTATCTAAATGAAAATGCCACAGATGCTGTAACCTTTCCTCATAATGCTCCACCTCCTTCATCATTTTGGTTTCCTTTTTTGAACGTTTTCCAACTCTACAATATCCCTTTTGAGGTGCGGCAGGTTCAAGTTAAGGATGTGTGAGCTTGTACTGAAATGGGTCAAGCCTTTGCACGCATTCCAACTGAACACGCACAAAGGCTTCAGGGAAATCCCTGGCATTGTCTCTGCTCTTTCCCCAAGTCCCAAAAGCTTAAATTGGGGCAGGAAAGCAGTGGCAGAAACAGTCTCAGATAATCTCATGCCCTGTCTGAGCATCTTTTCCTGTTGGTAAGTGGGTCTTCAAGTCACAGGATCCCCAGTGGGAAACTGAAGCTCTGCACATCATTTTCCCCAAAGCACTCTCATATATGGATGAGAATTCTTTGAATGTTTCTTAACTAAGTGAACATAAGAATATAGGAACAATTCTACTGGATCAGACCAAACTTCCCTTTAATTCAACATTGTCCTTCCCACAGTGGCAAACCAGATACCTCCATGCATCCCATAAGCAGGATGTGAAAGCAACAGCTCTCTGTCTGCTCCCCAGAAGCTAGGGGGGTTCACATGCTGCATTCAATGGCAGTACAATATGTGTACTTAGGCATAAAAGTAGTTATTCACATGTAATGTTCAACAAGTGTGCAGTCTGTGTATCTGTGTACACAATGGTTGAGCTGTACACATCAGCAACACTTGTACTTGTGTAGAAGCAGCTTGTACCTGTGTTCAGTGTAATATGTGAACAAGTTTACTGACATTAAGAGGTACACTGCTTCTGAAACTGGAGGTAGGACTTGGATGAGGAGATACAGAGCATGCTTATCAAATTTGCAGATGATACAAAATTGGGGGGCACAGCTAATACAGTGGAAGACAGAAACAAAATTCAAAGTGACCTTGATAGGCTGGAGCATTGGGCTGAAAACAACAGAATGCAATTCAACAGGGATAAATGCAACGTTCTACACTTAGGAAAAAGAAACCAAATGCACAGTTATAAGATGGGGGATAATTGGCTCAGCAATACGACATGTGAGAAGCATCTTGGAATTGTCGTTGATCACAAGCTGAATATAAGCCAACAGTGTGATGTGACTGCAATAAAGGCAAATGCTATATTAGGCTGCATTAACAGAAGTATAGTTTCCGAATCGCGTGAAGTATTAGTTCCCCTGTATTCAGCACTGGTTAGGCCTCATCTTGAGTATTGTGTCCAGTTCTGGTCTCCGCACTTCAAGAAGGATGCAGACAAACTGCAAGAGGTTCAGAGGAGGGCAACAAGGATGATCAGGGGACTGGAAACAAAGCCCTATGAGGAGTGACTGAAAGAACTGGGCATGTTTAGCCTGGAGAACAGAAGACTGATAGCACTCTTCAAGTACATGAAAGGTTGTCACATACAGGAGGGCCGGGATCTCTTCTCGATCGTCCCAGAGTGCAGGACACGGAATAATGGGCTCAAGTTGCAGGAAGCCAGATTTTGATTGGACATCAGGAAAAACCTCCCAACTGTTAGAGCCATACGAGAATGGAACCAATTACCTAGAGAGGTAGTGGGCTCTCCGACCATCTGTCAGGAATGCTTTGATTTGGATTCCTGCTTTGCGCAGGGGGTTGGACTTGATGGCCTTATAGGCCCCTTCCAACTCTACTATTCTATGATTCTATGAATAGTGTCCTGAGTAAGGAGTGCCTTCAGTGCCCGCCCCGGTAGTGACCCAAAGGATCCACTAAGAGGATTTATGGGGCCTGGTGCAGGTGTGATGTTGGGGGCCCTGCTGATACACCGTACAAGGACCCATGCATGTGTGTACAAAGCTGGGGGCCACATGCAAGAATTACTGCATGCACGGACTACATGGGAGAATTCTCACTGGCAGCTCCTCTTTGTCAAGGCATCAAGCAGAATGATAGATCTGCTTAATTTTTTTTTCTTACATGGGGATAGGAAACAGCTGTGTTCCACTAGAGCAAATTACATCAAAGTGGAAATTGGAAAAGAGTCATGCTTTATAGCTAATTGAAAGAAGATCATTTTTTTTAGTTAGTACCCAAATAACCTGTAGAAGCTTGGGGGAAAAGGTTACAGACACTTACTTTTTGCCACTCTAGCTCACCGCAGACAGTACATTCAAAATACACAGCTGTTGAGCTCTGCTTGGCTCCCCCCTCAGCTCAGTGCCCCTGGTGATTGCCCAGCTCCCCCAGCCCCTAAGGCCAGCCTTGCCTGCAGGTTCTGTTTAGCTTCCATTGCTAATAAGACTATACATAGGCAGAGCTCTGGTGACTCAGAACAAAGGTTCATCTAGTCCAGCATCCTGCTTCCCATGGTGGCCAACCAGATTCTTCTGGGAAGTCCTCACTAGCAGAGCACGAAGGCACAACTCCTCCCAGTGTTGCTCTCCAGCAACTGGTATGGACTGGCATACTGTCCTTGTACATGAAGGATCCATTTTGATATCATTACTAACAACCCTTGCTAGAGCAAATCTCCTTTAAATCCATCTAAGATAGTGGTCACCAATATGTACTATGGTAGTGAATTTCATACATTCATTTCCTTAGAAATTGTTTTACGGGTTTTTTTTTAAAGGAATATGAATAGTTTCATTAGAACCAACACAATTACAAAGATGCAGAAAGGGGGGGAAAGAGGCTATTTATATTCAGCAGTGGATAAAGCAAACTAAATAAATACACAAAACACAAGCCCACAAATGGTGTAACGTCATGCTAAAGAAAATTCATATTGATCTTCCTTTTAATAAACCAACTGTTTCCTATCAGCAGAAAGGATTTTATCTGGCAGACTGTTGATGATGGGGATGGATGGGAGAGAGAGAGATCTTAGATAAATTAGGACTTATAGTTTGGGAGATAGAAACATTCCCAAACAAAATCTCTAAAAGAAGGGTTCCTGCTGTGTCTATGGGACCTGAGCTGTCACAGGCCACTTTAAAATTATGCAGAAATATATGAGTCCTCGGGTGATACAAAAATTATGTGACCAAGACTTTATTTTATTAAAAAGCTGCCTGGCTGGGTATATAGCAATGCCCATGACTGAATTTGCCCTGTCAAAATGCTCTTTCAGTTATTCCTCAGAATCTCCTTCCACAACTGACCAGCAGTTTAATTATTGCTAGAGTGGATCCCAGGGATTGGACAGTTTCTGGTTTCTTCTGTATCTCATTATACCAATCTTAATTTCACTTTGTCCCATTTCTGACCCAATTTGCAATTTTTTAAAAAAGTCTGCGCAAAAATCCATATACATTTTCATGCACATTTCTCCTAGTATTTTTGCAAACAATTTTGCATGATATACAGATTTTTTGCAAGCAATTTTCACTAATATGTATTGCATTATTGTACATTAGTGTCATTAATATACACATTTTTGTATGCATCACAAAATTGAGGGATTTTGAAGGATAGTTTCATTTCAATTCACATATTGTTTCAGGAAGAGCGGATGAGGGAGTCTTGCATTAAATGTGAACTGCATGAATTCTCACCCTCTCCTTAAGTCTCACTGCTATGCACTCTCACTGCTCTTTTCCCCAAGGGGTGAGAAATTCCAGGGGTAGTGTGGCTAAAGTTACCTTTGCAGTGGAATACTGGGGATTTATGGTTCCTTTGTAATAACATCTTACAAATGTACATGGATATCATATGGGAAGGCAAGGGGGCACTCCTATGAAGCAGCATATCGTCTCTCTATCTCGGGGTGGAGAACCTTTATCACCCTGAGGTCCATGTTCCCTTCTCTGCAAGGGCCACATGCCAGTATTGGGCAGAGCAATGCATGCAAACTTTACCTAGTAGCTACCAGGCTAGTTTATACACATG
Source organism: Rhineura floridana (assembly GCF_030035675.1). Classification (NCBI taxonomy): domain Eukaryota; kingdom Metazoa; phylum Chordata; class Lepidosauria; order Squamata; family Rhineuridae; genus Rhineura; species Rhineura floridana. The sequence continues at coordinate 31,327,722 of NC_084493.1, forward strand.
CTAACATACCTCTCTATAACCTCCTTCCAGACAAGCAAAAAGCAGTTCAAGGACACATTTCAGCCAGGAAAAGTGCTTAGGGTTGGGCCAGTAAGGTGTGTGGTCTGGGGGGTGTTCCAAGGGCCACATAGAGATGATTAGAGGGCTGTGTTTGGCCCCCAGGCCTGAGGTTCTCCACCCATTCCATCCCATGTCAAATTCTCAAGAAGCCACTGTTATAGCTCCCCCAAAGCATCCCAAATTTAGCTAATTTCAGCAAAAAGTTCTCAACTTCCTTTCTCTTCAAAATTCAAACTGTAGAACCATTCCATTAGTTGGAGGATGTCACCAACAAAAGATGGAGTGGGATTCCAGGTCATCAAGGAAAATATCCTAAGGGGGTGCTTGTTAATAATCATTTCAATTTGTATGCTGCTTTTCAGGTCCTCCCAAAGTAGCTCACAATCAAAAAGTCATAATCTGCCCCCCCAAAATAAAATTGCAATAAAAGAAGAGTATCACTAAAATCACATGAAAATGTAGGATTTTAAACATCTACAACAGGAATGGGGAATCTTTTGAATCTCAAGGGCCATATTCCCTTCTGGGATCCACTTACAAGTGAAATAAAGAATTGGGTCATTTTTTTCTCCACCATTTGATTGAAGAGGACATGTACAGAGACAGCATCATTCCAGTACTCAAACAGCCACATAGTGACCCTGCTACAGTACAGAATATATATCAAGAAGACAACAGCAGCCCTTCAATTTAACTTGATTAAAGCTCCTGGGGCAGGAGACTCCCCCCCCCTTTAATTATTATTGGGAAAGTGTTGTTTAAGGTCAAATCAGATGGTGAAGGTAGCTTTCAGTGTCACACTGCCATGAAAGAACCAGCTGCAAGATGGAGAGAAATGAACGGGACGTGTATGGTTATTGATTCACAGGTTGCCCACCAAAGGGTAGGAATGTATCATGAAATGTGTAATTTGCCCACAAAAGGGGGAGGAGCAGCCAGATCATAGATGGACCCTCAGAGTCCCAATCCCACCTCTTATCATCAGAGAAAGTATGGTGAACCTATTATTCCTATATCACCATTTGTTTGCTTATATCACGCTTCCTTGGAAAGAGCCCAGGGTGATGTACATTAAATATAAAAACAAAATAAAGGACACAGAGCTGAGAACATACATACACTTTTTAAAAGTAGCAAACCATTAAAGCAGATGTACAAATGTTGCCCAGTAGGGCTATGCCTTCTATAAGTCAAGCTGCAAAAGCCTGGGTAAATGAAAACATTTTCAATTGGTGTCTGAAACCTAACATATCCTGGCAGAATCCTGGCAGGAATGGTGAACACACACCCCTGACCTTGAAGACTGAGTAGGCTGGCTACCAGGTGCTCCTGGTAGCAGGTGCTCCTATTAGGCACCTAACAGTTGCTTCTATTAGAAGAGCCAGGACTCTGTTCATCCTTGGGGGGTCTCTCTTCCCTACACTCCCTTCATGAGGTAAAGCTTCCTTGTATTGTCTCCACTTTCTAAGTTCCTTTCCCACTGTGGATATGGTGACTTCTGGCTCACCACTGGGTTGCTTACCCAGAAAGAAGATCCCTACTGACGCCCCTGCAAGTTCGCACACCATTTATTTATTTATTTATTTATTATTTGATTTATATCCCACCGTTCCTCCCAGCCCAAGGCACCATTGCAGATTGTATGCCCCGGCCGTGGGCTTTCAGGTTTCAGAGATACCAAGGAAATGATAAAGCAGATTCAGGTTTGCTTACAAGGAGAGTTTATTGGGTAACTTACAGCACGCGTAACCAATGGATCAGACTGAAAGGTCTTGCACAAATGTTGACCAGTTTGAGCAAATCAAAAGTGGTTATGTAGCATTGCAATGATCTTTGAAGCATCATAGCATTTGATTGTATTGTTTTTGCAAAATCAAAGTGATAAGATATTGTGCTAATTGGCATTACTAACAAGCAGAACATCTTGACATCTTGGAGCTACTTGTCCTGGCAGTACATCAGACCACTTCCTGGCAATGCAAGCTCATTAGCCCCTCAGATAAGATACCAGGTGGCTAAGAGCTAACTATTCACATTGACCATTATTTGACCTATCTTCCAAGCTGCTAGGAAGAAGATAAAACCTAAAGAATGGCAAGGCTCGGCTGGAGGGGATACAGACCTCCATGCCTAAAACAGCTATACATTTGCCCGGGGACCTACACGGATGCTATGACAATGGTAAGTAAGGCGGGTATGAATCTGATTCTTTAGTGTGTTGTTCCTGGGCTGTTCTGCCTCCCCTGGCTTGCCTCACCCTTAACATGCTGGAGAGGAAAGTGAGAGAGTCCCACATGACCTTCTGCCACCACATACAATGTCATTTCTAGCCAAACTGTGTTAACACTGTCAAAGACAGTATGCCTCTGAATGCCACTTGTTGGGAATTACAAATGGGGAGGGGGCTGTTGCTCTCGGTTCCTGTTTGTAGGCTTCTTGTGGACATCTGGTTGGCCACTGTGAGGATCCTGGACTAGATGAGCCTTTGAGCTTGACCTGATCCAGCAGGCCTTTTCATATGATTTTACATCCAGTCAGGCTGGCACTTGGAAGATGGTGCAATCCACTGCTGCCTCCTTACATGTGGCTTAGTGGGTGGGTAGGACTTTGAATTCTATACATGATTTTTTTTTAAAAAAAACACATTTATAACCCCATATTTATTTCATCATGGGACAAAATGTAGTGCACATGAGGTTTCCATTCCCAGATGGTCTCCTATCCAGGCTTCATGCTAGGCTTTCTCTGAATATCCCCCAGAGTATATAATGGTCTGAGTATTCTGTTGGTTTCCCCTTGTAATAGGGAATCAGGACACTGACCCAGGTCTAGGACAGCCATGACCCCTAACCCTGAGCAGTGGCCATGAATCTCACAGAGGAGAAGAAGCCAATTGACCAGAAGCACAAGGAAGTGCAGAACCCAGACTCTGACCCTGACACTGAGCATGAACCAGGCCCTGTCAGCCAGAAGCCCCTTGATCCAAGCCCCCTAAACTGGGCTTCCCTAGGATAGCAGTTCCTGAGTCAAATTCCACTGAAAAACTGTCATCTTCGTACACCAGGGCCCCATAATCTCCAGAGCCTGCTTACCAGTGCAGCCAATACGAACCTACCCGTACACTCCGCTCCACATTGAAGGCCCTCTTCCGGCTGCCTACTCAGAGAGAAGCCCGGAAGGTGATAACAAGAAAAAGGGCCTTCTCAGTGGTGGCCCCCGAACTATGGAATATTCTTCCTGATGAGGTACGCCTGGTGCCAACATTACTGTCTTTTTGGCGCCAGGTAAAAAGCTTCCTCTTCTCCCAGGCATTTTAGTTTCAGTTTTTAGCTTTTTAGCATCTTAGTATTTTTAGTATTTCAGCTTTTTAATATTTAATATGCATTTGTATGTGTATACATATGTTTTAAATTTTTTTTTATATTATTAATGTATGTTTAAATTGCTTGATATGTGGTTTTAATTGTATATCAGATGTTTTACTTGTTGTGAACCGCCCAGAGAGCTTCGGCTATGGGGCAGTATATAAATTGAATAAATAAATAAATAAACATACAAAGCCAGAGAAGACTAAGAGGCAGAGTGTTAGGCTCTGGGCCAGCAGGGTACCCTTTTAAGATCCTCCATCCTTCAGGGACAGAGCTTGGGAGGGATATCCTGGCCCAAAATGGATAAAAGGACTTAGTTGAGCTACAGTCTATGGTTGAGTAGGTGGAGCTATCCAAGGTCCTGAAACTCCAGCCTGTCTCTGCTGTCTTCAGGTGTCTTCCTTGGCTTCTGGTGATGGTCAGGACAAGGCAGGGAATTAAACACAGTCCTCTTTATCCCAGCAGAGAGAAATGTACAACTCTTCTCATACCTTTAGTCACCCAGAGGCTGGAGTAGGATCTTGGGACCTGCTACTAAACAGGACTATCCTCATGTGGGAAGGCTGCTGCTTTAGGAAGAGAGATGGAAAGTGGGGCTTATTGCATCAGCTCTGTCAGAAGACCAGCTCCATCAGACACCTCCTACCCTTGAACTGTTTCTATGCTAGCTGGTCATAATAAGAAATACTATTTAAGATTGGTGGCCTAAGTTTGCTTTTTTCCTCTTCCCTCCCTGTTTGTTTTCCCTTGTGTGTTTATTTTTTATTGTAAGCCTATGGGCAGGGACTATCTTGTTTTAATTGATCATATATAAACTACCCTGGGAGCTTTTTTGTCTGAGGAGTGAGGTACAAATACAATAAATAAAGCAAGCTGGGTTGTGGAACCTACCCTGCTGGAAGAAAAACTCACCATCCAGTTTTGATCTGGATGTAGTTTCCCATTTAGGCTCAGGTGTGTGTGTGTGTTTCTTTTCTATCTCCTTTCTGTTGCCGTTGCCAGTGTTTGCTAATTCATCCAGGATTTGTTTTCTCTGCCCAGCAGCCTCCAGATGTTGCTGGACCGAAGTTCCCATCATTCTTGGGGCTGATGGGAGTTGGAGTCCAACAACATTTGGTGGACCACTGTTTCCCCATCCTTGACCTACTCATTTTATGCTCACCAGTTATACCTAGCAGTGGCTTTTGTTATGCCTTGGCTTCTCTGAGCTACACACCAACATAGCAACGCAGATTTACACATTGTCACTTCTGATGAAGAATATTTTTTCAGGCTAAGCCAAGAATCTGCATGACGACCTGGAAACTATTTCTGAGGAAGTTTGTTCAGGTGGATTCACAACTGGTTGGAAAACCGTACTCAAAGAGTGGTCGTCGGTGGCTCTGCTTCGGACTGGAAGGAGGTTTTGAGTGGAGTGCCACAAGGTTCTGTCCTGGGGCCAATGCTCTTCAACATTTTTATCAATGACTTAGATGATGGGGAGGAGGGAAGCCTTATGAAGTTTGCAGATGATACGAAACTGGGAGGGATAGCTAACACAATGGAAGACAGGAATAAAATCCAAAGGGACCTGGATAGACTAGAAAATTGGGCTGAAATTAATAAAATGACATTCAATAAAGACAAATGCAGGATTCTGCATTTAGGCCACAAAAACAAAATGCACGGGTACAGGATGGGAAATACCCGGCTTAGCAGTAGTGCATGTGAGAAGGACCTTGGAATTGTAGTGGATCGCAAGTTGAACATGACCCAGCAGTGTGATGCTGCGGCAAAAAAGGCAAACACAGTTTTGGGATGCATAAACAGAGCTATAGTTTCCAGGTCGAGGGAAGTAATAGTCCCACTATATTCTGCATTGGTCAGGCCTCATCTGGAATACTACATTCAGTTCTGTGCGCCTCATTTTAAGAAAGATATAGACAAGTTAGAGCAGGTTCAGAAGAGGGCGACGAGGATGATAGCAATGGAACCGACTGCCTAGGGAGGTGGTGGGATCCCCTTCACTGGATGTCTTCAAGCAGAGACTGGACAGCTATCTGCGGGAGATGCTCTAGCTGTGGATTTCCTGCTGTGAGCAGGGGGTTGGACTTGATGGCCTACAAGGCCCCTTCCAACTCTATGATTCTATGATTCTATGTTGCCCACAACCTTCCTTTCTCTTTTTGAAGGTCAAATGTTTTAGCCGTTGAGTTGTGTCAACCTTGTTCATTTCTGCAGCTGATTTTAAGTATCCAATTTCAGGTTATTGGAAGAAACCAGAGGACTTTTTAACAGAGGAGTTTCCCTGTACAATATAGTTCAAAATGAAAGGTTTGCAGAACTTCAACAGAAGAGCCCATATCTGATGTTGTAGATATCAAAATCTATCAGAAATATTCTCAAAATTCATTCACTCTCTTTTTCATCTCCAACTTGGTTTTTTGTTTATATTTGTAAAAATATTTATAGACTGCCACTAATATAAGAAAATCAGGGTGGTGTTCAACAAAATTTACAAAAAGCATAAACTCCCATAACAACAATATAGAATAATCATACAAATTTACTGGCTTATCTTAAAAAGTTTAAACCACTGAATAGGCCTGTCAGTATAAAAAAGTCTTCAAGAAGTTACCAGCGAGGATGCCTGCCAAATTACTATTGGAAGAGTAATAGTGTGGGCCTGGTGAAACTAAATGACCAACTTCCAATGGGATAATTGGATAACAGACCCTTTAAAGCAGTAATCAAGCCTTCCCCAACTTGGTGCCCTTCAGATGCAGTTAGATTGCAACTTCCATAAGCCCCAGTCAGCATGGCCAATGGTCAGGAATGATATGAATTGGGGTTCAGCAACATCTGGGGAAAGCTGCAGTAATCCTACGAAGATTCCAGTAGGACTTCCTTATGAACAAAGAAACATCATGGTGATCAGACAAGGGTCATAAAAATGTGGAGCTGGCCCTTAGACGATGCCGGGGATTGAAGCTGGCACTTTCTGCATCCAAAGCATAGATGTTTATTGGCCTTCCTCTCCAACCTGTATTTTCAATTAACATTTCTGTATTTTCTTAGAACAAGGATAGCAAACCTCAGGAATGGGGACTGAATGATACCCTCCAGGTCTCTCTATCTCACATTTGGGACTCTCTCTAGGCCAAACCTTTCACCCTTCTGGACCACTTGAAAATAGCTGATGGTCGTGGTGGACCACCTGGTGATCTTTCTGCCTGCTGTAGCAACTGTAATGTGTTCTGCTAGATGCTGTAGAATTTTGAATTCTGTTTTTATTGCTTCTTTTATTTCTTGTATTGTATTTTAATGTATTGCAATTTGCATCCTACAGAATTCATACTGTAATAGAATAAAATACAATATAAGAAATAAAGAAGCAATAAAATACAAGTAAAATCCATATAGATATTTATTGTGGACATGCTGTGGACCACCTGAATGAAGCTCACAGACCACTGATGGACCATGGACCACAGTTTGGGAACTCTTGATCTAGGTTACACCCGCTCTACCCAGGGCTGTTCCTAATCCTGTTCTTCACCCTCCTTGAGTGCTTTTGCCTGGTTGCAATATGTCCTTGAGCAGTGATTACATAATGCATTTTTCCAGCAGGAATGGAGGTATATGTCAAAAAGTCTTACTTTTCTGTGACTGGAATGTAGCTTTGTCTACAAAAGTAAAGATCACATCTATTACTTTGCCCACTTCTCTCTTTGGCCATTCCTATCACTGGCATGTGACCTCCAGAAGGTTTCCCCACAGGGGAATGTGGCCCTCAGGCTGAACAATGTTCCCCACCTCTCTCTTAGAGCAAGGAGACATTTTGCTCCTAAGGTGTTGCAATCATTCAACATCTTAATACACAGTGGAGAATATTTAAAGGACTCATGTTCTTTTTATTTATTTTCCCCTTTGCTTGCTATAATTGTCTCCATCTTTCTTTGCAGCTCACAGCCAGAGGAAACTTTATCTTGGCAATGGAAAGAACCTGCCCCCCCTCCTTTAGTCTCACAGAGAAAATGAACTTTGTACAAGAGATGCATCATCAAGTTAGTGATAAAAGGCAAAGACTAATTCAGGATACAAGAAAAGTGTTTTTTAAAAGAAGAGAGGTAAAACACATACACACACCCTACCAGTTTTATGAATTGTATCTGCAAACTGCAGTTGGCAAAATCCATGAAGGAATTTCTCTTGCGTAAGTCACATTAAAATGAACGGGGCCATGATCTTCAATCTTTTCTTTTCCTGATTATTACATTTCACCAATCACAAGATTGGCATATTTACAAGGCTTGAGGATGGCCTCTAAAATTGTCATTATATACTTGATGACCACTTCCAAACTCTGAGCTAGTCTGTAGTACAATCCAAGTCTATTGCAATACCGTGCTGTATGTTGTGTAGAAAATAATCTATTGCTGCACATGCAGACAGCTTTGTAATGAGGGAGGCATCTGGTTGGCGTAGGTGCATTCTATAAGCCACAGAACATACAAAGAGTATGTGATGACAAAATACATCATTGTTAACTTTATTTTCTCATATTCCAGCTATTGATTTTTAGCCGGCACTGCAAGTTTGTGAAGGGTGGTTACTAAATGATATATGATTATTAGGAGGGTTTCACAGAACTCATCAGTTTTGAAATGAATCGTATTGCATTATTCTTGTGCAGCTTGTATCCATTTCAACAGGGATTATGTAGGAGGACATCCTAATCCTTTGTGTCCTGTGAGTCAGATCTGTCTTTACCCCACTGGCACTCTCCTGAAGCGCCCAAGAGTTGACATCTCTGTCTTTTTCCAATCCTTCCTCAAACTCATTCTTTCTATGAGATCTGGAGTGGGGAAACGTTTTAGCTTGATGGGTCACATCTTTCTCTTCCCCACCCTGCCAGCCAACTTTGACAGCTGTGCAGGACCACCTAGCTTTCAGTCATCTGATGTTCAAATGATGGGTGGTGATTGACAGGTAAGCAGGACCATGAGCAGCCAATCCAGCTGCATCTCTACCTGCCCCCAACGAGATGTCACATAAGACATTGGGTGTGGAGCAGGTGGGTATGGCTTGTGGAAAATGGCCTGGTGAGCCAAATTTTACTCATGGGTTGAAGGTTCCCCTCTCCTGTATAAGTTCATTGTCTCAGGACCTAAATCTTGATTCCCAGCTTTGGAGAACTTAGAGAAAGGGTGGTGGTTTAGTGTAGGGCATCTGCTTTGCATGTGGAAGGTCCCAGGTTCAATCCTTGACACTTCTAAATAGGTCTAGGATGAATGAAACTCTGGAGAGCCACTGCAAGTCAGTGCAGACAGCACTCTGCTAGATGAACCAATGGTCTGAATTGGTATAAGGTAACTTCCTATGTTCTAAGAGGAGTGTGAACTGGGTTTCCCTGATCTCATTAGGGATTAAGCTCTGACCACTATCATAGCTCAGTGGCAGAACATCTGCTTTGCAAGTGCAAGGTCCCAGGTTCAATCCCTGGCATCTCCAGGAAGGACTGGGAGAGAACCCTGCCTGAAATTATGGACAGCCTCTGTGAGTCAGTGTAGACATCAATGAGCCAGGTGAATCAATGGCCTGAATAAGTATAAGGCAGCTTCATATATGTTCCTAGTTCCTAAGAAGAATACAAGAGAGTTCAAGTGTATATGTTGTTAGGAAGATGTTGACTATCTGGGGGGAAGGTATTTGGCTATAGTTGAGTAGGTGGCAAATATCTTCCCTTGCCATCTCTCGTTTTCCATTCCAAAAATGTTCATCTCTCCAACCCAAATAAAAGAAAATAGAAAGGGTCTGCATCAGCTATCTGCATGGAATGAATAACAAGACAAAGAAGGATGATTTGGGGGTCTTCCCCCCCCAAGTCAAAGCACAATGTCAATAAATCACCACAAGGAGAACCAGCTCTCCAAAGCCTCATGTTGCTCTGCTGTTTCTGGCCTTTTCAGAAACTTACAGCTCTTTATCTTCCTATATCACTGTGGCTGCATGCACACCATATATTTAAAACACATGGCTTTCCCCAAAGAATCCTGGGAACTGGAGTTTACCCCTCACAGAGCTACATTTCCAAGCACCCTTAACAAACTATGGTTCCCAGGATTCTTTGTGGGGAATGTGCTTTAAATGTGCTTTATGCAGCCAATGTTTCTCTAGGTCCATGGGCTTTCCACGAAATGAGGCTGTCCAAAACACTGCCTACAGAAAGCTGAAGAGTACTTTTTTGTTTAACACAGCAGGAGATTACTGTTTTTAAAAGTTAAAATCTCCATTTATTTATTTTTTTAAAAATACATTGTTCTGCTTTATCAAAAGAGCAAAAACCTAGCGTTCTTCAGAACTCAGTCAGCAGGCAACATTTTGGATAGCCTCTTGTTACAAGCCCTATCAAAAGGCACAAGCATTGGAAAGGAAAGGCCAATGTGAAGTTTCAAAGTTTTAAAAAATATGCAAGCAAGAATACACACCACCTGGACATCTCTTAATTATTTTAAGGTAAGAAAGAGCAAGAGACAACCCCTCCTCAAATCTCTCATTCTTCATAAGGGATATGGAAGAAAGTTAATCCATTTTTGTTTCCCCTTAGAAAGTCCCTGGTCCTATTTGTTTGCAGTTTGGCAGCTTTAATCCACTATGGTAGGGTTCTTATGCCTGCATATTTAATCCACATTGGCCAAAAGGGAAAAAAGTGATAACCACATTTATAATATTCACTGTAGTGTATGGAGAAACAAATAACTTTGTTTGTACAGAATGCTTTTGTGTGTGTGTGCCTGGAATTCTGCCGCAGTATTCTAGATGCTAGAGAGGGCTGAAGGCCTTATTAGCAACAGGGAGATGTATCACACCTACATTTCCCCCCAGTGAATAACCCACACAGTTCCTAGGGGTCCTAAACTAGGTGTGTATTCTTGCTTGCATATTTTTTAAAACTTTGAAACTTCACATTGGCCTTTCCTTTCCAATGCTTGTGCCTTTTGATAGGGCTTGTAACAAGAGGCTATCCAAAATGTTACCTGCTGACTGAGTTCTGAAGAACGCTAGGTTTTTGCTCTTTTGATAAAGCAGAACAATGTATTTTTTAATTGCTTTCACCCCTCACCGTGTAGCTTGCCAACCCCTCAAGTTCCCTGCCATCCCCCTTTCTCTGTCAAGCTTTGGCACCACTAGAACTCCAGTCAGGCCCTCTCTGACCCACCCCTTCCCTTATTCTTCTTTTGTTATATGGGACTCTGAAGGCTCACTGTCAATGGATGAGTTTCTCAGCAGCTGTTCTTTGTTTGGCTTATCTTCCAGCCATTCTTCCTCGGCAGGCACTGCAGACCAGAGACCTGATCTTGCATCCACACAGGAGGGAAGCCCAGGTGGCAGTGGGGTGGTCCCTGGGGGTCCTTCACAGACTCTAACATCCAACAGCCCCATAAATCATAAGCAATAGCCAGCAATGGTCAGGGATAGTGGGAGACAGATCCAATTTATGAATGGGCTCAGTTTGCAATGGGATAAAGCTTTTCAAGTGGGAGGAGTTTGTATTCTAAACTCCCCAAGTTCTATATTCATCCTCCGTTCTAGGCTCTGGTGGATGATCACATCTGTGTCAGCCTCTGGAGCTGGCCTGCTTCTACATAAGGCATGAGGGAGGGGGACATCAGACAGGGAAACTCTCTGCTGATATGAGAACAGATGAGTTGATGGTGTCCTTGATTGCCTGACTGACTCTCATTCAGGGCAGCCAGTCTTCTGCAGGAAGAGACAAGTTAGTTGAACTCATCCAGGAGCAGATACTTTCAACTCCCTTCTTCTCCCTGGCTCTGATTTGTTCCAAGGACATAGGACAATCCTCTGTTGATAAATTATATTCCATAGATTCAACATGGTAATAACCGTAATTACAAGCCTAACAACATGCAGAGGGTCTGAGTTGGTCCATCTGTGCCAAAAGAGGTTACAAAGTCAAATGTGTATGTAGAAGAATATATGCACTGTTAAAAAAGAAAAAAAATCCCCTCTGTAAGGCACGGCTAAGAAGATTATTCATTATCAGCCAGGAAAGTGAGCATCTAATCTGACTTTTTGGCAGGCAGTTTTTTAAAAAAATATATGGTTGTTGTGAGCAGCAGATAATAAGCCCAAATCCCTTGCTCCTTGCATATCCCTAAATGGGGTTGTGTTACTGTCTTTGAAAGCAAGGAGTGTGATAAAAAATGAAATACATATTTGCACTCTCTCTCTTTCTCTCTCTCCGATTTACAGCAAAACTCCTTAATATTCTATTGCTCCTTCAGACGAAGTCAGCTTTCCGAATGGTTTTGAGGAGGAGGAAGGGGAAAAAGAATGTATATCAGGCATATTTTGCTGCCTCTGCTAATAGCAAAAAATGAATGAGTAACATTACCAATCTTGGATGTCATTTTGCACTAATTAACATTGCAGATGGCTGGCTACATAAGATCAGATTATCCCTGCCGACAGCTGACGCACCAGCCACATGTTCTGCTTCTTATAAACTGAGTTTAAATTGCATTGAGGTTGGAGTTATAGCTGATCTGACATCACTTGTGGGAAGGATTTTTATTCCCCATAAACTCTGCTGCTTCAACTCTTCTAGGGATTAAACTTTTACTGTCCAATTCTTATGGAGCATGAAGGAATCAAACTCCCCTTTCCATAAATCGAAGACAGTTGCATGTATATTTTGACAGGGGAACCTCAGTAGTGCTTCCTAGACATTGGAAGCAGAGTTGCCAATTGACCAGAGAGAAAAAGTAGCAGCCAGATCAGCTGGTATACTTTTAACTGCTGCTTATGTTGCCAAAACCAACAGGCGAAGCTTCACTTGGCACGATAATAAACATTTACACCTGCTGATGGTTGCAGGTTAAGCTCTCTGATACCCAGAGTGTTAATCTAGACTCTGGATCACATCATTATCTGGTCTCTAAGTCAGGAGTGGGGAATCGATGAGGAACCTGGTAGTCTTCAGATTTTTTGGACTGCAACTCCTGTATTCCTGACCATTGCCCATCCTGGCTGGGACTGATGGGAGTTGGAGTCCAACAGCATCCAGAGGTCACCAGGTTCCCCATTGGGTGCTCAACACATCACAACATCCCCAACATTTATTTGTATGCTACTTTTCCCTTCAAAAGGAAAGCCAAAGCATCAAACAACATACAAAAAATGAGTAAAATAGCAAAGACAAAGATGAGAAATAATCTGACAATAAAAATGCTATAAATGCACCTATAACTACATCTGCAATTCAGTCCTTAAGAAAACACCAATTCAGTTAATAAGCAATACAAAATTCATTAAAAATATACCAACACACAGCAAGGGGATAATAAAATACAGCCCATATTTAGCCACAAATACACACTTATAACCCTGCTCCCAGAAGCTGAGAGGGAAGGGTTCAAAACCCCACTTGGCCATGAAGTTCACTGGGTGACTTGGGGCCAATCACTATCTCTCAGCCTAACCTCTCTCACAGGATTGTTGTGAGGATGAAATGGGGCGGGGGAGAACCATGTATTAATATTATTTATTAAATTTATATCCTGCCCTTCTTCCTAGAAGGAGCCCAAGGTGGCAAACAAAAGCACTAAAAGCATTCCAAAACATTTTCAAAACAAAATATTTAAACATATTAAAACATCTTTCAAAAAATAGCTTTAAAAACAGCTTTAAAAACCATCTTAAAAAGCAATTCTAACACAGATGCAGATATCAGATCTTTACTTAAAAGGCTTGTTGAAAGAGGAAGGTCTTCAGTAGGCACTGAAAAGATAACAGAGATGGCACCAATCTAATATTTAAGGGGAGGGAATTCCAAGGTGTCGGTGCCACAACACTGAAGGTCTGCTTTCTATGCTGTGAGGAATGGACCTCCTGATGAGATAGTATCTGCAGGAGGCCCTTGCCCAGGGTTGGCACCAGGCATGACTGGGCCCTTGGATACCAGTCTGCCCCAGGCTCATAGCTGTGTAGCCCAACTCACCCATACAGGCAGCATGGGGCTAATAAGCCTGCCCAGGTGTCCCACCTACCTCTCCTGTCCCTGTGAATGACATGTGCTCTGTGTGTGCATGCCTACCATCAACCAAGATGGCGGCAGGGGCAGAAGCCCCTTAGGGAAGCCTCTGTCACCATCTTGGTTGATAGCAGACATGTGCGTGCTGCACGCACACCATTCACAGGAATGGGAGAGGTAGGTGGGGAGTGTTTGTGGGCTTATTGAAGCCTGCACTGACTGTATTGGGGGGGTGCCCAGGAGCTCCCTCACCCGGGACTTCCCTCACTGGGAGCTGACCCTACCACAAATCATGGAACAAGAGTGCTACCTTCCCACCCTAAGGAGGGGCCTTGCTTGGACCCCCTAGGCCAGGGCCCAGCCTGGCAGCCCTCTGGCACTGGCACTGTCCTCGCCTGCAGAGCACAGTGATCAACAGGGTATATAAGGAGAAAGACATTTTTTAGGTATGCTACCTTCAATGCCTTAGAGGAAAGCTGGGATATAAATGTAATACATTTATTTTTATTTATTATTTGATTTATATCCCACCCTTCCGCCCAGCAGGAGGTCAGGGCGGCATTTAAAATCATCATCATCATCCAGATCACTGAGATCATCCAGAGGAGCACTGTTAGTTGTTCCTCACATTACAGAAGCCTAACTAGCTTCAACCAGAAGTTGGGCATTTAATGTCACTGATCCCATGATGTGGAACACTCTTCCAGCTGGGATTCAGCAGGCATCCTTGCTTTTGACTTTCAGGCATCTTTTGAAGACTTTTTTTAATGATGACAAGCCTTTGCAGTTGTTTAAAAGACTTTTGAATAGTCAGTCATATTAATGATTGCACTGTACTCCTTTTAAAGGGTTTGTTGTTGCTGTTGCTGCACACTGCCCTGATGTCTTGTGAGTGGGCCATACATAAACAAACACACATTTGGGCATATTATTAAACGACTCCAATCTACATCAATACTGCCATACGCTGCCCATTTTCCTGAGCAGTGAGATATTCCAAGGACAGCACCCACCAGGGTTTGAATTCCTTGTAGATCACTGGCAACTTCTGATGTTTTTTGTGTGGTACTTTTGCAAACGTATGCATCACACTTTGGTGGAGAAAAACAGCAGTACACTCTGAGCAAGGCAACATTCCTGCCACCCCACATCAGTTCCAGAGAGAGTGAGTGAGAGAGAGAGCATGTTGCAGCCCAAGATGACAATGATGATTTAATGTATATACTGCTTAATGCCAAAATAGGTTTCTAAGCAGTTTACAAAGTATAAAACCCAGTTACACGCACATTAAAATGTCCATACTTAACATACATAATGAATCGCGTAAAAACACTAAAATAGAAACAGCAATAATAAAATAGACAATAAAACCATCTTATTGAAACAGCAAGGCAATTAAACTGGAGGCTCAGGATGAGAGATCAACGTGCTTTTTCAAAAGCCAGCAAAATGTCCACGCAGATGGAGCCTCACACATTTCAGCTGGATGCTTCCAGAGCTCTACAGTCTCTTATGTTATCTGTCCTCTTAAACTGCAGTTTCTTTCATACCCAGACCTCAGATCAGTCATCATTAGGTAAGAGGGTGTGTCACCTTCCCATGCCCTCACCTATTGACAATGCATCAACCAATCCATCTGGAGTAATTATGCAGTGATCCCCCTAACAATTAGCCCTTAGTACCAGTTGCTGAGGAGCAACAGAGGGAGAGGTTCTCCTTGTAGATGTCAAGAGGCATCTGGTTGGCCTGTAGAAAACAGGAGACCCATCAGAGCTCTTCCAGGGCTGTCCCAAGGTATTTCACTGCCTAAGAAAGAACAGCAAATTAACCTTCATCCTCAGTCAAGGATCATAGTAGCCAAAGCTGGCCAGCTATTTGGCACCTGAGTCAGAAAATCCCACAGGTGTCTCCCCTTGAGAGTAAAAAAATGCAGCAATGATAAATTAAATTACTAACAATTTGCTGTCCTTAAGGGAAGGACTACAGCTCAATGGCAAAGCACCTGCTTTGTGTGCAGAAGGTCCCATGTTCAATCCCCAGCATCTACAGATGGGGCTGGGAATGTCTCCTGTATGAAATCCTGAAGAGCCAATGATAGCCAGCATAAAGAAGACTGAGCTAGGTGGACTGTGGCAGAGGTCAGATGTGATGGATAGCCCAGATGTTGGCCCACCTTGTATTTAAAAAGCAGAGGGTGGCTAGCATTCAACTGAGAATTCAAAAAGAGGAGGTCAAAGACCAAGATGCTGAAAAAAGGAACTTTTGATAAAACCCAACACGTTTCAGCCTGTTATCTACAGGCCTTCATCAGGGGCTATGGTAAACCAAACAAAAAGGACAAATTAACTCTACACACATATAAAATCATATACATATACATAGTGCATATAAATCTTTTGAACAGTCTAATACTCACATAATAGCTTATAAGATTATAAGACAAGTAAATCGCTTTCTGTACTGTGCCAATATCAAATGTCTCAATGAGTAATACAATGGATTGTCTGTATATATACACAAGCAGTAGAAAGCGAAGTACAGGTGAATGCAATAATGTTTCCTTTTTGTATGAGGAACAGCTTACACCTGGATGCAAAGAACAAATGAGGGACTAAGGGAAATTTTCTAAATTTACAGTAGGGGAAGAAGCTCAAAATCTTCATTTAAACCACAAGGGGCCATTGTTTTTAAAGCAAATATCCAAAATAACTCTTTTCTCAATAGAATGTCTTCGTTCTCTCCGTACACTTTCTCCAAAACCCAAAATCTTTTTTTTTAATAATTTTTATTCAATTTTTTCCAAAAACAAACAAAACAAAGTCAAAAAGACATAACAATACAACAAAAAATAAAAATAAAATAGTTGACTTCCGATTTGTCGCAGATCAGCTATAAGTATATAATATACATCAAACCTGTCCCTTAATGTATACATACAGAATCCCTTTTCTCCATAAGCTGTCTTAATTAATCGTCAAATCCCAGTATCATCATTTTATTTTGATCTTTCAACAAAAAGTCTAAGAGAGGCTTCCATTCCTTAAGAAATGTATCTGTCGATTTTTCTCTAAGTAAACATGTCAATTTATCCATTTCTACTAAGTCCATTAATTTCAATAGCCATTCTTCCATTGTTGGTGTTGATTCCATTTTCCACTTTTGTGCATATAATAATCTTGCTGCCGTTCCAAAACCCAAAATCTTAGATCAGCTGTGGAATGTGGGCATTGGCTATAGTGGCCCACTAGAGGGGCTCCCATCCTTTCACTCCTTAAGTTGCTAAGATGCTCTCCTATGCGTTCATCTAATCATTCTTGAAGTCTGACCCACATACATTTTTAAGCAGCCACACTGTATCACGTAAATGACTCTTGCAGTGTTACAAGTTGAAAAGTGATTCAGAGTGTGTCTTTTGTGATTGACTGGATTGGTATTAGACTGTTCAAAAGATTTATATGCACTATGTATATGTGTATGATTTTATATGTGTGTAGAGTTAATTTGTCCTTTTTGTTTGGTTTACCATAGCCCCTGATGAAGGCCTGTAGATATCAGGCTGAAACGCATTGGGTTTTATCAAAAATAAAAGTTCCTTTTTTCAGCATCTTGGTCTTTGACCTCCTCATTTTGAATCCACCTTGTATTTAGTCATCTAACAGAGAACCAAAGCCTCAAAGCCAGAAAAAAGCCATTTTGTAACTAAGTGCATGGTGAAGCGAGCCTTTGAGCAGTGTGTTCTATTTTCAAGGATGTTTTGAGAGACGGTCTTATCGGCATGTTTGTGGAGAAAGTGCCAGCTCAAACTTGACCTTCCTGAAGAAGCCTCAACTGTGATAGTAACCACTTGGTTACAAGCTCAAGAAGGGGATGGGGGTTGGGAAAAGGTTCATATAGAGACTGAGATGGGAAGGGGAAAAATCATCATCATTCTTTTGTGCTCTTGATTGCCTGCATGAATATTATGGCTGGGACCAAGTGAAGGTAAATTATTTAATTAATCTTATTTGCATGGCCTATTACCCTCAATCCATCCTTGCTTGCTTTGGACCTTTCTGATCCATCTTACATTATTAATATATAAGAATATTATAATTAAAAAGTCTAAAAATAAGAGGGATCCACCCCTGCTCTTCATCATCAAAATTTGCCAAAATTCTGTTGTAGAGACAGCTTGCTTGAAATTAGTGGTCTTCTTATCCCTAGGGAAATTAAGGCTAGTAATACTGCTGGCCTCCCGCATTCTAGGGAAAAGGCTATCACGCAGGTGGGAGATTTCAACCTGCAACAAAGCCAATGGTCTGACTCAGTATATAGTAAAAGTAAAGGCGTCCCCGCACTTGTAGTGCAAGTCTTTTCCGACTCTTAGGGTGACGTCTTGCGATGTTTACTAGGCAGACCGTATATATGGGGTGGGATTGCCAGTTCCTTCCCTGGCCTTTCTTTACCCCCCAGCATATGCCGGGTACTCATTTTACCGACCACGGATGGATGGAAGGCTGAGTGGACCTCGACCCCTTTTACCGGATATTCAACTTCCTCCTTCCATTGGAATCAAACTCTGGCCATGAGCAGAGCTTTCAGCTGCGTTACCGCCGCTTACCTTAGAAGCTTTCTATATTCCTAACTTCGGCTGTGTACACACTAGAACTTTAAAGCACCCCCCCCCAAGAATACTGGTACTGTAGTTTGTTAAGGGTGTTTGGACCCAAACTGAATTGAGGGTGCCAAGCACAGATTAATTAGGGTTTACAACATTAGCACAAAAGATGAGCCTGCTGGATCAAGCCAATGGCCCATCTAGTCCAGCATCCGGTTCTCACAGCGACCAACCAGAAATCTATGGGAAGCCTGCAAGCATGACCTGAACACAAGAGCACTCTCCCCTCCTGCAGTTTCCAGCAACTGGTATTTGGAAGCCTATTGTCTCTGACTATGGAGGCAGAGCATAGGCATCATGGCTAGTAGCCTTTGATACTGTTATCTTCCATGAATTTGGTCTAATCCTCTTTTAAAGCTGTCTAGGTTGGTGGCCAACGCTGCCTTCTCCAGGAGGAAGTTGCAAAACTTAACTATGTGCTGTGTGAAGGAGTACTTTCTTTTGTCTGTCCTGAATCTTCCAACATTTTAAATTGTTTTTATATTGTTTTAAATTTTAAAATTGTGTTTTAAATTGTTTTTAAAATATGTGTTTTTAAATTGTATATTTGTTTTAATGTTTTTGGTTGCTGTAAACCACCCAGAGAGCTTTGGCTATGGGGCGGTATGCAAGTGCAATAAATAAACATTCAGCTTCATTGGATGTCCATGAATTCTGCCAAACACGGCCCCTCCAAGAAATTCCTGACTTGTGTTGGAGATAACTTTCTCCTACAGAAAGTGGAGGAAGCAACAAGACAACCTGCTATCCTTGAATTGCTTCTAACCAACAGAGATGACTTGGTGGATAAAGTGGCAGTTACAGGAACTCTGGGGGAAATTGACCACCCTATAGTTGAGTTCTTGATTTTAAAGGAAGCAAAAGTTGAGGGTAGTCAAACACATACCCTGGACTTCAGGAAATCTGATTTTAATAAACTCAGAACGATGGTAGGTAAGGTTCCATGGCAAGTGACCCTAATGAGAAAAGGAGTCCAAGATGGGTGGGAGTTTCTAAAGAGGAGACTCTAAAAGCACAATGGCAAACAATTCTATCAAGGAAAAAAAGGGAGAAAACAGCAAAAGAAGCCAATGTGGCTTCACAAAAAGCTTAGAGATGACCTGAAAACAAAAAAGGGCACATACAGGCAGTGGAAAGAAGGACAGACTACAAAGGAACAGGACAGACAGGTAGCACAGAATTGCAGGGATTGCGTCAGGAAGGCTAAAGCCAAGAATGAGCTGAGGTTAGCGAGAGATGCTGAAAGCAACAAAAAAGCTTTCTTCAGGTACATCCATAGTAAAAGACAGAGAAAAGAAATGGTGGCACAGCTACTCAATGAGGATGGCAAAATGATAACAGATGACAAAGACAAGGCAGAAGTGCTCAATTCCTACATTGGCTCAGTCTTCTCCCAAAAGAGGGTCTATGACCCTCCCGGGAAACATGAAGTAGAAGGGTCAGGATTGGACCTTGAGATTGATAGACAAATGGTCAAGGAATATTTAATCACTTTTGAATGAGTTCAAATCTGCAGGGCCCAATGAACTGCATCCTAGAGTATTGAAGGAAATGCCTGAAAAACTCTTGAAACCAGTCTATTATCTTTGCAAACTCATGGAGGCTGGGTGAAGTGCTGGTTGACTGGAGGAGGGGTAATATTGTCCCTATCTTCAAAAAGGGCAGAAAGAAGGGACTTGGGAATTACAGGCCAGTCAGCCTGACCTCAATCCCTGGGACAATTCTGGAGCAGATTATAAAGCAGTCAATCTGTAAGCATCTTGAAAACAATGCAGTGATTACTAGAAGCCACCATGGATTTATCAAGCACAAATCCTGCCAGACTAATCTTATCTCATTTTTTCATTGGGTAACCTCCCTGGTAGACTGTGAGAATGCTGTGGACATCATGTATCTCAATTTCAGCAAAGCTTTTGACAAAGTGCTCCATGATGTTCTGATTAGCAAATTAGCTGAATGTGGGCTGGATGGAACAACTACCAGGTGGATCCACAGTTGGCTACAGAATCATACTCAAAGAGTGCTTATCAATGGTTCCTTCTCAAATTGGGGGAATTAGTGGCATACCGCAGGGCTTGGTCCTAGAGTGCTCTTCAACATTTTTATTAATGACTTGGGTGGGGAGGTACAGGGAATGATAGGTCCAAGACTAGAGCCTCCTGGTCTTCCTTTGATGAGGCCTTCTCTGATGAGGACTCCCCTGGCTGGGATGGGACATCCCAACCTCCCGCCCCCCTTTACAACTCCAGATTGCCCTAGGTAGACTTGATCTGACTCGGGGTGATCCAGGGCTCCTCAGCCTATTCCAGCCTAATCCCAGATTCGAAACTGAATTGGTCCAATTCAGTTTGGGATCCTGAATCCAGCTGTAGCTGGTTCATAACTCTAGTATAAAGCTGTGGATTTTGCATTATTATTATTGTTGTTGTTGTTATTACCACTACCACTACTACTACCACTACTACTCTACTACTCTACTACTACTGCCTTCATCAAAAGGTCCAAGGGTGGGTCACACTAATGTAAAATACTACATTAAAAACAGTTTACAATAAATTTCATTCATAACTAGAGATCCTAAAAATATATATATCTCAAGTGTCAAAAGCCAGGCTGCTAGCTAAATGTAGCCTCCTATGCAAAGTATGTTGGTTACTGTCAGATTGTGACCCGTATGTTACATACAAAACAGCTTTGTTCATGAAGGCAGCAAAACATATTCGTGCAAATACCTTGAGCACAATTGCAGTGCACTGTTCAGGGGACTTGTTAAATTGAATTTGTTTGCACTTTGTTTCTGTATATATATATTCTCTTGGTTTCTGATGGCTTTTAGTCAAATACAAACACTGACTGCAAAGGTAAGGGTCCCATCAGTGGCTAGTTAAACTATGGAATTTGCTCTCACAAAAAGTAATTACGGGGAGCAATTTGGATGGCTTTAAAGAAAGATAGACAAATTCAAGGAGGATAAAACTATTTGTGTCTATGTTCTACCACCACTGTTGGAGGCAGGTTACCTCTGAATAGCAGTTGCTGGGAACTGCAGGTAAGGAGAGTGCTGTGGCACTCTGGTTCTGTTGTCAGGCTTCCCTTGAGCATCTGGCTGGCCATAATGAGAATAGATCACTGGACTAGATGGACCACTGTCCTGATCCAGCAGGCTCTTTCCATGTTCATTGTTTCATTCATTTTGTTTTTGCCTCTCGCCCTGCTCGTGAGAGAATATAGCATTCAGGCTTGGAGACTTGCCACTCCTGGTACATATCTAGGATACTGCCTCTTACATTCATCATTTTCCTTGCCCTAGATTAGTTGGTAGAGTGAGTGTAAATTTCCATCAAACCAAGAATATAGACAGGATGGTGCATATTAAATAGTCAGTTTCCTGGATCAGTTCACATGCTCAGCCCAGATGACAAGAGTTCACATGCTCAGCACCATTGACAAGAACAGCAACTGTGTGACCAGAGAGTTCTGCTTCACCTGATCAGGGATAGCCAATCTGTGACAGTGTTTATGAAAGCTCAGCTGTCAAGTGACCACTGCCTGAATCATTTTATTCATGTTGCCATGGGAACCAGCTCTAAGTCAGAGATTCTTTACACATTTGGAGTGCAGCCAGAGTCTCCTAGTCAGAAGCAGAAAGCCAAGAAAATAAAAAAATGCTTTTCAACAAATTAAACCATGTTGTTCTTTATGATGTTTAATTGATGAGGGGAGCTGTCTGTAGGCTTTTAATTGTTGCTCTACAAGGGCATCAGATTTGCAATGATTTCCAGTTCTTGCAGATGAACACCAAGACAAATTTCTCTGTAGCTGTTCAAGTGTTCAAAAAGTCCACAAAGTGATACGTGCCAGTGGGGTCTTGTTTCACTCTTGGCCTCTGTGTGATTGAGGAGAGGGTGAGGCAAATGAAGAGGAGGTGCTGGTGCTGGGAAAAGAGGGGAGGGGCTGGGGAGGTGTTACACCCTACATAGGAAGCTACCTTATAGGAAGTCAGACAATTGGTCTATCTAGCTCAGTACTGTTACTACACTGATGGGCAGCAGCTCTCAGGGGTTTCAGACAGGGGATATTCCCAGTCTTAGCTGGAGATGCCAAGGATGACTGAACCTGGGACCTTCAGCTGATCTACCACTAAGCTACAACCAGTTGCAGCTGGTGTCTCCATGTCAGTAGGGCAGTGGAATCCACTCCGGGTTTTAGTCTGAACTTTCTTTCTTTTTTTTTTTTACAATAATTTTTATTCAAATTTTCATAAAACATACAAAACAAAATCATAAAACATTCAAAGACAAAAAACAAAACAAAACAAAAATAATTAAACAAAAAAATAAAATGTTGACTTCCCATTTGTCGCAGATCAAATCAGTTATAGGTCTACAATATATAACAATCCTGTCTCTTAAATTATATTATAAAATAACTTTCCTCCAGTAGTTATCTTAATTAATCATCAAATCTCATAAACATTACTTTATTCTTTCCACAAAAAGTCAAAGAGAGGTTTCAATTCTTTAAGAAATATATCTATCAATTTTTCTCCAAATAAACATGTCGATTAATCCATCTCATTAATAATAATAATAATCTTATTGTCATAACCATAGTCCAAATAAACATATCGATTAATCCATCTCATCAAAATCTGTTAGGTCCAATAATTTCAATAGCCATTATTCCATTATCCCTATTAATTCCATCTTCCATCTTCAATAGTCCTGTTAAGTCCAGTAATTTCAGTGTCCAATCTTCCATTATCAGTATTCCATAATAATCTTGCTGTCATAGCCATAGTCATATAATAAGAGTCTGATGGGAATTTCCTCTAAGTCTGAACTTTCAAGGAGCTGTCCAATGTGCTGAAAGTTTAGACTAAAATCCAGAGCAAATTCCACTGCCCCACCGACATAAAGCCACCATCCGCCACTGGCTACAACTGCTAGGAACCAAACCATTTCACAAATGAATATGAGAACACTCTTGCACATGAGCGGGTGGATCCTGGCATCCCAATAGCATGAGCTGGTGGACAATGGTGGCCAGCACAAACCACAGTCACATGTATATCAAGCATAAAGAGGAAGATAAATATGCATGCAAGCAGATGGTTCTACATGACAAAAGGCTTTGACTCACAACCATTTTGAGTGGCAATTTTAAGGGTACGGGAGAAGAACGGCTCCATCAGGTTTGTGTGGGATGATTCCAGAGGCATGCTGGAAAATGGAACATCCCGTTTCATTTCAGTGGTATAATAAAAGCATGTGTGCTATGTTGCATTTATATGATTTGGATGGCAGTGATCCTATTTTATAGAGGTGGGCACCAAGCAACACCAGACTGGGATCAGCCTGGGAATCTATGGCACAGGATTCTTAAGGAGAAATAGCAGCCAAGGTGGGGAGAAGATACAGAAATGCCTTCCAAGAAGGCATCTTGAGCAATAACTCTTGAAATGACCCTTGTTACATATTTGCTAACAATGTGTTGTGAAAGCTGCAAACATTCAAAAAGGTATTAGTGAATAGACTATTCTTTCCATAGCTAATCTGGTTTCCTGGGAATGAAGCTTAATAACCTGTTGCAGCACAGTTAACCCAGTGATATAAAAGACCTGTCTTTTTTTCCCTTTGAAAATAATTTGAATAAGTCATGTGGAGACATTTCCTTTTGCGATAGGAGGAGTTAATTTGTTCCAAATCCTTTGATTAAAGCAATCAGCCAGTAGTCCTTCAAGAAGAAAATTTTAACTGTATAGAAGATGGAAATATTTTTAATCTGTATTTTTTCATTTTTCACACGTCGAACCCAAGCTGGACAGATATATTTTAAGTCTAGTATTAAACTCAGCTGTAGCTACTGATTTGAGGACAACCCCCCCCCGCAAGAATGTTTGCTACTTATTCAACCATTTCTGTCTTCCCACGAAATTCCTTGGGGTCAGGGGTGGGCTGTAGGCAGTTCTCTGACATTTGTCAGAAGTCAAGCCTGGGAATTGAGCTCAGGATCAAGCAGGACCAGTGCTTGGAATGAACTTGTTCAGATTAACAAAGTTCACAGAATTAGTTCAAAATTCTCTAACTACCACCTGAAAGTAGTTTCCATATTTACTGAGTGAACTAAACATGAATTAAGTTCATTTTGGAGTAGAACTTTGAACAATTTCTAGTTCATCTTCAAGTTCATTCTCTTACATTTTAAAAAACCCTCTTTAGATTCTTTTGGTCTTTAAGCCTAAAGGTCATAATTGTTGGGGAAATAAATTAAACAATTCACATTCTACTGAGTGTGCGTTTTCTTAGACATCTTAAGTATATTTTATTCTTCAGCTCAGCAGCATGTAATAACATTCTGGATGCTGAAGAAAATTTGCTAAGGATCATTTGGATGAACTTGAATTGAACTGTGAACGCATCGTGAACCAAACTAGTTCATTTTGTAAAGGGCCAACTGTGAACTGGAATTAGTTCCCTTTTGGACATGTTGAACTAGAACTAGTTCCTTTTAAAAAATGAACCTGAAAGCTACAGAATGCACCAGATCTAGGAAGGCTTAATTAATGCCTATCTCAGTCAGGAAGTTCTTTTATAGTACGTCCTGTGCAGGAGGGTCTGATGTCTAGCTTGAATGGGCAGAGACAACACAGGACCTGAGTACTTAAACTGCCTAGGCCAGGTGTGGGGAAATTTGACCCTCCAGATGTTGCTGAACTACAACTCTGATCCTCCCTGGTCATTGGCTGTACTTGCTAGGCCTGATGGGAACTGTAGTTTAGCAATATCTGGGGAGACAAAGGTTCCCCACTCCTGGCCTCGGGAGATGTTCCAGCCTGCAGTTTGGTGACTCACTTGGGGCAGAAGCATAGAAAGTTGGACAGTTGAACTCGGTCAGCTCCTGAGATGAGCTTTGCTTTAGACAAAATTAATAGTCAACACTAGCAGTGACAGCTGGGGTATTGTTAGGTACTTAAAGGCCACACGGCTGTGACACAAATTTGCATAACACTTGTGCATGCTAATTTATATGTGTAGATGCCTCTGGGCAAATTAAGGTGGTTGGGGGTCTCATCAGCACTATCCTTGGCAGTGTGCCCCAGCCACCCAATGAAAGGGTTTTTTTACACAAAAAATAGGAAAGGCAGGGAAAGGAGCAGGATATCTGGGGCTTGGGCCCCATGGATTATTTCCAAACAATGTGCCTATTGGATGGCAAATTTGTAGGAAGGGGAACAATGGCTACAAAACAACATGAAGTCATCATCCACTTGGTCATGAGCCAATCCAGCCATCTTGTAATTACAGCATGGTAACTTCGGTTGGTAGCCCAGCTACATCCCTATCTGGACAGAGAGGACCTCACCTCAGTTGTCCATGCTCTGGTAACCTCTCGATTGGATTACTGCAATGTGCTCTACGTAGGGCTGCCTTTGAAGACGGTTCGGAAACTACAGCTTGTGCAAAACGCGGCGGCCAGGCTGATAACGAGGACCAGGTGGTCTGAACATATAACACCTGTTCTGGCCCGCTTGCACTGGCTACCTATATGTTTCCGGGCCAGATTCAAAGTGTTGGTTTTAACCTATAAAGCCTTATACGGCGCGGTACCACAATAACTCCTGGAACGCCTCTCACGATATGAACCTGCCCGTACACTACGTTCAACATCAAAGGCCCTCCTCTGAGTTCCGACTCATAGAGAGGCTCGGAGGATGGTTACAAGAACCAGGGCCTTCTCAGTGGTGGCCCCCGAATTGTGGAATAGTCTTCCCGTTGAGGTGCGCTTGGCGCCGACATTGCTATCTTTTTGGCGCCAAGTTAAAACCTTTCTCTTTGCTCAGGCATTTTAGTTTAATATGTTCAGATTGGTTTTAGATTTGTGGATTTTTATATATATGTTTTTGTACCGATTTATGTGATTTTATTGTATATACTTTCTGTTGTACACCACCCAGAGAGCTATGCTAGTGGGGCGGTATAAAAATTTAACAAATAAATAAATAAATAAATAAATGGTGTCATGAGCTCTGCAGAGCAGTCTGGGAGTGATGATGATGATGATGATGAAGAAGAAGAAGAAGAATGGGACCCAGGGGAGGGTCCTAGCAACCTCCAACCAGGAAGTGCTGAGACAGTAGGTTTCAGTACTTTTGATAGTGACAGCGCTTCCCTGTAAGCTCCAGTCATAACAGAGAGAATGCTGGCTGATCAGGAGTCCATCCCTTCTCCTCCCCTCCACCCCCTCTTCTCCCAAGTTGCTGCAGCTGCATACAACTCCTCTAGAGGAGGAGGATATCAATGAGGTGCCACTGTCCCCATAACCCAAGACGTAAACAACAGCGTCGACAGCCTTAGCTGCCCCCACTTTCCCAGCTAGGAGGAGCGCTCATTTGCGTACAAATTCCCATTCTGTGACACCTTCATCATGCAAGTAGAAAGGGCCCACCCACACCTATTTAAGGGTCATGGTGTGTGTGTAAGAGTTGCAACAATGTTTTAGCTTTGAGTTGTAATTCCTGATGATGTTGTGTAGAGATGCAGAATTTTGTGTAACCTGTCAGCTGACCCATGAAGCATTCTAGACTGAAGTTTCTCATTAAATATACTGGAGAAAAATACACCAGTGAATCTGAGTCTGATGCCAGTGGGCTTGGCCAGGACAATGACTCAGAGACCATGCACTGTGTGATGGAGGGCTCAAAGGAGGATGAGGTTCTGTCTCAATCTTCTGGACCCTCCTGACCAGAGAACACAATCTTGCTGTCTTCCTCTTATCCAGAGAAGGCATCTGCCCCTGTACTGCAGTATGCCCTGCGTCTCTCCAGCACCACTGGAGTCAAAGATGCAGAATAAGATGAAAGCCCTTTAAGAGCTATCCAGCTTCTTGGTGGGGGAGGGGGAGAAGGTTACTGTTCAACAGGTCTAGGCAACATATATAAGGCTTCAGTTGGAGCCAGGTGCTGGTAGAGATAATAGTGTGTGAAGCCAGTGTGGTGTAATGGTTACAGTGCAGAACTAGGACCTGACGACCAGGGTTTGAATCCTCACTGAGCCATGATGCTCACTAGGTGACCTTGGACCAGTCACTGCCTTTTAGCCTAACCTACCTTACAGGATTGTTGTGAGGATCAAATGGGAAGAGACAAACATGTACATTACCTTGAGCTCCTTGGAGGAAAGGTAGGACACAAATGCAATAAATAAATAAATAAAGCTTCAGCAGTATCCTGGGAGCTGTCCAAGGTCCTTCACGTTCCTTGAACTTCTCCTTGGATTCCTGTAGAGACATCATCAGGCTTCCCCTGTGAGCCTCAAGCTCTTGTAGAACAGGATGGTAGCAACCCTTGGGAGAACTACATTTTCCACAGTACCATGGGCTTTTGTGTCTTGGTATGCTGCTACCCTGGGTGTCAGCGTGATGGAGAAGGAGAGAGAATGGTTTGCAAAGGGTGCTGAGAGTTCTTAGGAGACTCCTATTCCCTCTCATAGAGCTCAATTCCCAAATGGTTTAACAGCCAGTCCTTTCCCCCAGAGAACTCTGAGATTTGTAGTTCTATGAGGAGGACAGAAGTCTACTCTCAGTACCCTTCACAAACTACACTTCCCATAATTCTTTGGTGAAAACCATGACTGTTTAAAATGGAATAATAGTGGAATAATTGTATGGTGTGAATTGGGAGATCAGGGTTCAAGTCTCCACTTAACCATGAAGCTCACTGGGTAACCTTGCACCAGTCACTGTATGTCAGCCTAACCTCACAGGGCTCTTACGAGGATAAAATAGAGGAGCGGGAAGACCCATGTACACTGAACTCCTCAAAGGACAGGTGGGATATAAATACAGCAATACATAAATAAAATTAATTTTGTAAGTGACAGATGGTGAGCCAAATTCTGATGAAATCTGACAGCATCCTGACCTAATCATTTATTTTATTATTTATTATTTTATTTATATCCCGTCCTTCCTCCCAGCAGGAGCTTATACTGTAATAGGACAAAATTAGGGTCAAGGTTGTATCCAACTTTTACTCAGAGTAGACCCAGTGAAATTAATGGACCTAAGTTAGTCATGTCCACTAATTTTAATGGATCTACTCTGAGTATAACTAACATTGGATAGTTACAGATAAAAATAAATAATAATTTTAAAAATCTTTATGGATCTTATCTCCCAGCCTCTTTTTAATTGAATTTCAAAAATAAATCTGAACAAATAAAAAAAATTCTAAAAGGAAAACACAGACTGTTAACAATTGCAGCACAGTCTCTTTTAATGATGTGTAGTTTCAAACCCCATTGTCTTTCATTCAAACCTGCCAGTTTGAGTTTATAATGAAAGCATATAATTGGACTAAAAAATACACAACTCCTTTGCTGCCTAGACATAATTCATGTAAAAGCTCTTTCTAACTGCCTGAGTAGAAGCCGGTTTCTACATGAGTGATTATTAAATTGGGCCATATTTCACATACTCTCAAGATGCTTTCAAAAGTGATGCTTAGAATAGTTTTTTGCAATAAAAATAATGTTGGTTTGTTATTTTTTTAATATACCATTAATGAAGCATGTAATGGGGAAAACAGGCCTTTTAAACAGAAGTATGTGGTAGCTTTTAATGGGCTTATTTCGTCTGACTCATTCAGTGCAGAAGTTGGGAATCTTTTTTAGCACGCTAGGATGCATTACTTTCTAGACAACCTTCTGGGGGCTGCATTCTAGTGGGGGGTGGGGGCTGGAAGCACAGGTGGGTGGACAATCAATGTAAATCTTACCTTTGTAAAGTAGCTAGTTTCTACACACATTCACATACCCCTTTCTATTCTCCATCTAGGCAAGCAAGAAGCATCATCATAGCTCAAGGGCATATTCCAGGCAGGCCGCTATCCCTCTCACAGAGCTACCGTTCCCAGACTGGTTTAACTCTGTGAATTGTAGCTCTTAGAGGGAAACAGGGCTCTCCTAACAACTCTCAGCAAACCTAACAGTGGCAGCTCCTTGTAGGTTTAGACTAACACCCGGAGCGGATTCCACTGCTCCATTTATATGGAGCCACCAGCCGGCACTGAACCTTAACAAACCACAGTTCCCAGGATTCTTTGGGGGAAGCCATGACTGAAAGTGGAATAATAGTGCTTTAAATGTATGGTGTGGCTGTGGTCTGAGGTTCCAATAGCTCAGGCCTATTATGGCTGGGATTTAAAATAGCTCTTTCAATCAAAGTTTTTTCATATTGGCTAGAACACATTGCTGCATGATGTATAGTACTGCCAAATTTGTTAAATTGGCTTCAAGGAAATGGAAGTCACTATTTTAGATAATATATGTTAATATGTCAAGGAATTACTCATTAAAATTAGGGTTGCCAGGTCAGAAGCATCCCAAACCCTGAGATTTTGGGGGTGGGCCCGAGTGATGTCATGGGGCGGGTCCAAGTGATGTCATGGGGCAGGTCCAAGTGACATCATGGGGTGGGTCAAAGTGATGTCATTAAGCATGATACATTAAGCATCAACCACAATTGCTTGGCGCATACAATTCATAAAAAAACTTTTATCTGATTGGAAATTAAGATAGAAATCTTAGCTAAAAGATGTAACATGGGTAGGGAACATTTAATCTAGCCAGTTAGCTTCTGGCAAAAAGGGTTCAAGTGCCCTCAGGCCAGACCAGTCACCAGAAGGCCATTGTAGGAAGAAAGGAGCCTAGTGTTGTGGAGATGTTAGATGGGAGCACTCAGGAGTAAAGATGGATGCCCTTGAAGAGCTGCAATTCTAAGCACACTTACTAAGAGACTAAGCCCCATAGAACTCAATAGGACTTACTTCTCAGTAAATATGGTTTGGATTGTGTTGCTGGTGAAGCTTGACTAGGGATCCTCTGTAAAGATATCCATATCCAAGTAGGGTTGGCAACCCCCTGCTTGGAATGTCCTGCCCCTACCTTTTAACATCCAAACTTCTTTAC
This sequence comes from Rhineura floridana, assembly GCF_030035675.1. Lineage (NCBI taxonomy): Eukaryota > Metazoa > Chordata > Lepidosauria > Squamata > Rhineuridae > Rhineura > Rhineura floridana. The sequence goes on from NC_084493.1 coordinate 31,357,812, forward strand.
AGATTTGACCCTTCACTTCAGAAAGAGGTCTGAGTAATGAGTACAAAGATTTTTTACCCTTTTCTGTCGCCCCTGTGGGCTGCTATAAACTCACTTTATCAGCCAACCCAATTCCAGTGAATATAACTGACAGAGAGAAAGCACACATGATTTGGTCTACCTTCATAGGCAGCAGCTTAGGAACAACAACAATAGCAGCCACGCTGCCCAGTATGTGAATTCTCTTTTATCACTGTTGGACAAGAAACAAACAAGGTGCATCGTCAGTGGATTTAAGAAGGTTGAGCGGAGTGCATGGAACCACTGTTGTTGCTTCTATGGATGAAAGGGAGGATAAAGGTAAATGAAATGCAAATAGAAAAAGAAGAACAAAAGACAGTGATGATTTCTTAAATGCAATACCATACCAACCACAACGAGATTCCTATGAGTAAGGCAGAGAACTAAGCATCTCACAATCAGTCAGGATTCCTAACCGAAAATCAAAAATATGTTAAATGAAGAAATATTTGTATAAGCATGACTATCAAATATATTTATTATTTACACAACCTGTAAGGATATTTATAGTGCAATCCTGTGTTTATTTATTCAGAAGCAAGTCCCAGTGTATTCAGTGGGGCTTACTCAAACAGGGACAGAACTGCAACCTCAAGTGATAAGCAACTTCATTCACGCAACCTAAAATTCAGAATCATGCCACTTTAAGCAGTTTTGCAACTGTTTGTACTTGTTTTTATGGTTATTGGATTTTAAAGGGATTTATTTCTTATTGTGAGCTGCCTTGGTTTCCAGACTGCAACCCTTTTGAACAATTGAAAACTTTTGAACAATTGAAAGGTTTCAGCACAGTATTAGTATCAAGTTTATAGGGACAGGTAGAACCCTATTGGGCCCTGAGGTCACCTGACTTCTGCTGAGCTGGCAGCTGCCACATTGCCCCCTGCAGTGGTGGTGCTGAAGGACGGGACAGGGTGGCAGCTTCTTCCATCAGATTGTAGTCCAGTGCTGCACCCACTGTAAGAAAAAAAATGGAAAAGGACATGGTTGACATATGTTGATGCATGTTGGACCTGTTTCTTAGGTAATTTACCAGAACGCAATTACATTTTGAGAGAGAAGGATGCAAAGACAATGTTGAAAGCAATGTAATTTTCAGCAATATTTGTTGAAATGATAACATGAGGGGAAGGTATGTTACACTGAAAGAGAACCTATGCGAGGAAGCCGTAGGCTTGGACATCAGTGCGTCATCAACTGTATCTGCCACCCCCTTCTTTCTCTTTGAAAGCCTCTTGATCTCATTATCTTCAACTACCCTGCAGTTGTTATTGCATTTGACTCATCTCCTTGATCAGAGAGGACTTTGAAATTAACCTTAAGGTGTACACCAGACCACAAGCTTTCCCAAATGACCTCCTTTTGGTGGAATATGTTCTCTGGGCTCTTTAGTGGACAATGACGTTGTTTAACAGCATATTCCTGTGCTCCCTTGTTCACATTCTTCCTTTGCTTTGTAACGAGTGCTCTCGTGGTGTGTTGTTTGTTCTGTTTGATGTTAACTGAAAATGACAATAAAACATTTTTTTAAAAAGAAATTAATCTTAATGAAACAATCATTATTGCATTGGGTAAAATAGCAAAAACGCCCCCCAAAAGAGATGAAACTCATCTCATGGGACAAAAATAACATTGGCTTCTGAAACTTTAAAAAGTAAGTAAATTGGGATAACCCCACTGGAAAGAAAAGCTGGGTGGATTATGTAATGTCCTGATGTGTGATGCCCCCTTTACTGCCTAGTCATGATAACTTATTCCCTACAGGATCAGATGCTTTATGCCTCTGAATACCAGTTCCTGGGGAGCCTAAGCAGGAGAGTGGTGTTGGATTTATGTCCTGCTTGTGGGCTTCCCATAGGCACCTGGTAGGCCACTGTGAGAACAGAATACTAAACTAGCAATAGACTTTTTGTCTGATCCAGCAAGGTTCTTATGTTCTCATATTCTTAATTCCGCTGTTATTGAAATTCTTTTGGCTTTTCCCAGATGATCTTAGATGATCTTTCCAGATGATTTTCAGCCTAAGGACAAAATTAGCCAGATGGGGCTAATACGAGTTGGAGTCCAACAACATCTGCATAGCCACAGATTTCCCATCCCTGCATTAAGGTCTTTAGAGATCAGAACAAGCACCTTGAATTTTGCTTGGATGGGAATGTCCACCTTATACTTAACAAATTCTCTTTGCTTCTCCCTCATTAAACATAACCCCATAATATATCTCCAGGATTACAACCTCCATCATTTATATTTTCTTCTCATCTCATCTCTAGTGTATGAATGCTTAAGCAGCTACATATCAAACATCCCTTTTTAGAAGAAAGCTTGTTTTGTTTTCTTCATTATGAAGCAATGTGTCTGGACTTTTTCTTTTGCTTGTTTTTGTTTTTTAGTTCAAAGCAAATGAGTAAACAATGTCTCAATCTTTTATTAATGATGCTGTCAATATAACTATCTCCTAGCATATATTAAGTGCTGCAAGTGACTTTCTGTAGCCTTTCTGTGTGTCTTTTTGCTATGATGACTTCTCGCTCTATTTAAGGAAAGCCTTTTTGCTGTTCTTGTATTTCCCCCTTTTTTCAAGGAACTGATTGGTTCTACTCCTAGGTGAACTGTAAAATTTTGAAATTAAATGGGTTTATTTTAATAATGTTTCATGCTTGACTGATTGATGAAATTTTGCATTATATTCCAGGCTGCTGACATTTATTTTTTATGTCGTATTCATGGGAGGTTTATTCCAGAAAATGTCATTACCACCATCTTTTGGTTAGCACAATGTAATTTAAGAAGTCACTTCTTTTTAGGACAATGTCCTAATTATTCATCACAGGAAAATCTCTGCATGTGTCTCAAGGAAGTATTTAAATTGTCAAGAGTTGAAATTTATGGTGAGACTTAAAATCGTGATGGGAGCTGCATGGATTCTGTTGAGCATCTGGGGATTAGAACAGAAGCCCATGAAATGAAACTAAATAAATCAGTGAAGTAATAGCTTTTGGCAGGGAGGCAGGGAGGGAGGGAGGCAGGGAGGAATCATCACTCAAATTGCTGCATTGATAGCCAAGCCTACAAACATGTTAAGCCAGAATAAATAAGTGTCAACAGCAGGTTTTGGAAGGCCCTTGAGCAGGATACTCTCAATCTGCTGCCCTCTCTCAGTGAGTCTACCTCATCACTGCCATTGTCACCAGTTGCTGCCATCTGATTGCTTGCCAGGCAGAGAGCCCATGAACAAGCCAACAGTAGCATCTACTGCCCCTCTTTCTAACTACCACTGTTGTCTGGGCAGAGTGAGAGGAGGGTAGCCAAGAAGAGGAGCAGGGCCAGGTGGCCCCCCTGCTAGCAGTGGGGTCTTAGCAGATGCCCAATCATGCCAACACTTAACACCATCCCTGACCAGAATGCAAAGATAAAGATAGAAGACTGATGCTCACATTGCTATCTTGCCTCCAACCCAAATGCACTCAGAATTGTAGTCTGTGAATGTGGAATGAATGGTCACACACTTTGACCAGAATGCAAATGTCAGTGGGATTAGGCTCAGTATACATTGGCCTAGCTGGCCTGGAGTATCTTCTACACACGCAACAGAATAATATGTTAGCATGTTAACGTGATAGATTGGGCTGCACCATGTCAGACTATGGAGAGCCCAATAAACTTGAAAGCACAAAGCAAATAACACAAATAGACTCCTCCACAGAATCTCTGTAGGCGGTAATATGTTGCCTTCAATGTAAATCATGGGTCATGGGCTGGTTTGTCCTTTTTGCCTGCTGTGTATACCGTGGTTCAGTGGTACTCCACAGTTGTAGTGGCAAGCCCCCTGGTAATCAAACAAAGCAGTCCCTTTGGGTTTCAATGTGCAAGATCAAAATGGGTAAGAAGGCAATGAGAAGGAGAAGATATTGGTAAGTATTCTGAGGTATCAATAAGCTTGCATCTCAGAGCTACTGGGGCATAAGAAATGGCATTGTCTTGGGGTGTTTCTTTTTTGCATAAAGCAACTAACAAATGTAATAATAATAATCCAAAACTGACAGATATGTTCATCCCTATTTCCTAAAGGAGTGTTAGACAATTGTCAAAGAGCAAAACATTTTTAGGCACTTTTTTCTTTAAAAAATATGATTGTGGCTCAGAGCTGCACTGAATATAGGGGGGAAAGGGAGGAAAAGGTCCAGTGGGGTTACAGTTCATGGAACACATCAGACAATGAAATCCAATATGAATGGACTTGCTGGGGAGAGGGGAAGAGAATAAAGCTCATGTGTTATGATGAGGTTCAGGTCATATTGTATCTTTCCATCCCGAACACCTAATTTTTCCCCTCCTGCTCATATTTCAGTGGCTAATGATTTAACTTCTCTACTCTCTCCTAGCTCATCTGTTCATTAGTCTGGCAATGTCATGTTATTTTACTTGTTCAAATGTGGAACATATTGTAAGAGTGTTGATGTCAGGTGATAATTAATGCACTTCAGAGACGAACTGAATTACCAAATGATTATGGAGGCTTCAGAGAGTCAGGGGAGGGGGGAATAAATCTATAACCATGCTACGAATAAAAAATAACCATGGTTTAGGATTTTTAATGGGACTCAAAACATGCAATAATTATTTCATATCCTCTATTAAATGAGGCAATGAGAGGCCTTTAACTGTGGTGGCTTTGTATTTCTCACTTAATCAGGAAGTGATTCATCAACATAGTCTCCCCTCCAACTCATAATCATAATTACATGAGAAGCAGAAGCAAGAGCCCATTGTGATTTCCATCCTGTGTATACGTATCAAAATGAAAATTCTATGCCCTGCTCCAGCTTAGGAACATAGGAAGCTGCCTTATATTGAGTCAGACCATTGGTCCATCTAGCTCAGTATGTCTACACTGGCTGACAGCAGCTCTCGAGGGTTTCAGGGAGGAGTCTTTCCTAGCCCTACTGGAGATGCCAAGAATTTAACCTGGGACTTTCTGAATGCAAAGCAGCAACTTTACTGCTGAGCTATGGACCTCCCCCAATCTTCATGTTGTGTTCCTTATAATAAACAAGAGTGAATTACCTATTACTCTAAGTCAGCCTTTCCCAACCAGTGTGCCTCCAGATGTTGTTGGACCACAATTCCCATCTTTCCTGACCATTGGCAATGCTGGCTGAGGCTGATGGGAGTTGTGGTCCAACAGCATCTGGAGGCACACTGGTTGGGAAAGGCTGCTCTAAGTAGTCTATAGCACAGTTTGCCAGATACGTATACACTCCATATGAGCCCATTGTTTATGCCTATTCTATGTGTGAGTGATAGTAAAATGTAACAATAGTATGTGGAGTGGCAGAAAAGGTTTTTTTTCTCCTGGGACACCCCATGTCCTTTTGTCTCCCTTTCTCAACCCAATAACATAACTGGGGCTGCGTTGGTGCCTAGAGTCTTTTCCCAGTGCAGATGGAAAGTTCACTGCTGCCTCCACCATTTCACCTTAGTTAGATTGGGAGGCACTAGTGAGGAATATCTCACACATAATCAGAAAGGGTACCAGATGGAGGGAATGCTTGGATGCTGCCATACACTCTTGGCATAGCTCAGCTCCCTGAGATACTGGGAACCATGGGAAGCTCATTTCCCAGAGTCCCCACATCACTGGACTTTGTGTATATCCAGTGGCCTCAGTCTCTGCTGTGGAACTATGGCAGGAATGGAGATACATTTGCTCCCTCCTTGATATCCACAAAGTGTTTGGGGTGTCGCTGGATCCCCTTTCTAATATTCTTTACTGAAAATTTCCCAAACATTCAAGGTAAAATCAATACCTACTGAGAACCGGGGGGAAATGGGGGGGGGATAAAACTGGGAGAAAATGGCATCTGGAAGTTGCTGAGAAAGTGAGGTACAATAACATTTGTTCAGTTCTTACTAAAGTTATAATGCATTTTCCAATTCTACAATTTAAAAAGATATATCCAGGTTGATGACAGTGATCTATTTAACCTTACAAAGATAAAAAGATTTAAAAAGGGCGAGTTACAAGATCCATAGCCTTGCAAAAAACAAAAGAGTGATCTCCTGTGTTGTTTCTGGTTTGTGGAATCAATCAAATCAAACTAAACAGTTAAAAAAAGTGTCTCTCTGGCTTTGACCTTGCACTACCCGCAATTTATGAGTTGGTTTCTCTAACAAGTGAGATGTCACACATGATTTATCCAATGAGACAGTCATAAGGGTCTTTCATTTTTGAGCAATAACTGCACATGTAGCTACAAGTAACATCTGAATGAGTTCTTTAGATTTAAGGAAATCAGCTGGAGGGGATACTTGCTGTAGATGCTGCTGTATGTGCTTAGCTCAGCTCCCTGCGATACTGGGAACCAGGGGAAGCTCATTTCCCAGGGTCACCACGTGACTGGACATTGTATACGTCCAGTGGCCTTTGGGGTGTAGCTGGATCTCCTTTGATGCAGGAAAATCAACAGAATATAATTTGGATAAGGCTAGATCCTAGATGGTCTCAGGTCTAACTATGGAACTGAAGGGGAGACACCCAAAAACTGGTGTCTGAAAGAGAACCACCTCCATTTTTGAGTTTGACACATTTCTGATACTTTTAGAAGAGATCTGTTTTTTAAATATCACATCACTTCTGCCTAGACATATATGTTCCTCACTTATTAATAGGGATTGCTACAAAATATTTGAGACATTTAAAATGAGAAGGCAGAATGGTCTGGAAGTTTTTAAGGGGGGTTATAGTAGCATACTTAGGGAATGGAGGTGCTCAATTTCATCACACTCAAATATGGCTGAGCCAAAATGAGTGAGAGTGATGTTTGTGTGCGTGTGCATGTTGTGTGTGAACATTTTCTCCACAGCAACAAAAAAAATACACACATTTTGGTGTTTGGTGACTTTGGAGGTCTTTTGCCTAATATTTTTTCCATGGGTGCAATGCAGGTGCAGGCACACAGACCCCACCGCTCTCACTCTCTCTCTCTCTCTCTCTCTCTCTCTCTCTCTCTCTCTCTCTCACACACACACACACACACACACACACACACACACACACACACACACACACACACACACACACACACTCTCTCTCTCTCTCACACACACACACACACATTGCATTACCTGATTAGCTGCAGAATGAACATAACTTCTTTTCCTGCTACCTTCGTTCTCCCTAGTAACACTGGCATCCTGTAGCCAGTTATAAATTGCCTGTGTGATGATGTCACTGAAGCAAATGAAGCTAATTCAGCAGATAGTGTCCCAACGGAATGATACTCTGATTGGCTATGTGATGGTGACATTGTTTTTAAGAAAAAAGAAAAACTCTAAAACATGGCATCGAAGCTGCAAGCTATCAGGGTTGTGAACACCAATGAGGAGGCATGAAAATGATACACCCTAAATCCAAATGTCAACTATCTATTGTGCTTTTAGAGAAAGTGCTGATCATTCAAAGTGGAACCAGAGTTGCATTTGGGGAAAAAATGGAAATGGACTGCCTTCAAGTCAATCCCTACTTATGGTGACCCTATGAGTAGGGTTTTCATGGTAAGCAGTATTCAGAGGGGGTTTACCATTGCCTTCCTCTGAGGCTGAGAGGCAGCGACTGGCCCAAGGCCACCCAGTGAGCTTTATGGCTCTGTGGGGATTTGAACCCTGGTCTCCCAGGTCATAGTCCAGCACCTTAATCACTACACCACACACGCTCTCAGAGTTCCATTTACCAAATGGTTATATCAAAGGCCAGGTGAAGCATAAGATGGAGAAAAGCAGGGTTTCAGGCAGGACTCTCTCCCAGCCCTATCTTAAGATGCTGTGGATTGAACCTGGGACCTTCTGCATGCAAAGCAGATGCTCTACCACTGAGCAACAGCCCTCCCCCATTATGGGTGGAACTACAATCAAAGTGCAGCTTTAATGCAAGAGCCAGTTAACATTCCTGTCCCGTAACAGCCAAATATCTTCTGATTGATTGCTAGAGCTATAGTATACTCCACCCCCCCAAAAAAGTATCTGTGCCAAAATTCCACCAAAAGAAAGAAAGAAATATCTTGCAATGGCATTTATTGTGGACATGCTGGCATTCTGCAGCTAAGGGAGAGAGGGCCAGTAAATCTCTTAGCATCTACAAAATGAAAAAGATAATGAGCCTCCAGAATACCAATGTCAATGGACAAATGTATAAAAAAAACCTAGTTAAGACCTCTCAAATGACGTGCCTTCTTAAAATAAATTTCTGTTCTTCACTCTGTACAGCATGACACTGCTTGGAGTGGACTAAGGACATTTTGCAGGGGCGGCTGGCATCAGACAATTTAATTTATTTCTCTAGTGCTTCAAGTACAGCCACAATCGCAATAGAATTTCCTGCAACAATACATTTTTGTTAAAGTGCCTGGATGTTGTTATTTCACTCTCAGCCAGGAGTGTTGCTAGGTAAAGATGTAGAAGACTTGGGACATAGGCTCATGAACCACAGATAAGTGATAATTTATATGTAAAGTGTGGGTCCCACCCTCTGGAATTCCCTGCCACATGATCTTCGCCATGCCCCCTCCCTGGTAGGTTTCCGCCGAGCCTTAAAGACCTGGCTATTCAGGCAGGCCTACAGGATTTCCGGGGACTAGTTTTATCTTGTTATAGTTGGATGGTTTTTTAGATTATTTATTGACGAAAGTTGGTTATATGTTGTATTCATTCTATTTATGTACGTCGCCTAGAGTGGCCGTTGACTCGGCCAGATAGGCGACTCAGAAATAAAATTAATTATTATTTATTATTAAAGATACAAATTTTGGCCAACTTTCAGAGTGAAGAAAAATATCTGGACTGCAGGTGGCTGGAGGTCTCCCTGGTACTACACTTTGCAATATCCCCAGCTACCCTATAAATCAGGGGTTACCAACCTTTTTAAATCCATGGGCACATATATATTTCTGAGTGGGTGCCATGGGTGCAACTCCCTCTGGTCATTTCTTCCCCTCTCCCCGGATCAGCATCTTCCAAACATAAATGAAGTAACAGAGTACTCACATGCAGTTCATTTTCCAAGGGATCTAAGTAAAATTCAGATCCAGTAGAATTAATCTGAGTCTTGAAAAGCACAAAGAGTTGAAAGAGAAAGTGGGAAAGAGTGCCATTTTCCCAAGTTCCCCCTTCAACTGTATATACTTCTCAAGGAAAAAGGTAACCATTGCTGAGCTTGTATGTTTTCATCATTTCCCTGCTTTGATTTAAATAAATCTTTCAATTTTATTTTATTTTTCTGACTCTAGTCCCTTTCTGATTATTACTGAAGCATGCTCATTACAGCGAAATTTTAAACCTGTGTTTGACCACCATTTCTAATGAATTTCTAATTTCTCATGAAGGGTGGCAGACAAGCATTTTAAGAAACAAAGAAATAACATCAAATAATTAAAGTATTGTACTTAATTGTCTTCAAGAAGTGGTACTTCCTAGTAGAGATGGGTGAGAAATTCGATTGTGTTCATATTTCAAGCCGAATCTATCAAATTCTCATTTTCTGAAACAGTACAAGAATCAAAACAGAGCCATTCTTCAAAATTCACACTTATTCAAATTGTGCAATGCACTTTGCCAACCAACCAATGTATACAAAAACACATAGGGGGAAATGTGCATAAAAATGAATATATGAGTGAAAATAACATAAACATGCATTATATGATATGATTGCTTGCAAAAATGTGTACATTAGTCAAAATTATCTACAAAAATGTGTTTATTAGGAGAAATTTGCACTAAAATGGTAGAGAATTCTCACAAATTGCTGCAGAAATGTGGAGAGCTGAATTTAAGATTGGAGAAAATGAGTGTCTGCCAGCTGTTTTGGACTACTACTCAAATAATCCCTGGCCATTGGATATGTTGTCTGAGGGCTGATGGAAATTGTAGTACAAAATACCTGGCGGGCACCAGGTTGGGGGACACTGGCATAGAAAGATCTGCTGTTCAAGGGGGGGAAGGGATGTCAACAATTTCACTGATAATTCTTTGCCATGCCTAAAGTAGGTCTCTGGATTCTGGCCTGTATCTACCAAATGAAGAGGTCTATTTCCCAGCAGAATGTTAATGTCATTTGGGGGGGGAAGGGGCTCTTTGTCACTAGATAAAATGACAGGGTAGCTTCAAAAATCCTTCAGGAGGAACCAATTGAGCTTTCTCTGTTACTTCTGCTTTGTTGAGAGAAATAAAAGCGACAGCTTCTACTTGGAGCCTCTAATGATATAGCTCTGCCCTCCAAAACCATTTCAGCTCGCAGGGGCATATGACCACCATTGATAAGCTGTTTCACAAAATTGCTTTCTTGGTGTCAGTGAAGCATTTCCTGCTTTGTAATAAAGCAGATGTGACACCTGGATGTATTTCAAATTTTGGCCCTGCAGTAAGCCAGACAATATACCTTCATTAGCTGCTTTGGGGATCTTACGCTTCCAAGTTCCTTGGGTCTGGTTTTGCCATTGTTGTTGTCAGGCTTTTTTGTGGGTGTGGAGCAGATATGTATCAGTTTTATGCTGAAGAAGGAAGAGTATGCCAAGTGATAACGGTATGCCAATGCTCTGAGAGTACATACAGTACATACAGTGGCCAAATTAGCAGGCCAATAGAGCTTAGACCATGGGTGGGGAACCTAGGGCCCTCCTGAAGTTGCTGAACTACGTTTCCTATCAGTCCCAGCCAGCTTGGGCAATGGTCATGGATGATGAGAGCTGTAGGCCAACATGAATCTGGAAGGCCATGAGTTGCACAGTAATGCCATAGGCCAATAATGTGTAGTAATATGGATATTCTAGCTGAGGGCTGATGGGAGCTGTAGTCCAAAATACCTGGTGGGCACCAGGTTGGGGAAGGTTGGCATAAAGAGATCTGCTGTTCAAGGGGGGAAGGGATGTCAACAATTCCACTGCGTCTCCTTTGCCATTCCTAAAGTAGGCCTCTGGATTCTGACCTGTATCTACCACAGGGAAGCCAGTAATAGATATGATCAGTCTATTCCCAGTAGGGATGGGTGAGAATTTCAATTCAGTTTGCATTTCAAGCAGAAGTTATCAAATTCACACTTTCCGAAACAATATGAGAATGAAAACACAGCCATACTTCAAACTTCGCATGTATTAGAATTTTGGGATGCAGTTCGACAACTAAACAATATTTACAAAAATGCATAAATTAGGGGAAAGTGTGCATAAAAAAGTATACATGAGTGAAAATAACATGCAAAAAGGCATGATGTGATGAGAAATGGCTGGCAAAAATGTGTCCCTTTGTCAAAACTGCCTCCAAAAATGTGTTTATTTGGAGAAATTTGCACTAAAATGGAGAATTTTCTTAAGGATTTTTTTTAAAAAAAATCGCAGATTGCTGCAGAAATGTAGAGAACTGAATTTAACATTAGAAAAGTGAGAAACTGAGAGAACCAAAATTGACAGATCTTCCCATCCCTAATTCCCAGTTTGTCTTACCTTTTTGCATGTGTTCTGCCTCATTTTTCCATTAACCTGCCAAAAAAGAATAGGAAGAAAACCCATTCCATACAAAATTCACTTTAAATATGTAGTTTTGACTGTGTGTTTCTTTTAAAATGTGCATTTCTAAATTTATTTTGTCTCAGAAAAAAGTACTACCTATTTTTACATGCTTGTTGTACCACTGGCTTGAGCAAAGAGCTGCATTTGGAAAAGTGCAAATCCTATGGATAGCTCTTGGTCATGGGGTGGAATCCAACTCGCCTTTCTTCTGGGCTGGGGTGAGCTGGCTACCGCAGATCCCCGGCAACACTGGCAGGCTCCTGGCTGTGCCGGGCTCTGCAGATGGAGGGTCAACAGAAGCAGGCATAAGCCCCAACAATGGGGCGTTCTGGGGGTGTTGGGGGAGGAGCCATGGGGGAACTTACATGAGATCTTCCTCTCGTTCAGAGCCCTCCTCTGGGTCTCAATCCCCCCACAAACTCCATCAGCTAAAGGGCAGGCACAGTAAAATATTTTTCTTACATTTCCATTGTGATCTATGGGGAGTGCTTACTTCCCAGGAGGCCTGCTCTGACAGAGTCAGCTCTTCCTGGATGGCTCGTGTGTGCAGCTCCCAATGCAGCCAGTGTTCAGCCGGGCCGGTGGCTCCTGAGTGGGAGGAAGATCCCGCAGAGCTTTCCACTGACTCCTCCTCTGCCAGTCCCCCTTCCGCCAGCTCCCCCGCATTTGGATTGCTCTGATAGTCTACTTAGAAAAATTGCTTGATTATAACTCAGAACAAAATAAAAAATAAAAACCTGCATGTTGTAATCAGTGGTGGTGGACAGGAAAGGACGACAGCAGCGGGAATCTTGAGAGGAGTCCTTACCTGGTTGCTGTTCTAATCACTTTGGCAGTGGAGCCTGGAAATTCTAGGGATGGAAGAGAAATTCAATTCAGTTTGCATTTACAGATGAACCTACCAAATTTGCACTTTATGGAACAATACGCAAAACAAAACACAGCCGCCCTTCAAAATTTGAATTTGAATGTTGCAGGGCAGTTTACCCACCAGGCAATTACAAAAATGCATACACTGGGGTAAAATGTACAAAATATGTGTATATTAGTGTAGAATACAAAAATGCATTACATTAGGCACAATTCCATACAAAAATATGTATGTTTGGAGAAATGTGTACTAAAATGCTGATGAATTTTCATGAGGACTTTTTTAAAACAGCAAACTGGTGTGGAAATATAGATAACTGAATTTAAGATTTGCAACAAAAAAAAAAAGGTTCTCTTGGTTATATGAAGGACATGCCAAAAAAAAAATCCCTCCCTTGATGCTAACAACAAGTTCTTTATTGCATAGTCAACAGACCTCAGCATTTGAACAATTAAAATAGATACAAATTCAAGCATGAACAAAGACAGAGACATAAAATCAGGGCTTCACCCTAAGCAAATTCTTCCTTATCTGCATAGCCTGATTTATAAATTTACCTACACATAATGTAATAGATTCATCTGTACCCTGTAGAAGAAGAGTTAAGAGTATATTTTTAGATCGACCTGGGAAAGTTAAAAGAATTGGAGATAAAAGATCAATTCTAACACGGTCATAAAATTTACAGTGAAATAAAACATGTGAGACGGTCTCTATCTCATGTTCGCTACATGGACAATGCCTAAGGATTCTTGGAGTCTTATCAAATCTACCCTCGAGAAGTCTTGAGGGAAGGGCATCAAAACGGGCCAAAGTAAAGGCCCTCCTATATTTGGGAATGGTGAGCCAATATAAGTAACGCTGGCCATCAACACAACGTAAAACACTCAGGCCTAGTGCCTGAGGAGAACAAGGGCCGGATGCCTTAGCCAGTAGCTCTTGATTGTCTATATCAATTAGCCTACGTTTTACCACTGCCTTAGCAGCAGTAAATTCCATATTTAGCAGTTCTGAGGGAGAGAGACCGACCGATAGAAGTTTTTCCATGACCAATGTAGGCCATGAAGCATTAAAAGAAACAGTTAAAACTCGCCTAGCGTAGGATTCTGTGGTAAGTATGGAAGAACAATGAAGCCAGAAGTAAATGGTATATAACCAGGTTAAACAGTGTAGGGAGTTTAAACCAGCTTCCAACAGAAGCGTAGCCCCAGAAACACATCTGGGGACACCAAAAATAGATCTTAAGCAAGAGTAGAGAATACCATCTAAGCAACCTTTGAAATAAGGAATCCAAATTGGGGCCCCATATGACAGCATCGGAATAATTTTAGCTCGGATTATACGTGTGGCTGCCGGGACATATTTTCCTCCATTGGTAAAATGAAAGCGAGTAATGGCTCCCAGATTTTTGCTCGCTTTTGCTTTTATATAATTAACCTGGGAAGTCCAACAACCCGACTCTTGGAACCAAATCTCAAGGTATTTGTAAGAATTTACCTGCTCAATTCTAGTAGAGCCTATATGCCAGGGGAATCTAACCTTCCTCTTTGAAAACACTATCACCTTAGATTTAGCATGGTTAATAGTTAAGGTATTATCATTGCAATAAGCTACAAAGCCAGACAATAGTCTTTTCAGACCCAACTGGGTTCGTGATAAAAGAACTGTATCATCTGCATAAAGCAGGATATGCACTTTATCATCATCTAGTTTAGGAGAGTGAGATTGTATACCATCCAAGGCTGAGGAGAGATCAGCCAGGTATAAATTGAACAACATAGGAGCCAGTACACATCCTTGCCTAACTCCTTGTGTAGACTGTATCTCACGAGAAAGATGTCCTTGAAGGTTACACCAAACCCGAACCGAGGTGTCATGATATAAAGCTGCTGTCGGAAGGCAGAGCTGGCGTCCCAATCCCGGGGAGCTGGATCCCGGAGAGTTGGGAGAAGAGTATTCGGATGGATGGCAGAGGGAAGGGGGAGGAACTTCCCCCCTTTGGAGCGAAGACGAAACAGAGGAACTGCCAGTGATAAGGTCGCTTAGCAACGGGGAGCCTGAGCCCTCCCTGGACATTCTCACGCCTCCCCCTCTTTCAGGCTCAGAGCAAGAGGGGGAAGAGGGAGGGCTGCTCACAGCCGAAAAGCGGGGAGGCAGTTTACCATCAGCCCCTCCCCTATCCCCCATCCTGGAATCGGAAACTTCAGAAGAGGAGGGGGTGATGCTTCCCCCCTCACCGCGCACACACAGACAGCTGAAAAGACAGGAGAGAAGGGGGGGAAGGCGGGCAGTACCTGAGGGGCAGTTAAGGAGGAGCGAAAGATTGCGCGCCCGTTTGGCCCCTTCTTAAAGAACAGGCAGGAAGAAGTCCCTTGCTCTGTCAACTTTCTCCCAATGCCGCAGGACCTGTATCCCTGTATTGCTTCATGAGAAAACGCAGTCTTTGTTTGGACATTACCCTAATAAAACACGAATTAACTACAATCGTTGGTCTGGTTCCTGAGTCACATCCTGGGCCTGACAGCTTGACAGAGCCACCTAAATCACCCTCAACGCTCTCTTCACTTGACTGGGACAAGATGTCAAAGGGAGCAGCGGGGGGGACGAACCCCACTTCTGAGACGGAAGAAGTGGAACTCCTGAGGACTAAGGTAGCTGATTTGCAGACGGATGTTCAAGCCCTGCTAGCAGCAGTCAAGGCGCTGAAGACGGATAATCAAACCTTGAAGGCCACGATAGACCAGATGCGAACAGCCCCTCCAGCTGCCGTAGTAAAGGTTCCCATTGGATTGCCCCCAAAATACGCGGGACAAAGTGATCAGTTGGCAACCTTCGTGGCTCAATGTGAGTTATATCTGGATGTCAGGCACACGGAATTTCCAGACGATGGGGCTAAAGTAGCTTTCGTGATTAGCCTCCTGGAGGGAGAAGCTGCAAAATGGGTGACTCCGTATATCATGAGAAAGGATACTGTCTTAGGAAGGTACAGAGGATTTATACAGGAGATGACCGAGATGTTTCAAGACCCGCAAAGGGCTGAAACAGTAGCGCGGCAACTAGGCGCTCTGAAGCAAGCTAAAGGGACTGTTTCCGAGTACACTAACGCTTTTAAAATTCTGTCCCAGGAAACTGGTTACAATGACGCCGCCCTGATGTTTATGTACCGGAGTGGATTAAATGCTGAAATCCTGGATGAGTTGGCCAGGACCTCCCCCCCGCTGACCTACCAGGGCTCATCGGCTATGCCTACAGATAGATCACTGGATGGAAGGAAGGCGCCTGGAAAGGAAGCAGGAGGTCCCGAGATACTCAGCCTCGGCATCCCGCAACAAGACCCTTCCCACTACAGGGATGGCAGGTAATGCAACTGAGGGACAGGGAGGGGCTAGGCCAAGACTGTTGGAAGAAGAAAAGGAAAGACCACGCCGGGAACGTTTATGCTTTTATTGTTCAAAGCCGGGCCATGTGGCCAGAGACTGTGGACTGAAAGGGGGGAAAGCCGAGCCGTCGGGAAACTAGAACACCCAGTCCACATGCAGGCCGGTGGACTGGGGGCAGCGTTGTATAAAGGCCCCCCAATGATCCAACCTCCCTCAAAGGGTCTTGCCTATTCGGATTACAACTTCCAGAGGAGTGGTGTTTAATTCCACTGCCTTAATTGACAGTGGAGCCTCCACAAATTTTATTGATGCAAAGTTAGTCAAGCGTCATGGAATTTCCCGGTGGAAACTGGACGCTCCCCTAGCTGTGGAGACTATCGATGGGAGACCCCTGAAGTCAGGAGGGGTGACACAAGCCACGGAGGAAGTGAAACTTCAAATCCCTGGGCACGAAGAGTTCATTTCGCTATACGTGTCAGATCTCTCGAACTTTGAGGTGATTCTGGGAATGCCCTGGCTAGCAAAGCATGAACCCAAAATAAGTTGGAAGGAGGCGGTGGTGTGGTTCACCTCACAGTATTGCCAGGAGAACTGTCAACCTGAAGGAATCAAGAACACCTTAGCGGGGGCAGTGCAAGAGATCAAGCAAGTGACCCTGCCGCCAAAGTATGAAGAATTCAAAGATGTGTTTGATGAAAAAGAGGCAGAGACTTTACCCCCCCACCGCCCTTATGACTGTGCGATTGATCTAGTGCCAGGAGCCAGCATCGATCAGGGAGAATCTACTCTCTCACAGAGAATGAGAGGGAGGCCCTGAAGGAATTCCTGGATAAAAACCTGAGGAGAGGATTCATACGCCCCTCACAATCCCCTGCTGGAGCGCCACTATTGTTTGTGAAAAAGAAGGGGGGGAACTCAGACCCTGTAACGACTATCGCGCATTGAACCAGATCATCATCCCCAACAGCTACCCGCTGCCCCTGATCTCAGAGTTGCTGGACCGACTGCGCTCTGCAAAAATCTTCACGAAGTTGGATTTGAGAGGAGCGTACAATCTGATCAGAATGAAGGAGGGAGATGAATGGAAAACAGGATTCTTGACCGCTTACGGACAGTATGAATACCTGGTCATGCCGTTCGGGCTTTGTGGAAGTCCAGGAATTTTTCAAAAATTCATGAACGACGTGTTTAGAGACTTGTTGGACACGTATGTAATCTGTTACTTAGATGATATCCTGGTGTTTTCAAAGAACCAGGAAGACCACGACCAGCATGTGAAGACGGTGTTGAAGAGACTGAGAGAAAATCACCTGTATGCTAAATTAGAGAAATGTGGATTTGACCTCAAGTCTCTAGACTTCCTTGGATATTGAATCTCAGCGGAAGGCGTGGAGATGGACCCAGGGAAAGTAAGCTGCATATTGGACTGGGGCCAAAAAGGATGTACAACGTTTTTTGGGGTTTGCCAATTATTACAGAAAGTTCATTCCAGGGTTTTCCAAATTAACAGCTCCTCTGACTGACTGTTTAAGGGGGAAGAAGAAGTTTCAATGGACAGAGAACGCCACCGAGGCCTTTGAGGAGCTGAAGAGAAGGTTTGCTACTGAGTCCATTCTGCGCTTTGCTGATCCGAACCGCCCTTTCGTAGTGGAAGCAGATGCTTCAGATTTTGCCATCGGGGGGGGGGTCCTGCTACATTTAGACCAAGAAGGGAAGGAGCTGCACCCCTGTGCGTACTTCTCTCGGAAGTTAAAGCCTGCAGAGAAGAACTACACAGTTTGGGAGAAGGAGCTGCTGGCCATCAAGGACTCTTTTGAAAACTGGAGACAATACCTAGAGGGGACCTCTCATCGAATTGAAGTGCGCTCCGACCACAAGAATCTTGAAAGCCTCCAAACCGCCAGAAAGCTGAACCAGAGACAGATAAGATGGTCCCAGTTCTTCACTAGGTTTAACTTCAAGATTACTTACCATGCCCAAGCCAAAAACCAGAGAGCGGATGCCTTATCCAGACAGCCACAATACAAAGAAAGTGAATCTGAGGACCAGCCTCAGTACATAATCCCGCCAGAGAAATTAACGTTGGGAGTATGCCAGCCTTCATGGGAAGAGGAACTCAAAAAGGCACAACAAGAAGATGCAGACATGCTAAAATATCAGCAGGAGACGGGACAAGGTCAAGACTCAGAAGTAACCTTTCACTGGAGAAATGGACTGTTATGGTTCAAAACCACCAGATATGTGCCAGAAGGGGAATTAAGGCTCAGAATCCTACGCCAGTGTCATGATTCCATCACAGCAGGACACTTTGGGATTTACAAGACCATTCAGAACGTGGCCAAGGACTTCTGGTGGCCTAAAATGCTTCGGGATATTGAGAGTTATGTAAAGTCCTGCTCTGTCTGTCTGCGGACAAAAACACAAACAGGGACACCAGCAGGACTGTTACAACCGTTGCCTGCCCCACACGAACCCTGGAAGGACCTCTCCATGGATTTTATAACTGATCTACCCAAGTCCCAAGTAATGACAGCCATCTTAGTAGTGGTGGATCTACTTACCAAAATGGCACACTTTCTTCCTTGTGCAGGGGCCTTAGAGGCTAAAGAAACGGCCAAGTTATTCATAAAAGAAATCTACCGGCTGCATGGATTGCCAAACAGCGTAGTCTCAGACCGAGGAACTCAGTTCACAGCCAAATTTTGGAGAGCAATGTGGAAACAGTTGCAGATGCAATTAAAACTCTCCTCCGCCCATCACCCCCAGACAGATGGGCAGACGGAACGCTTGAACGCCGTTTTGGAAAGATATTTACGAAGTTATGTGTCCTATCAACAGACTGACTGGGTATCATATTTGCATTTTGCAGAGTTCGCCTACAACAAT
This sequence comes from Rhineura floridana, assembly GCF_030035675.1. Classification (NCBI taxonomy): domain Eukaryota; kingdom Metazoa; phylum Chordata; class Lepidosauria; order Squamata; family Rhineuridae; genus Rhineura; species Rhineura floridana. Next base: position 31,376,570 of record NC_084493.1, read on the forward strand.
TCTCTGCACTCCAGCACTCAACAAACCCCGTTCTTCGCTAATTATGGATTCCATCCTAAAGTCTTTCCAAGCAGCTCAGAAGGAATGCTTCTGAGAGCTTCCTTAAGGAATTGCAAGCAGCGCAACAGACACTGAAACAGCAGTTAAACGAAGCCAAAACGGAGTACAAGCGAGTTGCTGACCTGCACAGGAAGGAGCCCCCCCCTTCAACCAGGAGACCAGGTATGGCTGTCCACCCGCTTCCTCCAGATGCTGGGCAAATGTAGAAAATTACAAGACAAGAGGGTGGGTCCTTTCGAAATAGAAACTCAAATCAATCCCGTGGCGTACCGACTGAAGCTGCCTGACACGTTTAAAATACATCCTGTGTTCCATCGATCCCTCTTAACGAAAGCCGCCCCTCCCAGTGAGTTACGGCCGGAGGAACCTCCCGGAGCTCCACTCCTGGTAAATGAGCAGCTTGAGTTTGAAGTTGAGGAGATCTTAGATTCCAGGATCAGACGCCACAAGCTGCAGTACTTGATTCACTGGAAAGGCTATGGGGTGGCTGACAGATCATGGGAAGATGCAGCTGATGTGCATGCTCCAGAATTGGTAAAACTTTTCCATCAACGTTTTCCCCACCGTCCCAAGCCAGACAAGGGGAGGGGGGCACAGCCTGGGAGGGGGGATGGTGTCGGAAGGCAGAGCTGGGGTCCCAATCCCGGGGAGCTGGATCCCGGAGAGTTGGGAGAAGAGTATTCGGATGGATGGCAGAGGGAAGGGGGAGGAACTTCCCCCCTTTGGAGCGAAGACGAAACAGAGGAACTGCCAGTGATAAGGTCGCTTAGCAACGGGGAGCCTGAGCCCTCCCTGGACATTCTCATGCCTCCCCCTCTTTCAGGCTCAGAGCAAGAGGGGGAAGAGGGAGGGCTGCTCACAGCCAAAAAGCGGGGAGGCAGTTTACCATCAGCCCCTCCCCTATCCCCCATCCTGGAATCGGAAACTTCAGAAGAGGAGGGGGTGATGCTTCCCCCCTCACCGCGCACACGCAGACAGCTGAAAAGACAGGAGAGAAGGGGAGGAAGGCGGTCAGTACCTGAGGGGCAGTTAAGGAGGAGCGAAAGATTGCGCGCCCGTTTGGCCCCTTCTTAAAGAACAGGCAGGACGAAGTCCCTTGCTCTGTCAACTTTCTCCCAATGCCGCAGGACCTGTATCCCTGTATTGCTTCATGAGAAAACGTAGTCTTTGTTTGGACATTACCCTAATAAAACACGAATTAACTACAATCGTTGGTCTGGTTCCTGAGTCACATCCTGGGCCTGACAGCTGCTATCAAACAGAGGTCTCCTATCAATATGTAGGGATTCTAATTTATTCCACAGGCGGGCCCGTGAGATGGAGTCAAAAGCTGACTTTAAATCAATGAAGGCAACAAACAGTTTACCTCCACTTGGCTTAGAGTATTTATATGCCATTTGGGCCTGAGTTAGACAGTGGTCTAGGGCAGAGTGACCTGATTTGAAGCCAATCTGTTCTTGGCCCAAGATATTATTGGAGCTAACCCATAGGTTTAACTTACTGCCTAAATAGCTGGCATAAATCTTACCCACCACCGAAAGCAAGCTAACAGGACGATAATTATTTGGGTCATTTCTTGCACCTTTCTTATAAATTGGAATGATAAATGCCTTAAGCCAAGAAACCGGAATCAATCCAGATTTATTAATAATCGTGAAGACGGAAGCCAACATAGGGGCCCACCAACTAATATTACACTTAAGTAATTCAGGTGGAATACCATCTGGACCAGCTGCCTTGCTGTTTTTTAGTTGTGTAATCAGCGCAACAATAGTATCAGATTCAACTGGGGGCCATTCAGGAGTATCTGACAAGTCGGGGAAAGAAAACGGAGGGTCTAAGGAATTCTCATTATTAAATACAGCACGGAAATGTTGCTCCCAAATATCGGCAGATATAAAACAATCTGGGCTGTCATTATAATTAGATAAGGCACCAGAGACTAGCTGCCAGAAAGTCTTGGAGCTACGGGTAACAATTGTGGCCTCAAGCAAATGCCAAGATTTCTGCATAGCCTCGTATTTCTTTTTAGCTATGAGTTTCTTATAATCTCTACGCAATACATAGTAGGAGTATGGAAGCTGACGTTCATTGTTACTGCGATAAGTGCGGTAAACAGAATGAATCTTACGCTTTAAATCTCTACAGTCTTTGTCAAACCAGCGATTACGTAGGACTTTAGAACAGCCATGGTTAGGCAATAGAGACTTATGAAATACAGCATTAGCAGATTGAATCAGATCCTGATAAATGGTCAAACCTACGTTCAGCAATACAGACAAAGTCAACTGAGTTACAAGCTGAACTGTGTGAGGAAGTTGAACAAAATGGAGGAATATCTGGCCAAATTTGGGTGACCACTTAACTTTATTATAGGTATCCAGTGAAGGTGAATTTGTAAAAAATTTGAATTTGAATGTTGCAGTGCAGTTTACCCACCAGGCAATTACAAAAATGCATACACTGGGGTAAAATGTACAAAATATGTGTATATTAGTGTAAAATACAAAAATGCATTACATTAGGCACAATTCCATACAAAAATATGTATGTTTGGAGAAATGTGTACTAAAATGCTGATGAATTTTCATGAGGACTTTTTTAAAACAGCAAACTGGTGTGGAAATATAGATAACTGAATTTAAGATTTGCAACAAAAACAAAAAAGGTTCTCTTGGTTATATGAAGGACATGCCAAAAAAAAAATCCCTCCCTTGATGCTAACCTGAGGCCGGCTGTTGTAATAAGCTTTTCTCAAGCTGGTGCCCTCTAGAGAAGTTTAGGCCTACAACATTCATCATTCCTGACTATTGGGTCATGCTGGCTGGGGCTGATGGGAGTTGTAGTCCAACATCATCTGGAGGGCGGCAGGCTGGGAAAGGCTGCAATTAGATCCACAAAAGTAAGAGACTTTTAGACAGACTGCAGGAACTGAAAGGAATTTCCTGAAATGCACCTGAGGCTACTGTGCCTTTACTGCTGTGAGAGGTATGAAGACCAAACTCTTATCCCTGTTCACAGAGGCACTCAGGGAAATTCTTATGGACTACGTATCCTGGATAAAAGTCTCATTTAGATTGGCTGAGTCTAGATTAACATTTCTATTTTTCAAGTCTCCATTTAATGTAGCTTTGTGATGGCATTTGCTGTGGATTAAAAGACTGGGTTTAGCAGCCTTGTCTCTCCCAGATTCTCTTCACACCCATCACTCTTCCAGATTTAAGGACCCTTGTTTGCCCATGGAGGACAGTCCAAATGTTTCCCCAGAAATCTGTATTCTCCTCCCCCCTTCTCTCTCTCTCAGTTGCCAACTATAGGGGTCTTCGAACTGCCAGGCAGGAAAGGGGACCAACATTATAGTGGCACACTCAGAAGTACAGGGTCCCTTCATGATAGTCATGTCATGCCTCTAAGAGCCACGGTCTCTCTCAACCACACCCCCTTCTTATACAAGAAAAATGAGCTTTCAGTCACTTGCTTGGCCATTTTAGCAGTTCTTTTCTGCAGAATCCAATCTTACAGCTAATAAAATCACAGGGATGGAGGAGACCTCTAGACTTGTTTAGTCCAACCCCAATGCAAGAACAGTATGTATGCAGCTAAGAATGACACTTCATGCATCTGCTGAAGTGGACTCTTGTCCACAAATGCTTGTCATAGAAACATGTGTTAGTCATTAAGGCAGCCTTTCCCAACCAGTGTGCCTCCAGATGTTGTTGGACCACAATTCCCATATTTCCTGACCATTGGCAATGCTGTCTGAGGCTGATGGGAGTTGTGGTCCAACAACATCTGGAGGCACACTGGTTGGGAAAGGCTGCATTAAGGTGACACAAGACTGCTGGTTTTGTAGGAGAGACTCTCTGCCTTCACATAAATAAAATAAATGTTATCAAATTGCTGGGCACCTTCAGTGTTCCAACATGCAAATGCACCTTCTCACTGCTGGTGATGTGTGAAGAGTGCATATCAGTGTTCTCTCTGAAACAGACACCTGTGCTACCCTTCCCCCGTTACATTTTCACACAACTGTGGGAAATGGAGGGATGCTTTCACTTTCTCTCTGTGTGGTACTGCGGACCCACTGCAGGGCCAAAGAGAATGAGCAAGTGGGAGGAGGGAGCAGCAGTTGCTGCCTCCTCTTATTTTTATTTATTTATTTATTGAATTTTTATACCGCCCCACTAGCATAGCTCTCTGGGCAGTGTACAACAAATATAATAAATACAATAGAATCACATAGAACAATACAAAAAATAAATGCAAATCCATAATCTAAAACCAGTTAAAACATATTTAAGAAAAGCTAAAATGCCTGATAAAATAGGAAGGTTTTAACTTGGCGCCGAAAGGATAGCAATGTCGGCGCCAAGCGCATTTCTTCGGGAAGACTATTCCACAGTTCGGGGGCCACCACTGAGAAGGCCCTAGTTCTTGTTACCATCCTCTGAGCTTCTCTATGAGTCGGAACTCGGAGGAGGGCCTTCGATGTTGAGCGTAGTGTACGAGCAGGTTCGTATCGGGAGAGGCGTTCCAAGCTTGCTTGCAAGCTTCTTGGTTCCCCCACCCCAATACCACCACCACCACCAAAAGTAGCAGAAGGCTGCATCCCTGGGGAGCCTGGATTCCAGGAAATTCTTGGCCAAAGTATGTGTGTGGGGGAAGGTTCTCCTGCTCTTTTCTAGCTCCTGCTACGGGACAGGGGAAGGGAGTAACAAGAGCATGCCTGTTTTCACGTGCTGAAGAATTAAAATGTGTGTGCTTTGCAGCCTGTCACTGTTTTTCTCTCCCCCCTCTGCATTGCCAATTCTCTTCCACCAGTCTCTCTCCTGGTGCATTCTATACAACCTGTGAAAAGCAAACCAAAAGTTCTCTGGCATTCCTCAAGAAGGGGAGGATATGAGTACTGCCAGCCTCATGACACATGCACGCTGGGAGAGTGTAGGGTGCCTCAAATAACAGAGAAAGCAATGGAGTCACAGTGTAGCAATGACAGCTTTGTGTGCTTACACCCACCCAGAGATATCTCCAGAAAATTGAGCCAAGAGTTGTGCAGCCATGACTGGTGGCATTCCAAGGAGGGCTGGCTGATTGCATATACGCAGAAAGAATTGCCTGCATTGGAAAGAACCAGACCACCTGGGTTTCTGGCTGGCCTCTCCAAAAAGACTGTAGAGAAGAGTAAGACAAAGTGGCAAAGAAGGAAACTCTGAGGTGGGCAGCGAGAAGGAGAAGAGAGAGCCTCTAGGAGGCACGCAGCATGAAAGTGGAAATGTGTGCTAGCCAATTAGAAGAGTGTTCTCAGTGGCTGACTCACCTCCTTTCACTCTGATTGGCTCTAATCAGCACAAAAGGACAAGAATGGATATTAGCCAAGTGAGAAGACTCTTCTCAGTGGCTAGCATGCTCCCATTTCATGCTGATTAGCTTGTAAGAGGCTGGAGGCATAGGTGGAATCAGGCTCCCCAAAAAGAAAGGGGTCAGCAATCCCAGACAACTGCACCCCTGATGGAGGCACAATTTCTTTTGGTTTGCCTTTTCCTTTGATGATGAATAAAATTAAGTCTTTGTACAATCATAGAATCATAGAATAGTAGAGTTGGAAGGGGCCTATAAGCCCATCACATTCAACCCCCTGCTCAAAGCAGGAATCCAAATCAAACCATTCCCGACAGATGGCTGTTCAGCTGCCTCTTGAATGCCTCCAGTGTTGGAGAGCCCACTACCTCTCGAGGTAATTGGTTCCATTGTCGTATGGCTCTAACAATTAGGAAGTTTTTCCTGAAGTTCAGTCGAAATCTGGCTGCAACTTGAGCCCATTATTCCGTGTCCTGCACTCTGGGATGATCGAGAAGAGATCCCCGCCCTCTTCTGTGTGACAACCTCTCATGTACTTGAAGAGTGCTATCAGTCTTCTCTTCTCCAGGCTAAACATGCCCAGTTCTTTCAGCCTATCCTCATAGAGTTTTGTTTCCAGTCCCCTGATCATCCTTGTTGCCCTCCTCTGAACTTGTTGCAGTCTGTCTGCATCCCTCTTGAAGTGTGGAGACACTTCCTATTTGTAGCTTCCTATTTGTTTCCGGGCTAAATTCAAAGTGCTGGTTTTGACCTATAAAGCCTTACATGGCATGGGACCGCAATACCTGGTGGAGCGCCTCTCCCAATATGAAACTACCCGTACACTGTGCTCAACATCTAAGGCCCTCCTCCGAGTACCATCCCATCGAGAAGCTCGGAGGGTGGTGACTAGAAATAGGGCCTTTTTGGTTGTGGCTCCCGAACTATGGAATGGTCTCCCCAATGAGGTGCGCCTGGCGCCAACGCTGCTATCTTTTCGGCGCCAGGTGAAAACCTTTTTATATTCCCAGGCATTTTAATGCGTATTATTATATGTATTGTTGTATTTTGCTACTGTTTGATTATTTTTGTTTAACTTGGTTGGTTTGATTCTATTGTTTTATTGTATTTATATATTCCTGATTGCTTTATTTTATGTACACCGCCCAGAGAGCCCTTGGGCTTAGGGCGGTATATAAATTAAATTAATTAAATAAATAAATAAACTGGACACAGTACTCAAGATGAGGCCTAACCAGTGCTGAATAGAGGGGAACTAATGCTTCACATGATTTGGAAACTATACTTCTATTAATTCAGCCTAATATAGCATTTGCCTTTTTTGCAGCCACATCACATTGTTGGCTCATATTCAGCTTGTGATCAACGACAATTCCAAGATCCTTCTCATATGTCATATTGCTAAGCCAAGTATCCCCCATCTTATAACCGTGCATTTGGTTTCTTTTTCTTAAGTGTAGAACTTTGCATTTATCCCTGTTGAATTGCATTCTGTTGTTTTCAGCCCAATGCTGCAGCCTATCAAGGTCCCTTTGAATTTTGTTTCTGTCTTCCACGGTATTAGCTGTGCCCCTTAATTTTGTATCGTCTGCAAATTTGTTAAGCATGCTCTGTACCTCCTCATCCAAGTCATTAATAAAAATGTTGAAGAGCACTGGGCCCAGGACTGAGCCCTGTGGTACCCCACTCGTTACTTCTGCCCAGTTTGAGAAGGAACCATTGATAAGCACTCTGGAGCCAACTGTGGATCCACCTGATAGTTGTTCCATCCAGCCCACATTTAGTCAGCTTGCTAATCAGAATATCAAGGGGCACTTTGTCAAAAGCTTCTTCAGCCAGTTCCTTCAATACTCTAGGATGCAGTTTATCGGGCCCTGCCGATTTGAACTCATTCAAAGTGATTTGGTATTCCTTGACCATTTGTCTATCAATTTCAAAGTCCAATCCTGCCCCTTCTACTTCATGTTTCCCGGGAGGGGTCATAGACCCTTTTTGGGGAGAAGACTGAGCCAAAGTACTCAGGCACTTCCAGGATAAAATCTCTTGCATCTGCCAGGACTTGGACTCCACTGTTATAGCAGTTGAATCAAATGAGGTGTCCAGAGCACAGTCTTGTCCCGATGTTTTGGATGAGTTTCAGTTGGTACAGCTTGAGGACGTTGACAAGGTGCTTGGACTGGTGTGTGCAACCACTTCTAGGTTGGATCCTTGTCCTTCTTGGCTAACAGGACTGGAACAGCCGACTGGGCCAGGGAAGTGATTAATAATAATAATAATAATATTTAATTTGTTTGTCCCCTATCTGGCAAATAGCCACTCTAGGCGACGTACATTAAAATAAGATAAAATACAATAATAACAGATGCAGTCACATTAATAACAATAGATAAAAATACTGGACAGTCATCAATACATATAAAAACAATTATATTAGCAGCATACGATAGATGACAAAATCATGGAGATTTACCCCTCCCAAGGACCTCAAAGGCCTGTTGAAATAGCCATGTCTTCAGGGCCTTGCGGAATACCTCTAGGGAAGGGGCATGTCGAAGATCACATGGGAGGGAGTTCCAGAGAGTGGGGGCCACCACAGAAAAGGCTCTCTCCCTAGTACCCACCAACCTAACTGTTTTGGTTGGCGGGATTGAGAGAAGGCCTTGTGTGGCTGATCTAGTTGGGTGGCATAGGTGGTGGCGGTGGAGGCGCTCTTTCAGGTAAGCTGGGCCGAAACCGTATAGGGTTTTAAAGGTTAATACCAACACCTTGAATCGGGCCTGGAAAACAACTGGCAGCCAGTGTAGATCAAATAATACTGGCGTAATGTGGTCCCGGCGGCGGCTGTTGGTAAGTAAGCGCGCCGCTGCATTCTGTACAAGTTGTAATTTCTGGGTCGTTTTCAAGGGTAACCCCACGTAGAGCGCATTACAGTAGTCCAATCGAGAGGTGACCAGGGCATGTACCACAAGCGGGAGCTGTTGAACAGGGAGGTAGGGTTGCAGCCTACGTATAAGGTGTAATTGATACCAAGCTGCCCGGCTCACAGCCAAAATCGGAGCCTCCATGGACAGCCTGGAATCAAGAACAACCCGAGGCTGCGGACCTGGTCCTGTAGGGGCAACTTCACCCCATCAAACACCAGGTCAACATCTCCTAACCCTCCCTCGTCTCCCACAAGTAGTACCTCGGTCTTATCAGGGTTCAACTTCAACCTGCTCCTGCCCATCCATCCACTCACGGATTAATGCCTCGTTGCGAGAGGGAGTGGTCCCTGCTCGCCTGAAAGAGGCGGCAGTAAGACCACTTCTGAAGAAACCGGCCCTGGACCCAGAAAATTTTAACAATTATAGGCCGGTAGCTAATGTCCCATTCCTGGGCAAGGTCCTGGAACGAGTGGTTGCCAGCCAGCTCCAGACACTCTTGGATGAAACTGATTATCTGGATCCATTCCAGTCGGGCTTTAGACCCGGTTTTGGCATGGAGACAGCCTTGGTCGCCCTGTACGATGACCTTTGTTGGGAGACAGACAGGGGGAGTGTGACCCTGCTGATCCTCCTTGATCTCTCAGCGGCTTTTGATACCATCGACCATGGTATCCTCCTGGGACGACTCACTGGTCTGGGAGTGGGCGGTACTGCTTGGCAGTGGTTCCGCTCCTACTTGGCGGGCCGTCTCCAGAGGGTAGTGCTTGGGGAGCTCGGCACCCTGGGACCTCCAGTATGGAGTTCTGCAGGGGTCAGTTCTGTCTCCCATGCTTTTTAATATCTATATGAAGCCACTGAGTGCTGTCATCAGGAGCTTTGGAGTGCGTTGCCATCAGTATGCCGATGACACGCAGCTCTATTTCTCCTTTTCATCTTTCTCAGGTGAGTCTGTCAACGTGCTGAACCGATGCCTGGCTGCAACAACGGACTGGATGAGAGCTAACAAACTGAGGTTTAATCCAGACAAGACTGAGATGCTGCTGGTGGGTGGTCCTCCGGACCGGATGGGGGATGTTTGACCTGTTCTGGATGGGGTTGCACTCCCCCTGAAAGAGCAGGTCCGTAGCTTGGGAGTCCTTTTAGAACCATCCCTATCACTTGAGGCTCAGGTAGCCTCGGTGACATGGAGTGCTTTTTACCAACTTCGGCTGGTGGCCCAGCTATGCCCCTATCTGGACAGAGAGAGCCTCGCTTCAGTAATGCATGCCCTGGTAACCTCTAAACTAGATCACTGCAATGCGCTTTATGTGGGGCTGCCTTTGAAGACGGTTCGGAAACTGCAGCTCGTGCAGAATGCAGCGGCCAGATTGTTAACGGGGACCAGACGGTCCGAACATATAACACCGATTCTGGTCCGCTTGCATTGGCTGCCTATATGTTTCCGGGCTCGGTTCAAGTGCTAGTTTTAACCTACAAAGTCCTACACGGCACAGGACCAAAATACCTGATGGAACGCCTCCCCCGGTATGAACCTACCCGTACACTACGCTCAACATCAAAGACCCTCCTCCGAGTGCCTACTCATAGGGAAGCTCGGAGGGTGGCAACAAGGAAAAGGGCTTTTTCAGTGGTGGCCCCCGACTTATGGAACAATCTCCCTGAGGAGATACACCTGGCGCCAACACTACTATCCTTCCAGCGCCAGGTTAAAACTTTCCTCTTCGCCCAGGCATTTTAATATGTTTTTAGTATGCGTTGGAATTGTTTAATTCTTAAAAAACTTTAAACTTTTTAATATGTTTTAAATTGTTAATTATGTGTTTATTGTATTTTGATGTTAGTCTTGTGAACCGCCCAGAGAGCTTCGGCTATGGGGCGGTATATAAGTTTAATAAATAAATAAATAAATAATAAATAAATAAGTAGGAATTGAGAACGTCTGCCTTTTCTTTGTCATCTCTTATCATTTTGCCATCCTCATTGAGTAGCTGTGCCACCATTTCTTTTCTCTGTCTTTTACTATGGACATACCTGAAGAAAGCTTTTTTGTTGCTTTTAGCATCCCTCGCTAGCCTCAGCTCATTCTCAGCTTTAGCCTTCCTGATGATATCCCTGAAATTGCATGATACCTGCCTGTACTCTTCCTTTGTAGCCTGACCTTCTTTCCACTTCCTGTATATGCCCTTTTTTTGTTTTCAGGTGATCTCTAAGCTTTTTGTGAAGCCACATTGTATCCTTTTGCTTTCTCCCTCTTTTCCTTGTTGGAATTGTTTGCCATTGCGCTTTTAGAATTTCCTTTTTTAGAAACTCCCACCCATCTTGGTCTCTTTTTCTCATTAGGGTCACTTACCATGGAACCTTACCTACCAATGTTTTATTAAAATCAGCTTTCCTGAAGTCCAAGGTGTACGTATGGCAACTCTCACCTTTTGCTTCTGTTAAAATCAAGAATTCAAATATGGTGTGGACACTTTCCCACAGAGTTCCAGTAACTGCCACTTCATCCACCAAATCATCTCTCTTGGTTAGAATCACGTCCAGGATAGCTGATCCTCTGGTTGCTTCCTTCACTTTCTGTAGGAGAAAGTTATCTTCCTGAAGGGGCCATGTTTGGCAGAGTTTGTCTCCCAACAGATATCGGGATAACTGAATTCCCCCATTGAATGAATGAATTTTATTATTACGGTCGCAGACCAGATATTAAAAAAAGAGACATAAAAAGGCAAACATACAGGATGGAGGATTTGGATATTTAGGATACAGAGCTACCATAGTTCAAAGAGCCCAATTCTTTAAAGAGCAGGTTGGCAATATTTTTTCCTAATCTGCATTGAAATAAGGAGAAACTTTGCAACATTAGCAGTGATATAAGATGGCACATCTCCAAGACAGGTCGACAACAGATTGGCGGAATCGCCCTTAGGCAAAACTGTTACCAAAGGGGAAATTAGCCTTCTCCTGTATTCTTTATATAGCTCACAGGATAGAAGAACATGTTCTACAGACTCCACTGCACCATCACAGAGGCATAACCACTAACTGGAATCTTGTTGAAACGGCCCTCCATCAGTGCCGAAGGGAGCACGTTAAATCGAGCAAGAGTAAATGCTCTCCTATATTTCGGAATGGTCAGTGAGAACATTTAGGGGGCTACAGTGATTCCATAATTGCTGAAGTTCCTATAGGTTAATGGGGAGCAGAGTTTGTTAGCTGCATTTCTTAAGTACTGCAAATCTATATCAATTAATCTTTGAATGACCAAAAACTGAGCCTTCTTGAGGTAGTAGTCCCCCATTACTACTACATCATGCCTCCTCGAAACATTGGCAATTTGCTTTTCAAAAGTTACATTCTCGTCTTCACCTTGATTGGGTGGTCAGTAGTAGGCTCCAAGCACCACATTCCTTTTATTACTTGCTCCATTAATTTTAATCCTGATACTCTCGGTGGAGCTACCAAGCTCATCTTCCTGTATTTCTGTGCAAGGATACATATTTTTAACATATAGCGTGACTCCACCTCCCTTTTTATTCCTTCTGTTCTTTTTGAACATGTTATATCCTTCAATTGCTCTATTCCAGTCATGGGAGTCATTCGACCAGCTTTCAGTTATGCCTATCATCATAATTACCCTCCTGCATTAAGAGTTCAAGTTCGTCCTGCTTGTTTCCCATGCTCTGCGCATTAGTATACAGACATTGAAGACCATGTAATTTATGGCTTGGCTTCCTTACTACATTTTCCTGAGAACTGTTACTGGGCCCTATTAGAGCTGATCTCTCTGTTCCCATTACTGTGCACAAGCCTTCATCACTCGTTATCACCAAGTTTACATCTCTCTCCCCCTTAGGATTCAGTTTAAAGCCCTCCTGATGAACTTCTCCATGCTGTGGCCAAACACATTCTTCCCAGTCCTTTTGAGATGCAACCCACCACTTGCCAGCAGTCCATCTTCCAGAAAGCATACACCGTGGTCCCAGAATCCAAATCTCTCACATCAGCACCACCTTCGTAACTATTCATTAACACAGAGTATTTTTCTTTCCCTTTCTACTCCTCTTCTAAGTACTGGAAGGATGGATGAAAAAACTATCTGGGCCCCCAAGTCCTTGAGATTCCTTCCCAGAGCTTCAAGGTCTGATGTGATTTCTTCATAGATCCATTTGGCAGTATCATTTGTTCCCACATGGATGAGGAGAAAGGGATAACTGTCAGTGGGCTTGATAAGTGATGGCAACCCTTCTGTCACATCTCTAATCTGTCCTCCCAGTAGACAGAATACCTGGTGAGTTCACCAATCTTCTCGGCATACTTGGGTTTCGATTCCACGCAGTCAGGAGTCTCCCACTACTAGTACTCTTCTCTTCTTGTTGTGGGGTGTGGTTTCATTACCCCTGCTTGATTGATCTTCAGCCTCTTGCTTGTTGTCGCACAGGGTCTCCTGTAATTCTTCCAGGCTGTCCTCCAGTCTCATCCTTGAGTGGTTGAAAGTGGTTCCATAGTTCCACTGGTGAAGGGTGTCTTCTAGGTCTTCTGCTCCTAACTGCCACACTTTTCCATGGAGTTTCCTCCACTTTGTTGTTCCGCTCCAAAGCAGCTCTTCTGCTACCACATGCTGTTGTTCTTCCACCTCCACTTCTCTTTGCTGCTGTTGTTCCAACATTCTATCTAAGAACTCTTCATCTTTTCTTATAGTCCTCAGTATGGCCACCCGCCATTCCAGGCCTCTCACTTTTTCTTCCAACGGTGCCATCAGCTTGCACTAGTTGCACGTGTACACCATGTTGTTCTCAGGCAAGAAAACAAACATGGTACACACCTTGAAGGTCACAACCACAGGCGTATCCTTCCCATTCATACTCTCTTCTACCTTTTGTTTCTTTCTAACTACTTGTTTTGGAGTAGCCTGTGCTTTGTCCTGTCCTATTTCAGGGTAAACTTGAAAATGGAATCATAGAATCATAGAATAGTAGAGTTGGAAGGGGCCTATAAGCTCAATGCAAGAATCCAAATCAAAGCATTCCCAACAGATGGCTGTCCAGCTGCCTCTTGAATGCCTCCACTGTCGGACAGCCCACTACCTCTCTAGGTAATTTACACCCTTCAGAGACCCACTGTGAATTGTTTGCAAGGCACTTTGAGGGCAAAGGTGCTTGCCTCTATAGCAGTCTTGATGCCCCATCCACATCTACTGTAGTCCCCAATGTGGTGTCCAGTGCAACGTCTGCTGCAACTTCTTGGCAACGGTTTCAGTTGATGTGGCCTGATGACGTAGACAAGTTGCTTGCGATGATGCAGCCAGCATCATGTCCTCTCGACCCTCCCCTTCTTGGCTTATTAAAGCTTGCTGAGAGGGTTTGACCGAGTGGGATCCAGACTGTGGTCCATGCATCATTACGGGAGGGAGTGATTCTAGCCGCCTTGAAAGAGGAGGTGATCCGACCACTCCTGAAAAAGCCCACCCTGGACCCATTGGTTTGTGACAACTACTGACCGGTAGTTGAGAGGGTCGGGAAGGTGATTGAGAGGGTTGTGGCACAGCAATTGCAAGTACTCTTGGATGAAACAGATTATCTTGATGCATCCTAGTCTGGGTTCCGGCCTGGTTATGGGACTGATTTGGTCTTGGTCGCCTTGATGGATGACCTTTATTGGGAGAAGGACAGGGGGAGTGTAACCCTGTTATTCTTACTTGATCTCTCAGTGACTTTTGATACCATTGACCATGGTATCCTTCTGGGCCGACTTGGTGAGATGGGTATTGCAGGAACTGTTTTACAGTGGTTCTGATCCTATCTCCAAGGTTGCTCTCAGAGAATAGCATTGGGTGACTGTCTTTCAGCCTCCTGGCAGTTGTGCCTCAGGGTACCATCTTGTCTCCCATGCTGTGTAACATCTATATGAAGCCCTTGGGAGCGGTCATCAGGAGATTTGGGGTAAGGTGTCAGCAGTATGCTGACGATACCCAGCTCTATTTCTCAGTAACATCTGAATCAGGAGAGGCCATGCAAGCCCTGGACCGGTGCCTGGACTTGGTGGTGGGCTGGATGAGAGCCAATAAAATGAGTCTGAATCCTAGCAAGACAGAGGCACTGTGGATTGGTGGTTCCTGAGTTCGGATGATTGGTCAGTTGCCTGCTTTAGATGGGGTCGTACTCCCACTGAAAGAGCAGGTTCATAGTCTGGGGTGCTCCTGGATCCATCTTTGTCGCTAGAGGCCCAGGTGACCTCCATGGCTTGGAGTGCCTTTTACCATGGGATAGCCTGACCACTGTTGTCCACGCACTGGTAACCTCCAGGCTGGATTACTGTAATACGCTCTATGTGGGGCTGCCCTTGAGGTTGGTCCAGAAGTTGCAGCTGGTGCAAAATGCAGTGGTGAGACTGCTCACTGGGGCTGGGTATCGCCAACATGTCACACTGCTGCTGAAAGAATTGCACTGACTGCCCATATGCTACCGGGCCAAGTTCTAGTTATGGTGTGCAAAGCCCTATACAGCTTGAGACCAGGATACCTGAAAGACCATCTTACTCCTTATATACCCAGTCGATCACTGCGCTCTGCAGTTGAGGGCCTCCTGTAGATACCATCTTATCAGGAGGTCCATTCTGCACAACATAGGAAATGGACCTTTAGTGTGGTGGCACCTACCCTGTGGAATTCCCTCCCCTTAAATATTAGGCAGGAGCCATCTCTGTTATCTTTTTGGTGCCTATTGAAGACTTTCCTCTTTCAACAAGCCATTTAAGTTAACACCTATCCCAGTCTGTATCTGTGTTGGAATTGCTTTTAATTTTTTAGAAAACCTTTTTTTTAAAACAATATTTTTAACCCTTTTTATTTAAGATGTTTTTAAAGTTTTTTAAAGAATGTTTTTAAAGTTGTTTTGTTTGAATGTATTTTAAGGTCTGTTTTTATGATGTTTTAAAGTGTTTTTACTGCCTTTGTTTGCCTCCCTGGGCTCCTGCTGGGAGGAAGTGCAGGATATAAATTAAATAATAAATTAAATAAATAAATAAACTAGATTGTCCCACTGGTATGCAGTGTGCTGTACAAGGAGAATTAGTATTTTTTTAGGGATGGCCCCTTGACCTCCTCTGTTGAACTCCTTTGTCAAACTCCTGTTTGCTCTCCCTGTTCGCTCGCTCTGTTCTCTTGCTTTCTGAAAGCTGGCTTGCTTATATCTTCTCTCCTGTGGACCAGCTGAGACAGCTCCCTCTGCTCTGCTCAGTTAGAAGTCAGGAAACAAAATCATCATCAATCATCCGCAAACAATTACCAATCCATGAACAGAGGGCAAAAAAGGCTTTTACACTGATGGTTTCTCTCCAGGTGTGATAGCTTGGTAGCCATTAGAAAAGTCTAGTTTCATAGATACAGAACAATATAGTCCTTATGAGGAAAAGCTTAAGCCAGAGAAGGTGTGAGTATTTGAAAATACTAGCCTCTCACTCTACAAAGCATTCCGAGTTCAAGCAGGGCCTAATTCAAACTGAGACTGTCACCTTGCCTCTGCTGCTGCTTGTCCTCCCTACCAATCTCCCTTCCCAATTAAAAGAAGGCTTACTTGGTGGATTTGTTTACTGGATTTGTTAAAACAACATTCAGAACTACACCTTCAGGTAGTTCCTACAATTGCCAGGGGAGAGGAATGTGAGTTAAGTTCATTTTGGGGAGGAACTTTGAACAATTTTTAGTTCATTTTCAAGTTCATTCTCTTGCATATCTTGTTGTTGTTTTTTGACTGCTTGGGTCTTTAAGCCTTAAAGATCATAATTGTTGGGAAAAATAAATTAAACAATTCACATCCCATTCAATGGAGACTTGAAAAATGGAAATGTTAATTTAGACTCTGCCGGTCTAAATGAGACTTTTATCCAAGATAAGTAGTCCATACAAATTTCCCTGAAACTCAGTGTGTGTGTTTTGTTGCTTTCTTAGTCTTTCAAAGTACATTTTATAGTTCAGTTCAGCAGCGTGTAACATTCTGAATACTGATTTTTTTTTTTTTTTGCCAGGGATAATTTAAGATCGACTTGAATTGGAATGTGAGCTGAATGTGAACTGAACCAATTTTGTTTTTTAAAGGGCCACATGTCAGCTGGAATTAAGTTCCTTTTTTGGACATGTTGAACTTGAACTAGAACTAGTTCCTTTTAAGAATGACCTTTGCAGGCTCTGGAAAGAAGCAACAATAATAGTGGAAAGGTCCCACAGCTACAAGACCCCACACTTTAATTAGTGAATGTTTAACCATTTCCAGCCAAGTGGGAGGCCTCTGTGGCCTGCTATCCTCTCCTCTGGGTTTATTTGTTTTGTTTTCCTTTGCTTGGGGAGGCGACAGCTGGGAAGGAGGCTCAGAAGCTAAATTTGGATTTTTTAATGTTCCTCATACACTCAAAAGTTCCCCTGAGTCCTCATTAGGGATGGAAATAGCTGTCAATTTCCATTTTTCTTGTTTTTCCAGTCTTAAATTCTGTGATTTTTATTTGTGAAAAAAATCCTCATGGAAATTCTTCAGTTTTTTAGCGTGAATTTCTCCTACTAAACACATTATTTATACAGTTTTGGCTCCCCTCGCTGGATCGTCACCTTGCAGTTGTGAGTAGGCTTGTGTGTTCCAGTGAACACTGTGAGCGATGCCGTCGGGAGTCTTGTACTCCCAGCAGGGTCACCCATGGCGGTAAGGTCAAGGGAGAGGAACCAGACAAAGAACGATCCAAGAAAGTCCTCAAAGGTAGAACAGGCGGAGGATAACAATGTATATATTACAACGGCTGTGAAGACGGATGAAGGCTGCAGCAGATAAAAGACTTCCAATCGTCGTGGTATCCATGCCATTGGATCAAAACCTTTTTCTGTCAAGATTGTGTGTTGATCATCGTGCACCGATCTCCCCACATAAAACAAATTCACGCACAGGCATCTTCCAACCAAACCAAACCAAAAGTCCCATGGCGATCGACGAATGGCAACGGGGGCAGGACTGTGAAATCCAGAAGGCCCTAGTCATGGACCGGCACATGGGTGGTAGATACAGACTCAGTCGTCCTGGCTCAAGGACCAAGGCAGTTGAGTAGTTCGGCAGCTGTATCCATGACTGAGCAGTCCTATTCAGGATCCACTCTGCTCACCCCGTATGGGGAGGGGGCTAGAAAAGGTGCCCTAAACATAGTCTGCCTCTTCTCTCTCCCTGACTGGATCACCGCGTCCACTTAGCAGTCGCAAAAGACAAATGAATCTTTCAATTTGGACCCAATAACTTTCTGTTTTAAGATCTAAAATGAAATCATATGCCTAATCTGATAGGCCTCATAGTATAAAAGTAAATTAGGGATTCCCCATCCTCCCCCTTGGTTCCATCTTTACCTAAGGTTTTTGGGGGTTCTTTTTTTTTAAGCAAATATAAATTGTTCTAATTTCCTTTGCAAAATATTATCTTTGTTATTTGAGTGGGTAAAACATAAAACAAATATGTATCTGAGATACCTGTACCCCTAAATATCTAAAGGAGGTTTGTACTAGCGGAACTCCCAGCTTTTGAGAGAAATATAGCTGGTGGTTAGGTGGTATATTGATACAAAGGAAATCTGAGTTTTTAAACTTTATTGTTAATCCTGTTACCTCCCCAAACATTTGTAGTTCCTTTTGAATATGCGGTAAGGCTTCTATAGGGTTTGTTACCATGAGTACGATATCATCCGCATATAAACTTATTAAATGCTCTTCCTTCTCCACCTGAACTCCATGAATTTCCCTGTTATTTCTGAGCCTGTTGGCTAAAAATCCCATCACTAAGGTAAATAATAGAGGGGGTAACGGGCACCCTTGTTTAGTCCCTGCTTTAACCTGTATCTGCCTTGATTTGGTTCCATTAAATTTTATTATAGCTGTTGATTGTGTGTATATGCTTTCCATAACTGATAAATTTAGGGCCAAATTTAAAATTCTCTAATGATTTTAATAAAAAAATCCAGTCTATGCTATCAAAGGCCTTATAAATGTCTAAAGCCAATAAAGCCAATGGGGAATCATTTATTTTACTCAATTTCATTACACTAAACAAATGTCTCACTGGATCTGCTATGTATCTACCTGGAATAAATCCATATTGGTCTGGATGAACTAATTTGGAGATGACCAGTTTTAGATGATTTGCCATGACCGATGCAAAGATTTTATAATCTGTATTTAAAACTGATATTGGCCTATATGAGTCTGGGGAGGTTGGTGTTTTGCCTGGTTTCAATAACAAGGTTATATGTGAAGTACTCCATGTCAGGGGCATACGAGCACCTGTTAGAATTGTGTTAAATAGCCTTGTAAGATGTGGGGTCAGTGTATCTTTATATAGTTTATAGAAATTTCCTGTGAATCCATCAGGGCCAGGAGCTTTGTTTACTTTGAGAGTCGTAACGGTCGCTTTAACTTCTTCTGAAATTGGCGCATCAAGACTTTCTCTCTCTGAAACAGAAAGTGGAAGCATGAGAGTCCCTAGCTGGTATTCCCTTAGCTGTTGTAAGTCTAAATCTTTGTTCTTATACAGGTTTTCATAGAACTTCACTAATTCCTCTCCAATTAGTTTATCATCTGTGATTCATTGGTTCTGAATTCTCACTTTTAATGCTCTAATCATATTTTTGGTCCTGCTTTGTTTGGCCCTGTTTGCTAATAATCTGGATCCTTTCCCATCATATTCATAGTATTTTTGCTTACAGTACAACATATTGACCATTGTATTATCTATGTCTGCCACATTCATCTCTGTTCTTTTGCACTCCATCTGTCGTCTTACTTGTTGTGAGCCTGTCTTTTTACAGAGTTCAGCTAGAGTTTGTAATTTTTTTCCAGCTGACCTTTCTGTTGGTTTTTACTTTTCTTCAAAGCACTCCACTCTTGTATACATATCCCCCTTATTACTGCTTTCATAGCCTCCCACTTGCTCTCTTCTCTGATTTCTTCTGCTGCGTTCTCTTTAAAATAATTGTCCAATCCTTCCTGTATCTTAATTTGGCTTTGAGGGGAGGAGAGCAGGTTGGGATTTAGTCTCCACTGTGACATATATGACCTGGGTATGAAACTAGCAAGATCTACATTTATTGGGGTGTGGTCTGTTACTTTAATTATACCTATATCAGCTCACTTCACCCTTGTTAATAAAGCATCAGAGACAATGATGGAGTCTAATCTGTAAAATGTTCCATGAGGCCGTGAGTAGAAAGAATGGCTATGGTCTGCAGGATGAATTGTTGCCCACACTTCACTGAGCCCTTTTTGGTGAAGCTGCGTAAAGAATTTGTATATTCATTTTTGTTGTTGTTGTCCCCCTACTTCTCCTATCTCTCTTCCTTTTCTATGTGCACTATCCATTTTTTTTATTAGAGTCAAACCCTTGCATATTCAAATTGGTGTCCCCTCCCAGTATGACAGCTGCTTTTGTAAATTTATTCAATTTCCCCAACAAAGTTTGGAAAAATTCAAGTTGTTTTTTGTTGGGGGCATAAAATGAGACCAGAGTAATGGTGATTTGAGAGTCTAAGATTCCTTCTATAAAAACATACCTCCCCTTCACATCTATAACTTTTCTACTGGGCATAAAGTCCAGTGATTCATGAAAAAGCAATTGCTTTACCATATCCCTTAGCCAAGAATGTATGTTTCCATTGTTTATTGTTTAGAAACCCATCTATAATTTAGCTTTGTGAGTCTCCTATAACATTAATACTTTTGGTTGTATGTCCCTTATCATTTTTTGCAACCTAGTGAGTTTAATCGAGGTCCCAGTCCTTTTATGTTCAGTGAAGTCACTCTCAACAGATTATTTGTGTTCATTGTACCATTCCTCCTCCTGTTCTATTATTCCTTTCAAACTCTATATTCCTTGCCGTTCTTCTCTTCCCCCCCACTCCTCCACTTTTCCTTCCCCGATTTCTTTCCCCAATTCCCCTTACAAACCCAACACTAAGTATACCTATTACCTAAAACTTTCCCTTACCCCTTAACCGGAGGTGTGGCTACACTTGCAGTTACATAACTGCGTTAAACCACCTATTTAATTCCATAACAAAGAAATGAAGTATTATTTACTCCAGGGCACTACTTATTAACTTACAACTAAATTTTCACAAACCTTGAAGTGAAAAAGAAAGAGTTAAAACTAAAAAAGGTCAATCTGACCTATTAATCCATAGATCAGCCATGCAAAACAGGAGACTCTCCCAGTCTCTATATACAAAGTTATTTATCTAAAACTCAAGGCCCTTCCTTTCCTCTTTTACTGCCCCCCTCTTTCTTTTTCTTTCTCTTTTTGTGTGCTTTCCTATTAACTCTTGGAACATCATGTTTTCACAGTTTACTGATTACGTGCTTGACGGATGTACTGCTATATTGCTGGTTCTTCCTTAACGCTTCCTGGTAGGCAGATCTCTGAGGTTGCATTGTGGGGTGGAGCTATTGTTGCAAAAAGGAGCTTCTCCCCGTCATCTGTCCTGCCGTTCTCTATGTGGTTTTTTCCTCCTTACCACTTCCCATTCATTTACTTCACCAGCTCTCTCTACTCTATCATTAACTTCTTCTTCCCTTGTTCCTGATCCTTCTGGCAGGTCAAGGTGTAGGATTTTCAGAAGTTTGGTGACTTGCTGTTGTTGTTGTAGCTGTATATGTAGTCCCCTTGTACTTGATTGTCCCAATCAACTTAAATGGGAAACCCCAATAGTACTTTAAACTGGCCTTTTGCAGAACCAATGTATATGGCCTCAATTTCCTCCGTCTCTGCAGAGTTTCTGGTGCTAACTCCTGTAGTGCCAGTATCATTGTGTTAGATCCAAACCCAACACGCAAGCTGTCCTGTTACCCCAGCTCACTTATTACACCCCGGGAGAGTGTGGAGCTGAGTAAAAATGAACCCACTATCAGAGATCAAACAACACAAAACAAAGCCTTTGCAAAGGGGACCCAATACTCACAAGCCAAAGCAGGTGAGCATGGGAACCGCGTTTATTGATAGATGGGGGTTTATATAGGTTTACCCCGAAGTTTACAGTATCATGTTCACGTCATAAAACATAAAGAAACAATTGCTAACTGCCCTAGCTTTAGGACGTATGTGACAAACAAAAAGGGGTACAGGAGAAGAACAAAAGTAGAAACATTGCACTGTCAACTTGTCTACATATTTCACATGTCCTTGAGATAAGCACTATGCAGGAACGGACAAAGGCGCATGGGAAGAGGAGGTTCAATTGCAACCGGGCGCCCTCTAACTTAAACACAGACATGGTATCATTTCGTCTTGCATATCAAAAGGGAGGGATACAACTCGAGAGCTATGAGGGACAATAAAGCAGCCTTTGACATTTCTGTGTGAAACATTTTGACAGTAATAAGCAAAGCCATAAGCATATATACGGTATGAAATGCATAGTAGGGGAGTCTCCAGCGTAATCCGGCTTTTATTATGTGAGCCACTGGAATGTTGGTAAGGGTCAGGTCACAAGGAAATAAATCTACATTTTATACCGAAAGTCAGATAAATGTCACTCTGGTTCTATTTCTCATGAAGCCTAAGCTGGTTTAGGTAAGACCAGTGAATTATAGTTTTATTAACACAGGGGTTTCAATTTGAACACAACAATCCCCCCTTTCAGCCCTGAGAGACTAGTTAGTCTCTCAGGTAGCTGCATCACCTTGTTTGGATTGCCAAGCCGGTCTCAAAGCCAATTCCATGTAAGTTGGCTGTGGTTTTTTGAAAAGGGACACTGTGAGTCGGTTCAGGCAGGCAGAGGCCAGTTGCATTAAATTGGGAATACATTGTACACAGCAACAAACTGAAATTAACAAGGCACCTATTACAACAATATAAAATAAGATCTTATGCCAACTGGGCCAGGCTGAAAACCAATTGGAGAAGCTCGAGAACAAGGAAAAATTTTCTATGTGCTCTACTTCGTGATATATATTTCCGATGTCGTTAATGTGTTTTATGACATCAGCCTTACTGTCTGTTATGTGGGTACAACATTCGCTCCCTATCAGCGAACAGACCCCCCCGTGGGAGCTCAATAAAAAGTCCAAAGCGAGCCGGTTCTGGAGAACTACAGTTCTAATTTGCCCTTGTTCGTTGGTGAGATCCGAAAAGGCAATGGCCGAATCATTCATAAAACGCTCAAAAGCTTGAGACAATTCTATGAGCTCCTGGTATGTTTTGGCTGCGCCATACTGTGGAAAGAAACCTCTCAGCACTGCCTCCCCTGTGCTTCTTTTGTTACGGCGACGCAGAGTAGGCAATGTGGAGGAAACCCGGAGTCCTGGAACTACTCTTCCCAAAGTACAGGTCCAGGAGCCCGTTACTGGTAATTTCCTTACCGCTGAGTGCCCACAAAGCCACCAGAGTCCAGCTGGGGTTTGATGATCCACTAGATCTGTAAGGAAAGGTACTAAATGGTGGTCCGCAAAAGTCAGGTGTAGCAAATGCTGCCAAATAGAAAGCCACGTTAAACCCGCTGCTTTTCGTGTTTCATTTATAAAAGACCAATTACCTGGTTTTGTAGAGTAAATTAAGCCATCACATAACATCCCTCCCGCTGGCTGGCTTCCGCTGCCTACGCATACTGATCTAGCGATGGGCCCACTAAGAACCAACCCCCCTTCTAGTTCCTGTGAGCTGGAATGTGAGGCGAAGGAGAGATAGTCATTTAACGGCAATGGGGCCCCCGTCAAGGGGACTCCCGCCTGTCCGTGCGGTGGGGTGTGTGCACAAACATAACAGGTGCCCTTTTCCGGAGCTGTTTCTTCCATTAAGGCAACAAAAGTATTTCCGTCCCACCCATCGCCTCTTTTAGTGTTTCTATGTTTGAACCCACCCCATGTTTTCCTGGTTTGTGTAGCTTGTGTCACCTTGTCTTGTATGGGTTTCTGAGCGCCCAGTTTATCTTTTAGCCATGCATAACATGATGGTTCTCCAATACCTACACAAAACTTTGGTCTTTCTGCCATCTTGGGCTGGGTTGTTCCATATTTAACCTGGAAAGTAAGCATGTTATATTCTGAACTTATAGATGTTATGTCTACCTCTGGAGGGCAGCCGTAATTAGGCATATGTCGATATTGCCAGCATCGAAGTGCAAGTCTAATAGGCCATTCGATTTCAGCCTGGGTGCAATGCATTACCCAACGGCCAGTATAATTATGTTGCAAGATAACGGCTGTTTTATGACACAACCGTCCCGCTATGTCAGCCTTCACTATCCCTTCCTTTATCTGATTTACATCGTAAAGAAAAGGGTCTGGGCAATCCCGTGTTTTTGGGATTGTTCGTCCAAAGTCTTTCAGGTAGTAATAATCATTATCATTGCATATCTTCACGTTTGGGGGGCAGCAAAGGGGTAAGGCATATCGAGCTAACACAGTCATCCCCCATAAGTAAATAGACATCCTTTCTGTTTGTTGGAGCATTTCTGTGTTGATGTCTTATTCAATGTCCGCGTTCTGGAAAGGGAATTGTGCCGCCTGCCACTGGCCGGTTTCTTCGTTCCTCTGCAACCGTATCTTGGGGACCTGGGGTGGTGGCGGTGCCGCTACTACAGCTGGCTTTACGTGGGAATGATGTATCCACGACTTTCGTCCTTCTAGGAAAACAGCAGCTTGTGTAGTCAACAGGACTTGATGTGGTCCCGTGTATCTTGGCTGCAAGGAATCGCCCCTCACGAATTTCTTTGCCCAAACAAAGTCCCCGGGGTTGTATGGATGCACCTGGTCCTCAAGGGGTACCGTCTTAGTGGATCCGGCAGCTTTCCACAGTTCCCGGAGCCTGGTCTGCAAAGAAAGATACTGGGATACAGTTATGTGATCCCCCCCCAATAGTGAAACCTCTACATTTGGCAAGCACCCCCCTTTTGTGGGAGGCCTGCCATACACTAATTCGAACGGTGAAAGCCCTAACGCCCGGGTAGGGCGGGTACGCAAATGGAAAAGAATGAGAGGGAGTACCTGAGGCCACCTTAAGCCTGTTTCCTGAGTATACTTAGCCAACGCTGTCTTAATTTCCCGGTTCTGTCTTTCCGTCGCTCCGGATGATTGTGGATGGTAAGCGGTATGGAACACATGTTTAATTCCCAGACCTTCTTCAATTTTTGTCAAAATCTGTCCTGTAAAGTGTGTTCCTCGGTCTGAGTCTATTACCTCTGGAATTCCGAACCGCGGTATTACTTCTTTCAGTAATATTTTGGCCACCGTTGTTGCCGTAGCGTTTGTGGTTGGGAATGCCTCTACCCATGCTGTTAGAGGGCATACCATGACTAGAAGATGTTTCTTTCCTTCCGCCTTAGGGAGATCAACGAAGTCGATTTGGAGCTGAGTAAAAGGTGCAGCCGGCACGGGTCTACCCCCTTGTGGGGCCCTGTTTGGTAAAGCTGGTCCGTTGGCTTGGCAAATGTGGCATGCTTTCACTATTGCGCCGCATACGGGTTGGATTCCAGGGGCATACCAGAAACGTGTGATCGAATCTGATAAGGCAAGTATGCCGTAATGGCCTCCATGGTCATGGAACCATTTTGCTGCTGCGTGATACAACGCTCTGGGTAGACACGCTCGGCCGTCCGGCATGGTCCATAGTCGTTGTTTCAGGATCGCTCCTAGTTCAGTCCATTGCTTCACTTCCTGTGGGGGTATTGAAACAGATACAGGCGGGACAAAAGCAGTGGTCACTAGTGCCAGAGTTGGCATACTCATAGGTAATAATGCTGCGTGGCGTGCAGTCTGGTCAGCCAGGGCATTTCCCAAAGTCACTGGGTCCTGTTCCTTAGTATGTGCCTTGCAATGCACCACTGCTAGCTGTAAGGGATCAAGAATAGTTTGTAACAGTTTTCGCACAAGCTCCAAGTGTTGGATAGGCTTGCCCCCTGCAGTTGTAAACCCCCTGTATTTCCACAGATGAATGTGACAGTGTATAACTCCAAAAGCATACCTGCTGTCGGTAAAAATAGTCACTTTCTTACCTGCTGACAATTGACATGCTCTGGCCAGCGCATAAATCTCTGCTGCTTGCGCTCCCCATCGTCCTGGGAGGGCTGTCGCCTCCACCACCTCCCACTGTGTTGTTATCGCAAATCCTGTATATCTTACCCCATTTTGGTAATAGGAGCTGCCATCTGTAAACAGTATAATATCCGATTCTGGCAATGGCTCATCAGACAAGTCTGGTCTGATCTGTAAGGTAGATTGTAAGACTTGCACACAGTCATGCTCCGGGAGGGGCAGGGGTAAATCGGGTAAGAGTGTGGCTGGATTTAATGGTCCACAGCGTTCAAATCTGACATTTGGATCCTCTAGCAGCTCTGCTTCCAGCTGTTGCTGTCTTTGTGCTGAAAACACCTGTGTGGTACCCTTTCGCAGCAAAGCCGAAAGGGCATGGGAGGTCCATACAGTGGTGGAGTGTCCGAGGGTCAGTCCTTTCACTTTGGTTAGCAGCAAGGCTGCCGCAGTCAGTGTGCGCGTGCATGTGGGGGTCCCACGAGCTACATTGTCAATCTGTTGAGAGTAAAACGCCACTGGGAAATGGCTGGGACCGTATAATTGTGTCAGAACTCCACTGGCCACCCCACATCTCTCATGTACAAACAGATTAAAAGGTTTCCCATAATTTGGCGGTTTCAGGGACATGGACGTGGCTACGCTTTGCTTTAATAATTCAAACGCCTTCTCGTTGTCCCGGCTCCATTGTATCAGATCAGGAGCCTTGCTTGCAGTAAGCGCATATAGTGGCTTGCTCAATTCTCCACATGATGGCAGCCACGGTCTACAGAACCCAATCAGTCCCAGAAACCCTCTTAACTGCCTTTTTGTTCTTGGAAGGGGGCAGTTTTGTATGGTAGAAATACGCCCCGGGTCCATTTGTCGCCCCTCTGGCGTTAAGATAAACCCCAAGTATTTGACTCTTTCTGATAGCCACTGGATCTTTTTCGGGTCTATTTTGTGACCCCTTGAATGCAAGTATAACAGAAAAGCCTTACCGTCTTCTCGCAGCGCCCCCTGGTGCTCATTGGTAATCAAAATATCATCAACGTACAGAACAAGCACGGAACCTCTTTTTGGGGTGAACCCTTCGAGATCGTCCCTCAGGCATTGGCTAAACACCCCGGGACTATTGCGGTATCCCTGTGGGATTCGGGTCCAAACGAAAGAGCGCTGGTCCCATTCGAGTCCGAACAGATATTGCGAATCTGGGTGGAGAGGAATGCTAAAAAAGGCATTTTTGAGATCAATCACGGTAAACCACTTCGCGTCCCATGGAATCTGACTGATAATTGTTATTGGATCTGGAACAACAGTGTGCAAAGGGATCACATACCTGTTTACCGCCCTCAAGTCTTGGCAAAACCTCCACCGGACTGGATCTCCGGGTTTCTTTGGAGGTTTCTTTATTGGTAGTATTGGCGTGTTGCAGGGGGTCCGCTGCGGCCGGATAACTCCTTTTGCAATGAAGCCTTCTATTATGGGGCGTATGCCTTCTCTTGCTTCTAATGACAGAGGGTACTGGGCAACGTTTGGTGGCGGGAGGGATGGCTTTACCTGAATTCGAACGGGGCTTACTGATCGCAATAGTCCCACGTCTGTATCTTCCGTGCCCCACAAGTCAGATGGCAGGTCAGCAAGGTCTCCCGGTAAACCGTCTCCTGCATGTTTGTGTCTAAGTGTATTACCCGCAGGCACCCCTAATACACTCATCAGCAAGCCCACCCCTTCAGGGGTGCAGGTTAAGGTAGCCTCCAGTTTACACAACATGTCACGTCCCATTAAGGAAATGGGACAAGAAACAGAGTAGAGAAAAACGTGGTTAAACATTTTATCATTGTATTTAACTTGCAACGGTAGTGTTGTGCACATGGGCGTGGGGTTTCCATCTACCCCCATTGTCATTTTTACTTCTTTACTCAACCAGTTTCCTGGCGCTACATTAATCAGGGAGTATGTAGCTCCCGTATCTACCAGAAAGGTCACCGCTTGTCCTTGCACGTTTAGGGACAGTCTGGGTTCTTGAGTTGGGAGAGAGAGAGAAAGAAACATCCCTGCTAAAGACATCAGATTCATCAGACCGGATCCTGCCCCCTCCCTTTCCACAGTTAGTCATTGTTGGTGTGCTGGGCGCCCTCCGTACTGATCCCATGAAGCCGGCGTCTGTTGGACAACGGGAGGGGGTGGAGGTGGGTAATCCGCTTGTGCACCTGTGAAATCTGGGTAAGAAGGGTTGTTAGAAATGTGTTGCACGTTCCCTGTCCTCCACGGACAGTCCTTCTTGAAATGTGTGTACTCTCCGCACTGAAAACAAGCCCTATCTCCTTGCCATGGACTCCTCGTTTGTCCTCTTCCTCTCTGATTTCCGGCTCTCGGCCCCCTCGGAAAACCTCTGCCTCTACCTCGAAATCCTCTATTTGGTGGCTGGCCTCTTATAGCAAGAGCCAGCATTTCAAAGTCCTCTTTTTTCTCCTTCTTCCTACTTTTCTCCTTGTCCTTATCCCACACAAAATCCGCTACTTCCAATATCACTGTCACAGCTTCCCCCCCCCCATCCGGGTCTGAAATTCAGAAAATAATCCCTCACCGCTGGCTGCGCTTGATGAACGAAATTGGCAATGAGGGTTGGGTGATCCAACACGTTTTCTGGGTTCAGATTTGTATAGCTACGTGCTCCCTCTAACAAGCGCGACCAGAATTTTCTGGGAGGTTCACTGGCTTCTTGTTTTATTGCCATGAATTTAGCTTGGTTGGGGGGTTTCTGTGACATCCGCTCCAAGTGTGTCAACAGCCTATCCCTGTCGGTCTGCAGCTGGGCGCGGCGAGGCTGCGTCCAGTCTCCCGCTACCCACGCTGCAGCCACCCGTGCTTGGTCCGACCAAGCTCTATTTCCCGCTGCCTCCGCAGCCCATGCAGTCTCCAACGTCCACAACCTGCTACGTTCTTCACCTGTCAGAACCCTTCTCAGCAAATGTTCCACATCCGAGTATGTCAGATTGTGGCTTTCGAACAACCTGCCCAACAACTCTCTAATTCTCCTTGGCTGCTCACCAAAAGTTCCAGCCATCCTACTCCATTCCTTTAAATCCCATTCCAACCAGCTCTTTAGCTCAACTACTTCGGTATGCTGGATGCCCCCTCGGGCATCTACGTACGGCTGATCATGTACAAGTAATGGCATCTCTAACGCTTCTGCCTCCTGCCTTTTCTTTTCTTTTGTTCGCTGGCGCGTGTCCATACCCCCTGAGGCACCCTTCTCCTCTTCCCTTTCATCTGTGTCATCATCCGACACACATGAAAGAAACCTCTTCTCCGGAGTGGGATTTCTGCTCCCGGGAGCTGGGAGCGGATCCGGAGCAGAAGGTATTATAGATCGGCTCAGGACCGTTCTTTTACTTGACGTATTGTCATTAAAATAAGAAGGAGGGGGTTCCTCAATGGACAGAGTTCTTATTGCCATCAAAGTAAGACTGTCCCATTTTTGTGACCCTATTTTCCATAGGAGCCAAAATTCCAATTGGTCTGGGTGGGTATCCCCAATCCGTCTCCGCAATCCCAACAACGGAACGGTTTCAAAGGACCCATCCCTCGGCCACCGTTCACCCGGCACCGATACTGCAGTCATCCGCGGCCATTCCTCCTTACAGAGCTGTATCATTTTTTTCTTTTTTAAACCTCTCCTCCTCACTGGCAACTCTTCCTCTTGCCACAGCATGCACATAATTCCCAAAGGGCTGTCCTTGACCGGCACACCCTCTGTATTTCCCATGACGTCTGATAGCGGGTTTTTCCTCAACTGTGCTTTATCCCCGAACTGTCAAAGCCGCCCGCTCGCGTTGATAACCGAGGAAATCCTCGTGGCGCCTGTTATCAATTTAAGGGGTGCAATGGCAAAAAGGGGGTCCGCACAAGGGATCCCGGACGAGCCCCCAATTGTTAGATCCAAACCCAACACGCAAGCTGTCCTGTTACCCCAGCTCACTTATTACACCCCGGGAGAGTGCGGAGCTGAGTAAAAATGAACCCACTATCAGAGATCAAACAACACAAAACAAAGCCTTTGCAAAGGGGACCCAATACTCACAGCTGACCTTTCTGTTGGTTTTTACTTTTCTTCAAAGCACTCCACTCTTGTATACATATCCCCCTTATTACTGCTTTCATAGCCTCCCACTTGCTCTCTTCTCTGATTTCTTCTGCTGCGTTCTCTTTAAAATAATTGTCCAATCCTTCCTGTATCTTAATTTGGCTTTGAGGGGAGGAGAGCAGGTTGGGATTTAGTCTCCACTGTGACATATATGACCTGGGTATGAAACTAGCAAGATCTACATTTATTGGGGTGTGGTCTGTTACTTTAATTATACCTATATCAGCTCACTTCACCCTTGTTAATAAAGCATCAGAGACAATGATGGAGTCTAATCTGTAAAATGTTCCATGAGGCCGTGAGTAGAAAGAATGGCTATGGTCTGCAGGATGAATTGTTGCCCACACTTCACTGAGCCCTTTTTGGTGAAGCTGCGTAAAGAATTTGTATATTCATTTTTGTTGTTGTTGTCCCCCTACTTCTCCTATCTCTCTTCCTTTTCTATGTGCACTATCCATTTTTTTATTAGAGTCAAACCCTTGCATATTCAAATTGGTGTCCCCTCCCAGTATGACAGGTGCTTTTGTAAATTTATTCAATTTCCCCAACAAAGTTTGGAAAAATTCAAGTTGTTTTTTGTTGGGGGCATAAAATGAGACCAGAGTAATGGTGATTTGAGAGTCTAAGATTCCTTCTATAAAAACATACCTCCCCTTCACATCTATAACTTTTCTACTGGGCATAAAGTCCAGTGATTCATGAAAAAGCAATTGCTTTACCATATCCCTTAGCCAAGAACGTATGTTTCCATTGTTTATTGTTTAGAAACCCATCTATAATTTAGCTTTGTGAGTCTCCTATAACATTAATACTTTTGGTTGTATGTCCCTTATCATTTTTTGCAACCTAGTGAGTTTAATCGAGGTCCCAGTCCTTTTACGTTCAGTGGTCACTCTCAACAGATTATTTGTGTTCATTGTACCATTCCTCCTCCTGTTCTATTATTCCTTTCAAACTCTATATTCTTTGCCGTTCTTCTCTTCCCCCCCACTCCTCCACTTTTCCTTCCCCGATTTCTTTCCCCAATTCCCCTTACAAACCCAACACTAAGTATACCTATTACCTAAAACTTTCCCTTACCCCTTAACCGGAGGTGTGGCTACACTTGCAGTTACATAACTGCGTTAAACCACCTATTTAATTCCATAACAAAGAAATGAAGTATTATTTACTCCAGGGCACTACTTATTAACTTACAACTAAATTTTCACAAACCTTGAAGTGAAAAAGAAAGAGTTAAAACTAAAAAAGGTCAATCTGACCTATTAATCCATAGATCAGCCATGCAAAACAGGAGACTCTCCCAGTCTCTATATACAAAGTTATTTATCTAAAACTCAAGGCCCTTCCTTTCCTCTTTTACTGCCCCCCTCTTTCTTTTTCTTTCTCTTTTTGTGTGCTTTCCTATTAACTCTTGGAACATCATGTTTTCACAGTTTACTGATTACGTGCTTGACGGATGTACTGCTATATTGCTGGTTCTTCCTTAACGCTTCCTGGTAGGCAGATCTCTGAGGTTGCATTGTGGGGTGGAGCTATTGTTGCAAAAAGGAGCTTCTCCCCGTCATCTGTCCTGCCGTTCTCTATGTGGTTTTTTCCTCCTTACCACTTCCCATTCATTTACTTCACCAGCTCTCTCTACTCTATCATTAACTTCTTCTTCCCTTGTTCCTGATCCTTCTGGCAGGTCAAGGTGTAGGATTTTCAGAAGTTTGGTGACTTGCTGTTGTTGTTGTAGCTGTATATGTAGTCCCCTTGTACTTGATTGTCCCAATCAACTTAAATGGGAAACCCCAATAGTACTTTAAACTGGCCTTTTGCAGAACCAATGTATATGGCCTCAATTTCCTCCGTCTCTGCAGAGTTTCTGGTGCTAACTCCTGTAGTGCCAGTATCACTGTGTTAGATCCAAACCCAACACGCAAGCTGTCCTGTTACCCCAGCTCACTTATTACACCCCGGGAGAGTGTGGAGCTGAGTAAAAATGAACCCACTATCAGAGATCAAACAACACAAAACAAAGCCTTTGCAAAGGGGACCCAATACTCACAAGCCAAAGCAGGTGAGCATGGGAACCGCGTTTATTGATAGATGGGGGTTTATATAGGTTTACCCCGAAGTTTACAGTATCATGTTCACGTCATAAAACATAAAGAAACAATTGCTAACTGCCCTAGCTTTAGGACATATGTGACAAAGAAAAAGGGGTACAGGAGAAGAACAAAAGTAGAAACATTGCACTGTCAACTTGTCTACATATTTCACATGTCCTTGAGATAAGCACTATGCAGGAACGGACAAAGGCGCATGGGAAGAGGAGGTTCAATTGCAACCGGGCGCCCTCTAACTTAAACACAGACATGGTATCATTTCGTCTTGCATATCAAAAGGGAGGGATACAACTCGAGAGCTATGAGGGACAATAAAGCAGCCTTTGACATTTCTGTGTGAAACATTTTGACAGTAATAAGCAAAGCCATAAGCATATATACAGTATGAAATGCATAG
Source organism: Rhineura floridana (assembly GCF_030035675.1). Classification (NCBI taxonomy): domain Eukaryota; kingdom Metazoa; phylum Chordata; class Lepidosauria; order Squamata; family Rhineuridae; genus Rhineura; species Rhineura floridana. The sequence continues at coordinate 31,408,578 of NC_084493.1, forward strand.
TAGGGGAGTCTCCAGCGTAATCCGGCTTTTATTATGTGAGCCACTGGAATGTTGGTAAGGGTCAGGTCACAAGGAAATAAATCTACATTTTATACCGAAAGTCAGATAAATGTCACTCTGGTTCTATTTCTCATGAAGCCTAAGCTGGTTTAGGTAAGACCAGTGAATTATAGTTTTATTAACACAGGGGTTTCAATTTGAACACAACAACTGTATCTTTAAACTTTAGTTTACCTAGATCTCTCAGACAACAAAGCAGCTCTTCTTTTTTGGGGTATTTAGAAAAACAAAGTATTATGTCTCTTGATCCTTCTTTCCTTTTAAGACCCAATGCTCTATGTGCTCTTTCTAAATCTTCTTGCTTCAGTTGGAAGTCTGGGTCAGCCATTTTACTAAGGTCAGCCATTTTACTAAGAACCTCTTTATATCTCCTTGTTCCACCTCTCCTTCCAGAAAATGAAAACGCAGGTTGGGGCATCTATTTCTGTTCTCCAGTTCTTCCAGCTTGTGTTTTGCTTCTAACTTTGCTTTTTAAAGTGTCTCAGCTTTGTCCTCCTGCTCTGCCATTTTTTCTTCAATCGCTGTTATTTTATTTTCTAACGTATCTAATCTGGTTTGCATCTCTCTGTTTATATTCTAGTATTTCCATCCAGCTAGTCATTAATTCCTGTTTAAAGGAGTGGAGGTGACTAGCAAGTTCTCCTCTAACTATTTCAACTATTGTGTTTGTTGTCTCTGTCTCTCCTCCGTTTGCAGGCTTGCAGAGATCTTTTGTGATCCAAATGCCATAATTGTTTCCCCTGAGACAGCCAGCCAGACCGACGGCATTGTTGCAATACCTGATGGCATCTTCGCTCTGCAGTGGGGAGGGGAGCCTCCTGTTCATTCTCTGAATCTGACTGAGGGGCTTCAGCCGTGTCCTGGACACTGTCCAGCTGAGGGAGAGCTGGAGCTGCATCCTCAGAGATTCTGCTTGTTCCTTCTCCTCGGTCTGCTGCTGCCCCCGAGTCATCCTCCTCCTCCTCTGAGAAGTCCTCTGAAGAGGCCATGACAAGTGGGCTGGATGAGAGCCAATAAACTGAGTCTGAATCTTAGCAAGATGGAGAAGCTGTGGGCTGGTGGTTCCCAAGTTCAGATAATTGGTCAGGTGCCTGCTTTGTTTTAGAGTGTTTTTACTGTTTTTGTTTGCTGCCCTGGGCTCCTACTGGGAGGAATGGTGGGATATAAATCTAATAAATTAAATCAAAATAATAAATGATGGGGGACTCTGCATTCAAGCAAATGTGATTAAAAGATCCCTGCAGATATTTCCTCCTCCACACTGGAAGGTTACATTGATGCACATGTAGCTGAATGTGCCCCCTCCTTGCTTTATTTATTAATTAATTTAAAAAGGGAAAGAAAGAATCCCAATACCAATAAGCACAGTCACTTGACAGTGAGAATACAATAGCTATCAATACTTCTGTCCATCTAAAAGTAATCATATAACCCAGTATAAGCCCTCTAGATGTCCAAATAAGTATCCACATGAGACTGACCTTTATAAAAAAAATGTCCAAATGTAGCAAGGGTGGTACGTTTGTCAGGCCATTGCATAATGGACAGTGGGTGTTTGTCCTTCCAAGCATGAAACACACAGTAAGTCTCTTAGCAACCATAACGAGCTTGCAAAACTGAGTTTTGAATGATTAGGCAAAAGCCTTGAACATGGCTAATGCAAATCTTTTCTCAAAATATGATTATTTATTTAGCTGCCACTTGCTCCACTTTTTTTAAGTTGTTTCTTTTTAAAAAAAGTTATCCTAAACTTTCTTTTAAATTGAGCCATTTGTCCACTTGATAAACAACACATTCTCTTTCATATCAACAGATGTGGGGATTTCCCCCCTTTTAATCCCCTTACACACATACATATATGAGAATGCAAAGAAAACAAGGCTACATACTTTCTCATGTGTGTCCTTGAATAACAGACATTTTATTCTTCAAGATTTAGGATGCAGTACCATTACTATAGCAACAACTGATATTTATGTCCAGGCTTGGTCGCAATTAGCAGGACTTAATGCAACAATAACTCCATAGATTTTGCCACACAACAGCTCTCAAATATTGATTGCTGGCACAGAAATAAAACTAGCCACCCAGATGGGTCACTGGAAAGAACCCTTGTGTACAATTCCTGGCCATTTTTATACTGTTCAACATTTCATAGATGGAAATAGAAATACATGTATTTGAAGCAATGCTATTTTCCCACCAAGAACAATTGTCTGACTCCCTTCCTCAACAACTAATACATACTACAGAGGCCTCTGCTCAAGCCATCTGCGGGCTGCATCTGTCTGTTATGTAATAATCTGTCATGACATGGTTAAAAACAAAAGGGGTTATTTTGGTTAAAAATGCACTAAAAATGTAATTGTCTTATAATATTTTATTGTGCCAGTGGTTCAAAACGAATGTCACCAGCTGTAGCATCTGAAATGGCAGTCTGAGTGCTGCATGATGCTTTACTGTTCATGTGCATGCATTCATCTGCATACACATACATTGCAATTATTTATTTTGTTCATTCATCTGATAACCCATCTTTCCTCCAAATGGTGCGCCATGTGGTTAACAGCAGTAATACAAATACAATATATACATGTATAATAAAACAGAGTGTGTCTTTTTATGACATTTTAATGATCTTCATTGTATTTTTGGTGTGTATTGCCATAGTTAGGGAAGAGTGAGATTTGATTCAGTTCACATTTAACATTCACCTTTAAAGCCGAATTTTTCAAATTTGCACTTTCTGAAACAATATGCAAATCAAAACACAGCCATCCTTTGAAATTTGCACTTATCCAAATTCGCAGTGCAGTTCTCCAATTAAGCAATGCTTACAGAAATGCATATATTCGGGGAAAGTGTGCATTAAAATGAATATATTAGTGAAAATAACATACACAAATGCACTCTATTAGGAGGAATGACTTGCAAAAATGTGTGCATTAGTCAAAACTGCATACAAAAATGTGTTTATTAGGATAAATTCACTCTAAAATGCTGAAGAATTTTCATGAGGATTTTTCTAAAATAAATTCACTAATTGCTGCAGAAATGCGGAGAACCAAATTTAAGATTGGAAAATTAAGTAAGAGAATTCTTCCGTCCCTCAATATTTTTCTTATGTTCACAGTTTATAAACATTCTTATCAATAAAATAAAATAAAACTCCTTTTATTGTATTTTATAAATTCATTTATTTTATAAATTCATAAAAAGAGATTTATTTTATTTTATAAATTCATTTTATTAAATGTTATAAGGGAGCATTTGTAGTTTAGTAAAAAACTTGTTGACAGCAGCAAGCATGGCTGTAAGCTACTAAATGGAGGCTCTCCAGTGCTCCAGCATGAGATTAATCAAGTGTGACATACATAGGATCAAGGGCTGGTATGGATCCCACACCCCAGCAGACCAACCACTGACAAGAGGCCTCCAGACCTCTCTTCTCAGATGAAAAGGGAGAAGAGAAGCTGCCACGGCCAGCATGCTCATTGCAGTGGAAGCTGGTTCCTTAGGGCAAATGGGGCACTGTCCCACCAACTTCAATTTACCTCCGGTCAGTCCCCACTTGCCTGCCTTCTTCAGGTGGCACTGCCCTCGTAGAACTCAGCAAGGAGGAGGTTGGGAACAAAATTAGAATTGGCTGGTTGCATTGTTCATTGGCTCTGGCTCTGTCTGCTGTGGATTTCCCTGCCTTTTGTCCTTCCAGTCTCAGTGGGCACCAGCCACCACTGGCAAGTTGGGGTGGGAGAGAAATTTGATACAGTTTGCAATGAAAGAGGAAGCTACTTAATTCACAGTTTCTGAGACAAACACAACCCGAAACACATACACCCTTGGAAATTTGCACTTCTATGAATTTTGCAGTGTAGTTCCCCAGCTATTAACGTCTCCAAAGATGCTTATGCTAGGGAAACGTTGGCATAAAAATGCCCACATTTGTGGGGGGAAAACATGCAAAAGTGCTTTTTCTTTGGGAAAACTGTTCTGCAAAAACATGTACTGTATATTAGGCAAGATTGCATATAAAAATGTTGATGAAGATGAGTAAGGACTTAAAAAAATTCACAACCTGGTGTGGAAATGTGGAGAGCTGAATTTAAGATTCGGGGGGAAATGGACATATATGCCCATTCCTAGAAGCAGTAGGAACAATGCAGGCAAGGGGCAGTGGCCACTGGCAATGAGGGGGTAGACCTACCAATGGAGGGGGGTATTGAATGTATCTAGTTAAAGGGCCTCCCAAAACCTGGAGCTGGCCTTGGGCATATAGTGTTAATGGCTGTTAACAGAATTTGCTGATTTATATAAAGTTAGACAAAAGAAACAGATGTTTGAGCAGCTATGGGCGCCATCTATTTATTGTATGAAACAACAGTATAATGTGGATATTAATAAGTTTAGCTTATTTGCCCTAACTGATGTGATGTGGTTGTTAAGACATGAGATTAATGAAGCCAGCTTGTATATATTAATCTTTATTAAATGAACAACAAAAAAGAAAATTAAGTAGGTAATGCCCATTGATGATAAAATGTTATTAATCAAGGCTATTATCTGTTATGTTTATAGTGTGCATTTGTGACATATGTATATGTTAAAACATCTACACTGCCTGCCCATATGCTACTGGGCCAGGTTCAAGCCTCTTTACAGACTGCCTGAGTCCCTTATATACCAGTCTGACCACTGAGATCATCCGGAGGAGCACTGTTAGTTGTCCTCCATGTTGCAGAGGCCCAAATGGCCTCAACAGAAGTTGGGCATTTAGTGTTTCCAGATCCATACTGCTGAGCATGCTTCCAGTAGAGATTCAGCAGGCAACCTCTTATTGACTTTCAGGTGTCTCTTGAAGACTTTTTGTAATGCCAACAGTTTTATGCACTTGTTTAAATTTTTTGTGAGTAGCTACTCACCTTAATGATTATTTTGTAGTGCTTTTAATGATTTTTTAGATGTTTTCAGTAGCTGTTCACTATCCTGGTATTTCATGAGAGCATGGTATATAAATTGTTTAATAAATAAATTGCACACAGGCACACACAGCAGCTGAAAATTCAATTAAATAAATCAAAGCAAGCTGTTTAAAAACTCAATTACATTTTTATAGAATCATAGAATAGTAGAGTTGGAAGGGGCCTATAAGGCCATCAAGTCCAACCCCCTGCTCAATGCAGGAATCCAAATCAAAGCATTCAAAGCATTTATAAGTCAAATACAAATCAGCTTATAAGTCAAAGGCCTAAGAAAATATGCAAACATGTCTTTCCCTAGTGCCAGAGAGGAGCCTCACCAGACCTTCTTTGGCAAGGAGTTCCAGAGCCAGGGAACAGCCACCAAGAAGCCCCTCTCTCATGTTCTTACTAAATGTGCTTCACATGTTAGCAGGACAGAAATAAGGGACACATGCTGGCCAAAGACTTACAGCAAAAAAACCTCTGTATATTTATTTGGGAGTAGGGATGGGGGAGAATTTTGATTCAGTTTGCATTTAAAGCAAAATCTATCAAAATCTGCACTTTCTAAAACAATATGAGAACCAAAACACATCCATCCTTCAAATTTTGCACATCAGAATTTTGCAGAGAAGTGCAGTTTGCAATAGCAGCTGCACTGGTGGCTATGCAAGGGAGGTAGCAACAGACAATGTTATAGGACAGATGGGAAAGCAGCAGTGGCCAAAAGGGAATAATCACCACTTCTCCAAAGCCACAGCAATAATCAAATATCCTTCAGCCAATTGTTACTTGGAGACTAAAAAAGTATGCATTATGGGAAGTTTCAGTCACTGGATACAGGTCCCAGAAAGGGTCCAGAGCATCTGGCTGGGGCTGAGGGGTGCTGTTGTACAAAACATCTGGAGGGCACTAGGTTTACTGCTTATTCAAATGGTTGGAATTTGGGGGCAGGAATGGGGGGATGCAGACTTTCTATCTTATTGAGGCAGTATGAGTTTCAAAACAGAAATTGACTGGGATCAAAGAGAGCAATTAAGGATTAGGAGGGCCCAAACTGCTGAAAAGTCAAAATAAGGCAGAGGTCTAAGGAAGCAGGCACTTAGAAGCAGGGTCGGTGCCAGGCATGACTGGGCCCTTGGGCACCAGCCTGCCCTGGGCATGCGGCTCCTGTCTGTTCCACTTACCTCTCTCCTGTCTTCTGCTGCTGCAAGCTCTGCACGCACAGGGCTGCCATCAACCAAGATGGCAACAGAGGCTTCTCTAAGGGGCTGATGCACCACCACCATCTTGGTTGATGGCAAGCATGGGTGGTATGCTACATGCACGTACATGCCTGCCATTAACCAATATGGCGGTAGGGGCATCAGCTCCTTAAAGACGCCTCTGCCACCATCTTGGTTGATGGCAGCCCTGTGTCCACAGTGTGTGCAGCAGCAGAAGACAGAAGAGAGGTAGGTGGAGTGAGTAAACGGGTGGGCAGACAGATCTGACCATTTGTAGATATGTGAAAGGAGATCTGTGATCAGCTTGGCCAGCCTTGTTTTCAAGCAGCAATGGCTGGGTGAGAGGAGAGCTCCAAATTTCCTGGGAGAGGGTACTGTATGTCTAAACCAGGGGTGTGGAACCTTAAACTCAGAACTGAGTGTGGCCCTGTTGCCATATTCCAGTTCCACAAATCCGGGCAGGTTAATTTGCATATTATGTAAAGTATTTGCATATTATGCAAATTATTTGCATATTATTTGCATATTATGCAAATATTTGCATATTAATACTTGGATTGTCCGGTTGTTTTGTTTTTGTGCCTAGGAATTACCACCAAAAACTGGGGAAAGATGTGAGAAATCTTTTTTTAAAAGCAACATTTTTAGCCTTAAATGCCTAGACTCTAGTTTCCAACACTATGGAGTATTGATTGATTGATTAAGAGAATTTATATCCTGCCCTTCTGCTGTTAAAAACAGAGCTCAGCACAGCTTACAAATATAATAAAAACAATTAAAATACACAATCAATATAAAAACATAATAAAAACACAAAATAGCAACAAACATAAAGTAAGTCAGGGCAACAGTACGGTTAACCATATACGATATATTTCAAAGATGTGGTGGGTGGAGAAAAACAAGAAGCCAAAATGTTAGGAAAAGGAGTCTTTCACACCACATGCTCAGTTGTAAATACTGTTGCAGCAAGCTTTACAAGTTCCTCCAGTATTCCACTGGTGCAGGCACTCAGACATGCAAAGTATCTGTATGTTTCTTAGATTTTATAAAAGCAGAGCTTTGCTTAACTCAAAATTTCTTCTCCCTTTGATCAACCACATCTACACAGGTTCCACCTCCATACTCAAAATGAAACTGGGCCTGGAAGTGTGCAACAACCCCACACATACCTTGCTAATTAGATTACCAATGCCAGGATGTCTGTCTTATCGACTACTCTCCTGCTCCCCCCCCCCAGGCATCATGAAAGACCCAGTCCTGGGCTCAGAAAGAAAATAAATATCTGGTCCTCTTCAAAGTATTGATAAGCCTCTTGTTTTAATTGAAATAATAATTATAAATTCTTGTTCTTATCACTAATGGGAGTTAATTATCTTGCATATGCTGCTGTTGCTTCTATGGCTGTAACGGAGTGAGGTTAAAGATAAGTGAAATGCAAATAGGAAAAAAACAACACAAAAGGCAGTAACACTTTCCTAAGTGTAATACCATACCAACCACAACAAGATTCCTATGAGTAAGGCAGAAAACTAAGCATCTCACAACCAAAAATATGATAAATGAAGAAATATTTATATAAAAGCATGACTATCAAATATATTTATTATTTACACAAACTGTAAAGATATTTATAGTGCAATCCTAGGTTTATTTATTCAGAAGCAAGTCCCAGCGTATTCAGTGGGGCTTACTCAAACAGGGACAGAAATGCAACTTCAAGTGATAAGCAACTTCATTCACACAACCCAAAATTCCGAATCATGCCACTTTACGCTGTTTTGCAACTGTTTATACTTGTTTTTATGGTTATTGGATTTTAAATGGCTTTATTTCTTGTTGTGAGCTGCCTTGGTTTCCAACCCTACCTCACAGGGGTGTCGGAGAGATTCCATACACGCACACGCACACACAGACACTGCAGATGTACAAATACATACAGCCCATATAATAGTTTATTGTCAAACCAGTTGGTCATTGCAGAAAAATCAGTATTAGTTTTAAAAAAATCAGTATTACTTTCCTACAGAATAAAAACTGTAATACCTAAGTAAGCCCTGCCTACTTGCTTTAAAATAGGACTGGAGGGCACAAACACAATTCTTTTTTACATTCACTCCAAAGTCCCATTGATTTTCAGCACATTCATAACCATGTCAGTCCTATTGAATTCAATGGGATTTACTCTGGGCATATGGGATTAGCATTGCTTTTACAAAAAGCAAGCATTGGGAAAGTTTTCAAAACACTGCCCAAGATCTGACTCCTGCACACAAGAGGAAAAAAAACTGAAATGTATATACTTACCCAATTTATGAGATTTTCAGATAAACAGGGGGTGAAACCACCATTTTGTTTTCTAGACACTGCCTAAGGTCAATGAAACTGAAACACAATCTCTGATTGGCTGCAATCCTGAACGGACGGGGTTAAAGCTACGAAGTGCTATACAGTACTGCTTAAAGAAAGATTTAACAGTCGGGGGGGCGGCTGACATTTTTATGTATATCTCGAGAACCGGACCACCTAGAAACTTATTTTTTTTTTAATTAAAGCTGAGAATCCGGGCCACCTAAAGGGGTAGCCGGGCACCAGGTGGCATGCATAGAATCCGGGTAAAACCCGGCTAACCGGGCAATATGGCACCCATACCTACAGGCCTTTCTATATGGCCCTAAGGAGGCCGCACCCCTCACTAGCCTTACTTATGTAGACAAATTCAACTAAAGTATTACTTCTTTCCAGAGTAACCTCTAGCCTACTAGTACAGTAGAAGACCTAATTCCTGAAGTCCATTAGCTAACAGTCAAGGTCTTCTGTTCTCCTGGCTGGGTGGAAGAATGGAACCATCACTGGAGAACCAACACCAATGATTTTCAAATATTAGATCTTATCTTTACAGTCATTTCCGCACTTGGCCTCCATCTTTTTGCATGCTAATTGATGTTTGTGTGATTGAGTGGCAACTGCAGAAATTGACTCTAGCTAGTGATCTGCAAATCCCATCTGACTTTGGCTTGCTGCATTCTACTCCCACTTTCCAACCAGTGACATTCGTCAAGTGTTGTCATTTCCAGTTAAGAAGAGGACCCACAAGGCAACTTCTGTCTGGTAGTGATCCCTTCCTGTTGCATGTTACTACCTTGCACTTCCCTAAACTATGTTTTTTGGTTTCTGCTCTTCATGTTCCCCATAATTACCAGAGATATGGCCTTTTTTGTTGTGGTACCTAAACTCTGAAGTTCTGTCCCTGCATTTGTTATTCTTGGACTTTTACTTCTATCTTACTGCTAAGTTAAATCCACCCTTTTCTCACAAGTATTAGTGGTATTTAGGACATTTTTCTGGTTTTAACTGCTATTTTGATTCTGCTCTGCTCATTTGATGTCTGTAATTTTTTTTGAAAAAGGATGTTCTAATCAGGTATACAATGCATGGCATTTTATAGGGATTTGTCTGCTAAACTACCTTAAGGGCACTTGTCAAAAGGCAGATTAAACCCCATTAATAAAACAAGCAATAAACAAACAGATATTGCAAGCTAGTTTGAAAGGCAGGTTTAGAGTCTGAAAGAAGTTAAGCTGATGAATGATGTTTGAGGAGATAAATAAACAGCAGAGCATGGCCAACCTTTGCCAGATTAAAGTTAAGGACTCTTCCCTTTTTAAATTAATCATTCATCATGGGGTATGACTGTGAACAGAAGACTCTGGTAAACATTCCAAATATTGACATATTTAAAATATCGGCTGGCGGGGAAGATGGCGATGAGGGCGGCTGCTTGGTTCAGAGCGCTGCGGCTGGTACGATAGTTTTGAAATCTTATGGTCATCTTACAACCCTCAAATTTAATCCAAACTGCTTTGAAAGCTGCAGCTTGTCTGGCGGCAAATATGGTGGTAAAAGCCTTTGAGAACATCTGCTTTATTAACTTTATCTGTATCACCTTTCTCCTACAGCTCCCACACGCTGTGCTTAACCACAGCTACAATCCTTTTGGTGGTAGTGGGCTGTATATGTATGACTTATTTTGGATCATAAAAAACTGGGGAGTGCAGACGGAGATATCTGGACTATAAACTGCAAACACTCCCTTTTGTTAAACATTTTGATTGCTCTGCCTGGATGCTCAGCCCTCCTTGAAGAAAAAACAGCGCTCAGGGAAAGTGAATAACTATTCCCCCACTGGCGAAGATGGGAAAATATAAAAGAGCCAGAAGTCCTGACAAGGGCGATAATTTGCTGCCCCCAAACTCTAAACAAAGCAGAGTGGACAAATATTTCCGACAGAGGGAAACCCCTGATACTGGCATGGGAAATTACACAGTTGCAGTCCAGAACCGCTTTGACCCTGCATATGGTTATGCCTGACCATAAATCTGAGACAGAAGACAGAAAGGCAAGTAGCGTATCCTCCCCCCCTTCTCAACGTATGAGCAGAAACAGAAACAGAAGCTGACATCTGGGAAGGTTGACCTGTTGGTCGAGCAAGCATTATTGACCAGCCGGACAGTCCATTCCATAAAGGAACGAGCGGAGACTGACCATCACCCACTGGTTGCAGTTGTAGGGGTAAGTAAAGTTAATAGCAGCAAATACCCCGCCAGTTACCACCCCATACAGGGTACGCAAACTGAGGAAAGACAAATCAGGTGGTCTCTAACCTTGGCAGATGAAATAAAACAAATTCAGCGGAAGCAGACTATGTTGAAGCTGAGAGAAGAGCTTATAAACAAGGGAGATAACGCTATTAGCTCATATCAGACCCTGATAGAAACTTTAAGGCCTCTCCTGGTAAAATCTGGAGACTACAAGCCAAACCCTTACATAACATTTTGGTTTGACATAGAATGCAGAAACAGTAAATGGACCCTGGTAAAAGCGGCCAGATCCTTGAGGTCAAACAACTCCGATGTTCAAATTAGGAGGGATTTGAGACTCAGATGTGCCTATAAGAACCTTCTAAGAGGGAAAAACAAGGACTACATCAATACATTTTGGAAAGACCTTGGGCAAGCAATATTTAAAATATCTATCCCTGTTAGAAACAGAGTTTGTTTTTCATAAGAGAAGTGACTAGGACTTAGCAATTTGCATCCCTTCACGGAATACTTTCAAAAAGTAGCACATTTGTATACAAACACTAGGAGAGAATGAATAAATTAATATGTTCCATACATCTTAAATTAAAGTAAATGTTCCCTTTGCTCTAAAAATAGCATGAAGAATATGGAATATAAAGTGAAACAGAAGTTCATTTAGCTGAAAATAGGAATAAGCCACTTTCAGCTCTTTGCTACTCCTGTGATCCTTTGGATAGGATTTGGGACAGCCCATAGGGCAGGAATGTGCAACCTGTGGCTCTCCAGATGTGGCTGAACTACAGCTCCCATCATCTCTGACCACTGGCTATGCTGGCTGGGATTGATAGAAGCTAGAGTCCAACAATATTTGGAGAGCACCTGGTGCCTGTGATGTCAATATGCCCTACTAAAAGGGAAGGATTTCCTGGGAGTCCCACCCCCTTAGTGTAACATCACTGCCATTGGTCAGATGGGGCACCACTCAGGGAGAACAGGGTCTGCGCATTAGCATACAGACATTGAAGACCATGTGATTTATGGCTTGGCTTCCTTACTACATTTTTCTGAGGACTGTTACTGGGCCCTATTAGAGCCGAACTCTCTGGTCCCGCTAATGTGCACAAGCCTTCATCAGTTGCTACCACCAAGTTTACGTCTCCCTCCCCTTTAGGATTCAGTTTAAAGCCCTCCTGATGAACTTCTCCATGCTGTGTCCAAACACATTCTTTCCAGTCCTTGTGAGATGCAACCCATCACTTGCCAGCAGTCCATCTTCCAGAAAGCATTTCCCATGGTCCCAGAATCCATATCTCTCACATCGGCACCACCTTCATAGCCATTCATTCATACTGGAAGGATTTATTTATTTATTTTATTTATTTATTTATTTATTGCACTTGTATACCGCCCCATAGCCAAAGCTCTCTGAGCAGTTTACAGCAATCAAAAACATTAAAACAAATACACAATTTAAAGACATATTTTAAAAAACAATTTAAAACACAATTTTAAAATTCAAAACAATATAAAAACAATTTAAAAACACATGCTAAAATGCCTGGGAGGAGAGGGAAGTCTTGAGCTGGCGCCGAAAAGATAACAGTGTTGGCGCCAGGCACACCTTGTCATACAAATCATTCCATAAGTTGGAGGCCACCACTGAGAAGGCCCTCTCCCTTGTTGCCATACACCGAGCTTCCCTTGGAGTAGGCACCCAGAGGAGGGCCTTTGATCTTAAATGTAGCGTATGGGTGGGTTCGTATTGGGAGAGGAGTTCCATCAGGTATTGTGGTCCCAAGCCATGTAAGGCTTTATAGGTCAAAACCAGCACCTTGAATCGAGCTCGGAAACATGCAGGCAGCCAATGCAAGCGGGCCAGAATCGGTTTTATATGTTTGAACTGTCTGGTCCCTGTTTCCAATCTGGCCGCTGCATTTTGCACAAGCTGCAGTTTCCGAACCATCTTCAAAGGCAGCCCCACATAGAGTGCATTGCAGTAATCTAATTTGGAGGTTACCAGAGCATGGACAACTGAAGCCAGGTTATCCCTGTCCAGATAGGGACGTAGTTGGACCACCAACCGAAGTTGGTAGAAGGCACTCTGTGCCACCGAGGCTACCTGAGCCTCAAGTGACAGAGATGGTTCTAGGAGAACCCCCAAGCTACGAACTTGCTCCTTCAGGGGGAGTGCAACCCCATCCAGAACAGGTTGGACATCCACCATCTGGTCAGAAGAACCACCCACTAACAGCATCTCAGTCTTGTCTGGATTGAGCCTCAGTTTATTAGCCCTCATCCAGTCCATTGTCGCAGTCAGGCACCGGTTCAGCACATGATGATGAAAAGGAGAAATAGAGCTGCATGTCATCAGCATACTGATGGCAACGCACTCCAAAGCTCTGGATGACCGCACCCAACGATTTCATGTAGATGTTGACCAGCATGGGGGACAGAACTGACCCCTGCGGAACCCCATACTGGAGAGTCCAGTGTGCCGAGCAATGTTCCCCAAGCACCACCTTCTGGAGGTGACCTGCCAAGTAGGACTGGAACCATCACAATGCAGTCCCTCCCACTCCCAACTCAGCCAGTCTCCCCAGAAGGATACCATGGTCGATGGTATCGAAAGCCGATCAGAGATCTAGGAGAATCAACAGAGTCACACTCCCCCTGTCTCTCTCCTGACAAAGGTCATCATACAGGGCGACCAAGGCTGTTTCCATCCCAAAACCAGGCCTGAAACCCGACTGAAATGGATTGAGATAATCAGTCTCATCCAAGAGTGTCTGGAGCTGGCCTGCCACCACTCGTTCCAGGACCTTGCCCAGGAATGGAATATTTGCTACCGGCCTATAGTTATTAAGATTTCTGGGTCCAGGGAGGGCCTCTTCAGGAGTGGTCTTACTACCGCCTCTTTCAGGCAGCCAGGGACCACCCCCTCTTGCAGAGACGCATTAATCACTTCCCTGGCCCAGCCGGCTGTTCCATCCCTGCTAGCTTTTATTAGCCAAGAAGAGCAAAGATCCAGCACAGAAGTGGTTGCACGAACCTGTCCAAGCACCTTGTCAATGTCCTCAAGCTGTACCAACTGAAACTCATCCAAGAAATCGGGACTCCATGTCCAGATGGAAAAACCAAATCTAGAGTACGCCCTGCTACATGTGTTGGGCCAATGGCATATTGGAGACCATGAAATCCTGAGCCGCCCCGGATAAGGTGGCCTCTGCATGGATGTTGACATCCCCCAGAACCAACAGTCTGGGGGATCTCTACAGTACACCTGAGACCACCTCTGTCAGCTCAGCTAGGGAGTCTGTTGGGCAGCGGGGTGGGCGGTACACCAACAGAATCCCCAGTCTGTCCCACTGACCCAACACAAGGTGCAAACACTCCAGACCAGTAGTCACATGGACAGGGTACTTGCAGAGGGAGATGGAGCTCCTATAGACCACAGCAACCCCCCCTCCCCAACCCTCAGGTCTACCCTGATGCTGGACCAGGTACCCTGGTGGACATAGATGGGAGAGACTGACTCCCCCCTGCTCACCCAACCAGGTCTCGGTTATACATGCCAGATTGGCTGCCTCATCCACAATTAAATTGTGAATGAGGGAGATCTTATTATGCACTGATCTGGCATTTAGCAGTAGCATCCAGAGGCCTGAGAGCTGGCTGACAGGGCAACCAACAAACCTGCGGGTGTGGGGAGGACGGGAACAAGGCACAGCCATTAACTGCCTGGGCCGCATTCCCCTTACCTGGCAAGTCCTCCTCACAATGCCATATCTCCCTCTACCCGTTGCTACACTAATTGGGGGCCCCTCAAATCTCCCCACTTGGCTCTGAGTCCTCTCTTCATAACTGAAGGCCCAGAAGAAGAAGAAGAAAAGAAAAGAAAAGGCAGACAAAGCAGGAGCCACCTCAGCCAGGCGGCTTATGTATCCCCTCCAGAGAAGGGGCAAGTGGAAAAAAATCAGCCACAGCTGGCTGAGTACCTGGGGCCTGGTCCTGAAAGGTGTGACCCCCGCAGAGCAGAAGTCCAACCGGGAAAGAGTGGTGGTGGTGGTAGCCGAGCAGCAGCAGGCAGGCAGGCAGACAGCAGCAGCAAATGGCTCCGTTTCCCTGGAAGGGATGGTGGTGTTCCCCTTCCTCCTGCAGACACTGGGATGAAAAAACTATCTGGGCCCCAAAGTCCTTGAGTTTCCTTCCCAGAGCTTCATAGTCTGATAGCTCAGTTTGGCAGTATCATTTGTTCCCACATGGATGAGGAGAAAGGGATACCTGTGGTTGATGAGTGATGGCAACCCTTCCATCACATCTCTAATCCGTCCTCCTGGTAGACAGCATACCTGGTGAGTCCACCAATCTTTTTGGCATACTTGGGTTTCGATCCCACACAGTAGGGAGACTCCCACTACTTGTACTCTTCTCTTCTTGTTGTGGGGCAAAGTTTCATTGGCCCTGCTTGATTGAGCTTCAGCTTCTTGCTTGTTGTCGCACGGGGTCTCCTGTAATTCTTTAACCACAGGCTGTCCTCCAGTCTCTTCCTCGAGTGGTTGAAAGCGGTTCCATAGTTCCACTGGTGAAGGGGGTCTTCTAGCTCTTCTGCTCCTGTCACCCTTTCCCACGGAGTTTCCTCCACTTCGTTGTTCCTCTCCAAAGCAGCCTCCTCTTCTGCTACCACATGCTGTTGATCTTCCATGTTCATAATATTGAGAAGGGAAAGTGAGAGTGTTCAAACGTGGTTTTGCTTTTTTGATACCAGAGAGATACCTGTACTCCAAACCTTATATCCCCACATGGGGACGAAACTAAACAGAACAGAAACAATGAACAAACCAGCAAGGGCTGGCTGTAATCAGTTGACCACCATGAGACAGTGCAGAGAATTGCCTCAACCCGTTCAGGTGGTGGTGGGATAGCAGGGACCATAATTACACATAGGTCATAGAATCATAGAATCATAGAATAGTAGAGTTGGAAGGGGCCTATAAGGCCATCAAGTCCACCCCCCTGTGCAATGCAGGAATCCAAATCAAACCATTCCCGACAGACGGCTGTCCAGCTGCCTCTTGAATGCCTCCAGTGTCGGAGAGCCCACTACCTCTCTAGGTAATTGATTCCATTGTCGTATGGCTCTAACAGTTAGGACGTTTTTCCTGATAACCCTGCATGCTTGTATATAGATCAGCATTGGGTGCAGGCATGGATAGGTGCACTCAACCATCAGAGTTTGCCAGAGTAGGATCGCTGCTTCTGCTGCTCTCCCCTTCCGACTGTGCTATAGTTTCTTTTTGTTTTCTGCTGTTCTTGCTTCAATTACTCCTTTGACGTTCCCATGGAGTGTTCCCTTCATCTGAGTCAAAGACTTGTCTGTCCTGCTGTTCATTTTGGCCAGATGAGACGTGGAGATTGCAGAGTAATTTCTCTGCTTGCTTTCCTGTGCTTGCCGTAAAGAATTTCCCTTTGTAGATCAACACTAGCTGAAAGAGAAATCCCCACCAATATCTAATTCCCGCCTCTCATAGTGCAGCCGTATATGGTCTAAAGTTTTTCTGCCTACTCAGCATGTTGGGACTAAGATCTTGAAAGATATCAATTATATTGTTATTGTACTTGATTTCCCTAAGATTGCATAGTGGTTTGTAGATTTTCTCCTTTATTTTAAAATGCTCAAATTTGATGATTATGTCCCTTGGAGGACCATCAGGTTTGGGGCGAGCTCCTAGTGTCCTGTGTGCTCTCACGATGCCCTCGCCTGAGAGAGTTACTCAGATTAAGAGTATTAAACCAGTCTGTAATAAACTTGGGCATATCTGCCCCTTCCTCTTTTTCAAGGATCCCTCTCACCCGAATATTGCCCGATCCTCCTGTTCTGCCACTCTCAGCTCTAATTCTTTAGTTGCCATTTTTAGTCTCTCTAACTTTTGGTTGTGTCTTAAACCTAGATCCATGGCTGCATTAGCAGTTATTTGGTTATATTTGTGTTGAAAGGCTTTCTATTTTCCCCTCCAGTGGCTGTAGTGCCTTTGCCCAATCAGCTGAGAGAGCTTTTCTAATTTTATCTATGTAATCATCTGGGTCGTAATCGTTTGACATAGCACTTGTCTGTTTCCCACCTTTGAGAGCCTTCTGGCCTCCCTGTGCCATGTCACTTTCACTCTCTGCATCTGACAGGTCTACAGAGTCTGTGCTAATTTTAGCTTCTGCGCTGAATTTTAGGATTTTTGCTGGGGATCCTTGGGTTGTCTGAGACATCACCTACCCGATCTTAATGGTTAGAAGAAAATTGCTTACAATTTGCAGGGTTTTACATGTACTAGTTTTTCCATGAATGCGGGAGCCTCGGCTCCACGCCGCCATTCTGCCCGATGGCAACCCACGCCCCCCCTTGCTCATTCCCTATTCACCCTTAGGAATACCCTGATGAATAGAAACAAGGCATACAGACCAATGCTATGTATAATTGTATAGAAGACCCACTTTGGGAAAGGGTTATACCTCAGTGTTACAACATCTGCTTTGCATCTAGAAGGTCCTAAGCTCAATCCTTGGCATCTCCAGGGAGGGCTAGAAAAAACCTTTGTCTGGACCCCTAGAGAGCCGCTGCCAGTCAGTGTAGACATTACTTACCTAAGTGGATAGGAACATGGGAAGCTGCCTTATACTGGTTCATCTAGCTCAGTAATGTCTGTAGTGACTGGCAGTGGCTCTCCCAGATTTCAGACAGGGTTCTGTCACAGCCCTACATGAATATGTGGGAGATTGAACTTAGTGCCTTCTGAATGCAAAGCAGATGCTCTACCCCTAAGCTATGGCCATATAGACTCAGTATAAGGCAGCTTCTATGTTCTTCTCTCTTCTTAAGTGACAGGACCATAGTTCATTGGTACAGCATGTAGCTTTGCATGTAGAAGGTCCCAGGTTCATTCCTCAGCATCTCCAGGTAGGCCTGGGAGGGACCCCTCTCTGAATCTCTGGGGTGCTTTATCCAGTTAATATATTTAGATAGATAATTATATGCCAGAGGGCTCAATGCTCTTGTTTATTAAACCGCTCTCCCTATGTTTCTATCCTGTACGTGTGAAGTCCCACTGGGTTCGATGATGCATAAAGTAGTTTTCAATGTTAGTCCTACTCAGAATAGACCCATGGGAGTTAATAGACATGACAAAGGGTCATTAATGGTCTACTTTGAGTAGGGCTTAGTTGAATATGACCCTCACTTCCAGGGGAAAAAAAGAAACAAATCTGAATAGGATTGCAACTCTAGTAAAAAGATCTGTTTGGAATCTGGAACTTTCTTCCATAAATACATCACAATGGAAAAATAATGAAATTTTGCATTTTCATTGTGGGAAAGAATGCTGTAGCATAAATGCATCCCACACATTTTTTGCTTCCCTGCTGTCACTTCTAATTGCATACAGTTTTGTTCCCTCATGCAACATTAAGCAGCTTTTACCATATGGTGTTATCTAATATAGGATCACCCAGCCATGGGTCATTGAATTCAACTCCCTGCCAGAAACAGGGTT
Organism: Rhineura floridana; assembly: GCF_030035675.1. NCBI lineage: Eukaryota > Metazoa > Chordata > Lepidosauria > Squamata > Rhineuridae > Rhineura > Rhineura floridana. The sequence continues at coordinate 31,426,943 of NC_084493.1, forward strand.
CCTTCCTAAAGCTATCCCATGAAAGGAGGAATCCCCCTCATTGCCAATGATGAATGCCTGTGGATATATAGCTGGAAATGGCCTTAAGAGTTCCTCTAACATATCCCCTTGCACTGGGGATTGAATCAAGCCGCTTAAAAATTACCTCACCAAAGGCTGCAAATTGCTTTGAGAGAATATCAGTACTGATGTTGCATTGAGCAGGGAGTTGGACTTGATGGCCTTATAGGCCCCTTCCAACTCTACTATTCTATGATTCTATGATTTCTTAGCTTATTATCAGAAAGCCTGTGTTTTAAGCTCTTCAGACTCTAATACTATGACAGTATGAAAAAAGCAATAAGCACCCCAATAAATCAGGGATATGAGGCATGAATTATGGGACAGAGGGGGAATGGGGCATGCCATACTAAATCTCCTTGATTTACATCTAGTTTTTCCAGAAATATGTGGCACTACAAGACCTTAGTCATTGCCATTACTTTCAATGGCTCTACTCAAAGTATAACTAATGTTGGATACAACCCAGAAAGTAGAAATTGGTGGGCCATTGTTCTGATCCAGCAGGGCAGTTTTTATGCACACTTACTGGGGAAAAGGACCAGTAAACTAAGTGGGACTTACTTCTGAAGAAATGTGCAGATCTGGAATGGGGAACCTGTGGCTCTCCAGACGCTGCTGGACTACAACTCCCAGTGTTCCTTGCCTTTGATCATGCTGGCTGGGGCTGATGGGAGGTGGAGTCAACAACATCTGGAAAGGCAAATGTTCCCCATCCCTGATGTATATAATTGCTATTGTATTCTAGAGTGATGGAGATTCCACCATCAGACAATATTCCACTACTCCTATATCCATGTCAAAAAATATTTTGGATTGCAGTTTGAACACAAAAGCTCTATAGCAGACAAAACTAGTTCATCCCTCTCTGCCTTAACACAACCATTTGAATACTTCAAGGTTGTTAATGTACTTCCTCTCAGGCTGTTAACACAGTAGTTGCCTATAGTTGGGTGGAAGTTTCGCCTGTTTGTGCTGCAGTGTGGCATACTGCACCTTTATGCGGCGGCGCTAAATTGGGTGAGCTCCTTTATCCCTTGTGTACAGTGGCGAGAGCGGCGCGGTGAGAGCGGCACAGTGAGAGCAGCAAGAGTAGCTCCATCTTCCATCTTTTATTTCTCTTGTGGGATCAGGACCACCGCCCTGACCTAACTGCTCCTGCTGCTCACTCAGATGGGCTGCCGTCACTGAAGGAGGACCACCCTTGGGAGTTATTTTGGGGGTGTATGCAGGGGAGGGTTCGTCTTTTTTTGGAAGTCGATGAGGAAGAGTTTTCTCTTTTTATTTTTGTTTTCATCTGCCTGTTGGTTATAGTGTGCTGGTTGTTATAAGCAAGATTTTTGCCTGCCTATAAGGAAGGATGTGTTTGCAACATATGTGGTTAAGGGAAGGGATCCAGGGGGATGCCATCAGTGTTGTAGAGGGCAAAGGGAGATACGGAACGGGGAGGCAGCCATGTCTTCAGAGAAGACGGAAATGCAATAGGTCGTTGGTTGTTCCCAAACTGTTCCCCCGTTCAAATAGTCTGGATGGCCTTGGTGATAGTTCCCCCGGGTTGAAAGTGCTGCTTATGAATGCCAGGTCGGTGAATGGTAAAATAACAGCAATCCAGGGCTTGATCCTGGATGAGCACACCAACCTGGCTTGCATTACAGAGACCTGGTTGGATGAAGCTGGGGGGGTTAATCTCTTGCAACTTTCCCCGCCAGGTTTCTCTGTGCACCAGCAGGTGAGACCTGGGGGATGGGGAGGTGGAGTTGCAGTAGTCTATCGTGATACTATCCCCCTGACCAGGTGCCCTGTTCCGCAGTCTTCAGGGTTCGAGTGTGTGTATCTGAAGTTGGGTGGCCGGGACAGAATAGGGATACTGTTGGTGTACTGCCCACCCCGCTGCTCAACAGTCTCCCTTCCTGAGCTTGCCGGGGTGGTCTCAGGGTTGGTGCTGGGGGACTTCAACATCCATGCCGAGACCGCCCTGTCGGGAGTGGCTCAGGATTTCATGGCCTCCATGACAACCATGGGTCTGTCCCAAGTATTATCTGGCCCTACCAATGCTGCTGGCCACACTCTGGACCTTGTTTTCTGCGCTGGATGGGATGATGGTGATTCTGGTGTGGAGGAACTCTTGGTAGTTCCGTTGTCATGGACAGATCACTACCTGGTGGGGTTTAGACTTACTGGGACTCAGAACTTCTGCAGGGTTGGGGGACTGATTAGGATGGTCCGCCCCAGGAGGCTGATGGATCCAGATGGTTTCCTGGTAGCTGTTGGGGATTTTCCTGTCACCTTGGTAGGCAATCCTGTCAAAGCTCTGGCTGACCTCTGGAATAGGGAAATGGCCAGGGCGGTGGACATGATCGCTCCTGAGCGTCCCCTCTCATGGAGTGGAGCCAACCCAGCTCCCTGGTTTACCAAGGACCTGGCGGTGATGAAACGAGTGAGACGGGGACTAGAGCGACGTTGGCGGAAAACTCGGAGTGTGTCTGACCGAACTTGGACTAGAGCCTATTTGAAGGCCTATTCTGTGGCAGTGCAGGCAACAAAGAAATTATTCTTTTCTGCCACCATTGCATCTGCGGGGAGCCATCCAGCAGAGCTGTTTCGAGAGATCAGGTGTCTTTTACATTCTGGCCCCCGAGAGGGGAATATAGACCACTCAACAGCCCACTGTCAACAGTTTGCATGGCACTTTGCAGATAAGATCGCTCAGATTCGTTCCAACTTGGACGCTATAATTGATACAGTTTCAGGAGATGTAACTTCGGCTCCTGCTTGTCCAATATTAATGGATTCTTTTCAATTTGTACAGCCCAAGGATGTGGACAGGATCCTTGGAGAAGTGAGAGCCACCACATCTGCTAGATCCCTGCCCTTCCTGGCTTACTAAAAGTGCCAGAGGGGGGCTGGCTGAATGGGTGAGGGGAGTGGTCAATGCCTCCTTACAACAGGGCTGGGTCCCAATGTGTCTAAAGGAGGCAGTTATAAGACCTCTGTTGAAAAAGCCCTCCCTGGATCCCTCTATAATGGGCAATTATTGGCCAGTGTCCAATATTCCATTTCTGGGCAAGGTAATAGAGCGTGTGGTGGCCTCCCAGCTCCAGAGATTCCTGGATGAAACAGACTATCTGGATCCATTTCAGTCTGGTTTTAGGCCTGGCTATGGGACAGAGATGGCTTTGGTCACCTTGGTGAATGATCTATGCAGAGAACTGGACAGGGGGAGTGTGTCCCTGTTGGTTCTACTGGACCTCTCAGCGGCTTTTGATACCATCGACCATGGTATTCTTCTGGGCCGCCTTGCTGGGATGGGACTTGGGGGCACTGTTTTACAGTGGCTCCATTCCTTCCTGGAGGGGCGAACCCAGAAGGTGGTGCTGGGGGATTCCTGTTCAACTCCGTGGCCATTGGTCTGTGAGGTCCCTCAGGGTTCAGTTTTGTCCCCCATGCTATTTAACATCTACATGGAACCACTGGGAGAGGTTGTCTGGGGGTTTGGGGTTCGGTGCCATCAGTATGCGGATAACACCCAACTCTATTACTCCTTTCCACCTAATTCCAAGGAGGCTGTCTTGGCCCTAAACCGGTCCCTGGTATCAGTGATGGATTGGATGAGGGTGAACAAATTGAAGCTTAATCCAGACAAGACAGAAGTACTCTTGGTCAGTCAAAAGGCAGATCAGGGAATAGGGTGTCAGAAGACACAGATTCGCAGTCTGGGTGTGGTCCTGGACTCGGCTTTAAATTTGGAGGCTTAGGTCTCTGCGGTGTCCAGGAGTGCTTTCGCACAGGTAAGACTAGTGCGCCAACTGTGCCCGTTCCTGGAGACGCCTGATCTGGCTATGGTGATACATGCCTTAGTTACATCCCGTTTAGATTACTGTAACGCGCTCTACGTGGGGCTACCTTTGAAGACTGTTCAGAAACTTCAATTGGTACAGTGAGTTGCAGCCAGAATGCTTACTGGGGCTGGCTACAGGGAGCATACAACCCCCCTGTTACAACAGCTCCACTGGCTGCCAGTTTGTTTCCGGGCACAATTCAAAGTGTTGGTTGTGACCTATAAAGCCCTATACGGCCTAGGTCCAAGCAATCTTGTAGACTGTATCTCCCTATATGAGCCTGCCTGGGCCCTGAGATATTCGGGAGAGGCCTTTATCTCAGTCCCAATGCCCTCACAAGCACGATTGGTGGGGACGTGAGAGAGGACCTTTTCGGTGGCTGCCCCTAGGCTTTGGAATTCCCTTCCTAAGGAGGCAAGGATGGCCTCCTCTTTATTGTCCTTCCGTCAGCAGGCAAAGACGTTTTTATTCCAACAGGCTTTTAGAATAAAAGGTGGTTAGGACGGTTCGCTGAGAGGTTGCTGCATTGTCTATTGCTTAATTGCACTATTGTTAATGTGTTTTTATTTATTTTAAGTGGATGTTAAATGTTTTAATCGTGCTAATGGTTTAATCTTATTTTAATGTACAATTTTGAATGTTTTAATCATATGTATTTATGTTTGTTGTAAGCCGCCCTGAGTTCCACTTGGAAAAAGGGAGGGGTATAAATAAAGAAAATAAATAAATAAATAAATATAGCAAAACGTTTTCATTGGCCACACCTGGAGGGAGAAAAGGTTGATCTGCTGATCACTTGTGAAATCTCTTTTTCAAGAGATTTTTTTTAAAAAAAAAATGCACTTGAGCTGCTCCCACCAGGGGCAGAGTTTGACTAGTGTTGTGTGCCCCCTTTTTCAGAAAAGAGAGGTGAAGAAGACACACTGGAACCAGCAGAACAGTGAGAGTGTTTCTACACTCAGTTTTCTCCAAGTCAAACAAACCTCAGTCCTTCCATCCTGTTTTTCATACATCATATCCTCCAGACTTCAAATCTCTTTTTCAAGGGGTGGGGTGGGGTTTGTCACTAGATTTTTGCAGTTTGCAAGGATGCCGTTTTCTTTTGCACCCCCCAAGCTCTGGCTAGCTTTTTGATAGACATTTCACCCATTTCCTAGAGATTATCTTTAAGAATTACTGATATATGGACCAACAAACTTCTAGGAACTATGAGCAGTGGCATTCCAAAGGCCTCATTTCAGATTAACTGTCTCCCTTAATCATAAACTGTGTTTTTTAACAAATCTTATTACTAAGAATAACAGGGAAATAATTATTTCTCTCCCCTTTTATTTTCCACATAAAGCCCTTTCTGTGTACTTTCAAGGCAGGCTCAATTATCTTAGATAAATTATGCATCAGACTTTTTGTTTTCCATGTGAACATTTTGGGAACCCACACCTCCCTTACTTTGAATTACTCCTGCAAAAAGTATGCATTCTCTAATTGCAGTGTGATTCATTCTGGCCAAAGCTCACTCTTGGCATTTTAGTTTTAAATGGCAATTTAATGAGAATTATTATTTTTCCACTGGTACAGCAGTTTTTCCTTGCTTAGAATTAGGTCCATTTGCTTGTTATTTTTTTTTAAAAATCTCTCCCTGGATAATGAAGCACAAGAATTCAAAATGTGGTCAATGGCAGATTTTCAAAAGTGAAGCAATGTCCTGCTTTGGTTCTGGGGTTCTCAGGTGTACTGTTGAGATCCCCCAGACTGTTGGTTCTGGGGGATGTCAACATCCATGCAGAGGCCACCTTATCAAGGGTGGCTCAGGATTTCATGGTCTCCATGACAACCATGGCATTGTCCCAATATGCCATTGGCCCAACACATGTAGCAGGGCATACTCCAGTCTTGGTTTTTGCAACTGGACATGAAGATGGTGATCTGAATGTGGGGGGCCTTGCATCAGTCCCTCTGTCATGGACAGATCACTGCTTGCTGAAGTTTAGACTTACAGTGGCTTTTCCCCTCTGCAAGGGTGGGGGACCTATTAAGTTGGTCCACCCCCAGAGACTAATGGATCCGGATGGTTTCCAAAGTGCTCTGGGGAGTTTTCCAGCTGATAGGGCTGGCACTCCTGTTGAAACCCTGGTTGAACTGTGGAATACAGAAATGACCCGGGCGGTTGACATGATTGCTCCTGGGCGCCCTCTCCTGTGTAGAGCTCATACGGCTCCATGGTATACCCTAGAGCTGAGAGTGATGAAACAATATAGGAGACGGCTTGAGTGCAGATGGAGGCGAACTCCTAGTGGATGCAATTATACACTGCTAAGTGCCTATGGTAAGCTGTATTTATTTTGCTGCCACTATCAAATCATCAATCTGCTGCCCAGCTGAGCTCTTCAGAATTGTCTGGGGGCTATTACACGCTGGCCCCAAGAACATGGTAGAACCATCTGAGGCCTGCTGTAATGAATTTACTAGGCACTTCCAGGTTAAAATCTTTAGCATCCGCCAGGATTTAGACTCCAGTGTTATAGCAGGTGAATCAAGCAAGGTATTCACAGCACAGCCTTGTCCCGATTTCTTGGATGAGTTTCAGTTGGTACAGCTTGAGGACGTTGACAAGGTGCTTGGACAGGTTCATGCAACCACTTCTGTGCTGGATCCTTGTCCTTCTTGGCTAATAAAAGCTAGCAGGGATGGAACAGCCGGCTGGGCCAGGGAAGTGATTAATGCCTCTTTGTGAGAGGGGGTGGTCCCTGGCTGCCTGAAAGAGGCGGTAGTGAGACCACTCCTGAAGAGACCCTCTCTGGACCCAGAAAATCTTAATAACTATAGGCCAGTAGCAAATGTTCCATTCCTGGGCAAGGTCCTTGAACGAGTGGTGGCAGGCCAGTTCCAGACACTATTGGATGAGACTGATTATCTGGATCCATTTCAGTCAAGTTTCAGGCCTGATTTTGGGATGGAAACAGCCTTGGTCGCCCTGTATGATGACCTCTGTCAGGAGAGAGATGGGGGAGTATGACTTGTTGATTCTCCTTGATCTCTCAGTGGCTTTCAATACCATTGACCATGGTATCCTTCTGGGAAGACTGGCTGAGTTAAGAGTGGGAGGGACTGCATGGCAGTGGTTCCACTCCTACTTGGTGAGTCACCTCCAGAAGGTGGTGCTTGGGGAACATTGCTCAGCCCCGTGGATTCTCCAGTATGGGGTTCCACAGGGGTCAGTTCTGTCCCCCATGCATGCTGTTGGGTGCGGTCATCTGGAGCTTTGGAGTGTGATGACATCAGTATGCTGATGACACGCAGCTCTATTTCTCCTTTTCATCTTCTTCAGGTGAGACTGTCAATGTGCTGAACCAGTGCCTGGCTGTGACAATGGACTAGATGAGGGCTAATAAACTGAGGCTCAATCCAGACAAGACTGAGATGCTGTTAGTGGGTGGTTCTTCTGACCAGATGGTGGATGTCCAACCTGTCCTGGATGGGGCTGCACTCCCCCTGAAGAAGCAGGTTCATAGCTTAGGAGTTCTCCTAGAACCATCTCTGTCACTTGAGGCTCATGGAGTGCCTTCTACCAACTTCGGTTGGTGGCCCAGCTATGCCCCTATCTGGACAGGGATAACCTGGCTTCAGTTGTCCATGCTCTGATAATTCCAAGTTAGATTACTGCAATGTGCTCTACGTGGGGCTGCCTTTGAAAGCTTGGAAACTGCAGCTTGTGCAAAATGTAATGGCCACATTGGTAACAGGGACCAGACGGTTCGAACATATAAAACTGATTCTGGCCCGCTTGCATTGGCTGCCTGTATGTTTCCGAGCTCGATTCAAGGTGCTGTTTTTAACCTATAAAGCCTTACACAGCTTGCAGTCACAATACCTGATGGAACACCTCTCCCGACACGAACCCACCCGTACACTGCGCTCAACATGGAAGGCCCTCCTCCGGGTGCCTACTCCGAGGGAATCTGTGAGGATGGCAACAAGGGAGAGGGCCTTCTCAGTGGTGCCCCCAAATTATGGAATGATCTGTCTGATGAGGTGTGCCTGGCGCCAACACTGTTATCTTTTTGGCACCAGGTCAAGATGTTCCTCTTCTCCCAGGCATTTTGGCATGTGTTTTTAAATTTCTTTTTTAAAATGTGTTTTTAAATTTGTATATTAGTTTTTAATGTTTTAATTGTTGTAAACTGCCCAGAGAGCTTCGGCTATGGGGCGGCATACAAATGCAATAAATAAATAAATTGTGTGCAAGACATCTGTTTTGGCCAAAAATATACAAGGACCACTTGTTCTCTGCGGCATCTTGGCCAGTGCTGGTGTCCAGATGATGATGAGGTACAGGCAGCGGTAGCAGCTCTCCATTAGAAACTAGGGATGGATGAATCGGTCAGTTCAGTTTCTATTTCTTATTTTTTGAATCTTAAGTTCAGTTCTCCACATTTCTGCACCCATTTGCACTTTTTATTTTAAAAAAAACCTCATGAAAATTCATTAGTATGCATTTTGTCATATATGCACTTTTTTGTATGCATTGTTCTGTAATATAATACATTTTGTAGGTTGTATCCAAAGCTGGTCCTGCTCAGAGCAGACCCACTGAAATTAATGGACATGACTTACTTAAGTCCATTGATTTCAATTGATCAACTTATTGGATACAATCCTCGATGCAATTTTTACTAAGATATTCATTTTTATGCACACTTTCTTCTAATGTGCATAGTTTTTCGGTTGGAGAATTGTATCACAAAATTTGGAGAAGTGCAAATTTGAAAAAACTGCTGCATTTTAGTTTGTGCATTGTTTTAGGAGGTGTGAATTTCTCCTTTGTCCCTCAAAGGAGCCATTGGTCACTACGTGGGACACCTGATAGAAGAAAGGGATTCCACCTTCACTAGAACCAGTTGGGAGGTCTCTCTTGACTCCCTAAAATAAAATGATAAAGTGAACAATAGTTCTATATGTATGGGGGAGTGGGGGGGATTTGTCAGCCCATTATTTAATAATGTGAGTCTACAGCTTGACAATGACTTTCTCTGCAGCCTGGCACCAAAGTATGAGCAAGCAAATTAAAGTATTTTTTCAATACTGCCGACTTGTGAAATGAGAAAAAGCTTTTAGAGTATTTTGGAGCCTTGTAAGGTCATTAATTTAAGTGACTATTTTAGTGATGCACTCGGTAGAATTGTTTAATTGGACAAGACTGTGGCAAGCTTTGGTTAGCGGCCTGGAGTTGGAAGACTTGATGGTAATCATAATTTGAAAGCTACAGCTGTTGCACAGTTGTACAATAACAGAGCTGATTAGCCGGCACTTTCCCCAGAAAAGCTAGGTAGAAGGTTTCTCATGAAGGAGTGTGACTTCTGCTGGATGTCCAGACAAATATTTCAGAGTCCGACCCGGATGCAGAAAAGCCTCATGTCAAGAAAGGTTGGAGACCATCTTGAGTACCACATGCACAGACACTAAAAGAAACTGAAAGACAGGAATAAGTGATACAGGCTCTTAGGAAGTGAGTGGTAAGCCAAAATGCTCCTCTCTAATTTTATCATCCTGTTTGTAAAGTTGGGGGAAGTATCTGGGCAATTGGAGTGGGGGCATGGTGTAAAAAGTGGAAGGATGAACTTATCAGCAGTAATTTCTCTGTTGCTGGCAGATACCATCCTCCCCCCAACCTTAAACAGGTTCCAAAGTGAGGATAAGAAGCACTGCCTTGACTCTATTGTCCTCACTCTGATTTGGCTTCATGACAGTCACACATATGGTAACTTCATAATACCAAGTCAAGGTGAGGACAATGCTTCCTGCCCTTACTCAGGAGTCTTGTGGAGGGAGGTGCAATGGCACGTGTCAGGTACAGCAAGCATGATAGCCATCTCCTCCAGGCAGGGGTGTAGTCATACTGGGTCTTGGGGGTCTTAGACCCCTTACTTTTTTGGGAGCAGGGTCCCAGAAGGGTCCTTATGTCTCCAGCATCCTATAAGCCAATCAGCATGAAAGGGAAGTGTGTTGGCCACTAAGAAAGACATTATTCTTTGTCCTTTCCTGCTGATTGACGCCAGTTAGAGTGAAAGGAGGAAAAAGAGCCAATGAGAAGACTCTTCTCAGTAGCTAACACTCTCCCCTTCCATGCTGATTGGCTTCTAGGAATGTCTGTTGTTGTGGAAGCAGGCATGCCTGGAACTGAGGAGTGTGGAGATGATGATGGAGATAGGCTTCCTAAGATCTGTCTAGAAGAACAAAGGGCATATGCTCAAGGAAACCTTTGGTTATGAAAGCTCTCAAAACTTTTTCCAAATTTTAGATTCTCTATTCAATCATTGAATCTACAGGAAAACATTACTAGAAATATTTTCAAACAAAGAGTTTTGGGGCTAGGAGCACAATTTCACATAACTGTCTTCACATCCTCATGAACACTGAAATGGTTAGCAAGTGTATAATGTCAGCATCAATATGAAAAATATTTGTCATTTCCCATGACAATAGAAAACATTTATATGAATATGCTTTGAACAAATGGAATCAATAATGTAAATGGGGAGATTTAATGGCATACCAGCCCAAGTGATTGTGGGGAACCAGGACTGGAGGATTTGGAACATTATATTCATGAATATCAGTTATATACTGATATCAGAGAATACTATTTAGAAGCTTTTTAAAAGAAAAAAGAAAAAGAAAGAAAATGAAGTACCGGGAAATGAAAAAGAAATTGGGCTTTTTGTCACAAGCAACAAACCAGTATGTGATTTAGAGGGTTGCTTTGTTTGCAGTAAAGGCTGCTAGACTCAAGGAAAAAGTTCTTGGACTCTGTTGCTGTAAATTGTTATGGTGATTCAAAGACATGGGAATACAAAAACTATCCTGACATAAGCTCCAAATATACATATACTGTATTTTATGTATTTGTTTTAGATTGTGACCTTTGCTTTTTATGAAAGTTTTAAATGTTTGGCATTTTGTTTTATGTTGCTATGGCCCATGGACTAATGCAAGAAATGTTATTCTATTATGTCCTGCAATGGCCCTCCATAAAATGTCTGGCTACAGGCATGATTTTCACAGGGAACTCAAGAAGGTCAGAAAGAGGGAGATAATGAGATGCCCCATCTCTTCCAGGTTAAGGGGTTCCACAGAGCATGCCTTGGCTGAGAGCCCCCCCCCAAATCCTGTTGCTGGGTTTCTTTTAAAACCAGGGATGGGGTACCTCAGCAGTCCCAATCAACATGGCCAATGTGGTCACGGTCTGGCACACCCTTCCACATGCTGTTCATGAAGCAGAAACATAAGCTTTAAATGCCTCCTGAAGACCCATCTATTTACACGAGCTTTCCCTGGCTCATAAAGTTCATCACATGGCTGTTTTATTGTTTATTGACCTTCAACTGAACTTTTTATTGATAGATTCTCTGTTTGGATTCTCTGTTTTTATGGATGCATTTCTTTGTAATTTGGATGACAATGCTGTATTTAGATTTTTTTCCCCTTTTCTATTTTTATTTATTAAATTTATACCCCACCTTATGGCCCAAAGGCCCTCAAGGTGACTTACAAAAAAAACACGAACATAATACATCAATAAAACATAATACATCAATAAAATAATACAGTTCTCAAAATTAAATAACAAATAACATTTGCAGTAACTAACTATAAAATAAGGTGATTCACTAACTATAAAATAAGGTGATTCTTGATCTTATTGTGTTTTATGTAAGCCACTTAGGGATTTTGCATATGAAGTGGTATATTAATATTATTAATGACAGTGATCCACCTTTAGGATGCACACCTTAATGTGGTGAGGGGATTTGAGAGTGTAGAAGAAGCTGAGAGCAATGCCGTTCAGGAGTCCAGACAAGAGGCTATACTCCTAGCAGGGACACCCAAGGCGGAATGGTCAAAGCTTAAACACCAGACTAAGATGCATCCAAACTCAGAGGAAGGCAATGGTAAACCACTTCTGAATACCTCATACCACGAAAACCATGTGAACAGAGTATCCAAAATGCAACACGAGATAGTGCTGGAAGATGAGAACCCCAGGTCAGAAGGCACACTCACCAAGCTACTGGGGAAGAAAAAAGGACAAGTACGAGTAGCACTGTGACTAATGACGCAGCTGGGTCAAAGCAGAAAGGAAACCCAGAGGCTAATGTGCACAAATGCGAAAGGAGAGTCCGCAGTTGTACGATGCACACAATAGGAATACGGAATGTGGGAAGCATAAACCAGGGAAAGTTAGAAATTGTTAAGCAAGAAATGGAATGCATCAACATTACAATACTTGCCATGAGTGAATTAAAATGGACTGGAATGGGACATTTTCAATCAGGCAACTACAAAATATTTTATACAGGAAATGAGAAATCAAGAAGAAATGGGGTTGCTTTGATAGTGAGAAGTGATGTAGCAAAAGCAATTAGGAGCTACAATGCAAGGTCTGAGTGAGTGATATCAATGAGATTAAACAGGAAACCTATTAGCATAACCATTATTCAAGTCTACACTCCAACAGCAAATGCAGAAGAAGAATTAAGAGATTTTATGCAGAAGTACAGGAAGAAATTGATCACACACTTAAACAAGATGCAGAGCTTGGAAAAGTTACTTTTTTAAACTACAACTCCCATCAGCCCCAGCCAGCATGGCCACTGGATTGGGCTGATGGGAGTTGTAGTTCAAAAAAGTAACTTTTCCAAGCTCTTGATAATCATGGGGGACTGGAATGCAAAAGTAGGGAACAGAGAAGGGGAAATGGGGCTTAGGAGACAGAGATGAAGCAGGAGAAAGACTTATTGAATTCTGTGAAGCCAATAATTTGTTTCTTGCAAACACATTTTTTGAGCAACCGAAAAGACAACTGTACACATGGACATCACCAAATGGTCAATATAGGAATCAAATTGATTATATAATTGGTAATAGAAGATGGAGAAGTTCCATGCTTTCTGCGAAAACAAGACCAGGAGCAGAGTGTGGTACAGATCATGAACTGGTCATATCAGAGTAAAGCTAAAGAACAACAAAGCAATCATAATGCCAAAATACAATGTAAATAACATCCCAGAAGAATGTAAAGATCAAATAAGGAACAGATTTGAGGCTTTAAACGTAGTCGACAGAGAACAAGAAGAACTATGGAGTGAAGTCAGAGACGTTATCAGGGAAGAATGCAAAAAGACAATACCTCTAGTTAAAAAGAGAGAAAGACCTCAATGGATGACTGAAGAAACTCTTTAAATGGTTAAAGAGAGAAGGAAAGCAAAGGCAAAAGGAGATAGAAACATGGTCAGAACCCTAAATGCAATAACATAGCAACTAGCACGTAGGGACAAAGAGAACTATTACAATAGTTATTGTATAGAAATAGAAGAGGACAACAAAAAGGGAAGAACAAGAGCCCTATTCCAAAAGATTAGAGAAATGAAAGGGAAATTTAAACCAAGAGTAGAGATGTTGAATAATCAACAGGGGAACACACTGACTGACCGAGATGAAATAAGAGGAAGATGGAAGCAATACACTGAAGAACTGTATAAAATAGATGCCAGGATGATAGATTCCTTCATGGAGGAACTGTATGATCAAGAAAAAGAAATTTTAGAATGTGAGGTGAAAGCTGTTCTTAAAATACTTGGAAGAAACAAATCCCCAGGAACAGATGGCATACCAATAGAGTTGCTACAAGCTACTGAGTCTGTCCAAATTTTGACAAAAATTTGTCAATATGGAAAACTAAACTATTGCCCACAGACTGGAAGAGTTCAATATTTATCCCAATTCCAAAGAAAGGGGATCCCAGGGAATGCTTAAATGTTTCTCCCCATAATTCTGCCTCATAAAGCATTTGGGCAACAATTTTTGCGGCGTAGACCTTAAGAGCAGGTTTGATTAGTTGACCCCCTCTAGTATGGAAAAAAAACCCTTAGCTGTCCAACAGATCTGGCGCACATTAATTTAATGGCTTCTAGATGTTGCTTCCAGGATAGCTTCTCACTGAAATGTAAACCAAGATATTTAAACGAGTGAACCTGTTCCAAGGGATACCCATCAAGTGCCCATTTGGACTTAGGCACCCTCCTGCCAAATACCATAATCTTGGTCTTTGAATAATTAACTGTTAACAGCTCCTCCTTACAGATTGCCCCAAATTTGTCTAGCATCCTTTTAAGGCCTATTTTGTTCTGAGATAATAATGCCAAATCATCAGCGTAGAGCAGAATTGAAATCTTGCAGGTGTCAACTGATGGAGGGAAGAAGGAAGGGGAAGCCATTCTAGGGATAAGATCATTAATATACATATTGAATAAAAAGGGTGCCAAAATGCAGCCTTGTTTCACTCCTCTGTTGATGTTGATAGCTTGAGACAGAGCACCTTGTAAGCCAGTTCGAACCTGCAATACATTATCCTGGTGAAGTAGTTGTAATAACCAGAGTAGTCTTTTATCAATATTGGACTCAGCCAATTTATGCCAAAGGTGCTCTCTGTCTATTAGATCGAAGGCTGAAGCAAAATCTACAAAGGCTGCATACATAAGCTTAGATGGTCCCTTTATAGATTTATAAATTAAATGATTTAATACGTAAGCCTGATCTATAGTGCTCCTACCCTTCCTAAAGCCCACCTGTTCGTCGTGAACAATAGATTGCAGTAAATATCGAACTATTGCCTTAATATCCCATGCAAGTAAAGTAATGCTCAAGATTCTACAACAAAGGCTCTTACCATATATAGAGCGAGAAATGCCAGACATCCAAAGCTGGATTTAGAAAGGGAAGAGGCACCAGAGATCGTATCACAAACATACGTTGGATAATGGAATGGAGCAAGGAATTTCAGAAGAAAATCACCCTGTGCTTTATAGATTACAGCAAAGCCTTTGACTGTGTTGATTATGAAAAACTATGGAATGCTTTAAAAGAAATGGGGGTGCCATAGCATCTGATTGTCCTGATGTGCAACCTATCCTCTGGACAAGAGTCTACTCTAAAGACAGAATATGGAGAAACCGACTGTTTCCCCATCGGAAAGGGTGTGAGACAGGGGTGTATTCTATCACCCTATTTGTTTAATCTATATGCAGAACATGTCATACAGAAAGCGGGATTGGACCAAGATGAAGGAGGTGTGAAAATTGGACGGAGAAATATCAATAATTTAAGATATGCAGATGATACCATACTACTAGCAGAAACCAGTAATGATTTGAAATGGCTGATGAAAGTTAAAGAGGAAAGCACAAAAGCAGGACTACAGCTGAATGTCAAAAAGACTAAAGTAATGACAACAGAAGATTTATGCAACTTTACAGTTGACAACGAGGACATTGAACTTGTCAAGGATTATCAATACCTTGGCACAATCATTAACCAAAATGGAGACAATAGTCAGAAATCAGAAGAAGGCTAGTGTCATGGCCCCGTCAGAGGACTCATCAGACGAGGATGACTCGGGAGTAACAGCAGCAGACCCAGAAGCAGCAGACCCAGAAGAAAAAATGGAGGAAACTCCTGAGAACCCAGCTCCTTCTCCCCCTCAGCTGCAGAGCACCCCAGACACAGCTAAAGCCCTTCAGCCAGATGCAGCCAGTGAACAGGATACTCCCCCCTCACCTGCAGAACATAGACAACAGAAGGTCAGGCAGAAGAGGGGCAGGCCTGTCCACTTAAGGCCAAAACGCTGATGGCTCACACCTGCTGACAAACCTGCTCCTTAAAAGTCAAAGCTTGGTTTCAGCTTGTTGCTGACTACAACGTCAGGTGTGACCACTGTGTGTCTTCCTATCCCCTGAACCTTGACTTAGACTGATCTCTTGGCAAACTAGACCCGGACCTTCACTGATGTCTCTTCTGGATTTCTGGCTTGGCATGTAAGCTTCGAACGGCCTCTGCCCAAATCTTGCTTCCTCCTTGCTAGCCTGGCAGATTTATAGCCAAGCTGCCGGCTGAGGACTTACGGCCTGGCAATTACCAAGGAATCTTCAGCCCTGCCTGCACCCCCACCGACACTGCTGTCTCAGTGAAGAGCTGACACCTAGGACTGGGGAGGGCAGCTATGAGCGAACTAGAAAAGGGCCTCAAATACAAAGATGTATCACTGAACACTAAAGTCAGGATCATTCAGACCATGGTATTCCCGATCTCTATGCGTGGATGTGAAAGTTGGACAGTGAAAAAAGCAGATAAGAGAAAAATCAACATTTGAAATATGGTGTTGGAGGTGAGCGTTGTGCATACCATGGACTGCAAAAAAGACAAATAATTGGGTGTTAGAACAAATTAAACCAGAACTGTCACTAGAAGCCAAAATAATGAAACTGTGATTATCATATGTTGGACACATATGAAGAAGACATGATTCACTTGAAAATACAAAAATGCTAGGGAAAACAGAAGTGAGTAGAAAAAGAGGAAGGCCAAACAAGAGATGGATTGATTCCATAAAGGAAGCCATAGACCTGAACTTACAATATCTGAACAGGGTGGTTCATGACAGATGCTTTTGGAAGTCACTGATTCATAGAGTCACCATAAGTCGCAATCGAGTTGAAAGCACATAATAACAAACAAACAATGACAGGGATAAATGAAATGTAGAAAAAGTAACCTCTGCATCCTTGGAAGGTCAATGGAAAACCTCAGTACCTCAGTTACCCTCTCATTGCATTTTCAAGTAATGGTATACTTATTTTTAACACCACTCTTCTTCCAAGAGGATCAGGGCAGCCTACAGGATCCCCCATTTGATTATATTATGCTTTGGGATCTGAAGTTGGATCTACATCACTTTATCACACTTATCCATCTCCTTTTGCCCAGAATTCACTGGCAAGCACATATTCCTACTGTGAGCCACAACCTGAAAGAACCAGGGAGAAGTGTGTCTTGAAGCAGAGTAAGATCTGGAAGGAAAACCCAAAGCAAGGGGAATGGGGCTGTGGTGGTGGACACAGTTGCAGGCCAGGGAAGAAACAATAAAAGGGTTAACATCAGAGTGTGCTCTAGAAGGTGGGGAAGGAGGCCATAGCTCAATGGAGCAGCATCTGCTTTGCATGCAGAACATCCCAGGTTCAATCTCCAGCATCTCCAGGTAGTGGGGCTGATGGGAGCTGTAGTCCAAAACATGTGGAGGAATACCTAGTTGGCGAAGGCTATGTCAGGGAGTACGACACCTGGCCCCAAAGAACAGCTGATCACAGCCCAAGGACAGAGCCAGAGGCTAGGCAG
Organism: Rhineura floridana; assembly: GCF_030035675.1. Taxonomy (NCBI): domain Eukaryota; kingdom Metazoa; phylum Chordata; class Lepidosauria; order Squamata; family Rhineuridae; genus Rhineura; species Rhineura floridana. Next base: position 31,444,069 of record NC_084493.1, read on the forward strand.
ACAGAGACCATTGTAACTGCACCCTGGCTGGGCAAGCCAACAGAGACAGCATCAAGATACAGAGCTAAACGGCAAAGTGTATCTGGGGAAGGCATAACTCAGAGCTCAGAAGGACTGAAAGTGGGGTAGTCCCAGTCTCTCCAGAAGGTGCCTATGGGGTGTTCACATGTTACATTCAATGAGTGTACCTGTGTACACAATAGCTGAGCTGTACAATTGTATAGTTATTCACAGGAGCCCAGGATGTCAAACAAAAACACTAAAAACACTCTAAAATCTTAAAAACAGACATGAAAATATACTAAAACAAAACATCTTTAAAAACATATTAAAACAAAACATCTTTAAAAAGATCTTTTAAAAAAAGCTTTAACATCTTTAAAAGCAGGTCCAGTGCAGATGCAGACTGGGATAAGGTCTCTACTTAAAAGGTTTGTTGAAAGAGGAAGATCTTTAGTAGGTGCTGAAAAGATAATGGAGATGGTGCCTGTCTAATATTTAAGGGGAGGGAATTCCGAAGGGTAAAGAAGCACTACACTAAAGGTCCACAGCCTATGTTGTGCAGAACAGATAAGATGGTATCTGCAGGAGCCCCTCACCTGCAGAGCGCAGTGATCGACTGGGTATATAAGGGGTAACATGGTCTTTCAGGTATCCTAATCCTAAACTGTATAGGGCTTTGTACACCAAAACCAGAACCTTGAATTTGGTCCAGTAGCCAATGGCAGCCAGTGCAATTCTTTCAGCGGTGGGGTGACATGTTGCGATACCCTGCTTCAGGGAGCAGTTGTGCCACTGCATTTTGCACCAGCAAACTGTGTAGCTTCTGTGCAGACAGTAGCTGAGATGTACAAATCAACAGGTGTACACTCTTTCACATGCACATATGTAGAGCCAGCTTGTACCCATGTTAAGAACCTAACATAGGAAAACCTGCTGGATCAGGGGAATGGCCCATCTAGTCCAGTATCCTATTCTCATAAGGCCAACCAGGTGTTCAATGTAACATGTGATCAAGCCTTACTTTTCTGTTGATCACAATAAACCTATATGTTCTTGAGTTGTACCCTGTCTGTCTGAATCTATTATCTGGGGAACCAGCATGGAGGACACATGGATGTGAAACTGTCCCCACCACCACCTCCGTAAGTCCAGATGCTGTGACACCCACCTCGATCTCACATTCATAATCACCCTTCCAAAGATGTACATGCTTCTATAAGCGCTTCTTTGCTTCACTAGGTTATCCAGACAATTTAGCCATTCACAGGAAGGAGAATGAACACATTATGTGGCTACAGAAAGAGAGCTCCCACAAGATTCTTCTGATAATTTGACAATGTAAGAAAGCAAGAATAAGACATGGGGTGCCAAAAAGGCAGGCAGAGAACAGGCTCAGTTCGTCAAAGGCAATTTATGTCCCTTCTGCCTTTTAAAGAGAATTAGAATTGTCAGCAATTAGATACAAACAATTAGACTAATTTGGAACTCAGGTTCATACCGTACTGAGAGTTCTAAAACTATATTTATTCAGAATTATTGCAAATTACATTAGGGCTGCAAGCTTTCATCTGAGAGGGGTACCTCAAATTGCTGTTACATTTTTAAAAAATACAGTAAGGAGTAGGAGGGAAATTGGAATTACAAGCTGTTAATTCACCTGTTTATTTGAAAGTCTGGGATGTTGTGCTTTGAAGAGGAATTCAGATCTATTTTAAAATGAAGTTGATTTTTTTTAAAGCTGACTCATAGCTATTAGTCTATGTACATACACACCATTCATTTAAAGCACATTTAAAGCATACACCCCCCCAAGAATCCTGAGAATCATAGTTTACTCCTCTTAGAGGTACAATTCCCAGCATCATTAACATATTAAAGTTCCCAGGATTCTTTAGGGAAGAGGAAAGTGCTTTAAATGTATGGTGTGCATACATACTTAGTCTCTGCTTGGGTTGCTGCTGAATTGTTGAAGCAGACAGACGGCAGCAAATAAAATAAAATAAAATATTGAAGTCTGCTCTGATGGATTTGGGTAATTACCAGTAAGTATTAAATTGGGGAGGGACTCAGTGCCAGAACACTTGCTTTGCATGCAGAAGGTCCCAGGTACAATCCTTGGCAGCTCCAGTTAAAGGGATCGGGTGACAGGTGATGACAAAGGCCTTTCTTTGCTTCAGACCCTGGAGAGATGTTGCAAGTCAGAGTAGACATATTGGGCTAGAGATGGACATCTTCCTATGTTACTTGTTCTGTGAGCAAAATGGGTGTTAGGACCTGTGTTCCATGAACAGACACATTTCAAGTGGTCCATCAGAACTGTGAAGGAAATGAGATAATTTATCGTAAGGTTGTAAGAAGAGCCCTGCTGGATCAGACCAAAGGTCCATCTTACCCAACATTCCATTTTCCACTATGGCCAATCAGATGCTGATGGGAAGTCCACAAGCAAGGCATAAAAGAAACGATTGTCTCCAGCTGTTTTTCCTCTGTCAATAGTATGCAATGGCATGCTATGTCTAAATATAGAGATTTACTAATACCCATTGATGGACTTCTCCACCTCCATGAATTTATCAAATCCTAAGCCACTGGACATCACTCCATTATGTGGCAGTGAATTTTGTGAATGAGTTGTGTGTACACAGGGACATAGGAAGCTGTCTTGGTCCATCCAGTTCAGTATTGCCTGCACAGACTGGCAGTGGCTCTCCAGGGTTTCAGGCAGGGGATATTCCCAGCCCTACCTGGAGATGCCAGAGATTGAATTTGGGGCCTTCTGCATGCAATGAAGATGCTCTGCCATGGAGCCATGGCCCTTCTCCTTGAAGCATGATGACTATCCAATATGACCATAGCCCATTGTGTTCTTAACATGGATGTGATATAATAACAGAACAAGAATCCCTTACCTACCCGGGAAGGATCAGAGTCTTCCTTGGCTGACCCTGCTGACAACTGGCAATCTCTTTCCTCGGTTGGTACTGCCACCTGAGATCAATCAATCATGAATTGGCAACAAATGAAGATTGTCAGTGAGGGCAAAGCTGATTTAAGCTTACGGTCCTCCAGAGATCAAGCCAGGAGATCATAAGGGATATATGATGACCTTGAAGCCACAGCAAGGAAAGTAAATGATAGCAGAATGGTGGAGAACTTCAGACAGGAGTGACCAGCCTCTCTTCCCCCACTCCTGTCCTGGGGAAAGTCCATAGCTCAGTGGAAGAGCAGCTGCTTTGTATGCAGAAGGTCCCAGATTCAATCCCAAGTATCTCCAGATAGGACTTGGAGAGACCCCTGCCTGAAACCCTGGAGAGCCAGTGTCAGACAGTGTGGACCATACTAAGCTATATGGACCAATGGTCTGACCTTGTATAAGGAAGCTTCCTATGTTCCTAAGTGTTCCACCACAATGGATCCCTGCTTCAGTGGCGTCTGCTCATGTGAGCATGATTCAGGGTGCCTCCTCTGGTGGAGCTGCTATGTCATAGACCCAGAAAGAAGAAGGAGGAAAAAAGGGAATTCCAGATCTCCTTATGTTTATGTTTTCTTAATACATTTGAACTAGTGAAGTAACTGTTGGAATAGGCAAATGTTGCATGTTCCCTTTAAGGGATATTTGGGGAAATATCCCATGTACCTGTTTTACCATGATGTAACTTCCTAATGGGTGGGATTACTTACCTGACTTCCTCCTCCTTTGTCCTGGGGGATTTTTGAATATTCTTCACTGCTGATCTTCCTACCTTTGAGAGAGGCCGCATGGCATGGTGCTCTCTCTGCTAAGAGCATCAATACTAAAGACTAAGATGGACTGAGACTATTTTTCTTTCATCTAAGCTAGAGCCCATGTTTCTGAACATATGAGGAATTCGTGAGTAAATGTTTTATCTTTTACCTAAGAAGGTTGTGTCTGTTGTTATTTATATAGAGAAAGGTGAGCCTGGTTTACATTCTCATTCTGCTGCTTATATTTTTACAACTCTGCTAAGAAATAGGACCAACCAAATTAGTTCCTATTTCTCTCTGGTATTTTTATAATACCGAATGGTAATTACTTCAGGGCTCTTTTGTGTTACCCATTCAGGGTCTTTAATAATGCTTACCAGACCACTGCCTCTGTTTAGCAATTCCAGAACTCATCCACTACCACCATCTTAGGTGAGAACGGCTGTTAGGAACTTTTGGCACACACGGCCTGCCTTTGACTCTCCTGAATTCAGAAGGAGTTTGTGGTAAGGTGCCAGTTATACCTTAGCAGGCAACACTCATCTAATTTTCTATCTTGGAGTGAATGGATATGGAATAGGGAAGCTGGCAAAAATTTGTCCACAGCCTGATGATTGAAAGCTGAGTAATTCAGGGCAGGCAGGATGCAGACCTGATCAGCTATTTGTTTTAGATGCGTGCTTCTCATATTAATATCTGTACTTCTCTGACTTTGAAACTCTCAATCCTCCAGGAGTTTGATCCACTCCTCTTTGCTTGGAAGAAAGAGACTTCAGAAGCTGTAGTCATGCTGTGCGTTGTAACTCACCAGGGTGCAACAGACTTGGAGTGCTGTATAAGAACCTAAATATTTCCTGAGTGTCTACAGGTCCTCCTGCTCCCATATCTACCTCTTTAGAGGCTGACTAATCATTCCGGCTGCAGTTGCATGCACACATAAATGAATAATAAAATAGGCCCTACTGTTCCCATCCATATTTCAGCTTCCATTAGGGGTCTCCCACATCCTTTTTTTTATATAAAAAAGATATATTTTATTGCAAATATAACAGAAAAAAAGAAAGAACATCAGCTGATATTAGAAATAAGAATAATCTCTCAATCTTCATTTAAACATATTGTTGCGTGCCTCCCCAATCTCCAAGCGGTGAGATTTCAAGAGTCCCTGCGCTCATCCAGGGTTTGGTTTCCTTTGGGAAGAAGGCCAGCGGAGACTGCAGTGTCTTTATGAAATATGGTTTATTTATTTACACACATTCCAACCCGAGCTTCAGAATGGAGGGGTTCAATGCATTAGCAGTCCAATATCCAGCTTTTCCATCAGTGTTACAGGAGGCATCCTAAAGCCATCATGCAGGGAGATAGCCTCTCTGCCTGCCTCCAGTTCCCAGCCTTTCTCCAGACACCCTAAAAACACTCAAAGCACAAGCTTCTGTTAGCTGCCAGGACGGGGCGGGGGGGAAGGCTCTCCTGAAGAGTTTCAATGACAAAAGGATCTTCCTGGCTCATTCACCAGTTGCTGGGCACCTAATAGGCCCATTAACTACCTGGCCATGCTATTAGCTTAACAAAAGAAACTCATCTAGCCAGCAGAGCCAGCCCCTTCCCCAAGGCACATGATTCCAAATCAGAGGCTGGAAGAGGACCCACAGGAATCATCCATTCCAACCCCAAACTCACAACACTACCCCCTTCCCCGAGAAGGTCTGTCTCAGACCTGCAAACAAACTACAGAATACAGCTTTTCCAAAAAGAAATAACAGGTACAGGTTAGTAAGACATTGAAATGTACATCATTAAAAGCATAGTCATATTACAGTCTCATTTCCACACAAGTACAAAACAATCCATTCCTTTTACAGCAAGTTTTCAAATAACTGCTTTCTCTTTAAACAGCTCATATCTCCACAAGCATGCAAAAAGCACAAATCAACAGCATTTCAAAAGGCAATACTAAAACCATCAGAAGAATTCCTACAGCAAATCAGTATACAGTCCCATATGCACAACCCCCACCCCGAAACCATGTGGTTGCCCACATGGCCTTTTGTCTTGGGGCTTCATGGAGTTCCCAGTCCAAGCTGATCCCTGCTGCTGCCTGCAGGGTGTTGGGACTCTTCTCCAGAAACAAATTTGTTTCCTCATCAGCATATGGCAGACTGAAGCCATTTTCCTCCCACTCTCTGCTCTGGGAAAAGTCTTTAAGCTAGTCCACTTCATCTCCTGCCCCAAAATCCAAATCAAAGTTCTGCCACAAATCTTTGTCTGAGGGCATCTTCTTCAAGACTAGCTGGCCTAGCCCACCCAGGTTGGCAGAAAGAAATCTTCTCTGTTCTCCCTCACAAACTCCAGTGTGAAACATTGGCCCAAACAGAGGCAGGTAAACCTCCCAGTGTCTCTTGCCCTCTAAACTCACAGGGCACTGGGTGCCTCTCACTGCTGGAATTTGCACCCATCATAGGAGCTGCATCCCACCCTATAAACCATTATGGGGCACCCAAGAGGCAAAGTCACTTGGGGATTTTATCTCACCCATCTCTCCTGGTGCTGGGGGCTCCTCTGAGACTTGCACTCCCACCTCAGGCTTCTCCTCCTGCACTTTTTATTGCACAGCCATTTCTCCTGGTGCTGGCAGCTCCTCTCGCACACACGCCTCCAACTTTTCCTCCTGCACTTTCTCTTCCATAGCTGGCACACACGGGGTGAAGAAATCCATTAACTTCTCCAGCCTCTAGTTCACCTTTCTCCAAGGCCATTTCTCCCTCCCGCACTTACCTCTTCAGCAGCAGGCACACATAGAGCAGAGAAATCTATCAGCAGCATCTCTTCTCCAGCCTCTACCCCACTTTCTTCTGAGGCATCTTCCTCTTCATTTTCCAGCCTTCCCTCCTTCAACTCTTGGGGCTTTACCTCCAGCTTTCTGCTGTCTTCCCCCCTGGCAGGCTGCTGGACAATCAAAACTTCCTCCTCCTCTGCTACTCACTGCAACTCCTTACAGTCCAAACCCTCCAGCTGCCCATCCACTTTCTGGATCTCTTTAGCCACCAGTCTAGGTGCTCTGCAGCTGGACTCCCAGGTCACTCTTGACCCCTTGTAGTGGCTGATCAGGCAGGGCTCTCACCTCCTCACATGGGGTCTCCCTTTCCTCTCCCAAGAGGCTTCCAATGATCTCCCCCATTCGTTGCCAGTGCTACCGTTCATCCTGGCACTGTCTTTGCCTTTGCTGCCGGTCCTCCTGGCGCTCTCGTTGCCTTTGCTGCCGGTCCTCCTGGCGCTCTCGTTGCCTTTGCTGCCGGTCCCATTGCCTCTGTTGCTGGTCTTCCCGGCTATAATGCTGGAACATCAATCTCATCTGTTCCAGGAGGGTTGCTATTTCTCCCTCCATTTTAACTCAGGCACACCTTGCTCCCAATGGTTCATCTAGGAAACTCAATCCCACTTCTGTGCGTGCCTCCCCCAATCTCCAAGCGGTGAGATTTCAAGGGTCCCTGCACTCATCCAGGGTTTGGTTTCCTTTGGGAAGAAGGCCAGCGGAGACTGTGGTGTCTTTATGAAATATGGTTTATTTATTCACACACATTCCAACCTGGGCTTAGGATGGAGCGGTTCAAGGCATCAGCAGTCCAATATCCAGCTTTTCCATCAGTGTTACAGGAGGCATCCTAAAGCCATCATGCAGGGAGATAGCCTCTCTGCCTGCCTCCAGTTCCCAGCCTTTCTCCAGACACCCTAAAAACACTCAAAGCACAAGCTTCTGTTAGCTGCCAGGAGGGGAGAAGGCTTTCCTGAAGAGTTTCAATGACAAAAGGATCTTCCTGGCTCATTCACCAGTTGCTGGGCACCTAATAGGCCCATTAACTACCTGACCATGCTATTAACTTAACAAAAGAAACCCATCTAGCCAGCAGAGCCAGCCCCTCCCCCAAGGCACAGGATTCCAAATCAGAGGCTGGAAGGGGACCCACAGGAATAATCCATTCCAACCCCAAACTCACAACAATATCTATTAATATAAGCAGTCACAGGAAGCCACCATATACTGAGGCAGGCCATTGGCACAACCAGCTCAGTACTGTCTGCACTGACTGGCAGCATCTTTTCTAGGGTTTCAGGTGGGGTTCTCTCCCAGTCCTATTTGGAGATGCTGGGAACTAAGCCTGGGACATTCTGCTTGCAAGGCAGATGCTCTGCCACTGAGCTGCAGCAATTCCCCAAATACATCAACATAGGTAAGCAAACGAGACTGAGGATTATAAAACAGATGTTCAAATATAAAAATGGCAGCAAGATCTTCAGACTATTAAGTGACACATGGTGGGTGTTTGTCCTTCCATTGTGATACAGCTTCTCCTTCCAAGAGCTCCACCCTAATCCAGTGGCTATGCAAGTAAGAGGTTCACACAGTGTTTTCCCCCCAGTCATTCTATCAGAGGTGTATAGTTTTTTTCAGCCCAAAGGCTGCATTTCCTTCTAGGCCACATACCAGGGGTGGGGGGAGCAAATGATGTGACTCTTCCCTTTATAGAATAAACCACACTTTAGCCACATAAAAGCTAGAGGTTTCTACATGCACCACTCTCACACATTGCCCCATCCTCCATCTAGGGAAACAAGAGGCATTAGGCCATGGACAAATGCCAGCTAGGCAAAAGCACTCAGGAAGGTCACAGAGCAGGCCAATGAAGCTGTGGCCTGGGGAGAGGTCGGGGGGGGGCAGATAGCAAAGCGTGGAGGACTACATGGCCTGCAGTTCCTTGCCCATATATTAAAGATGTTCATTAGGAATTTATACTCACTTATAGACAAAGGCAAACTGGGCTTATTCCACTCTTGGCTCCAAACTTCTAAAGTGACAGGTACAGGTGATATATCAGTGGCAGAGCATTTGCTTTGCATACAGAAAGCCCCAGGTTCAGTCCTTGGCATCTCCAGATGGAAGGATTACGTAGCAGGTGATGAGAACTGTTGGAGACCCTGTTGAACATAGTCAGAATAGACAACACCAGGCGGACTTCCGGGAAGTGGTGCTGGCTGGTGGTTGTCTCTGAGGGAGCTCTGCCTCAGAGGAAGCTTTTTTCAGGTTAAAAGCCAGCCAAGAGGAATCTTGGACTGGCTTAAATGTTCTCCAAGGTATAGGAGAACCGATCAGATCTTCCACAAGACTTCGTTGAGCTGTCGGCGGCTGGAATTGATCAGGAAACTCCTGAGATAAGAAGGCAAGCCGATCGGCTGAAGACGGAGTCAGGAATTCCACGCAAGCTGAACTGGAATAAAGCGAAGCGTTTTTTCTTCTCTCAAAAAAAAAACGTTCTTAACCAGCGAGCCCACTTCTGCCTAAACCTTATCATTCGGCTTAAATTACTGCAATAAAAGGGATTTGTTTATGAATCAGCAATTGAGAAACCTGGGTGAGTCATACTTTTTCTCTTTTAAATATAATTAAGGAAGAAAGAAAATATAAACAACTTATATACTTTTTTTACGACAAAAAGCTGGCTTGAATTTGGACTTTTAAAGTTTAAAAACGGATGAGAGGTAATTATTATATTTTGGACTATTTTTCTCTTTGGACTATTTCTTGTTGGATGAATCCGCTGCTCGTATATGCTACTAATTGTTTAGTCTTGGCAACCAGAATTGTTTTGCATTCTTGGAAGCAGATAAGGACTGTGTTGTGCTGGCTGGATTTCAATAATAGGCCTGGAATATTAACTCTTCTTTTTGGTGGAGGGAAAAAAAAGAAAAGAAATAGACTGCCCTTAGGTTCTGAAACAGTGATTAATATTAGAAATTAAAGGCCTCTTTTTGAAAATGACAACTAAAAAAACAACCAAGGCCCAGGGGCGAAGAGGTTCTATTGATACACAGGAAGAGGATATACCCCCAGAAATGTTTCAAAAAATAATGGAAGGGATTAATGCTATAAAACAGGAAATGAAACAGGAAATGAAAACTGAATTGACAGATATAAAAGACTATATTAAAACACAAGTGGATGAGATTAAAGGGACAATTGGGCAAATAAAGGAAGATGCAAAAAATACTAAAGAAAAGGTACAAACCTTGGAGAATAGAACAGATATACTAAATCTGGAACTAGAAAAAAATTTGGACTATTTAGCTGTGACTGAAATGAGAAATAAAGAGCATTGTTTGAGATTCCGTGCAATCCCTGAGGAAACAGGTGAAGACATTAGAGATAAAATTGTTAATGCTTTAGTAAAATTTCTGGACTTGAGTGAAGATAGGATGGAATTTGAAATAGACAAAGTTTATAGAATTAACTCCAGATATGCAACAATGAAAAAAATTCCAAGAGATGTGCTTGTTCATTTCGTAAAGAAGACGACCAGAGATATGGTTTTACAGCAACACTTTAAATATACCTTTAAAATTGATGGTAAGGAAATACTGGTGATGAAGGAAATTCCTATTAGACTTTTACGTAAGAGAAAAGAATATGCTTTCCTTACAGAAAAACTTAAGCAATGCAAAATTCAATTCAGGTGGGACGTTCCAGAAGGAGTGATTTTTACATTCAGACAACAGAAATACAGACTGAATACTGTTCAAAAAGCAAGGGACTTCTTGAGAAAAGCTTCAAAAGATATGGAAGAAGATAAACTCAAAGATATGGATATAGTTCCTGGGAAACAAAGTCAACAAGGATATGCAGAGGAGGGGAAGGAAGATGATGGATCAAAAGGAGCATCAGGCAAATTTTAAAATACACGCTTAATGATGGATTACAAATACCTAACTTGGAATATAAATGGAGCTAACACGGCGCAGAAGAGAAAGAAAGTGTTTCATTATTTGAAAAAATTAAAATTGGATATAATTTGTTTACAAGAAACTCATATTCAGAAGAAAGATTCCAAATATTTGATTTGTAAAAATTTGGGTGAAGAATTTATTTCAGCTGGACCAAAAAAAAAAAATGGAGTTGTTCTCTATATTAACCCACAATTGCTTCCTAAATTGGTATTATTGGACGATAGTGGTAGATTTGTGGGGGTTGAAATTACTTTACAAGGTACAAACATTTTGATAGTGGGTATTTATGCCCCCAATGAAGATAAAACAAGGTTTTATACAGGACTTATGGAAAAATTGTCAGAGTTTTCATATGAGCATTGGTGTGTCATGGGTGACTGGAATGGGGTAATCTCACCAAAAATTGATAGGCTTTCTGAAAAAAATATCAAAGAGACACAAGGTAAATTACCGAAGATTTGTTTTGAACTCATGGAACATTTAGAATTGGTGGATACCTGGAGATATATAAATGATAATGCAAAGGAATTTACTTATTTTTCAGAAAGACATAAAACATTTTCGAGGATTGATATGATTTGGATGTCAAAAATTTTAGCGAAGGATATTTTTAAAATGGATATATTACCAAAAACTTTTTCGGACCACAATCCTGTGATATTAACTTTAAAAAAAAAAAATCTTGGATTTAGATGGAGACTAAATGAATCTTTATTACAGAATGATAAAGTAGTACAAGAATGTAAGAAGAAATTAAAGGAGTTCTTTGAATATAATTTATATAAAGGAACAAGTGAAAATATTGTTTGGGATACTAGTAAGGCATTTATGAGGGGATACTTTATTAAATGTAATTCTGAATTAAAAAAAAAGAAACAACAGAAAATGCAATTAATTTTGGAAGAAATAAAACAAAAAGAGGAAGAATTGAAAAAGAATCCAGCTAAAGTTTCTATTGTAAATCAAATTAAAATGTTACAGAAGCAAGTATCAATGTTGACAGTTAGAGAAATTGAAAGGAAATTAAATTTTGCTAAACAAAGGACTTTTGAATTTGCAAATAAACCTGGGAAATGGTTAGCATATAAATTAAGAAAAGAACGTCAAAAAAATATTATTTTAAAGATACAAGAAGGAGATGAGACGCTGACAGATAATGTAAAAATGAAAAAGATTTTTCATCAATATTACTCAACATTGTATAAGTGTCAAGAAATTCCATCTGAAAAAATAGAAGAGTATTTATCTAAACAGAATTTGCCGAAAATTACAGATTTTCAGAGACAAGTTATTAATGGCCCTATTACGTCAAGAGAGATATCTGAAGCTATAAATAAAATTAAATTAGGAAAGGCGCCAGGACCAGATGGGCTATCTGCAATGTATTATAAATGTTTGGAGGAAGAACTCTTGCTACCCTTACAGTCTACAATGAATTCTATTTTGCAAGAGGGAAAGATCCCGGATAGTTGGAAAAATGCTAATATAACATTAATACCTAAAGAGGACCAAGATTTAACTAAAACAAAAAATTATCGGCCAATATCTCTACTGAATAATGACTATAAAATTTTTACCATGATTTTGGCTGAAAGATTGAAAATAATATTGCAACAATTTATTCAGGAAGATCAATCAGGGTTTTTACCTAAAAGACAATTACGTGACAACGTCAGGAATGTTTTGAATGTGTTGGAATATTTAGAACAACGAAATGATAAACAAGCAGCTTTGATTTTTTTAGATGCTGAAAAAGCATTTGATAATTTGAATTGGAAATTTATGTTCCAGGTTTTGGAGCAAATGGATTTTGGAGACAACTTTATAAAATGGATCAGATCGATTTATACATCACAGAAGGCCCAGATAATTGTTAATGGAGACTTAACGGATTCATGCGAAATACAAAAGGGTACAAGACAGGGATGTCCATTATCTCCCCTTTTATTTATTCTGGTTTTAGAAGTGCTGCTTAGAGATATAAGGCAAGATAAAAGGATTTCGGGATTAAAAATAAAAAAAGAAGAATATAAATTGAGAGCATTTGCTGATGATTTGATAATTGTACTAGAAAACCCTTTGGAAGGAATTCATATATTGATGGACAAATTAAAAGAATTTGGACCGTTAGCAGGATTTAAGATCAACAATCAAAAAACAAAGATGTTGGTGAAAAATTTAACTTTAAGGGAACAGAAAGAGTTAATGGACAAGACAGATTTTACAATAGAAAAAAAGTTGAAATATCTAGGCATCATCATGACAAATAAAAACTCAAAGCTGTTTCATAATAATTACGAAAAATTATGGACAGAGATTAAGAAAGACTTGCTAAGATGGGATAAACTACAACTGTCATTAATGGGCAGAATATCTGTGATAAAAATGAATGTATTACCGAGAATGATGTTTTTGTTTCAAACAATACCTGTAATATCCTCTGATTTACCTTTTAAACAATGGCAAAAAGATATCTCTAAATTTGTATGGCAAGGAAAAAAACCAAGAGTTAAATTTAAATTACTTCAAGACGCTAAAGAAAGAGGAGGACTGGGATTACCAAATTTGAGACTTTATTTTGCTGCCTGCTGTTTAGTCTGGATAAAGGAATGGATCTTATTGAGGAATAAAAGACTATTGGATTTGGAGGGCCACAATCTGAAGTGGGGATGGCATGGATATCTATGGTATGACAAAGTAAAAGTAAACGTAGACTTTAACAATCATTTTATAAGACGTTCTCTGTTGAAAATATGGAATAGATACAAACCAAGGTTTTATTCGAAAATACCATTATGTGTCTCAAGTCAAGAAGCGTTTTATAGAAGAGAAATGTCTGGAAAAGAGAAATGGTTAACTTATCAAGAACTATTAGAAAATGTACATGGAGAATACACAATGAAAGAGAGAGAACAATTGATAAAGGAAGGATATAGTTTTCATTGGTTTGCCTATTTACAATTGTTAGAAAGATATAAAATGGACAAGAAAATGTATGGGTTTGAAATAAGTAAATCTGATTTTGAAATAGGTTTGTATACAAATGATGAAAACATAATTGCAAAAATGTATAAACTTTTATTGAAAATGGATATGGAGGAAGAACAAGTAAAAGAGTGCATGGTAAAGTGGGCAAAAAATTTTGGTCATAACATACAAATGGATCAATGGGAAAATATGTGGAAAAAAGGCTTGAAATTTACATTATGTTATAATCTTAAAGAAAATTTTTATAAAATGATGTACCGTTGGTACATGACTCCAGAAAAGCTGTCAAAAATGTATAGTAATGTCTCTAATGTTTGTTGGAAATGTAAACAACAAGAAGGATCTTTTTATCATATGTGGTGGTCATGTAAAAAGGCGAAATTATTCTGGGCACAGATAGGTAGGAAGATGCAAAAAATTTTAAAGATAAATATTCAGTCAAAACCAGAATTTTTTTTACTGGGTTTTATGGATAAACAAATAGAAAAGAAATATGGAAGAATATTATTATATATGATTACGGCAGCAAGATTATTATATGCACAAAAGTGGAAAATGGAATCAATACCAACAATGGAAGAATGGCTACTGAAATTAATGGACTTAGTAGAAATGGATAAATTGACGTGTTTACTTAGAGAAAAATCGACAGATATATTCCTTAAGGATTGGAAGCCTCTCTTAGACTTTTTGTCGAAAGATCAAAATAAAATGATGATACTGGGATTTGATGATTAATTAAGACAGCTTATGGAGAAAAGGGATTCTGTATGTACATATTAAGGGACAGGTTTGATGTATATTATATACTTATAGCTGATCTGTGACAAATCGGAAGTCAACCATTTTATTTTTATTTTTTGTTGTAGTATTGTTATGTTTTTTCTTACTTTGTTTTGTTTGTTTTTTGGAAAAATTTGAATAAAAACTATATATATAAAAAAAAAGAATAGACAACACCAGGCAAGAAGGACAATCTGAGCTGGTATAAGGCCACTTCCATATGTTTACAAAAAATTTTGAGCCATCTGCTGGTCTCTGCTGCAACAAGAGATTGACCATATTCATTTCTGATTGTTCAAGGCTACAGGGGAACAGGAGGGGTTGCCTTCAAACCCCCAGCTATGTAAACTATCAGGATCACTACCCATGGGTGGACTCTAGTTACAGAACTTCTGGGAACTGTGTTGGAGCTCTGCTCTTCAGGCGATAGTATTGCTTTGGAGATACCATAGCCCTTTGGGTCCAAGTAGCATTACACGGATCTTTGCCATGTTCCACCCTTGTCCACTGTGATTGCACCTTCACTCTTTCCTCTCCCTATAGAACTCCTCTTCCACCTGGCAGGTTTGTATGCCCAGAAACACTTCAGCGCATGAGGATTGCAGACTTTGAGCCAAAGTTTTGCTTGCAAACATTTTGGGAGTGAAAAATGGACCCCAAATGTTCTTTGAAAGACACCTCCACAAACTTTGCTGCTTCCTTCCTTGCACTTTGCTCCTGTCTGCTGTCCCTCTCAGCAGCTGTCAAATGTTCTTTGTGGTGATGCCGTTCAGCCAATCAGTGATCATGCATAGCTGGTGTGATGACCATCTCAATCCAAATCAGAGTGAGGGCAATGAAACAACAATTTTGCTTCATTTCTCTGGACTCTCAAATGATGACCAAAATTGAGATAGGTGTAATTTGTGAGCCTGCAAGAGAGGGCTTTTTTCTGTTGTGATGGTCAGACCAGTTGAGGGTGGTACCCATTGGGACTGGTGGGGCAGAAGGCAGGGAGCCCAACAGTAGGTGGCGCCAGAGCCAATGAGAGGCAGAGCCAACTAATTCTACCTTTGTCCCTACAGTGTAGTGGCAAATTCAGAAGTTCAGGGTTCTTTCATGATAGTCACAACCACATCCCTCCCATCCTTTTATTTTGTTTTGCTGCTGGGTTGATAATGCCTTCTTAACAACAGACATCCCTAGGAGCCAATCAGCATGAAAGAAGAGAGTATTAGCTACTGAGAAGAATCTAACCTCCTTTCACTCTGATTGGTTCCAATCATCAGGAAAGGACAAGGAAGCATGTTAGAAGGTTCTTCTTAGTGGCTAATAAGTTCCCCTTTCAAGCTGATTAGCTTGCAGGATGCTGCAGACATAGGCACCCTGCTGGGACTCTGCCCCCCCAAAATGTAAAGGGTCTAAGACCTCCTGAGTCCCTGGACAACTACACCCGTTTGTCTCCATCCTCTTTCCTGCTGAGTTTTACAAGGGCAACACTGAGAATGAGGAGGAAACTGACAGGCAGTGGCATGTCCATGGACTGCGTGTAAGAAGGCAGGTGTGTGTGTGGGGACTGACTAAGGGTGGAGTGAAGTTGGTGGGCAGTGCCCCATTTGCCCTAATGGATCAGCCTCCATTAGCCCAGGCTATGGA
This sequence comes from Rhineura floridana, assembly GCF_030035675.1. Taxonomy (NCBI): domain Eukaryota; kingdom Metazoa; phylum Chordata; class Lepidosauria; order Squamata; family Rhineuridae; genus Rhineura; species Rhineura floridana. The sequence goes on from NC_084493.1 coordinate 31,459,981, forward strand.
TCACCTTGACCTAGGAGATCTGGCTGACTCCTCCTTGATGGCATTTGGACACCAAGTAAAGACCTTTGGCATTATCAGCTCCTGAGATGCTGTTGTTTTGTTCCCTAGCTTTTCTTTGTTTCGAATTTTTTTATACCACCTTTAAAGATAAAATCCTTTTCAAGGTGGTTCACAAAACATAAAACAGTGAGATCATAAGAACATAGGAAGCTGCCTTACATTGAGTCAGGTCATTGGTCACTCTACCTCAACATGGTCTTCTTTGACTTACAGCCGCCTCCAGTGTTTTAGCTGAGGACATTCCCAGCTCTAGCTGGAGATGACGGGGATTGAACTTGGGACCTTCTGCATGCAAAACAGATACATTACCACTGAGCTATGGCCCAGATGTATGCAATTTTATCTGCTGTTTTATCTTTTTGCTCTTTTAAAAATTGAATTTATGGTTTTTCAAAAAGTTGTTACTCTCTTTGACATTTGGGCATCCCAATGATAGGATGTAAAAATGGGACAAAACTATTTTAAATAAACAAACAGTTGCATCACCCTTTACTTATTTCTCTATTAAAATTCTTTGCCTTCTGCCTTTTGTTTCAAAAGACATGTGTGCGGCACAATAAAACAAATGCCATATAACAAAATGTAACAATAAAAGCCAGTTAAGCAACTTTAAAGCATCAGGATCAGTCAGAGTAGCCAGGAGCTAACAGTCAGGAAAGGCATGGGTGAAAAGGTATGTTTTTAGCTGCTGGCAGAAGCACTCAATGCGCACCTGAACTCCAGGGGGAGATCATTCAAAGAGGTAGGTGCTACCACAGAGAATGCCCTTCTCAACACCACTGTGAGGTGGGCACCATTTGCCTAGACCAGGGGTGGGGGACCTCAAGCCTGGGGAGAAGTGGGCATTTCCAAAGCTCTCTATCTGGCTTTCAGGACTCTCCCCACACAACATCCTCTGCTCAGGCCTCTGCCTAGGCCACACTCCTCACTGTTGCTGCTTCGCACCCTATGCAATGTTTTGGCCTGGCTTTAATGTGTCTTTGCACTCTGATAAACGCTTTTGCTTGCCTGGATGGAAGACAGGTGAATGTGTAGTAGGGATAGGGATTTGTCAATTTTGGTTCTTTTAATTTCTCATTTTTCCAATCTCAAATTCAGTTCTCCACATTTCTGTGGTAATTTGTATTTTTTGTAGAAAAAGAATCCTAATGAAAATTCTTCAGTGCAAATTTTCCCCAATGAACACACATATGTAAGCAGTTTTGACAAATGTACACATTTTTGTAAGCAATTTCTCCTAACAGAATGCATTTTTGAATGTTATTTTCACTCACATATTAACACTTTCCCCTAATATATGTATTTTTGTAAACCTTGATTGGATGGAGAACTGCATTTCAAAATTTGGGTAAGTGTAAATTTCAAAGGATGGCTGTGTTTCGGTTCTCATGTTGCTTCAAAAAGTGTGAATTTGATAGATGCAGTTTAAATGTGAACTGAATCAAATTTCACCCTCGTCCCTAATTTGTACTCCCTCTGTGTTTGTGTGTGCATGTAGGGATGCAGCAAGTTGTCTACTGTACAAAGGGTATAAAGCAGGAATGGGAAACCTCTGACCCATGGGCCTACCTAGGCCTGCCAGGTCTTCTCATTTGGCCCACAAAGCTATTTCAGCCAAGCCATGCCCATCTGCCCTACATCTGACAATAGTTGATTGGTGCTGCCTGCAAAGCACTTTGAAAGGTACATCTGAAGCCTCTTGCAAGTTGCCACCTTGCTGCACACTTTGAAAGGGGCTCTGCAAGTGTGAGGCAACAAAAGCACCTGACACTGTGACACCAGGTGATTGACAGGTAGGTGTCCCCACCCACCTGTCAAACTTAGCTCACAAGGGGTGGTTGGGGGCAGAACTTGGAAAAGTTACTTTTTTGAACTACAACTCCCACCAGCCCAATCCAGTGGCCATTCTGGTTGGGGCTGATGGGAGTTGTAGTTTTAAAAAGTAACTTTTCGAAGCTCTGGTTGGGGGATATAATGATCTGGCCTACCAGCGAGAACCAGTTCCCCACCCCTGCAGTAAATAGTCAGAACTACAAATCCACACCCAAATGTTGTCCCTCCTTCCATGTCTGATGGCTGCTCGAGCATAGTTTTGGCTCATCCTGGGGACTGGTATGATAGCGCTTGCTTGTGAAACTGACAATTAGATGAAACCCTGGCTACTGTACACTCTGCTGGACTCCATTCCACCACCTGCTACACTGAGATGACTATCTGCTTTGGCATCTACAGCTGAGGTTGCCCTTGTTTGTTGTTTTCTTTTCGGCAGGGTGAAATGTTAATTATCTGTAAAAATAAACAGTCTTTGTTCCTGCACAGCTGCTTCATGCACTCTTTATACTCCCATAATGCAACACCCTTTCAGTTAAAATAACACAGTTAAAATAATGCAACCTACACTCCTCAAGGATTCCAAGACCACCTAGCTGACTTGGTTATTTTCTGTAGACGGCATGCCTTGATGAGCTATTCCAGAATATAATGGCAGAATAAATGGAGCAAAATTATACCAGCCAACTGGCATCACAAGCAGGTCCAGTCAGTTAAGCAATGAGCAGATTTAATGGAATTGTGATATTAAACTGATAAGGGAGACTGGCATCAAATATGACATGTTTTCACTAGGGCAAGGCTGCCAAAGAACTAGCTTAGTACTTACAATTAGCACATGAAATTTGGCCTTCCTTCTCCTACTGTTTCTGGGAACTTTCTCAGTGTACAACATCTAGAAATGAGATGGTGGAGCCAACATCTTTCTGCAAACTCTGGCTCTGGCAAGCATTCCCTATTACAGGAATGGGGAACCTTAAGTCTGGAGATGGGATGCAGCCTTCCACTGAGGGATGGGTGCAGAATGCAGTGGTTAGACTGCTGATGGGGACAAATGGCTGACAGCATGTGACACTGATCTTGAAACACCTGCACTGGCTGCTAGGGATGCACTACAATTCTGTCCAGTTGGATTTGGTACCTCATATTCCATTAATTTGCTTATTCTCAATAGCTGAGGATCAGATTTTAATGTAGAGAATTTCTGCGGCTATTTTTGTAAGCAGACTTTAAAAAAACACAACAAATCCACCTCTAAAACATAGATTGGAAGAGTGGTAGTTTATTGATATTTCCTTCAATCAGTATTTTTAAAGGAAATATCAATATTTCCATCAAAATATTGATGAAATATTTAAAAAATTAAAATACAGATATTAATATTGATATTTTTTCCGAGCAAAACCCCCCACTTGGATTGGTAAAAGCAGCGACTAGCTGATACTGAGTGAACTTGAATTGATTCCAGCCTGTTAGGTCGACTGAATGTTTGCAAACTTGCACCAGCTAATGGATCTCATCCCTACTAGCTGCCCATATGCTACCAGGCCACATTCAAGGGTCTTTTGTTGATATACAAAGCCTTGAAAGTCTTGGGTCCAGGATACCTTAAGGACTGCCTGAATCCAGTCACTGAGATCATCTGGAGGAATGCCGCCATTTTACAGAGGCCCAACTGACTTCAAGAAGAAGCCAGTCATTTAGTGTTGCCAGTCCAATGCTGTGGGACACTTTTCCAGCAGAAATTCAGCAGGCATCTTTGCTTTTGATTTCATACCTGTACTATTAATGATTGCTCACTGCTTCTTCTCTTGGTCCCCTCTCTGACATCCATTCCTCCTTCCCTTTTCACAAATTCTTCATCGTAAGAACTCAGTCTGGACCCTGGTACTTTGCATGTTACTGTGAAATGAATCCTGCTATTTCCAAAGTTCAGGCTTTGAATGTCGTGGATTATGAATGTCCTGTTGACCTGAGGTTTAATGGGGTACAATTGCCCCTGAAGGACCAGGTCCGCAGCCTGGGGGTTGTTCTTGATTCCAGGCTGTCCATGGAGGCTCAGATTTCGGCAGTGAGCCGGGCAGCCTGGTACCAACTACACCTCATACGCAGGCTGCAACCCTACCTCCCTGTTCATCAGCTCCCACTGGTAGTACATGCCCTGGTCACCTCTCGATTAGACTACTGCAATGCACTCTACATGGGGTTACCCTTGAAAACGGTCCGGAAACTTCAACTGGTACAGAATGCGGCGGCTCGTTTACTTACAAACAGCCGTCGCCGTGATCATATTACACCAGTATTATTTAATCTACACTGGCTTCCAGTAGTTTTCCGTGCCCAATTCAAGGTGCTGGTGTTAACCTTTAAATCCCTATACGGTTTTGGCCCGGTTTATCTGAAGGAGCACCTCCAGCGTCACCAACTATGCCGCCCGACAAGATCCGCCACGCAGGGCCTTCTTTCAATCCCACCAACAAAAGTAGCTAGGTTGGTGGGGACTAGAGAGAGGGCTTTTTCGGTGGCAGCCCCCACTCTCTGGAATTCCCTCCCGTTCGATCTTCGACATGCCCCTTCCCTGGATACCTTCTGCCGAGCATTAAAAACTTGGCTGTTTGGTCAGGCCTTTGGGTCTATCGGGATGGGCTAATTATATACTCAATGCCCGCTGCTATATATTACAATTGCTGCTATTCTGTCACTGTTGATTATTGTATTTTATTGTATTTATTGTATTTACTGTATTTTGTATTTTATTGAATTTAATATGTACGCCGCCTAGAGTGGCTTCGGCCAGATAGGTGACCTAAAAATTAAATTATTATATTATTATTATGTAGCCAAAAAACTGTCACCACTCCTGTATCAGCTGGTTTGGAGAAACCCCAAAGTTTGTAGAAGTACCAAAAAAAATGGTGGGGGAAGCAAGTGAGGGGGGCCTCCAAAAAAAGCAGTCCTATGAGAGCTGAGCATGTTCAGTGGTTATGGAATGCTGACCAACTGTTGGGGTAGGAGACAAGAAAAGTGGGTAGATAGAATGGAATGACTAGAATCCTGAACAGGGAGCACTCTACATTGCAAACTGCATGAGTAATCCTTATTTCAAGAACTGTTGTCTGCTTCTAGAGTTTAATGAACAGTTTCCAATACCCTTAGCACTATAACACAGAAGTTTAATTATTGGTGCACTATTCATTTGTTTTTATTATTAACTGTAAGCAATTCAGAGAGCGCTTGGAAGCAATTAGCTCCACAGGTAATTGATGTATCATTAGCCTAGAAGTTCTATATTTAGTATGTTAGCTTTACAGGAGGTTGTTTAAAAGTTATCTGTAATTATACGGCATAGATCTCCATTGTTGCCACAGATCATTCATTGTTATTACATAAATAAGGAACTGCCACAGTGATGGATCAAAGTGATTTCTGTGTCACATAATAGGGCTATTTTTTTTAAAAGTAATGCTTTAAATGCACATCATGATGGAATTGTAAATTTGTTTCTGTTCTTTATTTTTTGATGTTGTAATGACTTATGATCTTGGATATACAGTATACGAGTCATAACAACTGTTAATAAATGCACAATAATTTGGTCATGCACAATATCAAACAAAAAATGCTGACTTAGAATTCCCAACACAATATATCCATAAGATGTGACTATAATGAAAAAGTCCTATAATATTTATTAACCACTAGGGATATCAAAAATGTCAAAATTTTCTGTTGCAAATACATGTCCTGATCACACTGCTAGTATGAGAATATTATCCTTTTCACTAAGGGGGGAACAAAACAGGGATCAGATTTGCAAAACAAGGTGATGTACAATGAAGCCAACTGGGCATGCACTACACAAAACTGATCCATTGCTGTCTTCTACAACTATTCTTTTCACAAGGAACATGATGCAAAATTAAGCTGATTGTTACAATATGCATGCTCTATAGAACCGTGGGTTTAGTGTGAAAACATTGTGCTTTAGTACAAGTGTCCTGAATGTGCAATATCAGCACACTGATATTGAAGAAATACCTATAGTACATTTGCAATGTTTCAGTGAAAGCAAAACCTTTAAAGCCGTAAATGAGGGCTAGGGATGGGTGAGAATTTCGATTCAGTTCACATTTCAAGCAGAATTTATCAAATCTGCAATTTCCGAAACAATATGAGAACTGAAACACAGCCATCCTTTGAAATTCACATTTATTAGAATTTTGGGGTGCAGTTGGCCAACTAAACAACATTTACAAAAACGCATCTGTTGGGGGAAAGTGTGCATAAAAATGAATACATGAGTGAAAGTAACATGCACAAAGGCATGAAATGATGAGAAATGTCTTGCAAAAATGTGTCTCTTTGTCAAAACTGCCTACAAAAATGTGTTTATTTGGAGAAATTCGCACTCAAATGATGGAGAATTTTTATGAAGATTTTTTTAAAAAAAGATTTGCAGATTGCTGTAATTTAACAATGGAAGAATGAGAAACTAAGAGAACCGAAACAGACAGATCTTTCTATCCCTAGGGCTGGGGAACTTTTGGTGCTCCATATGTAGTTAGACTCCAACTCCCATCAGCTCCAGCTAGAATAGTGAGTGGTCAGGGATGTTGGGAGTTGTAGAATCCAACAACATTCAGGTTGCTAATTTGGGTCCATTTCAGTCTGGGTTCAGGCTCAGTTTTGGGACTGAATCAGACTTGGTCACTCTGGTGGATGACCTACATTTAGAGTAGGGATGGGATCTACTGGCTGCTGCTGTTTCAAAATCATTCAGTTGACCTAACAGGCTGGTATCAGTTTGAGTTCATTCTTTGTCCATTAGCTGCTATTTTTACCAGCAATTTTTCCTCCTCCAAAATATTGATATTAACATTGATATTTTGAAAGGAAATACCAATAAATGAAAGTAATTATTGATAACATTATTGTTATTGATATCAATATTTTAGAGGTGGATTTTTTTAAAAAAATCAATTTCTGAAAATAGCTGCTGAAAATGGCTACCAAAATATCTGATCCGCAATGATAGAGAATAAGCTAAGACTGGTGCACCAGCTGCGCCTGTTCCTGGAGACGCCTGATTTGACTACAGTGATGCATGCCTTAGTTACATCCTGTTTAGATTACTGTAACGCGCTCTACGTGGGGCTGCCTTTGAAGACTGTTCGGAAACTTAAACTGGTACAAAGAGCTGCAGCCAGAGTGCTAACTGGAGCTGGTTACAGGGACCATACAACCCCCTTGTTGTTGTTGTATTTATTAATATTCTGTATATAGCCATTGGCTGTTACAAAAGCACTATAAACATATATACATAAAAGACACAAGGAACTGTGAACTCCAGATTAAAATAAACATAATTTAAACATTATTTACATCAGCAATTTTAACATAATTAGCTCTAAGCTTCCTTGCTGCTAGAGCAAAGTTAGTGGTGGGAATTATTATATGAGGGTGTATGGAGGATAATAAAAAGACCACTTTCTGGGACCCACTAAAATCATTATTCATAAGGAGCAATGGGAATAAAAATTTCGCTCTCGGAAGGAGAAACAACGGACATTCTAACATATAGTGTATCAAGTCTTCAGGCACTTTACAACCTGCAATGCATAAACGTTCGGCCATTGGAATACCCAAATATCTGCCTTGTAAACACACTGAGGGCATCACCTGAAATCTCGATTCAGTATAGGCTGTACGAAGGGGAGCCCTCGTCAATATATCCAGATAGGAAGGCCATGCGTGGTTAGGTTTAATAAGGGGGAACCATCTGGAGAATGGTGATGTAGCAATCACTGCTGTGTCTTGTTGTGCATCATAATCAAAAATTTGAGTTCGCAGAGCCTTAGGATTAAGGTTTCTGAGAAGATTAGGTGTTAAATGGTATAATGCACCAAGGACTGTGAAATTCATCGCACAACCCGTTTTCCATCTGGTCCTCCCAACATAATTTAACCAACGAGCGTGAATCATCTGCAGAAAGTCTCTTCCAATAGCGTAAAAACGCTAAATCAATCCTGGCCATTAAAGAGGGGGAATTGAATTCAGCTCTCAAGTGGGCCGCCGGAGTACCCTTAGGCAGGCCCAGAATTTGCTTATAGAACGTATTTTGAATTGGCTCAAGAGCTAGACGTAGGGATGAGCCCCAAATTTCGTGACTGTACATAATTGTAGGGAGTATTTTTGCTATAAAAAGTTTAGACATCGGTCTCACCAGTTGTCCTCCCTTAGTATAGAAATTTTTTTTCAGAAGGCCGAGGGCCCTAGTCACTTGTAATTTAATATAAGCTAAGTGATGAGACCACGACAGGTTATTATTAATGTGTATTCCCAGGTATTTAAAAGTACATACCTGCTCTATATTATGGCCGTTTAAATGCCAGATGGTTTTGGATTTACTGTATTTCCCACATACCATTATTTTAGATTTTGCGTAGTTAATTTGGAGGAATTGAGAATCAGTATAATCTTGAAGGGATAGAAGCATGCGTTTGAGGACAATCCTATTCAGTGAAAGCAGGACTAGGTCATCAGCATAGAGTAGGACCGGGATCTTCCTTTCTTTAATTGATGGTGGAAAAAATGCAGGGGAGGCCATTGCTAGGACAATATCATTAATAAAAAAGTTAAATAAAAACGGGCCAAAATACATCCCTGTTTAACTCCTTTTCTCATTGGGATCTTTTGAGATAAAACACCGTTAAAACCAAGATGTATTCTTATAAAGGTGTTGTGGTGTAAACCCCCTTGTTGCGACAGCTCCACTGGCTGCCAGTTTGTTTCCGGTCACAATTCAAAGTGCTGGTTTTGACCTATAAAGCTCTATATGGCCTAGGTCCAGGCTGTTTGTCAGACCATATCTCCCCATATGAGCCTGCCCGGGTGTTGAGATCCTCAGGAGAGACCCTTCTCTCATTCCCAACACCTTCGCAAGCACGATTGGTGGGGACACGAGATAGGGCCTTCTCGGTGGCTGCCCCCAGGTTCTGGAACTCTCTTCCTAGGGAAGCACGAATGGCCCCTTCCTTGTTATCCTTCTGTCGGCAGGCAAAGACTTTTTTATTCTGATAGGCTTTTGGACTAGAAGATGTTTAAGATAGGACCTCATAAGGTCTGTTGTATTGTTCTATGGTCCTATTCTTAATGTTTTAAATTGTCTTAGTATCTTAAGTGTATGTTTCATGGTTTTAATGTTACGAATAGTTTAATTCTATTTTAATTGTATATTTTTGTATGTTTTTTACCTATGTGTAGTTTTTATTTGTAAGTGGCCCTGAGTTCCAGTTTTGGAAAAAGGGCAGGGTAAAAATAAATAAATAAATAAATAAATAAATAAATAAATAAATAAATAACAATAACAATAACAATAACAATAACAATAACAATAACAATAACAATAATAATAATAATAATAATAATAATAATAATAATAATAATAATAATAATAATAATAATAATAATAATAATAATAATAATAAAGTGAATTAAGGGAAAATTCAGTACCAAATTTGAAATGAGTGGAATTCTAGCACATCCTTAATCTAGAATGGGACAGGAAGTGTGCAACTCTGTCCTGCTTCTCAAACTCTCAGTGGCTTTTGACACCATTGACCAGAGTATCTCTATGGGATGGACGCTGGGGGCACTGTTTGATAGTGGTTCCACTCCTACCTACAGAGCCACACCCAGAGAGTAGAATTGGAAGACTGTATTTCACACATCACCCCCCATCTTTTTTTTTTTTTTGCTGCTGGGTTGAGAATAAAATCCTTGTTAACAAACAAACAAACAAACAAACTGGAGGCCATGAAGCACAAACACACACACACACACACAGACTCATCTTCAGCCCAAGTTCTCCCCTCTCCTCCCTCCTTTTCCACTTTCTCTTGCTTGCCTGCTCTCACTTGTCATCTCTAAGCTCTTCAGTCCTTCCCCCCCAACACCTTCTCCCACAACAACGTAAGTCCCTAGGAGCCAATCAGCATGAAGGGGGAGTGTGTTAGCTACTCTTCTCAGTGGCTGACTCACCTCCTTTCACCCTGATTGGCCTCAATCAGCAGGAGACAATGCTGGAGACGTAGGGACCGTGCTGGGACCCTCCTCCCCAAAACATGAGGCAGTGGTTCTTAAACTTTTTTGGTTCCCGGCGCACTGTAAAACATATAAAAATTTTCTGGCACACTTCGTGTACAAAATTAAAAATATATTAATATATTTTAAGCTATGAATAAAAATAAATTATAGAAAACTATTACTTACCCTATACAAATGGGTTTCTTCTCATTTTTAAAGTATACTTTCATACTATTTGAGGCATACCTAGCAGAGCTTGGAAAAGTTACTTTTTTGAACTACAACTCCCATCAGCCCCAGCCAGCATGGCCACTGGATTGGGCTGATGGGAGTTGTAGTTCAAAAAAGTAACTTTTCCAAGCTCTGATACCTAGCCACCTGTTAGGGCACACCAGTGTGCCTGGGTGCACCGTTTGAGAATCACTGACATAAGGGGTCTAAGACCCCCCAGGACCCTGGATGACTACACCCCTGAAATGTTTCTGAAGGCACCATGCTCCCGTTTATTTTTACCTGTTCCCTTTTTGCCCATTAAGGAAAAGAGAGCCACCCCTCTTTCTGACCTCTTTGATTCCAAAGGTTGCTTGGACATGCTGTATCTCATTGCTAAGCTCCTGCCTTTTCCTTGCCTTGTTTCTGTATGGCTATTCTCTCTTCCTCCTAGTGACATCCTTTTCTGATGTGGCAGGAGAGGCTGACAGCATTTGTCAGTTTGCCACCCTGCCCCCACACCCCTGGCCTGCTCATGCTTATTTCCAGCCTGGCCGAGGCTGCAGCAGCACGGAGGTGCACGGGGCTCTTAGCTTCCTCCTCACACATACTAATCATTATGGGGAAGGGGATGAAGCTGCTAGACGCGTTGAGAGTAGACCAATGAGGAACCAGCTCAAGCAGGGGCAAACGACTCATTAGGCAAAAGAGGTCAATCGCCTTAGGCAGCAGGAGGCAGGGAGTGTCTATTTGGCACCACCCAGGGGCCCTGCTTGCTTGCCCAGCGTGCTGCTTTTTTCCCCTTTCCCATTTCTAATGTTTTTCTACTGCTGATGCTAAAGCTGTGAAGAAGAAGAGAAGGGGGAGTCCTTCCTCAGAATGAGACATTCTGAAAGAGGGGCCTGGGAGAGTGAGTTGGAAGGGGCCTATAAGGCCATCGAGTCCAACCCCCTGCTCAATGCAGGAATCCAAGTTGAAGCCTGCCTGTTGAAGGTCTCCAATGTTGGAGAGACCGCCACTTCCCTGGGTCATCGGTTCCACTGTCGTACAGCTCTAACAGTCAGGAAGTTTTTCCTGATGTTCAGCCGAAATCTGGCGTCCTGCAACTTGAGCCCCTTATTCCATGTCCTGCACTCTGGGATGATCAAGAAGAGATCCTGGCCCTTCTCTGCGTGGCAACCTTTCAAGTACTTGAAGAGTGCTATCATATCTCCCCTCAGTCTTCTCTTCTCCAGGCTAAACATGCCCAGTTCTTTCAGTCTCTCCTCACAGGACTTTGTTTCCAGTCCCCTGATCATCCTCATTGCCCTCCTCTGAACCAGTTTGTCTGCATCCTTCTTAAATTGTGGTGTATTACTTCCAATTTTCAGAGGTGGCTACCCATTTTAAATAAAGATAAATAAATAAAGATAAATAATTATTTATTATTTATACTTTAAACTCAAGAATTTTTTTTTTAAAAAAAAGAGGAGGGGGAGTGAATGTGGCAGTACTCTCCTGGATCACCTCTTCCAGAATACCTCTGTCTGAGGATGGACCTCCTTCCTTTCTCCTTCAGAGTAAAGGAGAGAGGATGGGCAATGCACTGCTGCCATGTTAGCAGTGGCGAGACATTAAAAGTAAAAGAAGAGGGACAGGAGAGGAGGCGCAGCGGTGGTTGAAGAGAAGGGGCTGTAGAAGCTCACCTTGCTTCAGGAAGGACCATCTCTTATACTGTCCTGGAGGCTGGTGAGATGTGTGAATGCTCTCAGACATGAAGGACTCAGCAGGGGGGAAGAAAGCAGAGGAGAAGGAAGTCAGGATCTCGTTAGGTGATGGTGTAACCAAAGGTGTAGCCTTCCTGGAAGATCTCAAGTCCAGGGTAATATTGGCCTCCATTGTGCTTTCTGTGCATCTAGAATATGCATCTTTGATTCTGTCGATGCAGTTCTCTTGGAGTAAAGGACTAATTTCAGCTTGGCGTAGTGCAGTGCTGATGAGAAATTCAGTCAAAAGGTGCCAACTGTCATTAAGATCATCTTATGTAAATACCCTTGAGGCATCTTGGTATTCACAATAGCCATACTAGAAGATAGCTTTTAATCCTCTGATGGGATTCCACAGATGGCACCCAAAGCTGCAATGATCCTTAAAGTAACGAGAAGTTGAAAACTATAGCAACATGTTTACAATGAGGGGATAACATTCCAACTGTTACCTAGCCCTGGGATCAGGCAGAATGAAAGACGTGCTTCATTTTTTCTTACCTGGGGATAAGGGAATAGGGGTCAGGAGTACCTGCTCCAAATTCCAACTCCGTTCTGGCAGAGCTTCTTTCTGCTTCCTGGTTCAGTTTCAGGTCTTCTGGTTGTGGCCTTGCTACTGGCCTTCTCCGCTACTCAGTTTCAGTTTATTACTATTACTGGTTGGGCCAAAGGCCATTGCAGATGCAAACAAAAGGATTAATAGAATGAAAACATAGAGCTATTTACAACAGATATAACATATAAAATGAGAAATCTCAAATACTTAAATAAAATTAACAGGGAATTTGATCACTTATAAGAATAAAATAGGTTATAATCTAAAATCAGAGCATTTAACAAAAACATTAAATCAAGGCATCCCCCGAACTGGTGACTGCATTATCAGGAAGGATTTTTCCCTTGTCAGGCCTCACCCCACTCCTATGTCTTTCCCTATAGTACCTGCTACAGAACATTAGTCACCAGTGGCACTCCAGTGAACATCTCCAAGGCTAGTGTCAAATGTCAGCATGGTCAGGCCTCTGCCAAGGGCCCATACCCCAACAGGGGGTCCACTGACAAGAGCCTCCCTGGACCTCCTCCTTCTCTTGACCATGGCAACCCATTTGTTCGCCTGCCTCTTACTCAGGTCCAGACAACACTGCTGGTGAGAAAGAGGAGGTGTAGACGTAGGGATGGAGGTAGGATTTGTTTACTCTGCTTTTTGCAGCAGACCAACCCATTACGATGCATCAAAAGTTCCTTGAAACAGAACTTTCAGGTGGATTAGGCACTTTCCAGATTCTACAATTATTTTCTGTGCAGAAAAAGTGTATATAAAAATATGCATTTTATGCAAAACACGTAATTTACTTGTGAAAGCATTGCCAAGTATTTTGCATTAAAAGTATGTATTTTATGTCAAAAGTGTGCACAAAATGCGAACAGGAAAAAGACAAGGTGGAATAAATACCTTCCTTTGTATTTGACTCTGTAATTAAGATTAAAGTAAGTGGTATGGTTTTATTTCTGGTCTTTTTTCTTATCTGTTGACCATAATAAGTTGATTATGATAAACACTTTTGTTGTTGTTTTAGCAAGCTTACCCAGACGTGTAATTTTAACATGCAATTTTATTTTGTATAGTTGATTTAAAATTGCTAATTGTATTTATATTTAAAAGCTTATGTTAACTTGTTTTTAATGTTTGCTTTTATTGGTATGTTTAAATGAATATTGCACATGGTTCTTTGTAAACTGCTTGGAGGTCTTCTATTGAGTGAGTGGTATATAAATGTTGTTAATAAATACAAGAGGAGCAGTTGCCGATGATGGCAGTGAGGTGATAAGATTCATTAAGGGATGGAAGACCATGGAGGGGGTCTTGCTCAAGGGCCATTTAAAACCTGGCGCCAGTGCTGGTATCACTCCATTCATTCCAGCTCCAGCTTTTCTTCTAATCATAGCAAAACACTGTCAAATTCTGTTAGCGTTACTTTTTTTCCTCCCCATCACAAAATCAGTTTTCCTTTCTGAAGATCGATGCATGAAATAAATGTCAAGTATGTGGCAGTTACAGTCTGCTGTACATCTGTCACAAAGTGTGTGTCTGGATTATGGGGTTAATTTGCCACTTCTTCTCTAATGGCTGAAGCTATTATATCCAGAGGATGTGACCTTTTCTCTTTTCTGTTGTGTGGAAACCAAGAGAAATATCCCATTGAAATCACAGCCATAAAGCTTGATTCGTAGCATTGCTTCATGTATCACCAGCTCTCATTATGCTAAAGGGTGTTTTCCATGGAAAGGAGAGAGAAGAGGAATACACAAAAATCATTTTCATGTTTTTCATGCAGCATGACAATATCCAACTATTATCATCTTGACTGCTTTGATGGAAGAGGCACAGCAATGGGCTCAGGAATGTGTCTCCCCCTTGCTCTTTATTAGGGACAGAAGGATCTGTCGATTTCAGTTCTCTCGGTTTCTCATTTTTCCAATCTTAAACTCAGTTCTACACATTTCTGCAGCAATTTGCAGTTTTAAAAGAAAAAAAGCCCTCATGAAAATTGTTCAGTATCTTAATGCGAATTTCTCCTAATAAACACATGTTTGTATGCAGTTTTTACTAATGTGCACATTTTTACAAGTTGTTTCTCTTAATATACTGCATTTTGTGTAATATTTTTAGTAATATGTCAATTTTATGCACACTTTCTCCTAATATATATATATATTTAAATTGGCTGGTTTTGGCATTGCACAATTCAGATAAGTGTGAATTTCAAAGACTGTGTTTAAGAAACTGTGAACTGGATAGATTCAACTGGAGATATGTGAAATGAATCAAACGGCTCCCCCATCCCTATGTCTCTGCGCAGGAGGAGCTCTGTGAAAATGAGCAGAAAACCCCAGTCAGAGTTCTTGGCATCACTGATTAAAAGGATCTTCTCTAACAAAAGCTTGTCTTCTGCTCTTTGTTCATGAGTGTTGAGCTCTTTACAGATGGCAGCTTTTCCTTTTCTGCAGCACTCACCTTGGAAAGGAAAAGCCTCACCTGGTCTGTGTTATCCATTTTAAACATCTCTTAAAAGCACAAGAGTCACCTGGAGTTGACACTTCATTGTATTGCAAAAAGAAAGATGAATATAAAAGTCAATGTGATCTTAACATTACTACTTTGGCAACAGTAAATTCCTGTTCAAACAAGTAAGGATCCTCTGAGAGGTGCCATTGATTATTATTATTTTAAGAAGGAAGGACAATTGGCAAGATAGTGCAACAGAAAGGCTGCACATACTCAAAGATAAGGGGCTTAATGATTAATTCATTCAGTTTGATAAACACTCCAGATGAAGAATCCAATTTGCCTTGAATCTCATCTCTTGCATTCACGATCCTAACACTGCATTGCTAGTGCCAGTTGTGCTTATTGGGATTGTTGTTGTTGTTGTTATGTGCCTTCAAGTCGATTACGACTTATGGCGACCCTATGCATCAGTGACCTCCAAGAGCATCTGTCATAAACCACCCTGTTCAGATCTTGTAAGTTCAGGTCTGTGGCTTCCTTTATGGAATTAATCCATCTCTTGTTTGGCCTTCCTCTTTTTCTACTCCCTGCTGTTTTTCCCAGCATTATTGTCTTTTCTAGTGAATCATGTCTTCTCATCATGTGTTCAAAGTATGATAACCTCAGTTTCATCATTTTAGCTTCTAGTGACAGTTCTGGTTTAATTTGTTCTAACACCCAATTATTTGTCTTTTTCGCAGTCCATGGTATGCGCAAAGCTCTCCTCCAGCACCACATTTCAAAAGAGTTAATTGTTTCTTATCCACCTTTTTCACTGTCCAACTATTGGGATTAGGGAGTTTAAAATATTTATTTAGGTTGCCCCATTACTTACCCTGAGCCTTTGACAAGGGACAGGGCCAAAAATGCAAGTTTAAAATGAAATGCTTTCTATTAAAGCAAAACCAATTAAATTAGTTGCTTAGTCCTGGCCATTAACCACCAAGCCAAAGAGGGTTTTACTTATTTATCTATTTATTTATTTAATTTTATTTATTTATTTATTTATTGCACTTGTATACCGCCCCATAGCCGAAGCTCTCTGGGCAGTTTACAGCAACCAAAAACATTAAAACAAATATACAATTTAAAACACAATTTAAAATGTAAAACAATATAAAAACAATTTAAAACACATGCTAAAATGCCTGGGAGAAGAGGAAAGTCTTGACCTGGCGCCAAAAAGTTAACAGTGTTGGCACCAGGCGCACCTTGTCAAAAATATCATGCCATAATATCCCACCCTTCCTCCCAGAAGGAGCCCAGGGCGGCAAACAAAAATACTAAAAGCACTCTAAAACATCTTAAAAGTGAAAGACTTTAAAAGCTTTAAAAGCATAATTAAAAGCAATTCCAATGCAGATGTAGACTGGGATAAGATCTCACTTAAGGCTTGTTGAAAGAGGAAGGTCTTTAGTAGACACCGAAAAGATAACAGAGATGGTGCCTGCCTAATATTTAAGGCGAGGAAATTCCAAAAGGTAAGTGCCACTACACACCCTATGTTGTGTGGAACGGACCTCCTGATAGGATGGTATCTACAAGAAGCCCTCACCTGCAGAGCACAGTGGTCAAATGGGTATATAAGGGGTAAGACGGTCTTTCAGGTATCCTGGTCCAAGCTGTATAGGGCTTTGTATAGCAAAACCAGAACGTTGAACTTGGCCCAATAGCCAATGGGCAGCCAGTGCAATTCTTTCAACAATGAGGTGAAGTGTTGGCAATACACTGCCCCCGTAAGCAGTTGTGCTGCCGCTTATTATTATCAATCAATCAATTAATTAGTTAAATGTGTTAGTGTGCACATTAAATGTGTAAAAGAGACAGTTAATAAACAGTAAAAGTTATATATATGATCCAGGGTTGGTGATAGGTAGCTTAAGCACAGCTCTCACTAACAGTCTGCACAAATTAGGAGGTTGGCAAAATGGTACAACAGGAGGCCTGCTGATGGCTCTAGCAAGATGTTCAGAGTTTGCCAGCAATGGGTAGCTCTCCCTGATTGCTTGGTGATAGTTAGGAGATGCTAGATGGAAATCTACCACAAATGAATAAAAAAGAAGTATATAAGGCTGTGGAGAAACCCTTCTTAGGGAGGCTACACAACAGAAGCCCTCCAAAAGCTTTCCAAAGTTAAGAAGCAAATAAATGCCTGGGAGAAGAGAAATGTTTTTGCCTGCTGCCTAAAGATGGATAATGATGGTGCCAGGCATACTTCCCTGGGGGGAGTGTTCCACGAATGGGGGTCGCCACTTACACCTGTTCTTGTTTTGCCACTCTCCACACCTCCTTCAGAGGGGGCACATGAAGAAGGGCCTCCGATGCCGAGCAAAGGGTCTGGATTGGTACATATAGGGAGAGGTGGTCCTTGAGGTACTGGGGTCCTGAGCTGCATAAAGCTTTACAGGTCAAAACTAGCACTTTGAATTGATTCTGGAAGCTAATTTTGCACCAGTTTCAGCTTCCAGGCCAACCTCAAGGGCAGCCACACATAGAGCACTCTACAGTAATCTAGACTAGAGATTACCAGTGCATGGACAACAGTGGTCAGGCTATCCCAGTCCAGAAATGACTGCAGCTGTCTTACCTGCTGCAGCTGGTAAAAGGAACTCCTAGACACTTATTTTTTAAAAGTTGTGGTTATAAATTTTCCAGCTCAGATCTCTAGGAGAAAGGAGTTCCACAACTGCGGGATGCCAAGAATTCACCCTCTATGGACTATATCCAGTATTTTCTATGTGCTAGCACACATGCTCTTGCACTAGCAAATAGGCGAGTTTTAATGTTGCACAGCAGAGGAATCGAATGCTAGCAGAAACAAATTGCACAACTAAGTTAGCAGCAACCTGCTTATGCATTCTCTTGCAGATCTTGGAAAAGTTACTTTTTTGAACTACAGCTCCCATCAGCCCAATCCAGTGGCCATGCTGGCTGGGGCTGATGGGAGTTGTAGTTCAAAAAAGTAACTTTTCCAAGCTCTGCTCTTGTGCAACAACATTTCAATGTGCAATAGATTTCACCAGCAGAACAAGTATACAGCTAACTTAGTGCTTCATTGGCAGAGCTTGGAAAAGTTACTTTTTTGGACTACAACTCCCATCAGCCCTAGGCAACATGGCCACTGGATTAGGCTGATGGGAGCTGTAGTTCAAAAAAGTAACTTTTCCAAGCTCTGTTCATTGGATACACCCCAATATGTTTGGGCCATGGCTTAGTGGTGAAGTATGTGCTTTGCATGGGAAAGGTCCCAGTTCCAGTCCCCAGTATCTCCAGGTAGGCCTAGAATGTCCCATCTGAAACTCTGGAAAACTACTGACAGTGAGTGTAGACAATATTGAGCTAGATGGACCAGTGATCTGACTTGGTATTTAGGTGCATTTCTACTAATGAAGACAAATAGTTTTCCCTGCATTTTTGTTGTTGTTAGAGAACTGCACTGCAAAAATTGATAAAGTGCAAAGTTTGAAGAATAGCTGTGTTTCACTTTGCACATTGGTTTGGGAAGTGTGAATCAGATAGGTTTGCATTAAAATGCAAACTGAATAAATTCATCCTCCATCCCAACCTCTGTAAACCCATAGGCCACCAGCCAAGGGGTCATGCACAAGACTCCCAGCACCACCTTCTGAGACCTACCTACAAAGTATGACCAGAGCCATTGCAAAATGGCCCACCTCCCAGGCTTATCCCACCAAGGCAGCTCAGAGTGAGAAACAGAGAGGCTCTTCCAAGTTCCAAGTGTCTGACCCCATTTCATATTTTATACATATTTGTACAATTTATTCATATTTGTATACATTTTGTGGTTAGCTTCCTGGAATCTTTCTGCCAGAAAGGAATGACAAAATAGAAATTGTAAAAATAAATCTGTATCTCAAACTTCCAAATAATCAAATATTGAGTGGCAACCAAAACCTTTTAAAAAATGCAAATGTTTACTGCCAAAACCCATAGACTATTTGGATATTTTGTTATATTCTTCAGCTTCCTAGAGTGTCCAGATGATGGTCCCACCTAAGTACCACCTGCCTCATCCAACATGCATACAAGGGTGTAAAAAGCTGGAGTGCTTCATTGGAAGAATATTAGGATGCACTCCATAGTGACATGGGGCCATCCCACGGAGAAGCAGTTCCTTCATTATACAAATGAAGCAAAGATGGGGATATGGGATGTATACTAGGCAAACTAAATACAAAGGTGTGTATTAGGACAAATTTGCATTAAAATGCAGATTAATTTTCATAGAATCATAGAATCGTAGAGTTGGAAGGGGCCTATAAGGCCATCGAGTCCAATCCCTTGTTTAATGCAGGAATCCAACTTAACCATACCCAACAGGTGGCTGTCCAGCTGCCTCTTGAGTGCCTCCAGCATTGGACAGCCCACCATCTCCATAGGGAATTGGTTCCATTGTCATGAGGACTTTTTTTTTAAAAAAAATGATACTGATGTGGAAGTGTGAAGAACCAGACAGAAGGTTGGAAGAATGAGAAACAGAGACAGGATAGACAAAAGAAAGTCCTTCTTTACACTGCACATAGTTAAACTATGGAATTTGTTCCCACAAGAGGCAGTAACTGCCACCAACCTGGATTGCTTTAAAACAGGATTAGACAAATGATCCATCAGGCTCTTCTTATGTTCCTATGTTCAAAATTAAAAGACGCACCCATCCTTATTCATAAATCTGTTCCATCCCATGCCCATATTAATCTGTAAATAGTTAGTTTTTTAAAAAATCTGCACAGAAATCCCTATTTTATCTCTATGTATGCATTCCCACACATATTTTATCCTGTTTTTACACATTTGGGTATGCTTCCTGAGCCAAGAACTATATCTCAACATTCAGAAAAGTATGAAATCTGAGGGATAGTTTCTTTCTCATCTGTGCATTGATCTGGGAGATGTAAATTAGGCCAGCTCACCTAAAAATACAGACCAAGCTAGATTCTCCTCCAGCCATAACTGTAGAGAACTGGTATTGCGGATCTGCCAAGCCTTGAGAATAGAAAACAGAAGAGTCCTTGGAACCAGGGCCCAAGGGGATCCAGCCATCTCAGAAAAAGGAGATGGGTGTGTGTCAAGTTATACTTTCCCAGTAGTTCCACTATGTGCTGCCGGCAGCAAGAGCAAGAGCATGCCTTGCAGCAGGGAAATGGGGAACCTTTTTTAGCCTAAGGGCTGCATCCCTCTCCAGGGGCCAGATGCCAATGATGGGTGGGGCCAGAGGCAACAGTGGGACAGAGCAATGAATGTGAATTTTACCATTGGACAGTAGCTGGTTTCTACTTACGCTCACCACATCCCTCTCTATCCTCCATCCTGGCAAGATGGAAGCATTACCAGCATTCAGGGACATATTTTAGCCTGGCAAAAAATACTCAAGAAGGATGCAAAGCAGGGCAAGTGAGGGGTGTGGTATTGGGAGAGGTGGCATGACTGCAGAGAGGTGTGACTTGGGGGGAGTCTGGAGGGCCAGATAGAAAGGCCTGGAAGGCTGCATTTGGCCTCTGGGCTTGAGTTTCCCCATCCCTGCTTTACACCTATTAAGGAGTTTTGTAGCTGCAGCAGTTAGATGGAAGGAAAATGAAGGAGGACTTTCTCTAAACATAGGGGTGGCTGACTTTCCTAATGTGTAGGGATATGAAGACCTCTCCCCCTAAGAACCTGACAATGATTTAATCAAAACTCTATTTTTTCTTCCTTTGAGAGTTCTCAGCTTCTTTGTCTGAGCACAAACTTTTCTCAAACAAGCAGTAGTGGCTGGTGGCTCCATGTCAGTGGGGCAGTGGAATCTGCTCTGGATTTTAGTCTGAACCTTCAAGAAGTTGTCCAAGGAAGTTTGGACTAAAACCTGGAACGGATTCCATTTCCTCACTGACATAGACCAATCAGCCACCACTGCAAACTGGCCCAGAAACGTTGCTTTAGTGGGCAACTCTATGTACACTTACTCAGAAGTAAGCTCTACTGTGCTCGATCAGACTCCCTCCTAGGAAAATGTGCACAGGAGCATTGCCTTAAAATGATTCATTGCAATTCACTGCTCTTCCTCTATTTAGTCCTCTTCTTTTTGATGAATATTAAAGCAACTCCTTGTTTATTGTTTTTTTAAAAAAACAAAAAATCATTAGCTTTATTTACTTCCTAGCTATTGCATCAGCATTATTGATGTTTTGCCAGTTAACTAACCTCTGCTCTGCTTCAGCCAATGACTTAGATGTGGCTAAGTGCCCAGTTTGGGCAGCTTTTCAATTTAAAAAATTGAGAGATGTCTACATAGTTGGTGTGTATCATGATTTTCAATTTTAAACATTTTTTCTCATTAAAATAATTGTAATGTTTAGCATTTATACCATATTATGGAGAAAACCGAATTCTTTTTCTTCCCCACAAAAGCTCCTGGACCTTAAATCTGGCAGGCTTAATCTACTCTGGAAATTGAAATGTGCCTTCTAATTTCATCTGCTACTGCAAAAAAAAAAAAATTTTATACAGCCACTTTTAGATCCCCCATTATAGTAATGGGGACACAAAGCTTCATTTTGGAAATGGGCAGAACACAGAGTGACTCAGAAATAGATCCGTTTTTTAAAAAAGAAACAGTTACAGATATAAGGCAATTCTTGGGACCTCTAATAAGTATTCATTATATGCATAGTATAATGTATATATTATTTATATAATGCATTTTATGCATTATGGCTTTTGTTTTTCTGAACGTAAGGATTTTTTAGCTCCCTCCCTGCCTCCTCCTGTCCACTCCAAACTCCAGGAGGTGGCATCATAAAATCATAGAATAGTAATTGGAAGGGGCCTATAAGGCCATCAAGTCCAACCCCCTGCTCAATGCAGGAATCCAAATCAAAGCATCCAGTGCACTCCTTCCCAGTCGCAGGTCAGTCCTGCTTACTGCAGTCCAGATGCTAAGGGCTGGTTTCAGATCTTCAGACTCAGTCAAAGAGTAAAGCAATCAGGTCTGTTTTAATTCCAAAATTATTTATCTGTTAATGATATGTGTGTGATAATGTTTTCCACTTCGGAGCAAAAATGCAAACCTAGCACCAAACTGCATTTCCCCCTCCCCTGTGAAATTGTTTGTGTTTTATATACATTAGCCAATAGATCCTGTTGCTTGGAGACAAACAGAGACAATGGTTAGCTAATCACAGTAGAAGAACAAAATTAGGTAGTCACAGAAACAACGGAACACCATGCATTCTCCCCATGGAATGTATGTGTATATTGACAGAATAACACGTGTGTGACTTGCTCTTTTGTGTGTATGTATGTGTTATTTTTGAGGTGTGTGTGTGTAATTCCCAGACTTTCTTAAATAAAACGTTAAATGAGGAGCTAACAGAAATACTGTTGTACTTTTATATGTGAGGTAGAAACAATAACAGGAGCTAACAATATGCATATTGAGATCCATTTGAAAGAGATTTCTCAAACATCCTTAGCTGTGAAGCACATACCTCATACACAGCAACTCCTAACTCTGCAATTCAGATGTGGCAGTTCCAGTCTAAATTTATCCTGAGTCACTTGTTTTCAATTTAATAAGCAATTTTATTCCTGTAGGAATATGTATAAAGAGTATAAATACATACTTGAAGTGGGGCCAGAAACTTTGCCTAAGGATCAGGAGAAAGTGAGAAATACACTAAAGCCTAAAACAGAGCAAAATGGGAGCTGATTCTAAGCTGCCGAAAGCTAGTTTTCTCTAACGTTCCAAAACCTAACGCATGCTGTCTCTTTTTCAACGTAAAGTCCACTTTTTGGAACTGGTGGGCAAAATTGCCCCACAGATCCTCAGTATTGATGACATTCTTGATATCAAGTATTTATTCTATGATTATCAGTTTGCTCGATCTGTGGTAACATTCGGGAGCTGGGCAATTGCGAAGTCGTTATACGAGGAAAAAAATTAATTCCATTATGTGGGACTGTTAATAAGCAGGTTATTTGAGAACCAAATCCCCATTGATCTATTCCACAAAGAGCCAGGTTTCACTAAAAAAGATAATGGGACCAGCAGGCTCATCAACTTGGAAGAGTCTCAGCATAATGATTATTGCAAGAGCTCCAGACACAGTGCAAAATGGTTATCTCATCAAACATCTTACAAGCCCAAAATCAGTCTGATTTTGGAAGAAAAGGAACTCCTAAATTCATTCTTATCCTTGCCATCACAGTCTTAGGAGGAAATAATTGCCAGACTCATGTTCTTAAGAGATACTCTCACCCATTCCATGCTGCTGGATAAAGATGCGAAGCCCCAGAGATGGGACACTGAGACAACCTGCTGTCAAGTAAGAGCAGATTCCAGGAAACGCGAGGTGGAGAACTGTCAACAAAAGTCGAACAATAGTTCTGGAGAGATCCTCTCTCCCCCTAAGCAATATAATTTCAACGCCCCTGTGAACTGTCAAAAAAAGTCGAACAATAGATCTGGAGAGACCCTCTTCCCCCCTAAGGAATATAATTTCAATGCCCCGGTGAGGGCCTCAGTGACTAGCACAGAATGGCTACAAACTAGGTACCCTGACCCTGAGGAATTGGGATATGCATCTACAATGATACCATCAAATGTAACAGATAAAAAGATGCTTGTTAAGCCCCCAGTAGGAATTGGCTCTGTGTTGGTGGACAAGGCTGGGGAGCTGAACCAGATCATGGAGTTAAACTGACAAGCACCTCATCAAGATGACTCCTTAACTAGAACTCTTAAATGTCATCCAGATGTCTGCCCATGGGGTAATTGGAAAGCTACAGATATAGTAAGTGACCAGATTAAAATTCTTACATGGAACATAGCTGGATGGGCCCCCAAGCAAAATCGCCCTGAGATTCTGGACTTTTTAAGAGACTATGATCTGATCTTTATCCAGGAAACCTGGTCTACTAAATTTTTTTACCTGAATGGATTCTCGGTAATTGACTTATTGGCCAAGCCTAGCAAAGGAAAAGGTAGACCTAAGGCAGGCTTGCAATATTGATATCTACTTCCCTCCAATCAAATATTAAGTGGCTTGGCCCATGTGGGAACATTGCAGTAGCTGGCTTACTGGAGTTCAGAACTATGTCTTTTTTGCTGATTAATGTTTATATCCCCCCTTTCCCTTCAAAGAATGGTATAAAACAGGCCTGGGATGATTTGGAGAAATATATAATAGATCTAGAATCTACATACCCCAGAGCATATTTAATTATAATGGGAGACTTTAATGCAAGAATTGGCCCTAATAATAATATACTTTTTTCATCTGGTCTACGGGGGGTAGCTGACATTGAAAATTATATTTTTAAATATGACAGGAGTTCTAAGGATCTTAAGGTGAATTACGGTGGAATATGCCTGACGCAAATGGTGGGCCGCTTTGATCTTTTGATCTTGAGTGGACATATAAATGTTGACAACTGCAGAATTCACTTATGTGTCTGGCCATGGAAGTAGTGTGGTTGATTATGTACTGATTTCTCAACCCGTCTACTTGGATTACTAACTTTACAGTAGGTGACAGGCTTGACAGTGATCACTTGCCTCTTAATTTTACTCTGTTATTACCTGCTGTAGGCCATTTGGATGTTAAATTTCAGTACCAGGATAAATTCCTTTGCCTTAGACATAAGAGGATCTACTGGTCAGAAGAGGTTTTTAATAAGGTTGCTTGCTTTCTTGGTTCTTCCCAGGGGAAGGACTTCAAAATCCGTATTTCAGGAGCTAATGAAGTCACCTCTGTTCTAAACGATTATTCACTACTGATTTCAGCCCTGAATACTGTCTTAAAGCCAAAAACACATCATCTAAGACCTTTAACAAAACAGAGTGCTCCCAGATGGTTTGACAGGGACTGCTTTGCAGTCAAGAAGCAACTGAGAAGGGTGTATAATCAATATAGAAAGGATAATTCCAATGTTTTATCCCAAGAATACTATACTATTAAAAAAAAAGTATAAACAACTTCTAGCTAACAAAAAAAGACAAGCAACTCAAAATGGGCGGAAGGCTCTGATAAATTCCTCTATAAATAATTCAAAACTTTTTTGGTCCCTAGTCACTGATGCTTTAGGTTCCTCCAGCTCAGTTTGTTGTAATATCTCCTCTGATATCTGGGAACATCACTTTTCTGAACTGTTCGTGGACACAAGAGAGTAATGACTGATACTCTATCCACTGTAGATCTAAATGTTTTTCCACCCTGGCCTCCTGTAACGCAATCAGAGATAAAGTCCCTGATTAGTTGCCTCAAGTCTGGTAATGCGCCGGGAATTGATGCTATACCCCCTGAACTGCTGAAGGCCCATAAAGATTGGTGGGGGCCCCACTGGCGAATATTTACGCAGATTAACAATTCTGGTAAATTTCCTCTGGTCTGGCTTGAGGCCATTGTGATACCAGTCTTTAAGAAAGGGGACAGAGATGACCCCTTAAACTATAGACCTATTAGTTTACTATCAGTAGTGGGAAAGCTGTATGCCAGCTATTTAAACACAAAATTGGTCTCCTGGCTAGAGGATGATATTTTGGGTAAGGAACAGGCAGGCTTTAGAAAGGGCAGATCTACGATTGATCACTGTATAGTGCTAAACCATCTAGCAGAGAAATATATGAGCTCCTTTGGAAATGGCCTGTCTGTTGCCTTTATAGATCTTAAATCCGCCTTTGACTCTATCCCAAGAGACAAATTATGGGCTGAACTATCCCAGTCAACTATGGACAAGAGACTGCTTTATCTTATTAAATGCCTCTACCAATGTACAATGCTCTGTGTAAGATGTGGAGTAGATGGAAGTCTGACAAAATCTATTCCTGCTACCAAAGGGGTTCGGCAGGGATGTATATTAGCCCCTATGTTATTCAATCTTTTTAAAAATGATCTGAGCAAAAGCTGCCTAGCCGCAGATTTTCACCCATCTAAAGTGGCTGAGACTAAATGTCCATTACTGCTATACGCTGATGATGCTGTTCTCATGTCTTTGTCAAAAATAGGCCCGAAATGCCTATTACGTGCCTTTATGACCTACTGCAATGACAACTTATATTTAGTAAAACAAAAATTATGGTCTTCTCATGGCGTACATCAATGAATAAATGGATAGTTAATGGACAGGGTATAGACCAAGTTAAGCAGTACAGATATCTGGGGGTTATGTTTTACTCCACACTTTCTTGGACTACCCATATACGTTCTGCATTCCAGACAGCACAGAACACCTCTAAGGCCATCCTTTGTTTTTTCCCCCACTAAGGGTAGTCAGTATATATCCACTGCTATCCAGGTATTTAAGTCTAAAATCCTTCCTCAATTTCTGTATGGAGTTCCAATCTGGGTCCAGGGCTTTAATTCTAAAGTTGAAACTGTCATTTCAAACTTCTTAAGATCAATTTTTGGAATGCCAAGGTGTGTCTCAGCTGCAGGCCTCCGACTTGAGGCCGCCCTAACATCTACTGAATGCACTGCTTGGTCCTTAGCCTTCAGATACTGGATTAAAGTGGCTTATGCGGGCCCCTCCCTAGGATACTTAAACCTTCTCTGGAAGGATGCTATCATTAGCTCATGGTCTAAAATCTCTCTTGATAAACTGAATTTGCTAGGTTTCTCATTGGATTTTCTTTCCGCACTAGAGTTTGAGATGGCAAACACGTTATTGAAAAATGGATTAAGAATACCAACTTCCAATACTCTATGTCAAATGCTTGTAAAACCTGCTCACCTTTGCACTTAAATCTGAGCTTTGAATTTCCTAAACATGCTGCATATTTGGATAACTTGACCATCCCAAAATATCGCCATGCTTTCTCCAGAGCTAGATTTAACTGTCTTCCCTCAGCAATATTAGAAAGTCGTTATCAAGGTGTGCCTTATGAAAATCGGTGATGTGCCTGTAGGAATGCTGATGTTGAATCACTGGCCCACGTCTTTTTTGTCTGTAACTTCTATAAGGATGAACGTACTAGATTTCTACACCCTATTATGGTGGGGACTTCCAGTTTAGCTTCTCTTCCGGTAAGACACATCTCTTACTTGCTCCCGTTCTTTTTGGCTTTTTGGTTGCTTTCTCTTAAACCTCTAATCCGATTTAACATCTTATGGTGAGCCTCCTAATCGGCACTTGGTGCTGAGAACACTGCAAGTGAAGTAAAGTGACTTTATCTATAATCGTGTCACTTTCCTGTCCTTCCCTGATGCGCTAGATATAGTTAAACGGATGCCACCATTAATCTTCGAGCCGGTTTTTACTGTTTTATTATTTTACAATTTTACAGCCCCACCAGCAGCAGTTTTATTGCCTTAGTTGCAGCAGTAACTCAATTAACTACTCTGCTGCTTTGCCATTCACATCATTAGTCAAAACTTTCTCTGGAAACTACATACTCCTTAATTAAACTTTCTCCGAGTGCTGTGACATACAAATGGTAATGACAAGGAGAAATTATCAGCAGATGGGTCTCTCCCTCGAGGACAATGTATCCAGGAGATCCGTGCAGCCCAAAATTACAAGTTTCTTCCCATTGGTTGATGATTTAACCCATTCAGACCATCAGTCTTTGTTAAGACCTCAATCATCTTCTCTGAGAGCTAATTTGCATGATTGGACATTAGACCATCAGCTCCCTGTCAAACCTTCTTTGAACCACCCCGCTACCAAGAATCTTGCGAAGGAGCTCCAGGATGCTGGATTTAACAACTCATTAAACTCTTTTAATGATACTTCGCTATCAACTCTTCTGACCATTGACTCTTATCAATCATCTAAGGGTCAGTTATTGCCCTCCCCTGTCAAGAGGAAGGAACAGCCTCTCTCTGTTTTGGCTTCTGACTCAGCTGAACACTCTCTACTGCTTGATGAATTAAAACTTGTTAAAGTTTACATTTCAGAAACAAATCAGCTACTTATCACAGTGGTGCAGGTGCTCCGGTCACTCTTACCTTCTTCTCAGGAACCCTTAAATGAGCCCACAAAAGATTTGGGTAAGAACACGAAAAGATCAAAGAGAACCTTGTACTACACAAAGAATGCCAAGAAATAAAAAAACATTAAAAACCCAAAAACTAACTTTTCCAACAAGATGCATTTTAAACCCCTGTTCAAACTCCTTGAATCTCAAAAAACGAGGATAAGTTCAAAGCAACCTGGTAGTATAATCAACAAAAAGTGCTGTGCCTCAGAATTGGATGACTCTGTACCTAAAATGCCTTCTCGGTCTTTTAACCCTCCGCGTGAGGCGGAAGTGATTAACCTCCCATCCATGAGTGACCTTCAATCCACTTTGACGGCTATTAACCACAATTCTTTGATCCCCTGGAAACTGGTACTACAAGCAGATAAGTTGGCAATCTCTTATAAAGGCAAATCTACTGACTGTTGGCTATCGTTCCCAAGCATTGCATTTCTGGACAATTGTATTAGTAAAATCATGTCTGCTTTTCGGCGAATGAGTTTTATAAGAACTATGAAAATTTTGTCTCACTCTCCTCATGAATGGTGACTGATCATTACATGCCACTCGCGAGTTATGGCGAACCAAATTTTCCGTATAAGGAATTCTCTGCACAAATTTGGTTTCTCAGTGCAGAGATTCTACTTAAATGTATCTCCTCCTACTCCGATTGCAACTTCTTCCATGCAGACCAGGCACTATAATACTACCTCGCCAACGAACATCTCAAGCACCTCTGATAGTTCACCGTCCTTGTCTGATTCTTCCTCCACGGTAAACAGCTACCAGGAACAGGCGGACTCCATACAATTTCCTGCGGCTTCTTTCCAAGAAATGGAACCTGAAGAAAGTCAACTTGCGGAACTGTATCTTACACTTCCTGAGACAAAAAGAGTGACTCTTATAAACAGGCTCCATCAATTGATTTTTCGACAAGTCCTCGCCTTTGGT
Source organism: Rhineura floridana (assembly GCF_030035675.1). NCBI lineage: Eukaryota > Metazoa > Chordata > Lepidosauria > Squamata > Rhineuridae > Rhineura > Rhineura floridana. Next base: position 31,488,866 of record NC_084493.1, read on the forward strand.
CAAACCTTCATCGGAAAAGATCGTATCTCCCACGATAGATGCTACCGTCCCATCTTATCAATGTTCTTTGGCTAGAAGCAATACGGACTATACAGCAAACAGCCCTTTTCAGGTCGAGCGATGTGCCAGAGCAAGATTCTTGTCTCCAGAGGAACTTGGTTCTCCCAATAGTCAAAGGAATTCCTTATCTCTACAAATCGACTCCTTTCCAAAGCAAAAACATTGTATCAACAATGGAGCAATTTATAGAGATGACGCTGGCTATCTAAACTCAATTACTGAACTCAATTGACAATGCTACTCTATACCAAATTGTGTTTACCCAATCTCCTCTGATGCCCCTATTCCTTATTGTAACGTCCCCACTTTGTCCATCTCAGCTAAGTATCTCCTTCATTTTCTTTCGTGGAATATTGCAGGATGGAATTCTAAGTTAACAGATTATGAGTGGATTTCGTCTCTTCATAGTTATGATATTATTTTTGTTCAGGAAACTTGGATCACTCATGAACCCTTTTTAAATGGTTTTATTTCTTTACACCTCCCTGCAACACCTTCAATGAACGGCAGAGCAAAAGGGGGTTTAGGGATTTTCATTTCGACCTCCCTGAATATTAAAGTATCCCCTATCCAGCTTTTGGAAGCCCTGGTGATGGAGCTCTAATGGAAACCGATGCTCTTTCTATACTGCTTGTTAATGTTTATATGCCCCCCCTAACGGCTCGTGCTTCTATAGAATCTAATTGGGAATTGCTGGACCAGTATATTTTTGAACTTGAGAACTCCTACCCTAATGCAAAATTAATAATTATGGGAGATTTTAATGCAAGGATCGGCCCCAATAATGATGCATTGCTTTCCTCAAAACAATGGCGTGGTGAGGAATGTGATCATTCAGCTTTCCCTTACAGCAGGAAATCGAAAGATCTGAAGATCAACAGTGGAGGAATCTGTTTAGCTCGTTTTGTAGCCAGTCATCATCTGATTATTCTGAATGGTCTTGAGCAAGTTGATGACTGTGCAGAGTATACGTATATTTCTAATCTTGGAAGCAGTGCAATTGATTACGCATTAACCTCTCACACTCTAATTAACCTGATAGAAAAATTTGCCATTGGAACAAAATTAAATAGCAATCATCTTCCTCTCAACTTTTCTTGTTACACTCTTGAGAAGATGCGCTTATCTCACAATTACAATTCTTTTTTTTTATATATATAATTTTTATTCAAATTTTTCCAAAAACAAACAAAACAAAGTCAAAAAAACATAACAATACAACAACAAAAAATGAAAATAAAATAGTTGACTTCCGATTTGTCACAGATCAGCTATAAGTATATAATATACATCAAACCTGTCCCTTAATATATACATACAGAATCCCTTTTCTCCATAGGCTGTCTTAATTAATCGTCAAATCCCAGTATCATCATTTTATTTTGATCTTTCAACAAAAAGTCCAAGAGAGGCTTCCATTCCTTAAGAAATGTATCCGTCGATTTTTCTCTAAGTAAACATGTCAATTTATCCATTTCTACTAAGTCCATTAATTTCAATAGCCATTCTTCCATTGTTGGTGTTGATTCCATTTTCCACTTTTGTGCATATAATAATCTTGCTGCCGTAATCATATATAATATTATTCTTCCATATTTCTTTTCTATTTGTTTATCCATAAAACCCAATAAAAAAAATTCTGGTTTTGACTGAATATTTATCTTTAAAATTTTTTGCATCTTCCTACCTATCTGTGCCCAAAATGATTTTGCCTTTTTACATAACCACCACATATGATAAAATGATCCTTCTTGTTGTTTACATTTCCAACAAACATTAGAAACATTACTATACATTTTTGACAACTTTTCTGGAGTCATGTACCAACGGTACATCATTTTATAAAAATTTTCTTTAAGATTATAGCATAGTGTAAATTTCAAACCTTTTTTCCACATATTTTCCCATTGATCCATTTGTATATTATAACCAAAATTTTTTGCCCACTTTACCATACACTCTTTTACTTGTTCTTCCTCCATATCCATTTTCAATAAGAGTTTATACATTTTCACAATTATATTTTCATCATTTGTACACAGTCCTATTTCAAAATCAGATTTACTTATTTCAAACCCATACATTTTCTTGTCCATTTTATATCTTTCTAACAATTGTAAATAGGCAAACCATTGAAAACTATATCCTTCCTTTGTCAGTTGTTCTCTCTCTTTCATTGTATATTCTCCATGTACATTTTCTAATAGTTCTTGATAAGTTAACCATTTCTCTTTTCCAGCCATTTCTCTTCTATAAAACGCTTCTTGACTTGAGACACATAATGGTATTTTCGAATAAAACCTTGGTTTATATCTATTCCATATTTTCAACAGAGGACGTCTTATAAAATGATTGTTAAAGTCTACATTTACTTTTACTTTGTCATACCATAGATATCCATGCCATCCCCACTTCAAATTATGGCCCTCCAAATCCAATAGTCTTTTATTCCTCAATAAGATCCATTCCTTTATCCAGACTAGACAGCAGGCAGCAAAATAAAGTCTCAGATTTGGTAATCCCAGTCCTCCTCTTTCTTTGGCATCTTGTAGTAATTTAAATTTGACTCTTGGTTTTTTTCCTTGCCATACAAATTTAGAGATATCTTTTTGCCATTGTTTAAAAGGTAAATCAGAGGACATTACAGGTATTGTTTGAAACAAAAACATCATTCTTGGTAATACATTCATTTTTATCACAGATATTCTACCCATTAATGACAGTTGTAGTTTATCCCATCTTAGCAAGTCTTTCTTTATCTCTGTCCATAATTTTTCATAATTATTATGAAACAACTTTGAATTTTTATTTGTCATAATGATACCTAAATATTTCAACTTTTTCTCTATTGTAAAATCTGTCTTGTCCATTAACTCTTTCTGTTCCCTTAAAGTTAAATTTTTCACCAACATCTTTGTTTTTTTATTGTTGATCTTAAATCCTGCTAACGGTCCAAATTCTTTTAATTTGTCCATCAATACATTAATTCCTTCCAAAGGATTTTCTAGTACAATTATCAAATCATCAGCAAATGCTCTCAATTTATATTCTTCTTTTTTTATCTTTAATCCCGAAATTCTTTTATCTTGCCTTATATCTCTAAGCAGCACTTCTAAGACCAGAATAAATAAAAGAGGAGATAAAGGACATCCCTGTCTTGTACCCTTTTGTATTTCACATGAATCCGTTAAATCTCCGTTAACAATTATCTGAGCCTTCTGAGATGTATAAATCGATCTAATCCATTTTATAAAATTGTCTCCAAAATCCATTTGCTCCAAAACCTGAAACATAAATTTCCAATTCAAATTATCAAATGCTTTTTCAGCATCTAAAAAAATCAAAGCTGCTTGTTTATCATTTCGTTGTTCTAAATATTCCAAGACATTCAAGACATTTCTGACGTTGTCACGTAATTGTCTTTTAGGTAAAAACCCTGATTGATCTTCCTGAATAAATTGTTGCAATATTATTTTCAATCTTTCTGCCAAGATCATTGTAAAAATTTTATAGTCATTATTCAATAGAGATATTGGTCGATAATTTTTTGTTTTAGTTAAATCTTGCTCCTCTTTAGGTATTAATGTTATATTAGCATTTTTCCAATTATCCGGTATCTTTCCCTCTTGCAGAATAAGATTCATTGTAGACTGTAAAGGTAGTAAGAGTTCTTCCTCCAAACATTTATAATACATTGCAGATAACCCATCTGATCCTGGTGCCTTTCCTAATTTAATTTTGTTTATAGCTTCAGATATCTCTCTTAACGTAATAGGGCCATTAATAGCTTGTCTCTGAAAGTCTGTAATTTTAGGCAAATTCTGTTTAGATATATACTCTTCTATTTTTTCAGATGGAATTTCCTGACATTTGTACAATGTTGAATAATATTGATGAAAAATCTTTTTAATTTTTACATTATCTGTCAACGTCTCATCTCCTTCTTGTATCTTTAAAATGATATTTTTTTGACATTCTTTTCTTAATTTATATGCTAACCATTTCCCAGGTTTATTTGCAAATTCAAAAGTCCTTTGTTTAGCAAAATTTAGTTTTCTTTCAATTTCTCTGTCAGCATTGATACTTGCTTCTGTAACATTTTGATTTGATTTACAATAGAAACTTTAGTTGGATTCTTTTTCAATTCTTCCTCTTTTTGTTTTATTTCTTCCAAAATTAATTGCATTTTCTGTTGTTTCTTTTTTTTTAATTCAGAGTTACATTTAATAAGATATCCCCTCATAAATGCCTTACTTGTATCCCAAACAATATTTTCACTTGTTCCTTTATGTAAATTATGTTCAAAAAACTCTTTTAATTTCTTCTTACATTCTTGTACTACTTTGTCATTCTGTAATAAAGATTCATTTAGTCTCCATCTAAATCCAAGATTTTTCTTTTTTAAAGTTAATATCACAGGGTTATGATCCGAAAAAGTTTTTGGTAATATATCCATTTTAAAAGTGTCCTTCGCTAAAATTTTAGACATCCAGATCATATCAATCCTCGAGAATGTTTTGTGTCTTTCTGAAAAATAAGTAAATTCCTTTGCATTATCATTTATATATCTCCAGGTATCCACCAATTCTAAATGTTCCATCAGTTCAAAGCAAATCTTCGGTAATTTACCCTGTGTCTCTTTGATATTTTTTTCAGAAAGCCTATCAATTTTTGGTGAGATTACCCCATTCCAATCACCCATAACGCACCAATGGTCATATGAAAACTCTGACAATTTTTCCATAAGTCCTGTGTAAAACCTTGTTTTATCTTCATTGGGGGCATAGATACCCACTATCAAAATGTTTGTACCCTGTAGAGTAATTTCGACCCCCACAAATCTACCACTATCATCCAGTAATACCAATTTAGGAAGCAATTGTGGGTTAATGTAGAGAACAACTCCATTTTTTTTTTTTGGTCCAGCCGAAATAAATTCTTCACCCAAATTTTTACAAATCAAATATTTGGAATCTTTCTTCTTAATATGAGTTTCTTGTAAACAAATTATATCCAATTTTAATTTTTTCAAATAGTGAAACACTTTCTTTCTCTTCTGCGCCGTATTAGCTCCATTTATATTCCAAGTTAGATATTTGTAATCCATCTTTAAGCGTGTATTTTAAAATGTGCCTGATGCTCCTTTTAATCCATCATCTTCCTTTCCTTCCTCTGCATATCTTTGTTGACTTTGTTCCCCAGGAATTATATCCATATCTTTGAGTTTATCTTCATCCATATCTTTTGAAGCTTTTCTCAAGAAGTCCCTTGCTTTTTGAACAGTATTCAATCTATATTTCTGTTGTCTGAATGTAAAGATCACTCCTTCTGGAACATCCCATCTAAATTGAATTTTGCGTTGCTTAAGTTTCTCTGTAAGGAAAGCATATTCTTTTCTCTTATGTAAAAGTCTAATAGGAATTTCTTTCATCACCAGTATTTCCTTACCATCAATTTTAAAGGTATTTTTAAAGTGTTGCTGTAATACCATATCTCTGGTCGTCTTCTTTATAAAATGAACAAGCACATCTCTTGGAATTTTATTCATTGTTGCATATCTGGAATTAATTCTATACACTTTATCTATTTCAAATTCCATCCGATCTTCATTCAAATCCAGAAATTTTACTAGAGCATTAATAATTTTATCTCTGATGTCTTCACCTGTTTCCTCAGCAATTGTACGGAATCTCAAACAATGTTCTTTATTTTTCATTTCAATCACAGCCATATAGTCCAAGTTTTTTTCTAATTCCAGATTTAATATATCTGTTCTATTCTCCAAGATTTGTACCTTTTCTTTAATGTTTTTTGCATCCTCCTTTATTTGCCCATTTGTCCCTTTAATCTCATCCACTTGTGTTTTAATATAGTCTTTTATATCTGTCAATTCAGTTTTCATTTCCTGTTTTATATCATTAATCCCTTCCATTATTTTTTGAAACATATCTGGGGGTATAACCCTTTCCTGTGGATCAGTAGAACTTCTTCTTCACTCCTGGGTCTTAGTTGCTTTTTTAGTTGTCATTTTCAAGAAAAGCCTTTAATTTCTGATATTAATCACTGTTCCAAAACCTAGAGGCAGTCTATTTCTTTTTTTTTCCTCCACCAACAAAAAAGTTAATATTCCAGGCCTGTTATTGAAGTCCAGCCAGCACAGCACAGTTCTTATCTACATCCAAGAATGCAAAACAATTCTGGTTGCCAACACCAAACAATTAGTAACATATACGAGCAGCAGATTCGTCCAAAAAGAAATAGTCCAAAGAGAAAAATAGTCCAAAATATAATAATTACCTCTCATCCGTTTTTAAACTTTAAAACTCCAAATTCAGGCCAGCTTTTTGTCGTAAAAAAAGTATATAAGTTGTTTACATTTTCTTTCTTCCTTAATTATATTTAAAAGAGAAAAAGTATGACTCACCCAGGTTTCTCAGTTGCTGATTCATAAACAAATCCCTTTTATTGTAGTAATTTAAGCCAAATGATAAGATTTAGACAGAAGTAGGCTCGCTGGTTAAGAACGTTTTTTTTTAAGAAGAAGAAAAAAAACGCTTCGCTTTTTTCCAGTACAGCTTGCGTGGAAATCCTGACTCCGTCTTCAGCCGATCGGCATGCCTTCTTATCTCAGGGATTTCCTGATCAATTCCAGCCGCCGACAGCTCAACGAAGTTTTGTGGAAAATCTGATCGGTTCTCCTATACCTTGGAGAACATTTAAGCCAGTCCAAGATTCCTCTTGGCTGGCTTTTAACCTGAAAAAAGCTTCCTCTGAGGCAGAGCTCCCTCAGAGACAACCACCAGCCAGCACTCCTTCTGGGAAGTCCTCACAATTACAATTCTTCAGTAATTTTTTCTGCTTACCATAAGAGGTCCATCTGGACTTCTTCCTTAGCTTCCAGGATAGAAAAATATCTGACTTCTCCAAATACTATGGCCATTCGGTCTCATTTAATGAATTTTGATTCTTTAGATGAGCTCCTTAACACATACGATTCCTTATCCTCATCTCTTAATACTCTATTATCCCCACGGCAATCTAACCTCAATCCTAGTAAGATCGAGCGTCACAAATGGTTCGATAAGGACTGCCTTTCTTTAAAACGCCAGCTAAGGTCTATTTATTTAAATTATCACCAGCAACATTTGTGCCATCTCCCCCCAGTGTACTACTCAATTAAAAGAAAATATAAGGCAACTCTTGCATTTAAAAAGAACCTGGCACTCAAAGAAGAATGGAATAATCTTATTTGTGCATCAAGGTCCAAAAACTTGGTGAGTTTTTGGTCTATTATTTCGAAGTCTTTTAGACCATTACCCTTAGCTATGTATACTATCTCTTCTCAAACTTGGGAACGTTATTTTACGTCCTTATATCAGAATGTCCGTTCCAACGATTTAATTTCCTTTTCGCCCTCCGATCCCCTTAAGCTTCCCGTCTGGTTGCCTGTTACTCAAACCGAAATAAGGGACTTGATTGTAGGGCTAAAAATAGGCAAAGCGCCAGGTCCAGACAATATTCCCGCTGATCTCCTACAAAAATTCCAAGATTGGTGGGCTCCATTACTTGCCAAGTTGTTCACCAGATTTAATGAATTGGGACATTTCCCGACATCCTGGCAAGAAGCAATTTTCCATCTTTAAAAAAGGGAACAGAGATGATCCCTCTAACTACCGTCCTATTAGTCTTTTAGCAGTAATAGGAAAACTCTATGCTTCTTATTTGAAAATAAAACTTCAGTCCTGGATGGATGAACAAAACATTCTTGGCATGGAACAAGCAGGATTTAGAAAAGGTTTTTCTGCTCTAGATCACTGTCTTATCTTACATCACCTTGCGGGAAAATATAGCAAATACAAGGGTATCGGTTTGCATGTCGCCTTTATTGATTTAAAGGCCGCATTTGACTGTATACGCCATGGTCCAAATTATCTAAAACTACCATCGACAAAAAACTCCTTTTTTTGATTTATCAATTACACCAGCACACATCCCTTCGAGTTTGCTGTGGTAAGGATGGTGGTTTAACCAACCCCATCCCCACGTTTACAGGGGTGAGACAAGGCTGTATTTTAGCCCCTCTCCTTTTCAACCTATATTTAAATGATCTGAATGATCACTGTCTTTCCCATGATTTCCATATACCCAAGATTGCGGCTGAGCGCTGTCCATTGCTGCTATATGCCAATGATGCTGTGCTCCTGTCCTTTTTGAAGATTGGCCTTAAATGTATGATAAAGGCGTTCATGACCTATTGCAATGAGAACCAATTAACCATAAATTATGATAAAACTAAAATTCTAGTATTCTCAAAATGAAGAACCTTGCCAGTCTGGACAATTAATGGCCATCAAATTGCCCAAGTTGCCCAATATAAATACCTTGGTATTATCTTCCATTCTTCTCTGAACTGGTCGAATCATATAAGAGAGGCGGTAACGAGAGCAAGGTACTCTATAAAGAGTTTGCTTCATTTCTTCTATTATAAAGGGGGTCACTTTGTCCCAGCAATTATTAAGATATTTAAATATAAGATCATTCCCCAACTCTTATATGGAGTCCCTATTTGGATTCACTCTATGGACCCCACAATTGAAGCGGTCCTTTCTATCTTGTTACATTGTCTTCTAGGTCTCCCGAGATGCGCACCATCAGCGGCGCTTAGGCTAGAATGTGGGCTTATATCAATGGAATGCCAGGCTTGGTTAATGACTGTCAATTATTGGGTCAAAATTTCATCTAACTTTCCTCCAGGCCTTCTATCTCTATATTGGAAAGACACCTGCCCCTCCATTTGGAATAAAAAAAATAGAATTAAAACTGCTTATGGGTCTGTCCAAAGAATATTTAGTCTCTCATTTGCCAAGAGAAGCGTTAGTCTCAATTCGCTCCCACCTTAAGGACATTGATTACCAGACTTCAATTAGCAAGGCTTCGAAATCATGCTCCCCTCTGCACTTAAAATTAAATTTTGAATTTGGTAAGATTGCTCCTTATTTGTCTTTACTTACTGTTCCCAAATTACATCAAGCCTTTTCCAAAGCTAGGTTCAATTCTTTAAACTCTGCGATCCTTGAAGGGAGATTTAGGGGGGTTCCTTACAAACATCGAATCTGCCCTTGTGGCTCTGGTAATCTTGAAACCCTCCATCACTGTTTACTTTTCTGTCCCCTATATTCCCAGATTCATAACAAGTTTCTCAAACCCATAATGCTGAATCTGCAATACAAACATAAACCTCCCGACACCATGGTTGCTTATATTCTTTCTGGCTTAGATAAAGGAATCACCATCCGAGTTGCCAAGTTTGTCTATGTGGCCCAGCTGATACGTGCTTCCATCTAATGTTGACAAAATGTAATGTTTTACCCAATTTGAGTTTTGTATATTACCTATGTATCACAGATTTTATCCTTTTTTTCCCCCTTCTTCTTTTTAACCTGACTGTAACCTATTTTATGTACTTCTATATATGGGTCCTTGACCGCAATTAATAAATAATAATAATAATGACCCTATTATGGAAACTTTTCCTGGTAGGTCTGCGGATTGGTACTTGAAATATCTCCTGGCTGATACCAACAAGTCGACCACAGAGTTAGTAGCCAAGTTCCTTAATTCAATTCAAAGAATACATAAGATGGTCCTCCTTTTAAATATTAATGTCTCCTTTAAAAAGTTATATTTATATTTATATTTTATTGCATAATTTATATGTTTTATGGAACACTTATCTAATTATTTGTTTAGTGGGTCTGTGACCGCATAATAAATTTGATTGATGTATAAAGAGTTGTGGTGGAAATTAACTTCTGTCTGCATACTCATCCGGGGGGGGGGAGAGTTTCTTGGAACAATTTAAAATGAGTGCAATTCCATTCCAAAACTCAGGAAGAATGAGGCATCCAGGCTGAGTATTTAAATTTTCAGTTGTTGACTGGAAGCTCCTACTACAATTATTTATTTATTTATTGCAGTTGTATACCGCCCCATAGCCGAAGCTCTCTGGGCGGTTTACAGCAATCAAAAACATTAAAACAAATATACAATCTAAAACACATATTTTAAAAACAATTTAAAACACAATTTTAAAATTTAGAACAATATAATACTACAACAGCCTACATGGACCTCCTCTTGGCCTTAGTGATTGCCCTGCTTTGAGCAGTGACCTCAGCAAGAAGCCACTTGTCTGGGAGGAAGCCCCATTGAATTCAACAGGACTTACCTCTGTGTAGACATAGTTAGAATTGTACTGATAAACCTATTTTTCCGACCATGTCTTTGTTCTCATTGCCTTCTAGCATGCGTTGGTTTCTAATTTCCTGTTCAGAAACCATTTTCTCTCTTCCCTAATTAGTGGCCGTCAATGTTATTAACGTTTTACATAGAGGAGACCCACTGAAATGAATAGACCTAAGTTAGCTATGTTCATTCATTTCAGTGGATCTACTCTATGAGTAACGATGGATAAAATCTACTGATTTGTTGTTTTGTGTTGGTTTTTTGTTTGTTGGTTTTTTGGAATTCCAATCACCAGGAATATGGATAGGGGAAACATTTGTTTTAATTTGTATTTTAATGCAAAACTACAATTAGAACATAAGAAGAGCCTGCTGGATCAGGCCAATGGTCCATCTGGTCCAGCATCCTGTTCTCACAGTGGCCAACCAGATGCCTATTGGAAGCCCACAGGCAGGACCTGAGCACAAGAGCACCCTCCCCTCCTGCAGTTTCCGGCAACTGGTTTTCAGAAACATACCATCTTTGACTATGGAGCTGGAGTATGGCAATCATGGCTTGTAGCCAATGATAGCCTTATCCTCCATGAATTATCTAATCCTGTTTTAAAGCCATCTAAGATGGTGGCCATCAACTGCCTCTTGTGGGAGCGAATCCCATAGTTTTAACTATGTGCTGTGTGAAGAACTTACTTTTGTCTGTCCTGAATGTTCCAATATCCAGCTTCATCAGATGTCCATGAGTTCTAGTGTTATGAGAGAGGGGGGAAAGCTTTTCTCTACACTTTCTCCATGCCATGCATGATTTTACACACTTCTAACATGTCACCTCTGATGTACCTTTTCTCTAAACTAAAAAGCCCCAAATGCTGCAGCCTTTCCTCGTAGGGGAGTTGCTCCATCCCCTTGATCATTCTGTTTGCCCTTTTCTGAGCCTTTTCAGCTCTACAATATTCTTTTTGAGGTAGGGTTGCCAGGTTCAGAGCCTGAGGCTGATCCTGTATCTTTAGGAGAAGATAAAGTCAGCCAAGTGCAGGTGTTCTTGCAACACTGTAATGGGAAAAACAACAAGGTGGAATTCTCCCTTACCCCTGGCACACAGTGGCGTACCAAGGGGGAGCAGGGGGGGTGTCACCCCGGGTGCAGTCAATAAGGGGGTGCAAGATAGAGTAGGGTTACCAGGTGTCTGATCTTCAGCTGGAGTTTCTGGTTTTGGGGGGGTCCCCTCCGGGTCTCTGGCTAATTAATCTCCAGACTCTCAGCTTCAATTTAAAACAAAATTAAGTTTCTAGGTGGTCTGGTTCCCAATATATACACCAAAACGTCAGTCCCCCCCGCAACTGTTTAATCTGTTTAACGGATCTGTATAGCATCTCTTAGCCTCTAACCCTGCCCCTTCAGGACTGTAGGCAATAAGTGAAGCCAGGGTTGTGATTTGTTGACCCAGGCAGTGCTTAGACTTCATTGCAATGTCAGAAAATGGTGGTTTTGAGATCTTCAGTTTGAGTAAGTAAGAATATGGCTTAAAGTTTTTTTTTCTCTTGTGTGCAAGAGTCGGACTCTGGGCTGTTGGAGAGGGCAGTGCTTTGAAAACCTTGGCAATATGAAAGTATTTAATCCAATACTTGCTTTTCTGGGAGTAAAGCAATGCTAATCCCATGTACCTGGAGTAAACCCCATTGAATTCATTAGGACTTACTTTTGAGTAGACATGGTTAGGATTGTATTGTAAATTAATGGGACTTCTGAGTAAACATAACAAAAAATTGTGTTTGTGTTGTAAATCTTTCTCTCCTTCTCCAATCCTATTTTTAAAGCAATTAGGCAGGGTTTACCTAGGTATCACATTTTTTATTATGTAGGAAACTAATACTAATTTTTTTAAAAAATGTTCTGCAATCACCAACTGGTTTGACAATAAACTATTATATGGGGTGTATTTTTACAAGTGTGTGTGTGTGTGTGTGTGTGTGTGTGTGTGTGTGTGTGTGTGTGTGTGTGTGTGTGTGTGTGTGTATGGAGTCTTTCCAACAACCCTGTGAGGTAGGGTTGGTGATTGGAAACCAAGGCAGCTCACAATAAGAAATAAATCCCTTTAAAAACCAATAACCATAAAACAAGTATAAACAGATTGAAAACAGCTTAAAGTGGCATGATTCTGAATTTTGAGTTGGGTGAATGAAGTTTATTTATTTATTTATTTTTATTTATTATTTGATTTATATCCCACCCTTCCTCTCAGTAGGAGCCCAGGGCGGCAAACAAAAGCACTGAAAACACTTTAAAAATCATAAAAACAGACTTTAAAATATATTAAAACAAAACTTCTTTAAAAACATTTTTAAAAGCTGTGACTCCAAAATTTATTTATGTATTTTATTTACAACAGTTATATACTGCTTTATTGTAAAAAATCTCAAAGCGGTTTGCAGAAAGAATTAAAACAATAAAATTATTGGCAAAAAGAAAGACGTATTGAAAAACATTCAGATTAATAAAAACTATGATTAAAAACAGATTTAAAAACACAATAGCTTTTACATGCATGGACGAGCTTGCCTAAAGCAGAAGGCGGCCCGTGGAGGGTTACTTACAGCAGGGCACAGGAATTTGCAGGGGGGGCAGATTGGCAAACCGTGAAGAGCAAAAGCACTCTGCACGCGCTGAGCCTCTTTCAAATGGGAGGGCGCTCACCAGCATTGTTGATGGGAAGAAGCTGCTGGAGCCGGCTAGCCCTGCCACGGAGTGCCCACCTGGCCTGGAGCATGCGCTGCAACCCCTCATCTGAGGCCAAGTCGGCAGGCAGGCCCTGCAATGCACAGCGCTGGGCAGGGAGCGTGCAGCTCACCCTCCAGCTCGCTCAGGGCACCGGCTGAGCATGCCACCAGCAGCAGGGCCAAGCCGGACGCCAGCTGCAAGGACAGCAGGCATGCCAGGTCCGGCCCAAGCCCCACGAGGCGCCTGTCATGATGCACACAGCTTGGCCCAGGCCACCACCACCTGGCTTGGCCTCCATAGCTGCACGTCCAGCTTCACAATGAACACTCCATCTTAGGGTTGCCAGGTCAGAAGCATCCCAAAACCTGAGATTTTAGGGGCGGGCCTGAGTGATGTCATGGGGGCAGGCCTGAGTGATGTCACAGGGCGGGCCCGAGTGATGTCATTAAGTATGACACATTAAGCATCAATCACAGTTGCTTGGAGCATACAATTAAAAAAATTGATTGGAAATTAAGCTAGAAATCTTAGCTAAAAGATGGAGCCTGGGTAGGGAACATTTAATCTAGCCTACTTGCTTTTGGCAAGAAGGGTTTAAGTGCCTTCAGGCCAGGCCAGTCACCAGAAGGTCACTGTAGGAAGAAAGGAGCCTAGTGTTGTGGAGATGTTAGATGGGAGCATTTGGGATTAAAGATGGATGCCCCTGAAGGCTGCAATTCTAAACACATGTCCCGCGCATGGTTTAAGCTGAAGTGGAAAATTCCACCTCTGAGGGTCGTTGGTATTGGTATGTAGATAAGATGGAAGGGGACGGATGTTGCAACAGGACAGGGCAGAACAAAAGATGAGTATGTGCACTCTGACTTCCTTTTAATGGAGAATTACCTGGCGAATCACGGAGCCAGGTGGAAGCGGCAAACAGGTAAAGCCCCTTATTGGGTACCTTGGGACACATGACTGTACCTTGTATAAATCTATAAAAGACCCTTGGTGTGGGGAAGAAGGCAGTCTCCCGCCATAGCACATGCTCGCAGGGACTCCTTGCAATTGTAAGTATAATAAACAGCTGTAAGCTTCAACCTGCCTCAGTGTTGTTCCTGGACAAGGACTCCATTAAGGAGAAAATTCCACAACTTTATGGCGCTGTGAGCAGGATCCAGGTGCTCCGCCGGGAAGTGGTCCTTGTTTTGGCCGGCCAGCAGGTGGGCCATGTTGGTAGAAGCCATTTTTGGCCTCCCGGACATCTCAAGCAGGGGTCTCTTCCCAGCAGCGGTAAGTACAAAACGACTGGGCTTTAATTCGGCCTCTGATCTAAATTTCTGTACCTGACTGAATCCAATTTCCTGTAACTGGACAAAATTGAATTCCTGACTGAATCCGGTTTCCAGGAAATTTTCTGATTGAAACCAGCTTCCTGTATCTGACTGAAATCGATTTCCTGACTGAATCCGATTTCCTGTAAATTGGATGAAATCAGATTCCTGACTGAAGCCAGTTACCCGCAAATTCTTTGACTGGAACCAGCTTCCTGCTGGCCTAGGTGTGGGTTATTCCCTTACAGAAAAGGTCTGCGGGACTGTCTGTTGCTATTCTATCTCCGGGGATGCCCGGTTTCTGCCTCCTTTTTTTCCTCTCTTACCTCTTTGCTCACCAGACCGCCCACCTGAAAATGGGTTCAGGCTAGCCCTGTCCTGATTCTGGAACACTCTTGGGTTCTATGTGTAAGAACTATGGATCCAGGTTAGGTCCAAAGACCTGATGAAAGTTAGTTGAGTCCAGCGCCACTGGAATGGGTATACCTATAAAAAAATCCTGAACTGCAGTTTCATGATACTGGTACCTTTGATTTGGACAAATTAAAGTAATCTCAGGGATTTTCTAGAGACTACACACCCCCACCAGGTAAACTACTGGTCCTTTTGAAAAGAAGAGGGGGAGAAGCAAAAAATTCAAATCCCTTAAAATCTGGCTCTAAATTAAAGGCCGAGAAATAAAGGATTGAAAGCTTCTAAGAGCTCCCTGTCTGTGCACCAACCCTTGCAGCCTTTTTTTTCCTGTTTTGTCTGGGGATCCCCCACCCTATCGCCTTGCTGTCCCACTTGGTGACCCCTTTGACACTTGGACACTGCTGCCTCCCTCCTTGGAGTCTCAAATAATGAACCCTGGAACTCCCACCCAACTGCACTGCCTGACTCACTCTCTGCTGCCCCTGCCGCTCCCATGTGCTTTTTACCAGAAATGTGTTTGAGAGGGTATGTTGGGACAAGAGATCGGTTGTTGTTGGGCTTTTTGTCACTTCCCCCCATCTTCATTTTTACACTGCCTGCCCCTCTTGTCTGGGGACGGAGGCAGCTCTCTCTCTTGGCAACAGCCTTCCCCCCCCCCGAGAATTTTCTGAAAAAAATTAGGACAACTTTTCGATGTGTACAACCCCACGTGGGCTGATGTGAATCAAATTCTGGCAGGACTTTTACCCTCTCCCAAGCAATGCCATGCCCTGTTTCCTCAAACTGGCACCGGGATTGGGAAACGCTGCTCTTAAGTGGCCCGATAAAGAGTCAGGTCACAATACTACAAAAGAAAATCTGGCTCTCCTGCACTCATGTCTTTTAACTGTTTGTAGTGACCTGCAGCCACCTAAACATCAACAGGCAGGAGATGTGTGTGTTTTTGCCTGATCATGAATTGGAACCTATCCCTGTTTAAATTTTGAACTTGAATGAGAAAGAGTGCGTATCGCAGTGTACTTAAGAAGGAAAAATATGGAAGCCAACAACAAAACTTCTTGAAGGTTCTTTCTTTCATAAGGGGAACAAAACCTCTCCTGAAGGAGCTAGAACCCAGGTAATCTGTTTGGAAAAAAATCCTCATCCCCTGTAAAGTGTATGATTTGCCCATTTTCTAGATAAGGAAAACTGAGGCCACCTTGTTGTTTAAGTCTAATGTTATGCCCTCTAGTGACTAGGTAAAGTCATTACAGATAAGATTTTACACTGTAAACTAAGGAGCTTGTTATTATTGATGATAATATTATTAAGTTTGAAAGCTTGGTTTGTTTTCTTTGGATCCATCAAGGCATAGTTTTCCATTAATGAATATTCCCCCCAAACCATTTTTTTGACTAAAAAGAGGACCAATATGTAGAGCTTCCAGCCACAGCAATTGTCTACCTTATATTAGAATTCAAATTGGGAATTAATGTTACTTTGTTTCCAAAACAGAAACTCACCCCCAGATGCTGTCCAGGACCAGGACTTCCAATTGTAAGACCTGAACTAAACCAGGGAAGTGCTTTCCTCACTGTCATACTTTGTGCATGTAAACCACACTGTTATTCATGAAGTTTTTCCCTTTAAAATGCTGTTCATAATTCTAACACTTGTTAGTGCATTTGTTCCTTGCATACAGGATGTGCACGACTGGAACTCCTTGCCGATTTGGAACAAAACCTAATTTATTTGTGCTGCTAACATTTCTTTGTTTTACATTACTAGCAAAAGGTATTCATAAAAGAAACACTACGGCTGTTGAACTTTAGCCTCGGAATGACAAAGGAGGGACAGCTTGTGGGTAACTTGCATCTGGGCCGTCTGGAGGCAAGATGGCCTTAAAGACTGCCTCTTTGAGGGGACAGCCCTCTGTATCCTCCTAGCCTGAGGGAGAATGTGTGGGTTTGCATCTGTTTTCTCCTGTTTCTTGCTTCTTGGTAGTTTAATCGGAGATGGGTTAAGTCGGAGTCTAGGAAGCAATCTACCATACTGGAATTAGTTTTTTTTTCCTTAAAAGGAGGTGTCTTTTCTCTTCATAGAGAAGTGAAGAGACGACCAGTCTCCTTCCTTTCTTAGCCTATAGAATATATTTGTGTGTATGATTCATTTTTTGCTACAAAGGATGCTCGAATTCTAGCGTCTCAGCATTAAATTGCCCAACTACTGGGAAGTTGGAGTGGATTCAGATCCCTGGGGGCAGCTATAAATTAGGGGTTTTTGGAGACATTTGTAAAATGTAGAACTCTACATATGGCCAGCAAAGATTGAGTTTTCCGATTCCTAAATTGCCATCCAAGCAATTTAGGGCTGGGGAGAAGAGGCAGAGTCCCTAATAGCAGCTTTGACATAGAGGGTGGTGGAAGAAAAGGGAAACCACATCCCCCTCTGCCAAAGATGGGGTGTTGGCAGGGTGAGGGACATGACAGTGATCCCCTCCCACATGGCCCTACCAACACCCCTCCCTTTGGGGAAGAACCTCGTGACTCTCCTTTGCAATGGAGGGAGGGGGTGGAGGGAAACTTGCTCCTGAAAAGCAGGAACACCATTCTACCAGTTTTCCTGGGACAGATCTAACTAGCCTGTAATTTCTGTGATCCGCCCTGGATCCCTTTTCAAAGATTGGTGTTACATTGGCCATTTTCCATTCCTCAGGTATGGAGGAAGTCCTAAGGGGCAAATTACATATTTTTGCTAGAAGATCAACAATTTCACATTTGAGTTCTTTGAGAACTCTGGGGTGGATGCTATCCAGAACTGGCAATTTGAGAGTTTTTATTTTGTCTATTAAACCTAGAACTTCATCTCTCATCACCATTATTTGTTAATCACCATTACTACTAATTCACGCTTCCCAAAACAACACATGAACTGGAACTCAGCTGTCCTTTAAAATTCCCACTTCTCCAATTTTGTGATGCGGTTCTTTAATCAAAACATGTGTACAAAAACGCATATATTAAGGGGGAGTGTATATAAAATGCATATGTTAGAGAAAATAGAGATATAATAAAAATGGCTTGGATATTATATTAGGCAAAATTGCATAGAAACATGAGTATAGTAGGAGAAATTCACACTCTAATTCTAATGCATCTTAGTGATTTTTTTAAAGGATTTTTAAAAAAAGAATTCACCAAGTAATGCAGAAATGTGGTGAACTGAACTTAAGACAGGGGGGGAAATGAGAAAACCAGAGAAACAAAAATTGACAGATCCATCCCTAAATCGAGGTCTGAGCTCTGGGACACTGAGAGGATCCACAGAAGACCATCTTGAAACCAAAATAATAAAAAGGCCACGTTGTACTTTAAATACAATAACATTGGTTCTTTTATTTTTATGGCAGTCAGTCAGAGAAGACAACAATTTTTTACTTAGGGTGGGGTGAGAGCCCAACCTGACTGAAGTTAATTGAGAAAGAATACTTTTGAGCAAGTACAAAGCTGAGCCTTGCCTTCTCACTCTGCTTCTTTTGAATTACAGAATCAATTAATTTTTCTCAAGGTAGCACAGTGGTACTTCTTCCCCCAATTCAAAATTCTTAAATAAAAGTATTGTTTATTTGAGGTTCACAGACGAGTCTTTCAAAGTGCGTGGCAAACTGAATATGAGCTCAGCTGGAAGAATCAACCAGAGGAGGAAATGGCAAGAAGGAACATCCCATAAAGGCCAAAATGGCTGCCCCATGAGGCTAGCATTTTTTGTATGTGCTAAAGTTGACGCATCTGCACCTTTGTTGTACAGCTTTTGTCATATGCTAAAGACACACCGCTTTACCCTGTGATTTAAATATTGTATTTTTATATTTTAATATTGTATTTATATTGTTTATTATTTACTCCAGACATCTTCTGCCATTTTGTCCTTTGTCTCAAGCAGTGAAATTTCTTGGACATTAGCATGTGTGCGTGTTTAGGAGTTACAATATAAAAAAGGGCAGATAAGAAATCCAAATCATCATCATCATCATTGTCATTGTCATCTAGGATCTAATTATATCATTCTGTATATTGTCCACAATGGAAGCTTACGAGAGGATTGACATGCCAGGATGATAAATGAATAGAAAAACAGAAGATGGAGGCGTTGCTACAGTCCATTACATCAAACCAGGAAAAATGGTAAGGAGAGGCGGCAGCATATAACTGGCCTACCAGCACTGGAATTGCTGCAGCTTACCGAGGGGGGGAGGTATGAGTTTGCAGAGAGGACAGTGTTGTGCAGATACACCAGCAGGAGTGCCAGACTGACTGCCACCTCTGCCAGCAGCAGTGACCCCACCACCACTGTCAGTGCCATATCTGGTGCTAAATGAAAATGACACCCAAAATTTGCCTCTCCAAATTTGTGTGTGGGCTTTTTGGTGAGAGGAAAATTCTCCCAAAATGTGGAGATGGGCAGGGATGGCCCTACCATTAGGTAGTCACTTCAGGGACAATGGAGACAGAGTTATCTCTGCTACATGAGCTTTTCAGGTATAGTAGAGAGCACTATTCCATTACCACTAACAGAATTATAGAAACATAGAATAGTAGAGTTGGAAGGATCCTCTAAAGCCATTCAGTCAACCCCCTGCTCAATGCAGAAATCCAAGTTAAAGCATACCCAACAGGTGGCTGTCCAATTGCCTCTTGAATGCCTCCAGTGTTGGAGAGCCCACCAGCTCCCTAGTTCATTGGCAGAGCTTGGAAAAGTTACTTCTTTGAACTACAACTCCCATCAGTCCCAGCCAGCATGGCCACTGGATTGGGCTGATGGGAGCTGTAGTTCAAAAAAGTAACTTTTCCAAGCTCTGGTCATTGGTTCCATTATAATAAAAAATAATAAAATTTAATTTTTGTGTCGCCTATCTGGCCGAAGCCACTCTAGGCGACGTACAAACTAAAATTCAGTAAAATACAATACAATGCAGATAAAATACAATGAAGTCATTAATCACAGCAGCATGAGATCAGTTAGGGCAATCAATAGATAATAAGTATCCAAAAAAAGTTAGCCCTCCCCGGAAATCCTAAAGGCCTGTCCAAAGAGCCAAGTTTTTAAGGCCCGGCGGAATGTATCCAGGGAAGGGGCATGGCGAAGATCGAATGGGAGGGAGTTCCAGAGAGTGGGGGCCACCACTGAAAATGTCCTCTCTCTAGTCCCTACCAACCTAGCTGTTTCCGTTGGTGGGACTGAGAGAAGGCCCTGTGTGGCTGATCTAGTTGGGCGGCTTAATTTGTGGTACTGGAGGCGCTCCTTCAGGTAAACTGGGCCGAGACCGTATAGGGATTTAAAGGTTAATACCAACACCTTGAAGTGGGCCCGGAAAACAACTGGCAGCCAATGTAGGTGAAATAATACTGGCGTGATGTGATCATGGCGGCGGCTGTTTGTAAGCAACCGAGCCGCCACATTCTGCACCAGTTGTAGTTTCTGGACCGTTTTCAAGGGTAACCCCACGTAGAGCGCATTGCAGTAGTCTAATCGAGAGGTGACCAGGGCGTGTACCACCAGTGGGAGCTGATGAATAGGGAGGTAGGGTTGCAGCCTCCGTATGAGATGTAATTGGTACCAAGCTGCCCGGCTCACTGCCGAAATCTGAGCCTCCATGGACAGCCTGGAATCAAGAACCACCCCGAGGCTGCGGACCTGATCTTTCAGGAGTAAACTTACCCCATTAAACTGTAGGTCAACAGCACCCAACCTCCCCCTGTCACCCACAAGTAGCACCTCGGTCTTATCAGGATTGAGCTTCAGTCTGTTCCTTCCCATCCACCCACTCACAGATTCCAGGCACTTGGACAAGGTCTCCACAGCCATCTCTGGTGAAGATTTAAAGGAGAGATAGAGCTGCGTGTCATCAGCATATTGGTGACATCGCAGCCCCAAACTCCTGATGATAGCTCCCAGGGGTTTTACATAGATGTTAAATAGCATGGGAGAGAGGATAGAGCCCTGTGGCACTCCACATGTGAGGGGCCAAGGGTCTGAAACCTCATCCCCCAATGCTACCTGTTGATGCCTGTCAGAGAGAAAGGAACGGAACCACTGCAAAACAGTGCCTCCTATTCCCAATCCTTCCAGGCGATCTAACAAGATACCGTGGTCAACTGTATCAAAAGCCGCCGAGAGATCCAGGAGGACAAGAAAGGTGGATTCTCCCCTATCTAATGCCCTCCTCATATCATCCACCAGAGCGACCAAGGCTGTTTCAGTACCATGTCCAGTCCTGAAACCCGATTGGTATGGATCCAAATAATCCATTTCATCCAAGTGTGCTGACAACTGGCCAGCTACCACTCGCTCAATGATCTTCCCCAAAAATGGCAAATTTGAAATGGGGTGAAAGTTGTTCAAGACTTGGGGATCCAAGGAGGCCTTTTTTAAAATAGGTTTTATAATTGCCTCCTTGAGGGCTGGTGGCAATGCACCCTCCTTCAAGGATGCATTTACCACCGCCCTGATCCCTTTGCCTAATTTCTCCCTACATTTCATAAGAAACCATGATGGGCAAGGATCAATCAGACAGGTGGTAGGCTTTACCGTTGAAAGCACCTTGTCCACATCCTCAGAAGGAAGAGGCTGGAACCGATCCCACTGAACCGGACTGCAATTGGTCAACTCTGGATCCTCCACTGCATACACAGCATACGGAATCGAGTTCTTCAGGTGTTCGACTTTATCAGCAAAGTGCTTTGCCAATTTGTCACAGGAAGCCTTAGAGTGTTCCAAGGGTTCCTGAGCAGCTGGACCAACCAGGCTTTGGACCACTTGGAACAGCTTCCTGGGACAGCACTCTGCGGATGCAATAGAGGCAGCAAAGAAATCCTTCTTTGTTGCCCTTATTGCCACCTGGTAGGCAGCTATTGCTGCTCTAACCTGTGTCCGAGCATCTTCAGAACGGGATTTCCGCCACCGGCGCTCTAGTCGTCTAACCTCCTGCCTCAGACTACGCAACCGGGGTGTATACCACGGTGCTGTCTGAGTTCTATTCAGGGGGAGAGGACGTTTCGGAGCCACCTGGTCTAATGCCCTGGTGATTCCCTCATTCCACTCCATCACCAGGGTTTCGACTGGGTGACCTTCAGCAGGTTCCAATTCCCCCAGCGCAGTCAGGAATCCCTCTGGATCCATCAGGCGCCTGGGGCGGACCATTCTAATAGGTCCTTTACCCCTGCGGAGGGAGTGTGGCATCGAGACGTCAAAATTCACCAGATAGTGATCTGACCATGACACGGGGGTAAAAGAAATAGCCCCCAACTTCAGAACACTTCCTACCGCTCCCAGGACAAATACAAGGTTGAGAGCATGACCGGCTACATGGGTGGGCTCAGTGTTATTAAGGTACAGTTCCCAGGAAGCCATGGTTTCCAGGAAATCCCAAGGGGCTCCAATGAGAGTGGCCTCAGCATGCACGTTGAAATCCCCCAGTACTAAAAGCTCTGGGGTCAATGCCCATACATCCGAGACCACCTCGAGCACCACGGTCAGGGAATCTGCCGTGCAGCGGGGCGGGCGGTACACGAGCAAGATCCCCAAACTGCCCTTCGGGCCCAACCTCCAGTACATGCAATCAACAACCTTGGTCCTTGGGAGCGGAGGCCTGGTGAAAATCAAGGACTCCCGGTAGATGACTGCCACTCCCCCTCCCCACTTACCTACCCTCGGTTGCTGTGCATAATAGAAACCTGGCGGACACATGGCCTTAAGGATGGGAGCCGAGGCTTCGTCCAGCCAGGTCTCCGTGATACACACCAGGTCTGCGCACTCATCCAATATCATGTCATGGATGATAGATGTTTTTTGTGTCACAGACCTGGCATTACACATCAGCAATCGAAGGTCGGTAGGAATCCTGCTTCCCCCAGTTAACTTCTGGTTTTGGGCAGACCTGGAACATGGGATGGGTATTACGCATCTATCCCGTGTTCCTCTAAATTGACATGGTCTGCCCCTAGCATCAATCCATCACCTGCCGCCCAAACTTGGTATAGCTTGGCCCCCCTCCTTCTCTGTTCCATCCCTCCTTGGTTTACACATGCCCCTATCCCTATTTGCCTGCTGGACAGGCCTATCTTAAACAATAAAACAAATAAAAATAAAAACCCACCCCTTACACCCCGGGGGCTGCCAGTCACTTCTTGAAAACAATATACAACCAACATACATACAACAACATATATATAGAACAAACATACAACACATAACATACGACATACAACATACAATACACAACTTACACCCTACATACAACATACACTTAATTGTAATCACACCATACAATTCAACCTGCTAAGCCAACATCGTCCAGCACTATGTAAGTAGATGAAATCTTCCTTCTTCTCACCAAACGCCGCCAGGTAGATTATAATGATGGTAAGGGCAAGAGTGTCGTACCACTCTAACAGTTAGAAAGTTTTTTCCTGATGTTCAGCCGAAATCTGGCTTCCTATCACTTGAGCCCAATATTCTGTGTCCTGCACTTTGGGATAGAGATCTTGGCCCTCCTCAGTGCTTCCCAGTGTTGAAATAAGATTCACTCCAGGCACCTTTTGCCATTTTGTCCTTTGTTGCAAGCAGAAAAATGCCTTGGACGTTTGTGTGTGTGTTTAGAGTTACAGTTGGTGGCATGAATGCTTTTTTTAAAAGGCATGTTAACTTTGCTGCCTCTGATGACAAAGCTATTTTGAGAGGCCTCTGTTAGGCAGCTAGCCTCCCCCTCCCCCCAATTCTCAGCTTTTTTGTGGGCTTTGGGAACGGGTAATGGCTGTCAACCAGCTCCACTGTCATGGCAGACCTCACCTCATCAGCTGCTAATATATTCACTTAAAGAAAAGTGTGTGTGTTTGCAGGCAAGGAGGAAAAGAAATTGAGACACTAACATTTTAGATAATTGGGGGGGGTCTTAAATCCCCTCCATTTCAGGGAGAGGATGAATTCTCCAGGTGGCCCATACCTTTACAAAATGAAATAAATCACCAATGAAGTTATGATTATCTCTGTGTTACAGTTGCCATTGTAAATCATAGAACCACAGAGTTGTAAGGAACATTAAAGGCCATCTAATCTAACTCCTACTGATGGAGAAAATTCACTTCTAGAACTCCCCTGATAGGTAACCACCATCCAGCCTCTGCCTAAAATCCTTTATCTATGTTGAGTCCATCACCTCCTGGGGAAGCCTGTTCCATTGGCAAATAGTTCATACCATCAAGGAGTTCTTGTTAACATTTAATCAAAATCCCCCTTCTTGTCGTTTGAATCCATTGATTTGAATCTGACCTTCAGGAGCAACAGAAAACAAATGTGCTCCATCAGATATTTGAAGATGGCAATCATATTGCTTCTTCATATTCTTTTCTCCAGACTAAACATGCCCAATTAATTCCACCATTCCTCATCATGGGTTGTATTCAACTACTCAGAGTAGGCCCAGTGAAATATGTCTATTGAGTAGGACATGCATTGAATACCATCCATTTAGGGTTGCCAGGCTCAGGGCCTGTGACTGCTCCTGTATTTTTAGGAGAAGAGAAAGTCAGCCAAGTGCAGGTGGTTGTCAGGCCCGGCCTCCAAGAGGTCTTCTGTATCTTTAAAAGTTGTGCAGGGGGAAGGGAGAATTCCACCTTGTGGCTTTTCCCATTACAGTGTTGCAAGAACACCTGCACTTGGCTGACTTTCTCTTCTCCTAAAGATACAGGATCAGTCACAGGCCATGGACCTGGCAACCCTACACCCATTATTTTCAGACAGTTCACACCATCTTTGTCACCTTCCTCTGGACACATTTAGGTTTGTCAATATCCTTCTTGAACTGAAATGGACACGATACACTAGACAAAATTGGGCCAAAGTAGAATATACTAACTTAGGGCCTTGTTCAATGTTGGATTTATTAATTTATTGATTTACTGATTTATTATTACATTTATATCCCACCTTTCCTGCAAGGAGCTCAAGTTGGCATACAAACATGGTTCTCTTTCTCACAATTTATCCTCACAATATCCTTGTGAGGTAGGTTAGGTTGAGAGACAGTGACTGGCCCAAGGTCACCCAGTGAGCTTCATGGCTGAATGGAAATTTGAACCCTGGTCTCCCAGGTCCCGGTGCAACACTGTAACCACAACACCACACTGGTTCTCCAATGTTCTCTGTGTGCTAGCACAAGAGCACTGTGCTAGGATGGCAGAGTTTAAAGGTTTGGCAACAAAGGAATTCAGCACAACAGTTTGCGCTAGTGGATGTTTGTTGCACAACAGCTGATTCTTGTTGCACAATCCATAGCTCAACAATCATTGGGAATGTACTTGTGTTTTCCCTTGTGCTACTAGGATAACACTGACTTTAACATAGCACTACATTGGCTATAACCAAAGATCATTACTTCTCATGATCTCAAAAGTATCTCTCAGGATGACCCTCAAGCATCTGTCAGAGAGGAGCCGAGAACCTGGTAGGGATGGGTGAGAATTTCGATTCAGTTCACATTTCAAGCAGAATTTATCAAATTCACAATTTCTGAAACAATATGAGAACTGAAATACAACCATCCTTTGAAATTCACATTTATTAGAATTTTGGGATACAGTTGGCCAAATAAACAACATTTACAAAAACACATCTGTTAGGGGAAAGTGTGCATAAAAATGAATACATAAGTGAAAGTAACATGCAAAAAGGCATGAAATGACGAGAAATGGCTTGCAAAAATGTGTACCTTTGTCAAAACTGCCTACAAAAATGTGTTTATTTGGAGAAATTCACACTAAAATGGAGAATTTTCTTGAGGATTTCTTTTTTAAAAATTGCAGATCACTGTAGAAATGTAGAGAACTGAATTTAACACTGGAAAAATGAGAAACTGAGAGAACCGAAACAGACAGATCTTTCCATCCCTAGAACCAGGAGCCATGAAAAGGGTTCAGAGCTGAGGGTGGTATCGAGATATTAGCCAGTGCTGTGGAAGAAAGCAAAGAATCAAACCCGAACACACCAAAGCCAGAACTATCACTGTTGCCTAGTTCCAGCCTAAGCAGGATAACTTGCTCACTGTGCCTAAGAGGGTCTGTTGGCCAGCCTAGATGGGTGGAGTCAGTCCAGAACTTCAGAACCCTTGTTGCTCAATGAGATACTCCAATCTTCAGGTCCAGTGGCTCACCACTAGGAGCAGCCAGACAGAGAGCCAAGAGTTTGTGCTTTGGGGGTACCTATTGTCTAGTTCTAATGGCTCCTGAAAATAAGTTTTACAAATATTTATTTTTCAAAAGTGATTGCGTCCAGTCCTTTTTTTTTCTTGATTAACAAAGGTGCTCCAGAGTGGAACCTACTGCTTGTGTTTTGCTATCCTGGTGCAACAAAAACAATAGACCAAAGCTGATGTATGAGAACAGGAAGAGTGTTGGATGGAGTGAATTTTTTGATGTATTGGTTAATTTAATCCATCCTATCCCAACAGACAGGTAGCTTTCTACTTCAGACAAGGACAGTTAGTTTGTGCACTCACTGTTTCATTGATTCTTATATTTGGGCACATCAATATGTTTTTGCTGAAACCAGCAAAATCTCCCCATTTATCTTAGTGAGACTGAAATGCAGCCACTTTTTTCTTGTTCTTCCCATCAGGCAGTGGAAGTTCTGCAGTTTTTATCATTTCATAAATCTCAGCCTACTTTCATATCACTCAGAGCTCTGAGGCAATGCTACAATCACTAGCCTTGAGTCTGTTTATCAGAGCGGATGGAAGTACAAAGCACTCAAGGCTGCTGAACACTCAACATCTACCCATTTTTGTCCCTGAAAACAGAGAATTGTCTTTTCAACATTCAGAACCATCACTTAAACTATTTTCTCATCTGCTATAAAGGGTATAAAAAGTTATAGTCTTTCAGTTTCCCCAGAAACTGACATTCACTTTTTAAAACAATATTCTCAAAAGGAATGTGTAATGCTTTTTTATCGTTATTATTCTGTCTTCTGGATTTTAAATGTGGAATTCTGGAAATTCACATTCCAAAAGACTACCTTAAGAAGTAGTATTATGATTATGACCATATAAGAATATAAGGAGAGCACCACTAGATCAGACCAAGGGTCCTTCCTTCTAGACTAGTACCCTGTTTGAAATAGTGGCCAATCAGATGCCTCCAGGAAGCTCACAAGTAGGGTATGAAAGCAACAGCCCTCCGTTGTTGTTACTCACATGTAAATAGTGTTCAAGCCTCTGAGCATGGAGGTTCCCTATAGCCATGGAATGTTCTGTCCTCTTCCTCCATGAATTTGTCTAATGTCCTTTTAAAGTCAGCTTAGCCAGTGGTCAACACCATATTTTGTGATACACCAACACCACTTCTGTAAGTCAGAAGTCAGGGCCATCACCAGGTGTGACTGGGCCCTTGGGCACCAGCCTGCCCCAGGTCCACAGTGCCATACACCTCAACAGCCCCTCCCTATACATACAGTGTGGGGCTTAAATAGATCCACCCACCCCATCTACCTCCCATGCCAGTGGCAATGACCCACATGCTGTGCATGCCTGCCTGCCATTACCCAAGATGGCAGCAGGGGTATCAACCCCCTGGGGCGCCCCTGCCACCATCTTAGGTCATGGCAGGCAGGCATGCACAACATGCAGGGCATGCACACTGATGCAGTAACACAACAGGTAGGTGAGGTGGCTTATTTAAGCCCATGCCACCTGTATCAGGGGGGGTGCCTGCGAGTTCCCACTCTACAATCTGCAGCAGTGCCCAGTCTTGCAGATTGTAGAGCAGGAACTCCACCCTCCCATCCTAAGGTGTCCCTCAGCGGCCCTTCTGGGCCACAGAGCCCTTGGCAAGGCCCAACCTGGCTGCCTGCTGGCACCAGGCCTGCATCTAGCCCAGCATTACAGTCTTTGAAGAAGCAGCTTTCCAAGCACACAAGCAAAGGTCATTGTAAGCTCTATTACCTGGGATCCTTTTAGCTGCAGAAGGTGGGCTTCAGTCTGTAGTCTTCTGTGTGTAAAGCATAAGCTTTTTTCCTTTGAGCTACGGACCTTTAATGGCAGGCCTGCCATTACTTGATTAATCAGTATTTGATGACTGGCAGCTCAATAGTTGAGTGGACTCTGCTGAGAAGCATTGTGTTGAGGAGAGACTGGAGTAGATATGAAAGCTCTTGTCCGTGGTTGTTCCATGATAGTACCATTCACGTATGCAAACTTGATAGCTTGCAGTCTTTAATGAGCATGTACCTGAAGGTTCACATTGCACATTATATACTAGCAGTAGTAGTAGCAAAAAGGGGAATAGGATGATATGCAAAGGCTGTGCTGCTAGTCACAATAGCTTTGTTTTTACTTATTATTTGAATTCTGTCCTGTCTTATACCCAAGTGGCTTACTTTTTTTTTTTAAAAAAGCACACAATTACATAAATTATACATTTGCATGATTTATACAAAAATGCAAACAAATTAATAAAATACAATAACATTGAGACTGTTTCTACTCCTCTGGTATAGCCAGTGCTTTTTTCTGGTAAAAAATGAGGTGTCTGTACTGCTGAGTACCATCACACAAAAAAGCTGTGGGTATAGTATACCCACCTCTCCACCACCACCACCTTCCAAAAACTTGTTGGCTGTGCTCATTGAATGTCATCCCACTGCCCACCTCCAAGTGCTGGCAATTAGGTGGGCCCATTGCCTCATTGCATGTTCTTTACACCTTTCTACTCAGGATTGCAGGGGGTTCTTTTCAATTTCCAAGAGCAGAAAGGGGGAAGCCAGCTGTAGCACTGTGCCCCAGATGAGCTGCAGAACAATGGCAATTATAGTTCTGTTGTGTGGGGGCAACCAGATGCCTCTGGGAAGCCCGCAAAGAGGACATGTAAGCACAACAGTACTCTCCTTGCTTGTGTTTGCCAGCAGCTGGTATTCAGAGGCATGCTGCATCCAGCATTGGAGGCAATACATGTCTCCATCACAGCAAGCAGCACAGATAACCTTAGCCTTCGTGAATTGGTCTTTCAAAGCCATCCAAGTTGTTGGCCATTCCTACAGCATGTGGTAATTAATTCTGTAGCTGAACTATGCACTGTGTGAAGAAGGATTTCGTTTTGCCTAACCTGCGTCTTTCAACATTCAGTTGTATTGGACGACCCTAGGTTCTAATTTTATGAGGGAAGGAGAAAAACCTTGCTGGATCTACTTTCCCCTGCCATGCAAATATAACCCACTCATGCATGTCACTTTAACGAAACTGCACATGCTCAGTGGGAGCAGCCACCATTATGTGTGGCAAGTTTATTGCCTCAGAGCAGTTGGGATGATGCCTGTTGTCTCCTTTCTGTAGGCCCTGAACCCTTGGAAATGGGTTGGCAGAGAAGTGTGATTTAAATATGTATTTATATTTAAACTGATTTGTGAAGTTCCTCAATATTATAAGTTTCTGCCTATGTTTTTTTATGTAAATGTAACTCATGTATGTCACTTTAACAAAACTGCACATGCTCAGTGGGTTACTCATACTTTTATATATATCTCCCTCACTTGCCTTTTTTCCTGAAATTTCTTGTTGTAGCCTTTCCTCATGTGGGAGTTGCCCTTTTCTGCACCATTTTCAGCTATCACAATATACTTTTTCAGCTATAAAATATATGTTTTGAAGTGTGGGAGCCAAAACCCTATAAGGTATTTCTAGTGCTGCCGCAGCATAGGATATTAATATTAGTATTACTATTAGTACCTGCCCTTCATTATGAGGACAGGTTACAGCAGTTTAAAATTCAGTATTAAAAACAATTAAAACAAAGTACAAATTAAATTATTGTGTAAAGGCACCATGATACTTGCAGTTTTATTTCCATACCCTTTCCTAATGATCCCTAACATGGATTTGGTATTTCCCCCCCCCCCACAGTCGTTGTACACTGGTTCAAGATTTGCATCAAGCTATCCACCATGACCCCAGGATCTCTTTCCTGATCTCAATCTCCTCAAACCAGGCGTGGTGTCCTCCAGATATTGTTAGAAGACAACTCAGCCTCAACCAGCGTGGGCTATGGTCAGGAATGATGGGAATTGTCCACAACATTTGGAAGGCACCATGTTGGATGACTTTTGACTGCCTTCAAGTCGATCCTCACTTATGGTGACCCTATGAATAGGGTTTTCATGATAAGCGGTATTCAGAGGGGGTTTACCATTGCCTTCCTCTGAGGCTGAGAGGCAGTGACTGGCCCAAGGTCACCCAGTGAGCTTCATGGCTGTGTGGGGATTCGAACTCTGGTCTCCCAGGTCGTAGTCCAGCACCTTAACCACTACACCACACTGGCTCTCACCATGTTGGATACCCCTGTCTTAAAGCATATTTAGTACTGGCTTTTTTTCTTTTTTAAAAAATGTCTTCTGACAATCATTTCACCAGTCCTTTGCTTAATTCTGAAAACATCTATCTAAGATCAATTTATGGAATGAAATGAGGGATTGCAGAACACTAGTGGATAAATGCATTCCTTTGCAGTCATTATCTGAAAGGAAGCCAACCCCTGTGTTTAAGTTCAGATCAATTTCCTTAGAACTGAAAATTGAGCACAGAGGGTTTTATAACAATCAGAATAAAGCCTCACTTTTTTAAAAAAAAACCTCTTCACCTTAAAATGGGGACAGCCACCCACATCACCCCTGAAATTGCTCATTTCCCAATTCCCAGAGCTGGAAAAATTTAACAAGTTGAGGTTTACAAAATTGCCAGCAGTAAAAGCAAACTGTCAATGTAGACAGGAATTCTGCTATAAAAGGCTCCCTGAATATGATAGCATATAAATAAATAAATGTTTTTAATCCTTCAAATATTTGTCAGGTACTCAGCATAATTTATCACTTGCAAAAAGAAAGGATGAGAGGGACACAGCAGAAGAGGGTGAGGCAGGGATTATACAAATCATTTAAACAACTTTTGGCTCATGGTTTGCAGGAGATGTCAATCTCTGACCTTCTCTCAAGCAGCCAAATTAAAATGAATGCTCATTTCATTTCAGTTTGGTTCAGGGAATTAGTAGATGAGGAATGAGGAGGGAAGAGAGCCAACATTTGAATTATATGATGACAGGTTCTGGACCTGAGGTAGCTTGGAAGCTATGCACCCTGATCCCACATGTTTGGAGGTGGATTGTATCAGGGATCAAGGTAGAGATACACTGTTGTGCCGGTTCTAGTGCATCTCCACCACTCTTTTCTGAAAATGGGAGCACACAATGCTAGTCAAACTCCACCCTTTTTAACTCTAAAAACTGATGAAGTGCATTTTTAACAAAAAATTCAGCTTTAGGTAGATTTCTCAACTGATTGGTAGATAACCCATTTGTCTTCCAGGTGTGGCCAATGGAAATGCTTTGCTGTAGGCTCAGGCACAGACAGTGATTGGTCCAACACTTTGCTGTGGGCAGTACTGAAAGGCCTGAAGTCAGCAGTGGGGAAAGGAGGTGTGGCCAGCTGAGGGCAGAGTCACTTCAAAATGCAGCCAGGAAAAACATTCTGGCTGCTTTTGAAGCAACTAGTGTGCTTACAGTCTCAGTAATGAGTAGGGATGAGGAAGAAATTTGATTCAGTTAGAGCTGGATCTATCAAATTTGCATATTCTGAAACAATATGAGAACTGAAACACAACCATTCTTTGAAATTTGCATGCATGCAAATTTTGCAATGCAGCCAAAGAATATCTAAAAATGCATACATTAGAGGAAAGTGTACATAAAAATAAGTGAAAATAAAATACACAAATGCATTATATTAGGAGAAATGGCTTGCAAAAATGTGTACATGGGTCAAAACTGCCTACAACAATGTATGTATTATGAGAAATTCGCACTAAAATGCTGAAGAATTTTCATGAGGTTTTTTTTTAAAAAAAATTGCAAATTGCTGCAGAAATGTGGAGAACTGAAGATTGGAAAAAAATTAGAAACTGAGAGAACCAAAAGGCATAGATCCTTCCATTCCCAGTCATGAGAAAAAGGAATTCTGTACATGTCTAGAAACACTTTCTTCCAGGGCTGAACATAAACATGGATGTTTTTGTAGATATATTTCTGCAAAAACCTCCAGTGGTGGCAAAAAGCATTTCTGTTTTGACTGTAGCAAAGAGAGATGAGACTACAGAGTCTCTCTATTAGCTTGACCTGGATACCACCAACATTTGGTTCCTCTTCCCCTCAGACACCTTCCTTTTGTTGTAAGAGAAAATATTCCCTTTGGGATCTTTTTCTAGGTACTGCAAATAACAGGGAGTAAAGTAGCAGCAGTTTATTAGTTCAGAACTAAGACCCCAGTCTCTGAAATGAGACTGCAGCCCTGAAGAGAAGAGGCAAGTCACTTTTATACCTTTTACATTATAAACTTTGCATAGTGGTCTCTGCCTCATAGACACGTCACATGGTATCCATGGAGACAGTTCTTTGTATAGATAAGAACTTAGCACTTTGCTAACCACACAGGCAGTAGATCCTCCATGGCGCAGAGTGGTAAGCGTCGGTAACGCAGCTGAAGCTCTGCTCACAG
This sequence comes from Rhineura floridana, assembly GCF_030035675.1. Lineage (NCBI taxonomy): Eukaryota > Metazoa > Chordata > Lepidosauria > Squamata > Rhineuridae > Rhineura > Rhineura floridana. The sequence continues at coordinate 31,521,177 of NC_084493.1, forward strand.
CCGGAGTTTGATTCCAATGGAAGGAGGAAGTCGAATCTCTGGTAAATGGGGTCAAGGTCCACTCAGCCTTCCATCCATCCATGGTCGGTAAAAGGAGTACCTGGCATATGCTGGGGGGTAAAGAAAGGCCAGGGAAGGAACTGGCAAGCCCACCCCATATATACGGTCTGCCTAGTAAACGTCTCAAGACGTTACCCTAAGAGTCGGAAACGACTCGCACTATAAGTGCGGGGACACCTTTACCTTTAACCACACAGGCTATATGGTACAAAACAAGCATGGCAGATATACTTTGCATATGTTCTGTGTACCGTTGGTAACCACAGAGGCACACTGTCTAGGACAAAGCAGGCTAAAGCAGACTGGAACAAACTTTGTGGTTAATAACAGGATGCTATATAAAATAAGCTGAAAGAACAGGATGTGGTGCTCTGCTACTCCTGAAGTCACTGTTTATTGCCTACCAAGTGGCAATAAAGGCAGGAAAGAAGGCTTCTTTGCTGCCTCTATTGCGTCTGCGGAGTGCTGTCCCAGGAGGCTGTTCCAGGTGGTCCAGAGCCTGGTCGGTCCAGTTGCTCAGGAACCCTTGGAACAGTCAAAGGCCTCCTGTGACTTATTAACAAAACACTTCGCCGATAAAATGAAACACTTACGGAGCTCGATCCCGTGTGCCGTGGACACAGTGGATGAACCAGAGTTGGCCAGTTGCATGCCGGTAAATTGGGATCGGTTTCGACTTCTCCCTTCTGAGGAAGTGGACAAGGTGCTTTCATCTGTGAAGCCAACCACTTGTCTTACTGATCCTTGCCCTTCGTGGCTCCTTGTGAGCTGCAGAGAGAAATTGGGCGAGGGGATCAAAGCGGTGGTAAACGCATCCTTGAAAGAGGGTGTGATGCCATCAGCATTCAAGGAGGCAATTGTAAAGCCCATCTTAAAGAAGCCCTCCTTGGATCCCCAAGTATTCGATAACTTCCGCCCAATTTCGAATCTACCATTTCTGGGCAAGGTCATTGAGCGAGTGGTGGCCAACCAGTTGTCAGCACACTTGGATGAAACGGATTATTTGGATCCATACCAATCGGGTTTCAGAACTGGTCACGGAACTGAAACAGCCTTGGTCGCTCTGGTAGATGATTTGAGGAGGGCATTGGATAGGGGAGAATCCACCTTTCTTGTCCTCCTCGATCTCTCAGCGGCTTTTGATACTGTCGACCACAGTATCCTTCTGCTTCACCTGGAGGGATTGGGAATTGGAGGCACTGTATTACAGCGGTTCCATTCCTTTCTCTCCGACAGGTACCAACAGGTAGCATTGGGGGAGGAGGTATCAGACCCTTGGCCTCTCAATTGTGGTGTGCCACAGGGTTCTATCCTCTCTCCCATGTTATTTAACATCTATATGAAGCCGCTGGGGGCAATCATCAGGAGATTTGGGCTGCAGTGTCACCAATATGCGGATGACACTCAGCTCTATCTCTCGTTTAAATCTTCACCAGAGTTGGCTGTGGAGACCTTGTCCAAGTGCCTGGAATCCGTGAGTGGATGGATGGGAAGGAACAAGCTGAAGTTGAACCCTGATAAGACCGAGGTACTACTTGTGGGGGACAAGAGAGGGTTGGGCGATATTGACCTGAAGTTCAACGGGGTGAGTCTACCCCTAAAGGACCAGGTCTGCAGCCTTGGGGTTGTGCTTGATTCCAGGCTGTCCATGGAGGCTCAGATTTCGGCAGTGAGCCGGGCAGCCTGGTACCAACTACACCTCATACGTAGGCTGCAACCCTACCTCCCTGTTCACCAGCTCCCACTAGTGGTACACGCCCTGGTCACCTCTCATTTGGACTACTGTAATGCGCTATACGTGGGGTTACCCTTGAAAACGGTCCGGAAATTACAACTGATACAAAATGCGGCGGGTTGGCTACTTACGAATAGTCGCCGCCGAGATCACATCACACCAGTGTTGTTCGACCTACACTGGTTACCAGTTGTTTTCCGAGCCCAATTCAAGGTGTTGGTATTGACCTTTAAATCCCTACATGGTTTCGACCCAGTTTATCTTACGGAGCGCCTTCAACGCCACCAATTATGCCGCCCGACAAGATCGGCCACAGAGGGCCTTCTCTCAATCCCACCAACAAAAACAGCCAGATTGGCGGATACAAGAGAGAGGGCATTCTCAGTGGCGGCCCCCACTCTTTGGAACTCCCTCCCACAAGATCTCCGGCATGCCTCTTCCCTAAATGTGTTTAGGACAGCCTTAAAGACCTGGCTCTTTCAGCAGGCCTTCGGGGTATCCGGGGAGGGTTAATAGTTATAATTGTAATGCCTCCTGCCCAGTTTTAATATTGTTGCTGCAGATGTATTGTTTTATATTTTATTACTGTATTCTATTAATTGTATTTTAACATTTTGTAAGTCGCTTAGAGTGGCCATTGGCCAGATAAGCGATGAAGAAATTAAATTTATTATTATTATTATTATTATTACTGCGCAGATTTCACTGTGTACGTGTCTTGCTTGCCTCGAGCCTATGTCTATCAATCACACTGTCTCAGAAATATGGGGTAACTTTGGCTCTTCTCACACCTTCTAACTGGTCATTACAAGAAGTCTGTATCTAAGAACTTGTACCTGAGTTTGCTTGTTTCTTCTTCTTCTCTAATCCCCTTTCCTTTTATGCTACTTCTTTGAGAGTGTAAGGCTGAGGGCAAGAACTGTCTTACTGATATTTGTCAGCAGCTCTGGGAGCCTTTTTTAGCTAAAAATGGCATAAAAATAAATAAGCAAATAATATTTTGGAGGGGTTAACTCGATAATTTTGATTCACTCCCCTGTCAAAGCAGTTAGTGCAGGTGTGTGTGACCTTTGCCACTGTAGTGAAATGTGTCTTTAGGTTAGATGCACAGCAAAGAAAGAGTTAACTTTCTCTAGAGGATATTATACACCCTAGGGGGAATGAGACTGATTTAGTTAATGAAGTTAATTAGTCAGTGTTGTGTGTGCTGGGTGAGGCCTAGCACAGAACAAGCTCAGATGTTTTACTGTTTAAGAATTATTAAATAAAGAAGCTCTATTTTATTCTGTCTCATCCTGATTAATATAACATGGTGTCAGAAGTTAAGAAATCTTAAGAAAGTTAAGAGTAGCATTGCTCCTGGGACAACTGGGAAAAAAAACAGGAAACCAATGACAAAGTTTTCCCCACCAGAGGCCTTTGATTTCACCAGGCCTGCAGCATGGCCAGATTGGAAGCAGAGGTTTTTCAGATACTGCATTGCTACAAAACTGAAGGAAGAGAAGGAAGAAATTCAGGTGTGCTCCTTGATTTATGCCATGGGCCAGCAAGCAGAGCAGATATTTAAATCATTTGAGTTTGCTGCTGCAGATGACCAGGATGACTATCTCTAGTCCTGGGGAAATTTGATGAATATTTTGTGCCAAAGAAGAATCTCATTCATGAGAGGGCATGCTTTCTTCACCAGAGACATCACAAACCAGAGGAATCTGCCGAGGCTTACATAAGATGGTTGCATGAGAAAGCTGATGAATGTGCTTTTGGGGACACCAGGAGTGAAATGCTCAGAGACCGATTGGTAGTGGGAATTTTGGATAAAGACCTGTCCCAGAAGCTGCAGATGCAATCCAATCTCACTTTGGAGAGGGCTATGGAGACTCTTCTTGTAGCAGACACACTGATAAGAAATCCACTGGAAACTCCGGACCCTGAAACAACCCAGTTAGTTGAGGAAATCAAAGTCTATGTAAATCTTCTACAAACTTCTAAACCAATATCTACCACACTCCTTCAATGTAGGGTGTTCGAGGATCAGGATATTCGCAGGGAGACCAAAATGCTTATTTACAAATCCATTGTACTACCGACCTTACTGTACGCCAGTGAAACATGGACCATTTATAAACACCATTCCCAACTTCTTAAAAGATTCCACCAACGCTGCCTCCGGAAAATTCTGCAAATTACTTGGGAAGACAGACTACCAGTATGAAAACAATGATCCATCAACTTCGCTGGACTGGCTGTGTTGTTCAAATGCCTGATCACAGTCTTCCAAAGCAGCTACTTTACTCCAAACTTAAGGATGGAAAATGGAATATTGGTGGACAGCAAAAGAGGTTTAAAGATATTCTTAAAGCGAATCTAAAAAAATGTAACATGAGCATCGAGAACTGGGAAGTCTTGGCCCATGAACGTCCCAAATGGAGGTCGGCTATTATCAAAGGTGCTGTAGACTTAGAAGAAGCACGAATACAGGGCGAATGGGACAAATGAGCTAAGCGGAAGGCACGTCAAACAAATCCTCATCGCGACCATCTTCCATCTAGAAACCTATGTCCTCACTGTCGGAGGCTGTGTGGATCCAGAATTGGCCTCCACAGTCACTTACGGACCCACTGAAAGATCTTGGAAGACCATCTTACTGGGCCGTGAGTGATTGCCAATGAATGAATGAGTAGTTGATGGAAGCAAACCTGGCCCACAAAATTCTTTGCAGATTTCTCACACACGCAAACAAATTGCATGTGCAAATGTTTTCTGAATATTTGACAACTATTTGCTATTTAACATCAGAGTTTTAAAGCCACTGATATATCATTTCAGTATTTGATAAATGGATGACATTAGATTGTGTCTGAGGAATGCCTTGCATTGCAGCCAATATTTGACAGTATGTACAGTTCAATTGAAATAACATTTAATACATTTCATCCTCATCCTCCTCCTCCTCCTCCTCCTCCTCTTGAACAGGCAACAAAACAACCAATCAAATTTCAATTTCAAATTTGAAAACTGAATTTTGAATGTTGGGGATAATTTTCACCTCAAAATCCATATTTTGAAAGATATGTTTTAGCTTAGCTTTATCCTTTGAGGAGGGAATACCACTAACAAAAAGTGAAACATTATTATTTAACAGATAGATTCTTTGCTTCTTTTTAATTCAGTGCACTTAATAAAATGATTGAAGAACCCACAGTAGCAGGCCAAAACAAATACAGACAATTTAGTCCCATTTATGAGCTGTAAGATTTGTTAGGAGATACAGTAGGCTAACAACCTAATTAGAGGTTTAATCATTTTGGATTAAAAGTGTTTACTGCAGGCCTGGAAACTTTATGGGAAAACAAGGCAAGCAAATGGTGACTCGAGTGTACTCTGGATGCTTTAACAAATCGTATCAAGGAAAATTGACCATTTGTTATGTCATCTGTCAGGGTACACCAGTTTCTGTGGGGGCTGAAGTAATAGACAGAATGGAAGCTTGTAATGAGGTTAGCCGTATTACGTCAACTATAAATTGGCATCTGATTAGATTACCCTTGCCCCCCAGCTTGCCATTCAAACATTAGTTTAATTGACAGGATGGTTTGTCTAGGAAGAAAATCAATAGTTTGAGCGAGGGGGTTGAAGGCAGGATAGGTTGGCATTAGAGATGAGGGAGACATTTGGTTCAATTTGCATTTAAAGGCAAAGCTATCTCATTGTGCTTCCTGAAACAATATTGCAGACACACAGCCATCGCTTGAAATTAACACTTCTCTGTTTTGCACTGCAGTTCTCCAGCAAGCAATGTATAGAAATATGTGTGTATTAGGAGAATGTGTGCATAACAATGTGTATATTAGTAGAAATAATATCTAGGTTAATTACACTAGGGAAAATAGTGTCCAAAATGTGTATATTAAGAGAAAATTTGACTTTTTTTTTAAAAAAAATGCAATTATGTGAAAATGTGAAGGGAACTGAAGAATGAAAAAATGAGAAATGTATTTATTGTATTTGTGAAACTGAAACAGGCAGATTTGGCCATCCCTAGCTGGGATTATTGTACCTCTGAGTTCTGTTGGCATTTTTCACTTGTTTTGGTGGGGGGAGGGGAAATATCCAAGTTTTTACAAGCAATGCAAATTTGTATTTGGCAAAATACTGTACAAAAAGCATATTGATGGCATTGAAGTGGAAAATTCCACCTCTGAGGGTCGTTATTGGTATGTAGATAAGATGGAAGGGGATGGATGTTGCAACAGGACTGGGCAGACAAAAGATGAGTATGTGCGTTCTTACTTCCCTGTAATGGAGAATTACCTGGCGAATCACCGAGCCATGTGGATGCGGGAAACAGGTAAAGCTCCTTATTGGGTACCTTGGGACACATGACTGTGAGAGCGGGAAACAGGTAAAGCTCCTTATTGGGTACCTTGGGACACATGACTGTGAGAGCGGGAAACAGGTAAAGTCCCTTATTGGGTACCTTGGGACACATGACTGTGAGAGCGGGAAACAGGTAAAGCTCCTTATTGGGTACCTTGGGACACATGACTGTGAGAGCGGGAAACAGGTAAAGCCCCTTATCAGGTACCTTGGGACACATGACTGTACATTGTAAAAAACTATAAAAGACCCTCAATTTGGGGAAGAAGGCAGTCTTCCGCCATAGCACATGCTGGCTGGTGCTCCTTGCAATTGTAAGTATAATAAAGAGCTGTAAGCTTCAACCTGCCTCATTGTCGTTTCCTGGACAAGGACTCCATTAAGGAGAAAATTCCACAACAGCATCATGCACACAAATGCTCCACATTACTTTTATGAAGTATTTTTAGCCATTCAGATTAATTATGTGGTGAGGGGAGACACAAGCAGACTAGAGGAAGCAAAGCTGCATCAAACTGTGTGTGAACAGGGCTCCATAAAATAAATTCAGAAATAAAATGGAAAAGTAGAGAAGCTCTGGGTCACCACTTACCAGAGGCCCTCTTTGTGCTGTTGCTGGGGAGTAGAAGAGAGAAAGGGGGGAGATCTGTTCCTGTGCATGGCTGGCAATGTTTTTTTTTTTTGGCCAGTGACTGCCCAGCTATGCTATCACTCTAGTTCCCAATGCAGGACTGAATTGAGTATCAGGGCCCCACTGCATGTCTTAGCTGTGGGCCTAGCCAAAGGATATCCTTGCAACTGCCTGAGGATGATAATGCTGGTTATATCTTTGGTCAGATCATTCAGACATACAAGTAAGCACTTTTATGTGTTTATTGTATTTGTGAAAATGTATATACTACCAACATTAAGAAAAAAAGTCATGGTGGTGAACAGCCTAAAACCAACAATAAAATTACATTTGTAAAAGAAGTCCAAAATACATCACCAATCAGTAGCATTTATGAAGTTGCATGTTAGGAATTGTGAGGGCTTTTCTTCCACCTCCCAAAACCCGAGGGTTCTGAGTTGTTTCAGGGCTCCAGTGTGCCCCTAATTTATCAGAGATTCCTGGTGAGCCTGTCACTCTCACAAGATCAGGGCTTCTCTCATCATCAGACACCTTCTATGCATGGTTTGTTTCAATTCAGGGTTCCTGTCACCTTGTTTATTTTGTGTGGGCTCATTTTTCTCCTGGATTAACACTGCTGCTGTTAGCTTTCCATTGGCCCACCACTGACGGAATGACCCCCAGATGTCACTGTGTTCCTTCTGTACTCTTTCTCTTTCTGAACCTTCAAGGTAGAGCTTGCCAGCTTGTCTCCCTAACTGATCCTTTACACATCAGAGTTCTTTCACTGTAAACCCTCTGATTTCTCATTGGTACTTTATTTGTTGTTCCCCTGTCCCCCTTCACTCTTTCCCACACACTTCCAATCAAATGCTGCCTTCTCTGCACAAGCACTCTCCCCTTTATTCACTGTATCACTCTCTCATTCACTTTCCCTCTTCCACCTGTTGGAGAATTTTTTCTCCATTGGGATCTTTTGCTGGGGGTCCTTAAAAAAATTTGAGGACACAGTCTTGAAGCAAAAAGGTAGGCCTTTATTCTTTACAAGCTTATGCATATTGACATGCAGTGTCAGTCCCCCAGAAACATCCAGGAGAGACTGCCTTGAGGCACTGTGTGCAAGCTCTCTTATAGAGTACGGTTACAGCATGTGATAATAATTTCACCAATCTCATGAGTTCCTGCCCACCCAACATCACAGTTCCTCCTCTCTACAATCGTTCCAAACCAATCAGAAAGTATTAGCTAACTCCAGTGGTGATTCCAAGATTCTGTCCACATGTCTCCATTGTCCTACTGTCTTTTCAAGACTAATGAATTTTGGTTCTAGATGGAACAGTTTCTATTGTGAATATGCTTTCAAGCATACTTGGTACATTCCATTGTTGCATTGTTTCTGATGGGTCAGGTTGACCAGGTACACCTGAAGATATTTGTACAAGTTCCCCGAGTTAAATTTGCCTCAACTCAGGGTGTTTGGGAATGTATGAGCACACCCCCCCCAGTTATATTCCTTGTCATAGCGTTTCTTATGTCCTTATATTTTCTCAGAAATCCCATTTCCTTACTTATAAAATACATAGCTCAAGAGAGAGGATTATATTTAAAACACTTGAGCTCATTTTGAAGCCACACAGACAAAAGAAAGGACTGGTTAACTCTAACTAGTATTTTTCAGCCTCTGAGATATAGAGAAGACAGGCCACCCAGAGTACCTTTTTCTTAATAAAAACACACTTATAAAGTTATAAATATAACACACTGAATTGTTTTAAAACCATTATAAAACCATTATATTGTTTTGAATTTTAAAATTGTGTTTTAAATTGTTTTTAAAATATGTTTTTAAATTGTGTATTTGTTTTAATGTTTTTGGTTGCTGTAAACCTCCCAGAGAGCTTCGGCTATGGGGCGGTATACAAGTGCAATCAATCAATCAATCAATCAATCAATCAATCAATCAATCAATCAATCAATCAATCAATCAATCAATAAAATCTTACTATTTCTCTTCATTAAACCCTTTGATTATGCTGTAAGGCTTTTCCTCTCTAGATGGGGCTCTACTTTACACAAGAAATTATTTTCTTGGAACAGAATAGTGTCATACCTTCACAGGTAAAATATTTGCTTGAATTAAAGACAATAGAGTAATCAATCTTATGTCAATCATGCATTAGCTGAATCTGGCAAAAACCCAAGAGTTCACTGTGACCGTTTTGTTTGTTTTTCTCTTACAGGCCTGATTGAGGCCTATTGGAAACTCAGGGTTCTCTGTGAGCCTGAATCTTTCAGGGCCCCAACAGGCCTGCAATTCACTCCTTAATTTCTTATGATTATAAAACATATACCTTTTTAATATCTATGATTATATATGTGTGGATACATAAAATTCCCCAATGTACGCTTACTTTCACTTTCAGTCTCCCATCCACACCAAGTCTTCTCCATCTTTCTCTACCACAACCCCTCACTTCCACTTTTCTCTCAGGTCACATTCCACACTATACTGTTGCACACACCCCAGTCTCCAAGCAGTGAAAGACTTCCAGGGGTTCCAGCACTTATCCAGAGTTCAGTTTCCTGGGAATGAAGGTCAACAAAGACTGTGGTGTCTTTAGGAGTTATGGTTTTATTTACACTTATATACAACCCGGGCATAAGACGGAAGGATGGGAGGGCTCACAGCATTAACACTTTAACAGTTGCTTCCTCATTAGGTTTCTAGGGGATTCCCCAAAGCCATGGCTTGGGGTTCAGCATATAAAGCAGTCAAGCCTCTCTGGGTTTTTCTAGCTTCTAGCATCATGCCAGACTAACACAAAATCTACCTCTTGCTCCAGCCAGGGAAGGGGGGAGGGCTACCTTCATTCCTATGGCAACACCTCTTCTCTTGGCCAAGTCTTTAAACATGTTGATCAGGTCCATCAACTGAACCCAGAAACTGGCTTAATCAGAACTATTAAATTATGAAAAGGACTGGTTTGAACAGTCCAGTAGATCTCTCTAATACAAACTGAATCTCTATAGGTAACAAATTCACAGGCTGGAAGGGGACCCATAGGCATCATCCAGAGCAACCCCCCAATCCTGGGAACTGCAGTCTGTTAAGGGTGTTTGGGAATTATATCTCTATGAGGGATAAACTACAGTTCCCTGGAATTCTTTGGAAAAAGCCATGTGCTTTAAAAGTATGGTGTGGATCCGCCCTCACTTGCCCTTTGTTTTGCTTTCCTGTCCATTTGTTTTCCAATGTATTTTCTCCCTTCTTTGCCTGTGTGTTCCACAGCCATGTGCCCTACTCATCTGCTGCAGCTCTATTTTAACCACAGCACTTGCCTCCCCTCACAGGTGCCAGCCCTAGATCACAATTCTTGCACAGATTCCTGTGCTAACCATCCACAATGACAAAGCTTTTTCCACTGGAAAGGTAATTAACAGAGCAATTCAAAAGGACAGAGGCAGGGAGGACCCAAGATGAAGAAACTGCCTTTTCCAATGCTATTCTGGGCTAGCACCTGCAGGGCAACAAGGGCGGCGAGTGGGGACATTTTCCCTTTTTATTTTGTCTCACGTGTGTTTTTTTAAGTTGCCCTCCAACTGATACCATTGGTTGTTGGTGGAACAAACTACACCAGATCTAGGGTTGTCATAGTTTGTCCCATGTACTGGTAGCATGTTTGGGAAATGGGAGGGCTGTGGATTTATATATTTATTTGTATTTATTATTACATTTATATTTCACCTTTCCTCCAAGGAGCTCAGGGTAGCCTACATGGTTCTCCCCTTCCTTGGTTTATCCACACAACAATCCTATGAGTTAGGTTAGGCTGCCAGGCTGTGCCTGGCTCAGTCATCCAGTGAGCTTCATGGCTGAGTAGGGATTTGAACCCTGGTTTTCCAAGTCCTAGTCTAGCACTGTAACCACTACAACATGCTGGATCTACAACCTCTGCAGTCTTGCCCCTGACACACCCCTGGTATGCCTCTCTGGTTCCCTGAAAAGAACCTCCTATGGTTATATCCACAGCCTCGTGGAAGAGACATTTCACATCAGGTCTCCTTCTCTGCAGGCACACCCCTCTCTCCTAGGGACCATAGGATTAACAACAGAAACACCATGCTGGATCAGGCCAAAGGACTATCTAGTCCAACCTCCTGTTCTCATAGTGGCCAGCCAAGTGCAACAGCATTCTCTCCACTTGTGATTCCCAGCAACTAGCCTTCAGAGACAACCTGCCTTCAACAGTGGAGGTAGAACAAAGTCATTATGGCAAGTAGCCATTAATAGCCACATCCTCCATGAATTTTTTAAATCTTCTTTTGAAGTTGGTGGCCTTTGCTACTTCTTGTGGGAGAAAATTCAATAGTTTAACTAAGTATGTGCTATGTAAAAAATACTTTCTTCAACCAAAGGTTTCTCGTGGCCTAAGGTTTGTGTTGCACATTATAGTTTAAATGCATCTGATTGTGTGTGTATCATTTCCAGTTATTTCTTTGCCTGGATACCCTCTTACAGCCTGTATGCAAATGAATCCCTGAGCAGACAGAATTCACCACTCACTGTTAAGTGTTTCAAAAGCTCATTTCCACCAAAGAGGCAAACATTGGCCTTTTCATTATCCTCAAAACCAAATAACCTTCTACTTGCATATCAGGAACTGTATGCAAGTCTATTATTTCTTCCCTCCACCCCCCAGAGAATGTCCCAAGACAATGAATGCCAGTTCATACAGCTTGAACAATAATTTTAACTAAATTAAAATGAAATGGATTTCCAAAATGTGTATTACCCGGTACTAAGGCACGTAATGTTCAACATAAAGAAATGCCTGTGTTCAATTTGGCATTTATACTCTATGCAGCTGTGATGTTCCTGCTTATAGTGTAAATATGGTAAGTGCTGTTTATATAGAAGACATATGGTAAGTGGAGTGAAAGAGGAGGGGGAGTACATGAGCAGTAGAATGCTGGATGATTGGCTGAGCGTTTGAATGGCTGGGAGTATAAATGGAAGAATGACAGTTGAATCTGGGTGGATGTTGGGAGTGTGGAGAAAGAGGTGTTTGAGGGTGGATGTTGGGAGTGTGGAGAAAGAGGTGTTGGAGGGTGGAGGTCAGGAGTGTGGAGAAAGAGGGAGTTGGAGTTCTGATTAATAATAAGTCAAGTACAAAACAGGAATAGATGAAACCATATGCTTGTGAAACATTCTAAAACTAATCTTGTTATTTCTGATATTTAATAATGACGTTCCTGCCTATTTGGTAAGGGACGGGTTTGCCACACCCTATTAGTGGAAGGCTCGGGAAGGTTCGAGAAAGGTTTGTAATAGGTCAGGTGGTGCACCTTGTCCAATTGGGCAAGGGTTTGAGCAGCTATATATAGACTGCTCCTCCCTAGGCACGCGCCTTTTTTGCCTTGCGGCACGTTGGAAAGGCTCTGTGACTGGTCTCGATCTCAGTGCTTCGCCCTAGCTCCTGTTCCGTGGGTGATTGTATTGGTGACGAGTTTTATTGCTTCTAATTGTTGTTTAATTTAATTGTGTTGCTGGTGTTTGGGTGGGGGGGATTCCCCCCCCAATTTTTTCCCCCTTAATCCCATTCCCATTTCACCCCCCTGTAGTATTTGTCTTTCCCCGAGCATTAGCTGGGGATTGAAGTTAACGTTGTGTTTTCTCTACTTTCCTAGCTCTATATTCTGCGATTGTGTTTATTTAGTGGCTCTGTTGTTGCCTGTGCACATAATAATATTATTTAAAATCCGACGTTACTTACCGCGTTGCGGTTCGGCGTGTATCGGGCGGCCCCATTGACTTGCTAATTCCTGCATTGGGTGCCTGCAGCGCTTGATTGGGCAATCGTTCGTTTGCATGGTTTCGGCGGGGCGACGCCCACGGGAGGCCTGCCTGCCTCGTGTGCGGCCGTTTAAGTTGCCGCCCTGCGTTCGTGCTCGCTTCTATTTTGTTAGGGTCACCTCGGGGATGAGGGAGGATTTAACTATGTGGCTTACCTTCTTGAATGATTATAATGGCCTCTCCTTTTGGCATGAAGACTTATTATTAGAAGCTGAGTTACAAGTACATTCCGATGCTGCAGGTGGCATTGGTTTTGGGGTAATTTTCAGGTCTCATTGGTGTGCTGAGCGATGGCTGGCTGATTGGTTAACTTCTGGGATCATTTCAAACTTGACCTTTTTTGGAATTCTTCCCCATTGTGGTTGCGGTTTACATTTGGCCTCTAGCATTCCAAAATCGCACTGTACGTTTCTGGTGCAATAATCAGTCTACAGTGTGTGTGGTCAATACTCAGACTTCCAAATCGCCTCAGGTGATGCGCCTGGTGAGGGCCTTTGTATTACAATGTTTGCGCTTCAACATTTTATTTGTAGCGCGCCATGTTCCAGGACTACAGAATTGTGTTGCTGATGCTCTTTCATGCTTACAGATGGCACGCTTTCGGGAACTGGCACCAGGCGCGGCTCAGGATTCGATACCGGTCCCGTTCTTCCTGTGGAGCCTTGGGAGTTAGAAGTTCGGGCCGCCATAGCTGCTGCGCTAGCTCCAAGCACGCAGAGAGCGTATCAGTGGGCTCTTGTGACATTCCAGACTTTTCGTACCAATGGTGCTTTACCTGCTGAGTGGCCAATTCCTGTATCGCATTTGCTGCAGTTTATGTTATATTTAAAAGGGCTAAATAATTCTGTTTCCACCATCGCCGGACACCTCTCTGCGCTGGCCTTTATTTCCAAGGCAAGAGGAATGCAGGATCATTCTGTAGACTTTAGGGGCAGGAAGGTCCTTCAGGGTTGGTCGCGTTCCGCTCACAGGCCCACTGACCGAAAGAGGCCAATCACGCCCGATGTTCTCCTTCAGATCCTGCCTTTATTTAGGTCTCTGTGCTCATCTCAGTATGAGTCGCACCTGTTCGCCGCAGTAACTCTGACGATGTTCTATGGTGCTTTTCACCCTAGTGAAGTGCTAGCTTCCTCAAAGCGCGATGTGTCCTATCGAGCCTTTTGCTTTGGCGATTGCACGCTAGGTGCAGATATAGTTAGGCTTTCCCTTCGAGTCTCTAAGACGGATCAAAAGGGCCGTGGCAGTATTATTTCATTGAAAGTTTGCCAGGTTCCTGAATTATGCCCTGTGGCTGCAGTGCGATTATTTATGTCATTGAGGCCAGCGGGCCAGCGTTATCTATTTGTACATGTGGATGGTTCTGCCCTGACTCAATTTCAATTTTGGGCCGTTGTTCGGCGGGCCTTGTTGGCCAGTGGTCGTGATGCTGGAGTCTATGGGCTGCACTCATTTCGGATTGGGGCGGCTACGGCCGCCGCCTTCATGGGCATGAGCGTTGAGGATATCCAGGTGATTAGACGATGGCGTTCTTCCGCTTTCAAGTCATACATCAGATATTGATTGTAATGTGTTGTTCTTTCTTCTTAGGTATGAGGAGCCTTCCAGTGCCTGCAAGGGTCGTCCTGTGTGGCCATTCGATTTTGTTTTGGGCCCATCGGAGAGCCTCTTCTACTGTTGCCGGGACACAGCTGCAGCTTTCCGTCGGCGCTATGGTTAGCTGGGAGGCTCAGAGAGGCATGCTATGGAATGCGCTCATGCCTGTGGTGGGTTGGCTGATGGCTTCGCCTAGCTGGCCACGTGTTGGTGGTTCACTTGGGGGAGAATGATTTGGTGCAGCAGCCCGGGATGGATTTGCTGCGTAAGATCACACGGGATTTTAATACACTCATCCAGTCATATCCGGACCTTGTTTTAGTGTGGTCCGACATGCTGGTGAGACAGGTCTGGAGGGGTGCTGTGCATCCTAACAGGATCGATAGGGCCAGGAAGTGGGTGAATAGGAAGGTTAGGAATTTGGTCTTGTCATTGGGAGGGGCCTATATTCCACATGACAGGATTCGTTTTCACGCTCTCCATCTGTTTCGGGATGATGGTGTTCATCTCTCGGATGCTGGGTGTGATTTGTTATTGGAGGATCTTAGGTTGGGTTTGGGGGCTTTGTTTTCTTTGGGTTGAGGGGACCAAGCTTGAGCTGATCCCATCTTGTGGCGTTGAATTCGGGCAGGTGAGGTAATTGGGGTTAAAATTGAGGTGGATGAGGCATTTTGGTAAAGGGCACCCCCTGGTGAAACATCAAGGCGTAAGGTCTGGTGTGGATTTGGTGGGTGTCCACGTGGGACCGGCTTGCGCATCATGGTGAACGCTTGTACGGCGGGGCCAGGGTGCGGAGGTTGGAACCACATACCTGACTCCAATTGCAAGGAGGGAGAAGTTGTCCCACATCCTTGTCTGGGGAGTGCAGTTCAATGTGACTGACTTGCCTCCTGGTTTGGAGGGTATAGACCCTCATAGATAGGTGGAGCCTCACCTGCCCGAAGGATTTGATATTTATTAATTGGTGAATTGGAATTTGGTTTGTTTATGTGTTATATTTTAATAAATATAACATTTCAACCATATATGTGTCACGAGTCTTCCTTGGTGTGTTGGCAAATACTTATTTGGTTTACCAAAGGCCTGATCCTTGGCAGGGGGATATACATACCAGAAGGGAGGGCAAGGTAATTACCAAGGCTGGACAGAAACAGTATCTAATGGTGGCAGCGGTGAAGGGAGGAATAATAACAATTCAAGTATCCAGAGCAACCCAGAGTTGTATGCGTTATCTATAAAGATACAAGGGGGTTGGGAACAGCATAAGCACGCAGTCACAAAAGTAACCAGCTAGAGAGAGACTCAGGCAAAGTCTCTGGGAGTATTGGTTATAGGACGTGACTGGTGGTGCTGCCTAGCAGGGGGATCTAGTGAGATCTGTGCTAGAGCGGAGTGAGAAACCATATAAGGACGGTCCAGACTGGTGGTATCCCTGGTGGTGCCTAGTGAAAGGCAGTAGCCACAAGCAGGTGGGAACCTGACAGGGAGAACCAGGGAAGGACGTCACAGCAGCCAATTGTGTTTTTTTTAAAAAATTAAAACACTATTTTCCCCCAACTATTCATGGTATTTATTTATTATTCATGTTTTGGTAAAAAATGAGATGCTCATATCTTGATAACAGATATCTTCCCTATAGAACCTCTTGGGTGTTAAGATCATCAGAGGGAGCCTTCTTGGTAGTTCTGCCACACTCAGAAGTACAAGGGATGGTGGCCTGGGAGAGGGCATTCTCTGGCAGCCCGCAAGTTGTGGTGTGTCTGGAATCTTCACTGTATAGTTTTTGGCGAATGCTGAAGACTCACCTTATTACCCTGTCCTTTGACACTTGAAGTGTATGTTTTCAGGGCCCACCCTGTTCCTGTGATTATAATTTATCTAAATTGTTTTCAATAGTGAATTTTAACCACTATAGCACACTGGCTTTTGTCTACACCACACTGATGTAAATGGGGTCCCAGTTATGCAGGGTAGGCAACTATCATTGTCCACGCAAAAGTACAAGTTAAAAAAAAAATAACCAAGAGATTTGCTTTAGTGTACTAATTATTTTTATGGTGTATTTCAGGAATATATCGCATGCCTTTTTTTAGGCCTTGCAGGAATAAATGGTACCATTTAATAATGATCATCCTAAAAATGGCTGAAATGATAAGAATCATGTTCTTCCAGAAAAGCTAATTATATTGTCTATCTTGTCTTGATTCCAGCATGGATAGAACATTAAAATCTGCTTTGCTCCAAACATTTAATTTACTCTTAATAGAACATCCTGAGCTCATACAAAAGGGAAGGAGATCCCTCTAATGACTGATCTGAGGGCAGAACTATATGGCATGTGTTTGTCCCAACATCCGAAAGAAGACACAAGATGACAGTGTAAGGGTTTAACTGAGCCACAACTAGGGATGGGAGAGAAATTCAATTTAGTTCACATTTAAAGGAAAATATATCAAATTTGCACTTTCCAAAACAATATGAGAACTGAGACACAGCCATCCTTAAAAATTCACAGTTCTCCGAATATTGCAGTGCAGTTCTCCAGCCAATGTTTACAAAAATGCACATTATTAGGGGGAAGTGCGCATAAAAATGAATACACGAAAATAAAATACAAAATTGCATTACATTAGAGAAAATTGCTTCCAAGCATGTGTACAGTAGTCAAAACTGCATACTGTATCAAAATGTGTTGATCAGAAGAAATTCACAGAAAAATGTTGATGAATTTTCATGATCCTAAAAAAAGGCAAATTACTGCAGAAATATAAGAACAGAATTTAAGATTGAAAAAAGTCTGATCTGCACACTATAATTCCCACTATGCAGTGCATGTTATTATACAGCCACGAGAGTGGCTGTATACTATAACCAGCATGGATTTTTCACTTTCCGCAATGTTAAACTGAAAATACCTCCATGCCATTCTGATGCTTCCCATAAGCTCATTTCAAAACAAAACCTTACCAAACCTATACTCCTGAACTCAGAAACGCTTGCTTAACAACCCTCTCAATTTTCATGGCGATCCACAAAACAGTCAGAGAGAATAGAGAGTTCAAAGTCTAAAAAGAGAGAAAAAAACTCCAGAGCCCTTTTGGACTTTTTTCTGTCAGAGTTCTCATAATCTGTTGAAATTCATTAAAAATCAGCCATGTTCACAGAGTACCTGGAATCCTTATACTGACCTTGCCCCATACTCTGAGCTTCATCGTCTGCAGTTTAAAAGTTGAAAAAATGCCTGGCTGATTTTTAATTAATTTAAGAAATTTTGGCTTGAACTCAATGTTAGGCATGCTCAGTAAGAACCAACTGTTCCAAGAAAAGAGGTCACATCTATTGCTGCACCCATTTTTACCTCTGGCCCCACCCACTTTTGTTTCCGGCCATGCCCACCCCTGGCATGCACACCTAAAAGATTCCTCATGAGGGAATACAGCCTTCAAGCTGAAAATGGTTCCTCATCCCTGCTCTAAGAGATTCCTTGACCCGACTCTACTTTGACTGGTCAACCTGAAGAATTGGCTTTGACACAGCCTCCCCTCATCACCTTGATGCCTCACTGTGTTTCCGCACCCAATCTGCACAATGCTCACTAGTTGTGATCTAAGTAGGACATAACCAGTCCAGTTAACTGACTCACAAAGGTGAGATGCCATGGCTGCCAGTTGCAAGGTAAGATTGCGGGCTTCAAATAATAAACAAAAGAGTACCATTGTTCCAGTTGGAAATGAAAGAAATGAAAATGGGGATATGTACAACCAGCAGTGGAATATGTAGTACAATCAAATTGACAAGCAGTTCCATCCAAGGTAGAACATTATTTCTGTAAACAAATGGCTTTGTGTTCTGTGATTTCAGAAGTAATTTCATTAGTCAATGGGAATTATTCATGTGCATCATAAACCTGCCTAATCTCCCCATTTGGAGAAAGCTTATGTTAAATTGGATAATGATCTGCCTGGAAAATGAATGGGCTGAGGCACTGTGTGCTGTACTTAAAGCCAGAAGTCAAATTATTATTATTATTATTATTATTATTATTATTATTATTATTATTATTATTATTAATAATAATAATAATAAAGTCACAAAGAAATGCATCCTATTCTATGACTGACATGTCTTCAAATCCACCATCTTCAGCTGCTCCAAGGGTTCCTGTAAGGATGGGAGAGAAATTCATTTCAGTTTGTATTTTAATGTGAAACAACCTAATCCACACTTCCGAAAACAGTACTTGTACTGAACAGAACTATCCTTCAGAATTAGCACATCTCCAGATTTTGCAATGCTGTTCACCAGCCATATAATGTGCCATATAATGTGCTCAAAAAGGGGTATATTAGGGGAAGATGTCTTGTAGGATTTACTGTATTTCTAACAACATACCTGGTCATTTGGCCTTAAAATAAAATATACATGCACACATTCAGTGGAGATTCACATCTTAACCTGTCCAGTTTAATCTCTGATTTCCACAATTAATATGATTTACTATTGTATTAATACAATACAATACAATCAATACAATACAATACAAAGAGAGTGTACCTATAAAAGTGGCAATCAGCTTAACCTACACTTTTTAAACAAAATGTCAGACTTTTACTACAAGCGATATCAATATTGCCCTGATCTGATCTCTGCACCTCTCGCTGTCCAGTATTCAGCTGGAACACACGCCAGGCCCTAAGAGCACAAGACCAAGCAGCCTCCCAAGTAGGCAAGGGATCTGCCTGCCAAGAATTTGCCACCCCCTGCCACCCTTCCTACCATCATGGAGAAGGAGAAGACAGGAGAGGAGGGCCAAACGAGACCTTGGTAACAGCCTCCCTGAGCAGGCCCAGGCCATGGAGGATAAACAGGAAGATGAGGCACCACAGTGGAGGGAAAGTGACAGGCTATGGGCTGGGCAAATATCTACTTAATTCTGACTGCGGAGGGAAGGGGATCAGAATTAAGTGGTTATTTGCCCATTATAGCCTGTTGCTTTCCCCACAATATGGCACAATATGGCACCTCATCTTCTTGTTCCTCTTCTCCTCCGCAGCCAGGCCCTGCCAAGGTCTCTGCTTCATTGGTTAGCCTGTGGGGCTCTCCTCCGTGCCTGCCTTCTCCATGTTTGTAGAGGGGGCGGGGGTGAAACTAATTCACAGATCTCATCCCTACTCCCAAGGAAGTCAGCAATGGTGGATGGAAAATATCTATCCTAATCCACTTACCTCCCCACACTAAATGCCAATTGGAATAAACAACAAAACAGACAAATCAAGAAGCCCAAACCCACCATAAGCCAATCATAGAAGGGCCAGTGTGGAATAGGAGGAAAAAAGATGCTCCAAAGGGCCAAATTGGGAATACCCAAAAATCCTATTCAGTCCCCATAAAGGGTGCCTAGCAAAGCTCACCCTGCCCAAGCGTCAGTGGATGGGACAGTGAAAAAGAAGATGAGATCAGGGCAGTGCCAGCCTTATAAGGCAAGGGCTGGTCCCAATCTGATTGGCTTGCAGGCCAGATGAACTCTCATCCACTCCCTCTGTCCAGGAGGAAGTCTTTTAAGACTTCCTTCTCTAAAGGGGGGGGTTAAATTTGCCCTACCAAAGGGATGGGAAAGAGAAATTACTGTCTCCCTCCTTCCTCTGGGATGCTATTGCTTTCCCTTGAAGTCTTTGTGAGTCAAGGGGCTGGAGCTCCAGATGTCCCTTCATTGTATCCAATTAACCAAGTTCTCTGTGCCCATTCAAAAACTCCCTTGAGCCTGCCCCTTGGCATCTCCTCACTAGAAGCTTTGGCTCCACTCCTCTCCTTCCTCACAGTATTTAACTTTAGAAAATGTATGTGGTAGGAGGGAGTCAATCTCTTTAAGGATGTGTTATGGTTGTGGTCAAGGGGCTCCACCCAGCCAAGTTTGTTTTCACAGTGCTTATCCATTCTTATCTTCTTGCAACCTCATAGTCAGGTGTTTTGAGTTTTTAAACTCATGTCACTGAAGAGAGTAAGAACAATGAGGCGAGGGTTGATTTTCATTGTGCCATTCTTGGTCTTGCCAACGTCCTAGTTCAGAAAATGAACCCCAGAGGTTGCCGACTTACAGAATTTACTTTGATGGCAATTTTGTACTGATGTGCTAGATTCTCTCTCCAGTGAAAAGCTCTCCTCAAACCCCAAGTTCACCAGCCAAAATGGCAAGCCCATTTTCTAATTCACTAGCCAAGTGTGACAAAACCATCTGTTTAATCTTGTTTTAAAATATGTTATGAAATAGTTAATGGAATGGTAAGAGGTGTGGATGATGTAAGGCTGCCAGGTGGGAGGGTGTGTGTGAGTGAGAGTTCCGAGTGAGTTTTGTATAGAAAAGTGGTTTGTTTTGTCAGTCAGGAGAGACAGGGATTAGCTCTTGAAGAGTTAGGGTGTGTTTTTTGGTGGGATAGAACTGGGAGGGTGTTGAGGGAGGATTTTATTAGGCTTAGAGGGGAAGAATAGGTAGGGTGGATAGGGACTATAACAGCACTATTTATTTCTAATATTTAACATCTTGTAACTAATAAAGTTTGTTTGTTCAAAATCCTGCATGTCAGCTTGGTCATGTACACTACCACAACAAAGTCCAATTCCATACCTATATCTATAACAATCCTGCTATTGTGTACACCAGTGGTCACCTTTTGAGAAGGTGGTGGGCTGAAGCTTGTATTTCAGAGGGTATATCTGACACAGGCTGAGGCAGATTTCCTGTAGCGAATTTCCTGATCCAAGTGTGGGGTATCAAGAGGTAGAATCCTGGAGAGACATGGGGATGGACATCACAAGTGGCCACAGTAGCAGTGGGATCCAAAATAAAAGGGTTTTATTTTGCAGTTAGCTAAAGGCTACTGAATAAAATGTCATTCCTTTAAAGGGGCGTTTTTGCCTCCACCCGAAATATAGGAGAAGGCTTGGGAATGATCTCGAAGCTTCTTAAGTGCCACGTGGGATCAAGGGGGCCAATCAGGTTTGGGATTGAGCGGTGTATTTAAAGCTGCTCCTTCCCTCAGCGTTTGCCTTTTTTGCCTCGCGTCACCTTTAGTGCGTCGTGCTTGCAAGGGCTCCGTCTGCGTCTCTTGGTGGTCGTTTATATTCCTTATTGGCTGGTTTGTTAGTCCCTGCTGCCTCCTCTCGTCCTGTGTTTCTATTTGATTATTTTCTTCGGCTCTAATTCCCGCCGATCAGCTGGGCTTCGGGCGTACGCCCACACGCCCAGCGGCTTTTTAGCCGGCTCGCGGCTTTCTGCTCCTTTTATTGGGTTTTTTCATTTGTTGTCCTTGCTGCCTGTTCCCGTCTTGTGCTTCTATCCCATTATTTAATTTGGCTCGCATTCCCGCCAATCAGCTGGGCTTCGGGCGTCCGCCCACGCGCCCAGCGGCTTTTTAGCCGGCTCGCGGCTTTTTGCTCCTTTTCTTGTGTTTTTTTTTTTGTTGTCCTTGCCGTTTGCTCCCGTTCTGTGCTTCTATCCCTTTATTTAATTTGGCTCGAATTCCCGTTAAGCAGTTGGCTTGCGAGCGTTCACCCCCCCCACCTTAATTTTGGTTTGTTCCCATCAAGTTGTGCTGCATTTGAATTCCCTGTAGGTTACTATTTTCATTCTTTTCGTGTTTTAAATTTAATAACATAGTCTGTTGTGGTAGTTTTCTAGCTTGGTTCATATGTTCTGTTTTTACTTTATTCGTGTATTATTTATGTAAAGTATTATTATAAATAATAATATCTATATATTAAATATATATATATATATAATAAAATTTAAAAAAAAAATTCAATAGTTAAAAATATTTTATTAGTTGATATAATATTCCCTTTTAATTAACTTTCATATCTATTCTGACCCCCCCTTTTAAAAATAATAATAATAATAATCTCATACAGTTTTTGAGTTGCTGGCTGTTTTTTAGTGGTTTTACTTATTAATTGTTATTTGTTGTTTCTGCTGTTGTATTCTTCGTATTGGTAAGAGACATGCCGCCTGGGAAGGTTCAACAAAAAAAAGGCGTTCGTGTAGTAAAGCAGGCTTCCAAGCGCCCTTCAGCTCAGCATCACCAGTCGTCTGACGAAGCGGAGGATATGGGCACCATTCGTGCTTTGGTGGCGCGGGTGGATGCTCTGGAGAGGGAGCGTTTGCAGCCTTGCGATGCAGGGGCGGGGCCCAGTACTGCTCCTACAGGTAAGAAGTCGGCCTGCATTGCTGAGAGGAGCTCTAAGTCAGGTATTATTGCTTCTTTGGTTTCTAGGATTGGCGTTCTTGAGGCTGCAGCACCTGTACAGGAGTCTGCGGTTCTCCCTTCTCCTCTGCCTTCGTCTGTGGTTCCGGTTACGTCCTTTTCTTCTGTGCATGTCCTGCTGTTGGGTCGTTTCCGGGACAGATTCAGTCTTCTCCGACCAGTGTCTTGCCGGGGTCGTCTGAGGCCTCTGCTTTGGGGACTTCTCTGCTTGTTGCTTCTCCGGCTGCTTATGCAGGTGAGCCACTCGCAACACAGACTTCTGTTACACATAATATTCCTGCAGGTGTTAGTCTAGATTCTTCTTTGGTTGGTCCTCTGCCGCAGAGTGGCTCCCAACCTGTTGTGTTCATGGGGGGGGTGTTAGTTCCGCGGCAACCACAGCTTCCTTGGACTGCCGCTGCTGTGACTCCTTGGCAGCCGTCAGCGGCTGCTGTGGGCCTTCCTTCTTCCCCTTTGCCTCTCCCTCAGGGTGTGTATCCTCAGGGTGACACCTCTATTCCTTTGGCTACCTATTTGTTTCCGGGACAAATTCAAAGTGCTAGTTTTGACTTATAAAGCCTTACACGGCATGGGACCACAATACCTAGCGGAACGCCTCTCCCGATATGAACCTACCCGCTCACTACTTTCAACATCAAAGGCCCTCCTCCGAGTCCCGACCCACAGAGAGGCTCGGAGGGTTGTAACAAGATCCAGGGCCTTTTCAGTAGTGGCCCCCGAATTATGGAACAGTCTCCCTGATGAGGTACACCTGGTGCCTACACTTTTATCTTTTCGGTGCCAGGTTAAAACCTTTTTATTCTCCCAGGCATTTTAACTTAATTTATTTTTTAGCTTTCAATTTATACCAGGCTGTTTTACTGTTTAATATGTATGCTTTTTACTGACCTTTGTAATTTTATTGTATTTTACTCTATGTTGTGCACCGCCCTGAGAGCCTTTTGGCTGTGGGCGGTATAGAAATCGAAATAAAATAAATAAAAATAAATAAAATTATTGGTCACAACAAAGGAAAGAATATGGCGGGGAGAGTACATTGATTTATTTACTCTCCTCTTTTGCGAGAATGAGGTTAAAACGAAGGAGGGTCAGAATGGCAAGGAACGTGAGGTAGCCACAAAAAAGAGAGTCGATCATGTATGGCCTAACTGGCTGAATGCTTACACGATTTATATGGGAGTTATGACGCAGGCTTACCCATCGAGGGCCCTCTCTATGATAAAATATCAGGATATCATTCATCGGGCCTTTCGAGAATTTTCTGGCACCGCTTGGCTGCGGTACGATGAAAATTTTAGGCAAAGGGCGGCATTGGATCCCACTCTTCGTTGGGACGTGGAGCATCCCGGTTTGTGGCTTTGCTCCATGATGGCCGCCAGGCCTACGTTTGGTGATAGGGCTGATAGTGGACACCTGTTAGCGCGAGCACAGACTTCCGCCGCTGGCTCTGGTCAGGGCGGACAGTGGGTTCAATCCCAGCAGGTCTGTTGGACATTTAATAGCAGTGGCCATTGCCTCAGGCGTCCATGTAGGTTTCGACACGCTTGCGGACTGTGTGGTGGCAACCACCCCAGTTCTTCCTGTCAGCGTGCCAGGCAGGCTCGCCAGGGTACAGGGGAACACCAGCAGCATAAACGCGGGTCTGGCAATAGCAGCGGTACGTCGCAAGGCCAGTAGCCCTGTTAAATTAATTCCCTTGGCTCGCTGGTTGGCAGGTTACCCTAATAGGTCTGCTGCTAGTTTCCTGTTGGCAGGTTTTACTGAAGGTTTTCGTATACCCTTTCAGGGCCCCAGGGTTGCTACTTCGTCAAAGAATCAGCCCTCTCTCACGCCTATGGCATCGGTAGTGTTGGCCAAACTCCGCAAGGAGATCAGTGCCGATCGTATTTCAGGCCCATTCATTTCTCCTCCTTTGGAGAATTTGAGAATTTCGCCTTTGGGTATTGTTCCTAAGAAGCAGCCGGGCGAATATCACCTTATACACAATTTGTCATTCCCCAAAGGTGCTTCTGTTAATGACGGCATTTCTCCACGTCATGCATCAGTTAGGTATACATCCTGTGATGAGGCGGTGAGAGTAGTCCGTAGGGCTGGTAGGGGTGCTTTATTAGCGAAATGCGATATAAAATCTGTGTTTCGTCTCTTACCTGTGCATCCCGATGACATTGATTTATTGGGTTTCAAATTTCAAGGCCAATTTTATATTGATAGGGCCATGTCCATGGGTTGTTCCGTGTCTTGTGATGCTTTTGAAGCATTTAGCACATTTTTAGAGTGGGCGCTGTGATGGAGGACTTCTTCTTCCCTCTCAGTTCATTATCTCGATGATTTTTTGTTCATAGGGCCGGCTGGGTCTTCACATTGCCTATATTTGATGCAATCCTTCGAGGCCCTAACCACTGAATTAGGTGTTCCCTTAGCTCCCGAAAAGTCTGAGGGCGCTGCTACTTCACTTACCTTTTTGGGTATCAAATTAGATACGATTGCCCAGTCGTCCTGTTTGCCACAGGACAAGTTGCTTGCTTTGCGGCAACGTCTCCAGGATGTACTTGCCTTAAAAAAGATTACATTAGCTCAATTGCAGGAACTTGTGGGACACCTGGTCTTTGCCTCTAAAGTCATTTCCCCAGGGCGGGCATTTCTCAGGCGTCTTTGCGACGCCATGAAAGGTGTGCGCTCTTGTTTCTATTTCATTCGCGTTTCTGCTGGTATGAGAGCAGATTTAAGTATGTGTCTTACGTTTTTGGAGGACTTTAATGGTCTTTCTTTCTGGCGCGAAGAATTGCTTTTGGAGGCCGAATTACAGGTACATTCCAATGCTGCTGGGGGAATAGGCTTTGGTGTAATGTTCTGGTCGCAATGGTGCACTGATAGATGGCCTAATACATGGCAGGCCTCTGGGACCACTGGAGATATGACTTTTTTGGAATTTTTCCCAATAGTTGTGGCAGTTCATGTTTGGCCAAAGGCGTTCAAAAACCGAACAGTGCGTTTTTGGTGCAATAATTTGTCCACTGTGTGTGTTATCAATGCCCAGACTTCCAAATCTCCTCGTGTCATGCGTTTAGTGCGCATCTTTGTACTGCAACGTTTGCGATTTAATATTCTTTTCGTTGCTCGGCATGTTCCAGGTTTACAAAACAGCGTTGCTGATGCTCTTTCCTGATTACAGATGGAGTGTTTTCGGGAGCTTGCACCTGGAGCGGCTTTGGACCCTGTTCCGGTCCCGCCTTTCTTATGGAACCTTGGTGCTTAGAAGTTGGAGCCGCTATTGCATCTGCTCTTGCTCCCAGTACTCAGAAAGCATATCAGCATTCTTTTGCGAAGTTCCAGGCCTTCAGAATCAGTGCTGATTTACCTATGGCATGCCCTATTCCTGTGGATCAATTGTTACAGTATATGTTGCATTTGAAAGGGCAAGGCTCTTCTGTTTCCACCATCGCTGGGCACCTCTCTGCGCTGGCCTTTATCTCTAAGGCACGGGGACTGCCGGATCATTCTGTAGATTTTAGGGTCAGAAAGGTCCTTGAGGGTTGGTCGCGTTCCGCTCCCAGGCCCGCTGACCGGAGGAGGCCAATCACGCCCGATGTCCTCCTCCAGATCCTGGCATTGTTTCGTTCTTTATGCTCATCCCTGTATGAGGCACACCTTTTCGCTGCAGTAAGTCTGACGATGTTCTATGGTGCTTTTTGCCCTAGTGAAGTGTTAGTCCTCTCTAAGCGCGATGTGTCTTATAGGGCCTTACGCTCTGGCGATTGCACGTTAGGTGCTGATATGGTTAGGTTTTCCCTGCGAGTCTCTAAGACTGATCAGAAGGGCCGTGGCAGTCTTGTGTCTTTATGCAGCTGCCAGGTTTTGGAATTATGTCCTGTGTATGCAATGCGTCAATTCTTGCTTCTAAGGCCAGCGGGCCTGCGTTATCTCTTTATACATGCGGATGGCTCTGCCCTGACTCAGTTCCAATTTTGGGCCGTTGTTCGGCGGGCCTTGTTGGCCACTGGTCACGATGCTGGAGTCTATGGGCTGCATTCATTTCGGATTGGAGCGGCCACGGCCGCTGCCCTCGTGGGCATGAGCATTGGTGACATCCAGGCGATCGGCAGGTGGCGTTCCTCCGCTTTTCAGGCTTATATCCGGTAGTAATGTTGTATTTATTTTGTTTTTCTTTAGGTGTTTTAAGTCTTCCAGTCCCTGTGAGGATCGTTCTGTGCGGCCATTCCATCTTGTTCTGGGCGCATCGGAGGGCCTCTTCGTCGTTTGCCAGGACGCAACTGCAGCTTTCTGCATCAGCAATAGTTAGCTGGGAGGCGCGGAGGGGCATGTTATGGGACGCTTTATTGCCACTGGTGTGCCGAACCATGGTGTCAGCGGCTCAGCCGCATATTTTGTTAATTCATTTGGGGGAGAATGACCTTGTGCAGCGCCCTGGTATGGACTTGCTGCTCAAGGTCACTCATGATCTCACGTGGCTTAGGCGCTCTTATCCTACTTTAATTTTGGTGTGGTCAGAGATGCTCGTGAGACGAGTATGGAGGGGTGCTCTGCACCCAAATAAGATTGATAGGTCGTGCAAATGGGTGAATAGGAAGGTCAGGGATTTGGTTTTATCCCTTGGGGGGGCGTGCATAACTCATGACAGGATAAGGTTTTATTCCCCTCAATTGTTTAGGGACGATGGTGTCCACCTGTCAGAGTTGGGATGTGATTTGTTCCTAGAGGATTTGAGGTTGGGTTTAGGGAGTTTGTTTCCCTCTATGGGTTGAGGGGACCAAGCTTGAGCTGATCCCCTCTTGTGGTATGGAATTCGGGCAGGTGAGGTATATTGGGTTATGTGGAGGCGGTTAAGGTATACAGGCAAGGGGCACTCCCCAGGGAACCATCAAATCTTAATGCCTGGTGGCGAACTGAGGAGTGTCCTTGTGGGATCTGCTTGCTCATCAGGGTGAACGCCTGTACGGCGGGGCCATGGTGCGGAGGTTGGGACCACAGATGACTTCAGCAGCAAGGAGGGGGGTTTTCCCCCACGTCCTTGACTATGGAGTTAAGGTCTGAAGAGAGTATTTGCCTTTAGAAGGCATGGGAGTATTCCCACATAAGTAGGAGGCCTCACCTGCCCGAAGCAATTTAATCTGATGAATTGGCTTATCTGCATTTGATGTAGAATGTTATATTTAATAAATATAACATTATTCCAGCTTGTGTCACGAGTCTTCTTGGGTGTGGGGGCAAAGGAATTTTGTTTAGTTATAAGGTGGTGATAGGCAAGGAGTGCACTGGTGAAAGAATACATCAAACCCTAACTCTTTCTGTTGAAAGTGAAGTTGAAACACTGTGAGGGAGAAAAGAAAGGGAAAAAATCTCTTGGGAAAATGGAGATTATGTCAATGAAGAAAGAGTGCTTGATTACCAAATGTAAACAGTTAAATCTTCCTTATGAAGGGAAATCAGCTGATGAGCTAAAGCTGATGCTTTTAGATTACCTCAGAGGTAAAGGTGCTGGGGAGGCTGAGAGAATGGCAGATAGACTCACTGTGGAGATGAATCCTCAATGTCTGGTGTTCCAGAGAGAGAAACTAAGGGCAGAAATACAACAAAGAGAGATGGATAAACAGACTGAATTAGAAAGACTAAAACAAAACAAAGACAAAATCAGACAAAGAGAAAAGAATAGAGAATTGGAATTTGAAAGACTCCAATTTGAATAAGAAAATACTGAGGGAAGAGAGAAGGAGAGCCAAGGAGGTAGCAAGAACTATGAAAAATTATCCTAAAGATTTCAGTTCCTACAAATGTGGGGAGGAGCCCCACATATTTTTAACACTTTTGAGAAAGCTGCTCAAATGTGAAATTTGGATCCTAGAGAATATATGAAGCATATTCAAAATTTATTAAAAGGAGAACTATCTGAATATATAATAGTTTCTCAGTTGAGGAGGCTATAAATTTTGACACCTTTAAGACTGCTGTCTATCAAAGGTTTAGGTTTGGATGTGATTTTTTTAGAAAGAAATTTAGAAATACCACAGTAACTTCTAAATCTTATGTGGAATTTGGTTATTTCGATAAATGGATGGTAGGTAATACCAAAACCAAAGAAGACATTAGAGATCTATTATTCTGGATCAGTTCATTTTTCAGTTACCTCAGGAAATAAGATTGCTTGTGAGGGATTGGAATCCAAACAATGTAAGAAAAGCTGATAGTTTAGCAGACAATTTTTCTATGAATAGAGGTCTTAACCTTTCTGGTAGAACAAGTAAAGATTACCGACATAAAAATACTCTGAATAAAGTTGGGGGATTTAAAAGAGAAATGGACAAGGGTAAAACTCAGCAAACACCACCCAGTCCAGAGAAATAGCTGTCTGTTGAGCCTCTGTTTGGCAATACAGACAAAGCATGTTTTCACTGTGGATTAATTAGATGTATTAAGTGTGCATGTCCTCAAATGGGAGTTAATAAAGGAAAAACTACCTCAGTGAGGTGAGTTCAGGTTCAGAATAACATCTTGTCATACAAACCTGAGGGGTTACAGTGCTATATGCTGAAATGGGATAAAGTACCTGAGTTTGGCAACATTCTCAGAGAGTGAGCGACTATAAATGATTACTTGGCTGTTTTGAACACAGGGGCAGAAATATCACTTATACACTCAGATCTGGTAAATACTGAAAATATTTTTACCTCAGAAAACCATTACCATCAAATGTATAAGGGGTGAGTTAAAGTAAACTGGAGAGGTTTTCAGGGAGAATATGAGGTAGGGGTTAACAATGAGCAGAGTGGATTTTTTGTTCTGGGGAAAGACATTATGTCCTATAATTGACAGGTATACATTGTCACCAGGTCCCAGAAAGAAAGAGGAAAGAAACTTTCAGTGTTGGCTAAGGAAATTGAGGCCTTTAAACATGTAATGGAAGCAAATTCAACATTGACTGTGTTGCCTAGCAACCAAGGAGAGGCACAGTCTTGTGATACAATTGCTTGGTATGTTCTGCAGTTGCAGCTCAGGGAGAATTTAAAAACACTACTTTAGATGATGAGAGTTTAGAATCTCTGAGAGCCCTAGCACAGAAGTAAGAAAGTTCTTTTAGTGAATCTCAAACAGAACAGATCTTCTGGGAGACTGGCTTACTGTATAGAAAATGGCTGCCAGCTAACAGGGATAGGTGTAGTGTGGCTGAAAAACAGCTAGTGGTTCCAAAAACATACAGACTTCAGCTGTTGAAATTGGCCCATGATATACCTGTGGTTGGGAATTGGGAAAATAAGTAGACATTTATCACTCAATTTCCAGTGGCCAAATATCTCCAGAGAGGTTACAGAATACTGTAAATCCTGTGAGGCATGCCAATGTGTGGGAAAAGGAGGAGGAAGGGTTAAAGCAACACTACAGCCATTGCCCTTAATTGTGAAAGCTTTTTATAGAGTGGCTATGGACATAGGTCCTTTCACAAAACCTACTCAGAGTGGAAAATGTTCTGTGCTCACAGTGATTGATTTGCAACTTGCTTTCCAGATGCTGAAGCTCTGAGAAATATTGATGCTATTGACAGTGGCATGGACTTTGTTAAAGATATTCTCACATGTAGGATTTCCTCATGAATTAACATCTGATAGGGGGACCATATTTCTGTCAGATATAGTCCAATGATTGTGGAGGTGTTGTGGCATAAAACATCTCACATCAACAGTGTATCATCCCCAAACAAATGACTTGTTTGAGAGATATAATGTAGCAGAACACCCATGTAATCGGGACAAAAGATTACCATGTATGCTCTTTGCCTATTGTGATGTGCTCCAGGATTCAACTGGTTTTTCACCTTTTGAATTGATGTTTGGAAGAAGGGGAACAAATCCTTTAGAGATGAAAGAAAGTTGGGAAGGTGTAGTTTCAGAAAAGAGAGTCACTGTAGTGCAGTATGTTATGGACCTTCACCAAAGGCTCAAGGAAACAATGGAAGTGGCTCATGCAAATTTGGCCGCTGCACAACAAAGGCAAAAAACAGTGGTATGATCAAAAAGCCAGAACAAGAAGTTTTATTATTTATTATTTATTTATTATTATTTAGTTGCATTTCTAAACCGCCCTATAGCTAGCAGCTCCCAGGGCGGTGTACAACATGATAAAACCACAATATTTAAAATACAGCAAGTGTGTAGTGCGCAGACAATATAAACATTATATATAAAGTGAAAGAAAACTAAAAAAATAAGATTAAAAGCTTAAATACTTTAAGATGCCTGGGTGAAGAGGTGGGTTTTTACCTGGCACCGAAAAGATGACAGAGAAGGCGCCAGGCATATCTCATCTGGGAGGGCATTCCATAATTCGGGGGCCACCACCAAAAAGGCCCTAGATCTTGTTACTGTTCTCCGGGCCTCTGTATGGGTTGGGACCTGGAGAAGGGCATTAGACGTCGAGCGGAGTGAACGGGTAGGAACATAGCGGGAGAGGCGTTCCATCAGATATTGTGGTCCAGTGCCGTTAAGGGCTTTATAGGTAAGGACCAACACTTTGAATCTGGCCCGGAAACATATTGGTAGCCAGTGCAGTTGGGCCAGAATAGGTGTTATGTGGTCGAATTTCTTCGTCCAAGTAAGAACTCTGGCCGCAGCATTCTGCACTAGCTGAAGTTTCCGAATCGTTTTCAAAGGTAACCCTACGTAGAGAGCATTACAGTAATCCAATCTAGAGGTTACCAGAGCATGAATAACTGAGGCTATGTTCTCCCTGTCCAGATAGGGTCGTAGTTGGGCTACCAGCCGAAGCTGGTAGAACGCATTTCATGCCACCGAGGCTACCTGGGCCTCAAGTGACAGAAGCGGATCTAATAAGATCCCCAAACTACGGACCTGTTCCTTTAGGGGGAGTGTAACCCCATCTAGGACAGGTCTGACATCAACCATCTGAGCAGAGGGCCCCCCAACTAGCAGCATCTCAGTCTTGTCAGGATTGAGCTTCAGTTTGTTTGCTCTCATCCAGTCCATTATCGCAGCCAGGCAGCGGTTCAGTACAGCAACAGCCTCACCTGAAGAAGATGAAAAGGAGAAATAGAGCTGCGTATCATCAGCATATTGCTGGAAACGCACTCCATAACTCCTGATGACCTCACCCAGCGTCTTCATATAGATATAGAAGTTTTCATCCCTAATGTTCTAGATATAATAAGTCAGGGAACCTCACCCTATGCACATTTAGAGTTGCATCAAATCACACAGAGAGGAAAAAGAAGAGAAAGGAGCTTAAGAGTTGAGAGTGAATGTACCTTTCCTGCAGTGAGAGTCTAAGGTCAGAAGAGAACCTTTGCATCTAGCCTTGAGCCAAAGCTCCGCTCTTACTGAAGCCTTTGCTAGACGTGAAAGATTTCAGCTTTCCTTAGTTCTCACAGTTCTGTGCAGCCCCAATGTTGGCTTCTAGGGTGCAATGTCTAAAGTAAGGCAGCAGTTGAGCCCCCAAGAGAGAGGTGCTACTGACTCTCAAATTCACTAGATTTAAGTATAGTTTGGGTCTCCATTGGGCTGCATGTAACTTGGGAAGGGTGCTGAGAGTGTCACATCGATAAGCCTCTTGTCTTCTAAGAAATGTTTACTATAATTCCTAGCTTGGGGTGGTTGCTTTCTTGCTTTGACCCTAAAGGTCAAAGGATATAATGATGGTCTCATTTGCCTGTTAGAAGCGCCTGTTTTCTACTGATACATAAACTTGTAAAATTTATGTATACGAGGGTAGGATGTCCATGCCTCTTGGCTTCTGACATTTACAGATAACTCATGTCTTCATAGAAGGGCTGTTTTCCAAGATTCTTTGCACTTGCACGCTTCCAAACTTTCATTCACTGAGATGAATCAAAGAATGAAAAATCCCCAATATTACAGATAATCTTTTACAAAAGTGCAGAAATAACTGGTCTGAAGACTGGTAGTTGAAAGAATAATGAAACATAATGTTTATTACTACAAAGAAGTAAAGACATACATGCTGAATCAGCCATGCAGCTTGCACTCAAGGAGCCATTACTAACTAACTGAGAACAAAAGCAGGGAGAGAAGGGGAGGAGCAAAGCCTGTAAAAACAACAAACACTTTAGAAGAGGAATCAGCAGGTGGAAAAATAGATTGCTTTTCTGTTTATCACCCCGCACTGGTTCAGGTCACTTGTAACATGCATTTGGTGCTTTACTCCCAACATACAGCACTCTGGTTCTTTTATTCCTGTGAACTGTTCAGAGAATATGATTGAAGGGCAATATAAAATTTGTATCGTACACCAAGCTCCCAAGCTGTCTCTTATCCAGGTACTAACTAGACAAAGGCCTGATTAGCTTCAGCAAGGTAGATTGCTTCACCATGTTACTTTAGACCAATTTCCCACAATCTCCCAACTCGCATCAGCCCCAGCCAGCATGGCCAATTGTTAATTTGGCAATCAGACCAGAGCTTGGAAAAGTTACTTTTTTGAACTACAACTCCCATCAGCCCCAGCCATCATGGCCACTGGATTGGGCTGATGGGAGTTGTAGTTCAAAAAAGTAACTCTTCCGAGCTCTGAATCAGACATATATAACTCTGCAGAGAGAAAAGTGTCTTGAGGGTCATTTTCAACAGAAAAGTGGTCAGAGAAGGAAAATGTAAGAGCAGCCCCCACCACACACACACCTGCTGCTACTCTGCTTAAAATGGCCTGCTCACAGAGCTCTTTTTCATTTTAAAAAGAATTTTGTCAAGGATGACTCATCTGTGTCTGCATGTTACATAACAGTTTGCACTTTGATAATAAAAATAAAACAAACCCTTTCTTTGGCCATCGAGCCGTCCTAAGTGCTACCATAAAATTTATTAATGGTTTGATATCCCAGCCTCAAACATAGCCACGGAACAAGGCAGGTAGATGTCTCTCCTTGTCAGTTATAAAGTAAAGGAGTTTACTTAAAATGAAATAAATAAAAACATCCTGGAGCCAGAGCTGCAGACAGTCTTGCATGTGTTTCCAAGACCCACATTGCTTCCTGTTAATTTTATCTTTGCTTAGGGACTAATAATTATCTCCTTGCCACCAGTCTGCCACACAAAAGAATGAGATGCAATAGTTTTTGTTTTTTGTTTTAAAAGCAGGGGGAGAGAATACTGAATTTACTATGTTAGCAGCAGGAGTTTTTTAAAAGTCCAAGAATATTATGAATCCTCTTTGCTGCTAGGATCACAAACAGCATTGTCAAATCCTGTTGTTTGACTTATAAATTGCAGAAGCTGTCTTTGTGTTATTATTACTTCATGGTTTCAGGTTTGAGGGTTGTAGATTTCCAGTCAAACCATAGAGTAACAGGGTTTACAGCAAGTTATAAGTCACCAATATGAACACTGGCCTTATATTTTGGCCTGTTCCCCTCTGTCTCAAACATGGATGATTGAGTCCACATTGGCCCGTAGTAAGCCTGGAGACTCAACAATAGTGCTAAACCACATATTCTCCAAAACCCATTTTCATTTAAATGGGGGGGGGGGAAGCAACACCCTATATTCCTACATTTGTTATGGATGTTCACAACTACTTTTTTCACTCTTTGCTATTGCTTTGGCAGTCTCCCCCCTCTTGTTATTTCATTAACAACTTGCCCTCCCACCTGGTGGGGGCAGGTCAGTACACAGAAAAATAACTCTCATTCATGATATGATTGCAGATGAGCTGGCTCACCTAGGGATTGAAGAAGGCATCATTTTCTGTTCTGTCCTGTATTCACTGCATACAGCACCGTTTCCATGCCGCTGCAGTTTGTCTTTTGCCAAAAACTGCATTGTCTTATTGTCCGCTGTTGCAAAATTACATAAGTTACAACAAATTATGTTGTTATTATGTTATTCCACCCCAATTCATTTCAATGCAAAGGAAACACAATGCTCGTGGAGGAGTGGGATGACATAATCAATCATGTATTATTTGTGGACTGAGAGCAACAACAATAATAATGGATACTGGGCATAGTTGCTGGATTGTTTTCTGTTCCAGAAGTGGGAATTTCCACTCCTGTTTCCATTTTCTTTGGATTTCTCCGACATCCCTAGGCTGACCTGGTATGTATTTTCAAGACCAGGATGGACAAGCTGGAGGGGAAGGTCACATCTACACCCAATCTTGCTTTTCTGGGTATTCGGTGCAACATGAGCACTAGGAAGGTGGTTTTAGGGTCTTAGGGGATTTCAACACCTGTATCAGATCTACCTTCTTTGGCCTAGCTGAGGACCTCATGGCCATCATGCCAATGGAAGGACTGTCTTGGTGCATCATTGGTCCAATGTGTATTTCAGGTGGATTTTTCCCCCTACACTGCAGATTGGAAATGCTTCAATGGGGTTTTTTTGGGGGGGGGGTTATAGTCAAGTCACTCCTTGGTCAGGTTTGAATTGGCTGCAACTGATGCCCCAGATACAAATTAATGGAGGGTAAGGCCTTCAAAGTTACCACCAGTATCAGCAACATAAATTACCACCAGTATCAGCGACAATTTGTCTCTGTGTACCAGTTGCTGGAGATCACAAGGAGGAGAGTGATGTTGTGCTCATGTCCTGTTTGTGGGCATCCCAGAGGCATCTGGGACATGGAGGATAAGGTTATCAATGGCTGCTAGCCATGATGGCTATCCTCTGCCTCCATGGTTGGAGGCAGTATGCTTCTGAATACCAGTTGCTAGAAACGGAAAGAGGGGGAGAATGCCCTTGTGCTCAGATCTTGCTTGCAGACTTTCCACAGAAATCTGGTTAGCCACTGTGAGAACAGGATGCTGGACTAGATGGGCCATTGCCTGATCCAGCAGGCTCTTCTTATGTTCTTATGGGTGGCCACTGTGAGAACAGAATGGTGGACTAGATGGCCCTTAGTCTGGATCCAGCAGAGCTCTTCTCAGTTTATGTGATCTATCTTCATGGCATCTCTGCAGTAAACAATTCAACATCCTCTCCAGTTGATAAAAATAACCTTGGACAAAATACATCTCTTTCCCGATAGTATCTCCTGCTTCATTTGTTGAATTAGAGATTCAGGGGCACCTGTTATCTGAGAGATTCTGAAGGGCAGGGCTATTTCTCACTCACTTGGATTTATGGCTGAGGAACAGCATCTTTTAGGCTTCTTAAGCTGAACCTCTAGGAAAATATATCTCTTAATGAGCCCCTGGAGCTTGAAACAAATGCCACGGCAACTCAAAAGACATTATATATGGTTGCAGCATATTTTATTTCTCACACTTTACTTCATCCCAAAGGTCAGACAATGATAATAGCCGTTTACACCCCCAAAAGATGTCCTTCTCACACAATTCTCCAAAACAAAAATTGAAGAAGTCAAACCAAACATTTCTCAGACATGCAAACAGTTTTGTTACTACCAGCAGCCAGATACTGTGCTGAACATTTTCATCTAGTTCACAGGCAATCAAGTAGGGCTGTGTATGGCCCTCCCTCAATCTGATTTGGGACCTAATCTGACACATTGAAGTGGCCCAGGGTGATCTGGGACTTACTGGATCTGCGCAAGAAGGTAGATCACCTGGAGTGACTCAGGGATGCCTCAACCTGATCCAGCCTAATACCAAGTTGATCCACATCAGCCTGGTTCGGTTTGGAATCTGGAATTCTGCTGGATCCAGTGTGAACACATAGCTTAGCTGAGTAAAATCTTGGCTTCTTAGCAGCAGCTGTGAAAAAAGATTGTAATTTTCAGCATATGGCAGGAATAGCCAATGCCTAGTGAGCACTGGGATCTAAAGGTTCAGCTCAATTGTCCACCAGACACCTAAGTGCCTGCCTGAGGAACAAGAACTCCTCAGGAGTAAATGGATACTCATGAGTAAGCTACATGAGACCAAATCCTCAGGCAACCTGGATGGGCTACAGCTGTGCTCTGGGTGGGGCTTTGAAGGCTCAGGGTTTAAAGCCTTCAGTTGCAGACAGAAAGTGCTGGAACAACATTAGCTTCTTGATGGGAGTAACCTTGATTCCTTAGTTGAATTGAAACTTTATTTTTACCCTGCCCTTTTTCCAAACTGGAACTCAGGGCGGCTTACAAATAAAACTATATGTAGTTAAAAACATAGGAAAACATATAATTAAAATACAATTAAACTATGCACAACCTTAAAACTGTAAAAGGCACTTAAAAATCTAAAAACAATTTAAAATAATTAGTTGGTGTTGGGACTCTACTGTGTTTGATCTTTGGACTGTACTTGAATGTTGCTTCTACAGTTGTTCCTATGTTGGACTGCCATCAGGCTGTGATGGCACTGTGCATCGTTAAACCTCAGCTGCTCTGCCTATACATCATCTGTAACAGGACACATGAGGGAGGGGCTGTGGCTCAGTGCTAGAGCTTTTGCTTTGCATGCAGATGGTTCCAGCTTAAAACCCAGCATCTCCAGGTAGGGCTGGGAGATGACCCTGCCTGAAACCCTAGGGAAGCTACTGTCAGCGAGTCGACAATACTGAGCTAAATGGGCTAACTGTCTGATTCAGCAGAAAGCAGCTTCAGGATTAAACATGCTCAGTAGGCACAGAATACTGACTGATGACAGTGGGTATTGAAATGGAAGATGGCACTGGAACCTTTTACTGCACTTTCTGCCTTTTGTTTCTGATATTTAGGTGTGAGTGTCATTGGTTATGTAGCCAAAATGGCACCCCCAAACACACAATGGAAAGACAACAGGAATGGGAATTGTCAGTACAAAAATACCTTTAGGAGAAAAGAAACTAAGGTGGTAGACCCTCCCACCAAAAAAACCCCACCCCTAACTCAGTGAGGACCAAGCATGCTCAGTGGCCACAAAATACTGACTGACTTCTGAAGGGTGAACTGGTGGTGAGGGGGCATAGAACAGAGTATCCTAGAGGAGAGATGTTGAATGGGAACATTCCACACTGCAACATTTTGTGCTGGATCAAACTTGTCCTACTATTCCTCTTTGAATGTCAAAGTCTGATTAGTACCCTAGGCCAAAGACCTTGAAATGTATCTGCAAGATGTATGCAACTGATCATGAGAGCTCTATGTTCATGTGTGGAACAAATATTTAATTACTTCATTACTGTGGAACAGCTTACCTGAGGAGATACGCCTGGTGCCTACGGTACTTTCTTTTAGGCGCCAGGTTAAGACCTGGTTATACTCCCAGGCATTTGAACGTTCATGTTTTATATTCAATGTTTTTTACTCTACCTTGTTGTGACCTTGTATGTTTTATTGTAACTTTGTATTTTAACTCTGCTGTTCACCGCCCAGAGAGCTATTCGCTATGGGCGGTCTATAAATAAAATAAAATAATTATTGCATTTATATACTCAAGTGGTTTAACTAACAAACAATCCCTCTTCCCTGGGAACTCTGTGATTATTATAGCTCTGTGAAGGGAGCAGGGGTCTCCTAAGAACCCTTAGCACCCTTAATGAACTATCATTCCCAGGATTCTTTAGGGGAAGCCATGACTATTTAAAGTGGTATTGCTTTAAATATATACTGCAGATGAGACCTACTTCTAGTCTAATAATCCATCAAATAAATGGCTGTACAAACAAAGTGGTGCTTAGTTTGGAATCCCCAAAGCAGGGATGGAATCCACTGGCCAGCGCTGGTTTGAAAGTATTCTGTTGACCTAAAAGGCAGGAATCGACTCGCATTTGTTTTTTGTTTGTTTGCTGCTGCTTTTACCGATCTGTTTTTTCCTTCACAAAAGAAGACTTTAACATCAATATTTTGAAAGGAAATATTAAAATTATAATTCTTAATATCAATATTTTAGAGGCATTTTTTAAAAAAAGGCTTTGAAAATAGTCATGGAAAATCTTTACATAAAAAATCTGATAATGATAGAGAATAAATTAATTAATGAAATATTCAGTACCAAATCCAAATTGGGTGGAATTGTAGCACATGTCTACCCAAAACGTAAAGAGATTTCAGTGGGAGGGGGAAGTTTAAGAAACACTGCCCTAAAATGAAGGTGTCACACCTTTCTTTACCAAATTAGTACTAGAGGTAAGGAGAGGAGATGTCCAAAATTTGGTTTAGTGTTGGTGTTGTTTGCCTATTTTATAGCACAGTACTACTGACTGTTTCAAGGATTTATTGAATCAACTCTGCTAACTTATTTCCGAGCATTGGGCTAAATAATTCCAAAAACCCTTGAGTAGAAAACTAAATAATTATTTCAAATGGAGGGGCAAACTTCCACCAGAGCTGTTGTCAGGTATATTGATCACATAGAGAACTCCTTCATATCATTAAATATAATTAGAAGCACATGAAGCTCAAAGGTCAGTACTGATTGCGGCGGGATGGGAGCTGAGGAAAAGAAAAATCCCAAACTTGTAAAAATCCAATCACATTACTTAGCATGATAAAAGGCTGCTACTAATCTTCTCATGTCTCTGTTATTAAACTGGATTCAGGACTTTGTGAGGCTTTCAGATCAGTCATCAGCCTCATGGACTTCCATCCAAGCTCTCTGCCCCAGAGATGGGAAACTTTTTTTCAGCGTGAGGGCTGCATTCCCTTATAGGCAACCTTTTGGGGGGGGGGCAATGGTGGGTGGAGTCAGAAACAAAAGTGAGGGGGCAACCAGTGTGGCCCTTCCCTTTGTAAAACTGAGGTTTCTACATTCACACTCCGCAATGCCTCCCTGCTCCCATCCAGGCAAGCAAGAGGCATTTTCACAGTTCAGGGACACAGCCCAGCCAGGCAAAAGTGCGGGAGGTTGAAGCAGAGAAGAAAAACTGGGGGAGTATAGGCTGGGAATAGGCAGTGTACTAGGAAGGGATGTGACTGAGGAAGAGACCCTGGGGCCAGACACAGAGAGCTGGAGGACCACATTCTGCCCTGAGGTTCCCCACTCCTGATCTACCATCTTATTCTGCTGCATGTACGGAGGCACAATTCTGAGTAGCAACAGTCATCTGCTCAGGATGCAAAGTCTTTTGGCTGTTCTTATTATGCTTTTTTAAGTGGCTTGGTTTACTGTATACTTTAATCATGGATTTTTAAAATACTTTGATGGAATTGTTTTGTTATGCATTTTAATTATGTATGGATTTTTAATTTTTTTTTATACTTGCAAACCTTTTAGAAGCCATTTTGGCATGTAAGCGGTATATACATTAATTAACAATAATAAGAAAATATTAATTGAAGTTCATATCTGCCTTTCCATGCACACAGAGAGAGAAAGAGAAGCAGTGGCTGACAACAGGTTCATAAGAAATACAGTAGATATCCACGAATAAAGCAGCAGCACATAATTGAAAATGGGAGGGTATAAATCCATTACTACTAATAAAATAAATCCATTGCTGATAAGTAATTTATTAAGCATTGTAAAAATAAATTACCATGTAATTTATTAAGTATAGTGAAATAAATAATAAATAGAAATATAATGAAATTATTAACTTAATAAAATTATTAATAATAGCATCAGCAAACTACAAAAATGCATTTCAGGTTGCAATTTTAGGGTGAGAGAACCAAAGGCAACTCAAACTGCCGCATCCAGTGCCCTCCCAGGGTCATGACAGCAGAGTGGAATAAGCAGTGCCCATGAGCTTCACCATTTTTTTCTGTGGTTTATAGTGTTTAAAGACAGCATTTCCTCCTATTAGAAAGAACGGGAAATCCATTACACCACTTACTTCATTATTAATTTAAACAGTGGATGAGGTTCATTTTTGAAAAATGATCGCCTATATTAAAAATATTCTGCGGTTAGAAGTGGTCCTGGCAATATAGCGGAATAGAAGGGGACCACCTCCTTGCATTTTGGTCACCCCCAATTCCTTTTTCTTAGAGGGTTATGGGGGACATTGTAGGGAATCAGGTGACAGGCTTGTGGGTTTCAGTAAGGCCCTTACCTCTTCCCCTTTAATTCAGACATTGATCAGAAAAATAGCACAGCAGGGTGTTGGCCTGATTTAAAACCTTCCTCCTTGGTGTTTTAGCTTTGTTTTACTTACAGAAGCTGATATAGGAGAGCAAAAACAAATAAAGTAACAGTTTCTCTCACCTGAAACCAAAGCGGTACAGTCCAGCCCATCAGCTCAGGACTGTGGGTGGTATTCAGTGCTAGTCATATTCACAGTAGACCTATTGAAGTTAATAGACACAGCTAACTTGAGTTCATTAATATCAATGAACCCAGTGGAGCTTACTTCTGAATAGACATGCTTTGGATTGCAGCCTTAGTTGAATACAACGCTATGCCACCACATTCTGCTGCATTGGAAAACCCTCAGCTGTAACTATTGGGACATTGGGTCCTGTATTCACAAGTCCCCAATTTATCTATAAAAATCAGAGCTTTAAACCAGCAAAAGATCCCGATTTTTCTTTGTGTTGGGAAGGAAGATTATTTACTCTCAGCTCTCATGTAGTTGCTGACCTTTCTGCCAAGATTCATCCATTCTGTCACTTGCTTCCAGTTCTTTTGGATTTTATGATGTGAGCAGCCTTCACTGAAGACACATAGATAACTTCAAGGAGCATCAACTCACAGGAAGTTACTGATGGAGCTGAAAAGCCACAACCTCGAAGGGAAAGGCTCTTTGTTTCATTATCCATCTTTCTTTCTTTTTTAAAAAAAGTTATCTCTTCAAAAGCTGGATTTTAAACAATGTGGGGGAGGAATATTGTTCAAAAATTGCTTTGTAGATGGACAAAATATCTAGCTTGGGCATGTGTACAGATTCATCATAGCCAGTGACTTATTCAGGCTCCTTCAGCAATAGATCAGAATGCTTCATGATAAATTATGGCAGGTGGGCATCTATTTCTCCTCTTTATTGTTTGTGTGATGGCAGAAGCAGTTTGTCTTCAAAGACATTCTTCTTTCAAGAGGTTCCTTGGAACCCCTTCATAAATATTATCCAAACTTTGCTGGTAGCAGTGGTGCTAGTTGTCCAAGAGTTCAAAATGCGCCATCTAAGGCCACATTCACACTGTACATTTATTCCACTATTATTCCACTTTAAATACTCATGGCTTCTCCCAAAGAATCCTGGGAAGTGTGGTTTGTGAAGAGGGCTGAGAGTTGTTAAGAAGCTCCTATTTTCCTCAGAGAGCTACAATTCCCTGAGTGGTTTAACAATCCCTCTTCCCAGGGGACTCTGGGAATTGTAGCTCTGTGAGGAGATTAGGAGTCTCCTCTCAGCACCCTTCACAAACTACACTTCCCAGGATTCTTTGGGGGAAGTCATGACTGTTTAAAGTGGAATAATAGTGGGATAAATGTACAGTGTGAATGCAGCCTTAGAGTTTCTAATGGGCATCAGCTGACAGCAGCCGGATCTAAGGAGCACTGTGGTACAGCTCATGGCGTGTTAGTGATGGTGGTGGTAGACAACACAATCTCCTGTTGGCTGGTTCCTGTGATCATTTGCCACCATAATTTCATCTGAAAGCTGAAGCAAGTATGCAGTGCCAATCTCTGAGGAAAAGCAAATAGGCATTTCAACAAGAGTACCAAAAAGTTATTTAAGTCAAGTGTAGGCAACGTTTGGCCCTCCAGAGGTTGCTAAACTACAGTTCCCATCAGCCCCAGCAAGCATGACCAGTGGCCAGGGATGATAGGAGTTGTGGTTTGGCAACATCTTGAGGCCCAAAGCCCCCCCCAATCTAAGTGGTGTTCCTTGGAAGTGGCCTTGTAACAAGACCATCTGTTCCAGTATTAATTATATATTCTGGTTGTCCTGCTACTGTTGTACTATATTGGACTATAGCAACAAAGCCTGCCAGAACCTAGACAGTAAGCTATTCCAGGGACAAAGTATTCCCTGTTAACCTGTTAACTGAAGAACAAAGGCAGCATGCAACACACCATAATTTTAAAGCACATGGCTTCCCCTAAAGAATCCTGGGAACTGTAGCTTACCTCTCACAGAGCTACAATTCCCAGCACCCTTAACAAACTATAGTTCCCAAGATTCTTGAGGGCAGGGGAAAATGTGTTTGAAACATATGGTGTGTATGCAGCCTCTAGCTCATTTGCAGAGCATATACATGCAGAATGTCCCCAGTTCAATCCACTTGTATGTATTTGCTATCTTTATAGTGATGCCCAAACTAGTAATTGTTCTTCGTATAAGTTTTAACTTATATAGCGAGCATGGAACTGGCAGCAAATGCATTGATGTAAATGAAATTGCTGACAGTACCTTTCCTCCTTTTCAACGTCCCACCCAAAAGGCATCGGGTTAAATGGAAACTGGCTGTAACATTTTATTGCTGGCGAATTCTCTCTGCTTCTCAGTGGTGTGATTGGGTCATTTTAATTTTAATGGTCTGTGTCAGACCCCTACAGTTAGGAAGTTCCCAACATAACTGTTGGAGCCATACGACAATGGAACCAATTACCTAGGGAGGTAGTGGGCTCTCCGACACTGGAGGCATTCAAGAAGCAGCTGGACAGCCATCTGTTGGGAATGCTTTGATTTGGATTCCTGCATTGAGCCTTATAGGCCCCTTCCAACTCTACTCTTCTATGATTCTATGATTCTATGACATTTTTCCTGATGTTCAGTCAAAATCTGGCTT
Organism: Rhineura floridana; assembly: GCF_030035675.1. Taxonomy (NCBI): domain Eukaryota; kingdom Metazoa; phylum Chordata; class Lepidosauria; order Squamata; family Rhineuridae; genus Rhineura; species Rhineura floridana. The sequence goes on from NC_084493.1 coordinate 31,564,238, forward strand.
CCTGCAACTTGCCCATTATTCCGTGTCCTGCACTCTGGGACAACTGAGAAGATATCCCGGCCCTCCTCTATGTGACAACCTTTCATGTACTTGAAGAGTGCTATCATATCTCCCCTCAGTCTTCTCTTCTCCAGGCTAAACATGCCCAGTTCTTTCAGTCACTCCTCATAGGGCTTTGTTTCCAGTCCCCTGATCATCCTTGTTGCCCTCCTCTGAACCTGTTCCAGTTTGTCTGTATCCTTCTTGAAGTGCGGAGACCAGAACTGGACGCAGTATTCAAGATGAGGCCTAACCAGTGCTGAATACAGGGTAACTAATACTTCATGAGGTTTGGAAACTATACTTCTGTTAATGCAGCCTAATATAGCATTTGCCTTTTTTGCAGCCACATCACACTGTTGGCTCATATTCAGCTTGTGATCAACGACAATTCCAAGATCCTTCTCACATGTCATATTGCTGAGCCAAGTATCCTCCATCTTGTAACTGTGCATTTGGTTTCTTTTTCCTAAGTGTAGAACTTTGCATTTATTCCTGTTGAATTTCATTCTGTTGTTTTCAGCCCAATGCTCCAGCCTATCAAGGTCCCTTTGAATTTTGTTTCTGTCTTCCATGGTATTAGCTATGCCCCCCAATTTTGTATCTTTTTTTTTTTATATAGTTTTTATTCAAATTTTTCCAAAAAACAAACAAAACAAAGTAAGAAAAAACATAACAATACTACAACAAAAAATAAAAATAAAATGGTTGACTTCCGATTTGTCACAGATCAGCTATAAGTATATAATATACATCAAACCTGTCCCTTAATATGTACATACAGAATCCCTTTTCTCCATAAGCTGTCTTAATTAATCATCAAATCCCAGTATCATCATTTTATTTTGATCTTTCGACAAAAAGTCTAAGAGAGGCTTCCAATCCTTAAGGAATGTATCTGTCGATTTTTCTCTAAGTAAACACGTCAATTTATCCATTTCTACTAAGTCCATTAATTTCAGTAGCCATTCTTCCATTGTTGGTATTGATTCCATTTTCCACTTTTGTGCATATAATAATCTTGCTGCCGTAATCATATATAATAATATTCTTCCATATTTCTTTTCTATTTGTTTATCCATAAAACCCAGTAAAAAAAATTCTGGTTTTGACTGAATATTTATCTTTAAAATTTTTTGCATCTTCCTACCTATCTGTGCCCAGAATAATTTCGCCTTTTTACATGACCACCACATATGATAAAAAGATCCTTCTTGTTGTTTACATTTCCAACAAACATTAGAGACATTACTATACATTTTTGACAGCTTTTCTGGAGTCATGTACCAACGGTACATCATTTTATAAAAATTTTCTTTAAGATTATAACATAATGTAAATTTCAAGCCTTTTTTCCACATATTTTCCCATTGATCCATTTGTATGTTATGACCAAAATTTTTTGCCCACTTTACCATGCACTCTTTTACTTGTTCTTCCTCCATATCCATTTTCAATAAAAGTTTATACATTTTTGCAATTATGTTTTCATCATTTGTATACAAACCTATTTCAAAATCAGATTTACTTATTTCAAACCCATACATTTTCTTGTCCATTTTATATCTTTCTAACAATTGTAAATAGGCAAACCAATGAAAACTATATCCTTCCTTTATCAATTGTTCTCTCTCTTTCATTGTGTATTCTCCATGTACATTTTCTAATAGTTCTTGATAAGTTAACCATTTCTCTTTTCCAGACATTTCTCTTCTATAAAACGCTTCTTGACTTGAGACACATAATGGTATTTTCGAATAAAACCTTGGTTTGTATCTATTCCATATTTTCAACAGAGAACGTCTTATAAAATGATTGTTAAAGTCTACGTTTACTTTTACTTTGTCATACCATAGATATCCATGCCATCCCCACTTCAGATTGTGGCCCTCCAAATCCAATAGTCTTTTATTCCTCAATAAGATCCATTCCTTTATCCAGACTAAACAGCAGGCAGCAAAATAAAGTCTCAAATTTGGTAATCCCAGTCCTCCTCTTTCTTTAGCGTCTTGAAGTAATTTAAATTTAACTCTTGGTTTTTTTCCTTGCCATACAAATTTAGAAATATCTTTTTGCCATTGTTTAAAAGGTAAATCAGAGGATATTACAGGTATTGTTTGAAACAAAAACATCATTCTCGGTAATACATTCATTTTTATCACAGATATTCTACCCATTAATGACAGTTGTAGTTTATCCCATCTTAGCAAGTCTTTCTTAATCTCTGTCCATAATTTTTCGTAATTATTATGAAACAGCTTTGAGTTTTTATTTGTCATGATGATGCCTAGATATTTCAACTTTTTTTCTATTGTAAAATCTGTCTTGTCCATTAACTCTTTCTGTTCCCTTAAAGTTAAATTTTTCACCAACATCTTTGTTTTTTGATTGTTGATCTTAAATCCTGCTAACGGTCCAAATTCTTTTAATTTGTCCATCAATATATGAATTCCTTCCAAAGGGTTTTCTAGTACAATTATCAAATCATCAGCAAATGCTCTCAATTTATATTCTTCTTTTTTTATTTTTAATCCCGAAATCCTTTTATCTTGCCTTATATCTCTAAGCAGCACTTCTAAAACCAGAATAAATAAAAGGGGAGATAATGGACATCCCTGTCTTGTACCCTTTTGTATTTCACATGAATCCGTTAAGTCTCCATTAACAATTATCTGGGCCTTCTGTGATGTATAAATCGATCTGATCCATTTTATAAAGTTGTCTCCAAAATCCATTTGCTCCAAAACCTGGAACATAAATTTCCAATTCAAATTATCAAATGCTTTTTCAGCATCTAAAAAAATCAAAGCTGCTTGTTTATCATTTCGTTGTTCTAAATATTCCAACACATTCAAAACATTCCTGACGTTGTCACGTAATTGTCTTTTAGGTAAAAACCCTGATTGATCTTCCTGAATAAATTGTTGCAATATTATTTTCAATCTTTCAGCCAAAATCATTGTAAAAATTTTATAGTCATTATTCAGTAGAGATATTGGCCGATAATTTTTTGTTTTAGTTAAATCTTGGTCCTCTTTAGGTATTAATGTTATATTAGCATTTTTCCAACTATCCGGTATCTTTCCCTCTTGCAAAATAGAATTCATTGTAGACTGTAAGGGTAGCAAGAGTTCTTCCTCCAAACATTTATAATACATTGCAGATAGCCCATCTGGTCCTGGCGCCTTTCCTAATTTAATTTTATTTATAGCTTCAGATATCTCTCTTGACGTAATAGGGCCATTAATAACTTGTCTCTGAAAATCTGTAATTTTCGGCAAATTCTGTTTAGATAAATACTCTTCTATTTTTTCAGATGGAATTTCTTGACACTTATACAATGTTGAGTAATATTGATGAAAAATCTTTTTGATTTTTACATTATCTGTCAGCGTCTCATCTCCTTCTTGAATCTTTAAAATAATATTTTTTTGACGTTCTTTTCTTAATTTATATGCTAACCATTTCCCAGGTTTATTTGCAAATTCAAAAGTCCTTTGTTTAGCAAAATTTAATTTCCTTTCAATTTCTCTAACTGTCAACATTGATACTTGCTTCTGTAACATTTTAATTTGATTTACAATAGAAACTTTAGCTGGATTCTTTTTCAATTCTTCCTCTTTTTGTTTTATTTCTTCCAAAATTAATTGCATTTTCTGTTGTTTCTTTTTTTTTAATTCAGAATTACATTTAATAAAGTATCCCCTCATAAATGCCTTACTAGTATCCCAAACAATATTTTCACTTGTTCCTTTATATAAATTGTATTCAAAGAACTCCTTTAATTTCTTCTTACATTCTTGTACTACTTTATCATTCTGTAATAAAGATTCATTTAGTCTCCATCTAAATCCAAGATTTTTTTTTTTTAAAGTTAATATCACAGGATTGTGGTCCGAAAAAGTTTTTGGTAATATATCCATTTTAAAAATATCTTTCGCTAAAATTTTTGACATCCAAATCATATCAATCCTCGAAAATGTTTTATGTCTTTCTGAAAAATAAGTAAATTCCTTTGCATTATCATTTATATATCTCCAGGTATCCACCAATTCTAAATGTTCCATGAGTTCAAAACAAATCTTCGGTAATTTACCTTGTGTCTCTTTGATATTTTTTTCAGAAAGCCTATCAATTTTTGGTGAGATTACCCCATTCCAGTCACCCATGACACACCAATGCTCATATGAAAACTCTGACAATTTTTCCATAAGTCCTGTATAAAACCTTGTTTTATCTTCATTGGGGGCATAAATACCCACTATCAAAATGTTTGTACCTTGTAAAGTAATTTCAACCCCCACAAATCTACCACTATCGTCCAATAATACCAATTTAGGAAGCAATTGTGGGTTAATATAGAGAACAACTCCATTTTTTTTTTTTGGTCCAGCTGAAATAAATTCTTCACCCAAATTTTTACAAATCAAATATTTGGAATCTTTCTTCTGAATATGAGTTTCTTGTAAACAAATTATATCCAATTTTAATTTTTTCAAATAATGAAACACTTTCTTTCTCTTCTGCGCCGTGTTGGCTCCATTTATATTCCAAGTTAGGTATTTGTAATCCATCATTAAGCGTGTATTTTAAAATTTGCCTGATGCTCCTTTTGATCCATCATCTTCCTTCCCCTCCTCTGCATATCCTTGTTGGCTTTGTTTCCCAGGAACTATATCCATATCTTTGAGTTTATCTTCTTCCATATCTTTTGAAGCTTTTCTCAAGAAGTCCCTTGCTTTTTGAACAGTATTCAGTCTGTATTTCTGTTGTCTGAATGTAAAAATCACTCCTTCTGGAACGTCCCACCTAAATTGAATTTTGCATTGCTTAAGTTTTTCTGTAAGGAAAGCATATTCTTTTCTCTTACGTAAAAGTCTAATAGGAATTTCCTTCATCACCAGTATTTCCTTACCATCAATTTTAAAGGTATATTTAAAGTGTTGCTGTAAAACCATATCTCTGGTCGTCTTCTTTACGAAATGAACAAGCACATCTCTTGGAATTTTTTTCATTGTTGCATATCTGGAGTTAATTCTATAAACTTTGTCTATTTCAAATTCCATCCTATCTTCATTCAAGTCCAGAAATTTTACTAAAGCATTAACAATTTTATCTCTAATGTCTTCACCTGTTTCCTCAGGGATTGCACGGAATCTCAAACAATGCTCTTTATTTCTCATTTCAGTCACAGCTAAATAGTCCAAATTTTTTTCTAGTTCCAGATTTAGTATATCTGTTCTATTCTCCAAGGTTTGTACCTTTTCTTTAGTATTTTTTGCATCTTCCTTTATTTGCCCAATTGTCCCTTTAATCTCATCCACTTGTGTTTTAATATAGTCTTTTATATCTGTCAATTCAGTTTTCATTTCCTGTTTCATTTCCTGTTTTATAGCATTAATCCCTTCCATTATTTTTTGAAACATTTCTGGGGGTATATCCTCTTCCTGTGTATCAATAGAACCTCTTCGCCCCTGGGCCTTGGTTGTTTTTTTAGTTGTCATTTTCAAAAAGAGGCCTTTAATTTCTAATATTAATCACTGTTTCAGAACCTAAGGGCAGTCTATTTCTTTTCTTTTTTTCCCTCCACCAAAAAGAAGAGTTAATATTCCAGGCCTATTATTGAAATCCAGCCAGCACAACACAGTCCTTATCTGCTTCCAAGAATGCAAAACAATTCTGGTTGCCAAGACTAAACAATTAGTAGCATATACGAGCAGCGGATTCATCCAACAAGAAATAGTCCAAAGAGAAAAATAGTCCAAAATATAATAATTACCTCTCATCCGTTTTTAAACTTTAAAAGTCCAAATTCAAGCCAGCTTTTTGTCGTAAAAAAAGTATATAAGTTGTTTATATTTTCTTTCTTCCTTAATTATATTTAAAAGAGAAAAAGTATGACTCACCCAGGTTTCTCAATTGCTGATTCATAAACAAATCCCTTTTATTGCAGTAATTTAAGCCGAATGATAAGGTTTAGGCAGAAGTGGGCTCGCTGGTTAAGAACGTTTTTTTTTGAGAGAAGAAAAAACGCTTCGCTTTATTCCAGTTCAGCTTGCGTGGAATTCCTGACTCCGTCTTCAGCCGATCGGCTTGCCTTCTTATCTCAGGAATTTCCTGATCAATTCCAGCCGCCGACAGCTCAACGAAGTCTTGTGGAAGATCTGATCGGTTCTCCTATACCTTGGAGAACATTTAAGCCAGTCCAAGATTCCTCTTGGCTGGCTTTTAACCTGAAAAAAGCTTCCTCTGAGGCAGAGCTCCCTCAGAGACAACCACCAGCCAGCACCACTTCCCGGAAGTCGCCCCCCAATTTTGTATCATCTGCACATTTGATAAGCGTGTTCTGTACCTCCTCATCCAAGTCGTTGATAAAAATGTTGAAGAGCACAGGGCCCAGGACTGAGCCCTGTGGTACCCCACTTGTTACTTTTGCCCAGTTTAAGAAGGAACAGTTGATAAGCACTCTTTGAGTATGATTCTGGAGCCAACTGTGGATCCACCTGATAGTTGTTCCACCCAGCCCACATTTATCTATCTTGCTAATCAGAATATCATGGGGCACTTTGTCAAAAGCTTTGCTGAAGTCAAGATATATTATCTCCACAGCATTCCCACAATCTGCAAGGGATGTTACCCAATCAAAAAACAAGATAAAATTAGTTTGGCAGGATTTGTTCTGCTTAAATCCATGTTGGCTCCTAGTAATCACTGCATTGTTTTCAAATTGCTTACAGATTGACTGCTTTATAATCTGCTCCAGAGTTTTTCCAGGGATTGATGTTAGGCTGACTGGTCTGTAGTTTCCCGGTTCCTCCTTCTTGCCCTTTTTGAAGACAGGGACAACATTAGCTCTCCTCCAGTCATCCGGCACTTCACCGGTCCTCCATGATTTTGCAAAGATAATAGACAGTAGCTCTGAGAGTTCTTCAGCCAGTTCCTTCAATACTCTAGGATGCAGTTTATCGGGCCCTGCCAATCTGAACTCATTCGAAGTGATTAGGTATTCCTTGACCATTTGTCCATCAATCTCAAGGTCCAATCCTGACCCTTCTACTTCATGTTTCCCGGGATGGTCACAGATCCTTTTTTTGGGAGAAGACTGAGCCAAAGTAGGAATTGAGCACTTCTGCCTTGTCTTTGTCATCTGTTATCATTTTGCCATGCTCATTGAGTAGCTGTGCCACCATTTCTTTTCTCTGTCTTTTACTATGGAAATACCTGAAGAAAGCTTTTTGTTGCTTTTAGCATCCCTCGCTAACCTCAGCTCATTCTCATCTTTAGCGTTCCTGACACCATCCCTGCAATTCCGTGATACCTGCCTGTACTCTTCCTTTGTGGCCTAGCCTTCTTTCCACTTCCTGTATGTCCTTTTTTTGTTTTCAGGTCAGCTCTAAGCTTTTTGTGAAGCCACATTGGCTTCTTCTGTTGTTTCCCCCCTGTTTTCCTTGTTGGAATTGCTTGCCATTGTGCTTTTAGAACTTCCTTTTTTTAGAAACTCCCACCCATCGGACTCCTTTTCTCATTAGGGTGGCTTGCCATGGAACGGTATTTACAGTTCTTCTGAGTTCATTAAAATCAGCTTTCCTGAATTCCAGGGTGCGCGTATGGCTACTCTCAGCTTTTGCTTAAAAACAAGAATTCAAGTATGGTGTGGTCACTATCCCCCAGAGTTCCCATAACTGCCACTTCATCCACCAAATCATCTCTATTGGTTAGAATCAAGTCCAGGATAGCTGATCCTCTGGTTGCTTCCTCTACTTCCTGTAGGAGAAAGTTATCTGCAACACAAGTCAGAAATTTCTTGGAGGGGCCATGTTTGGCAGAATTTGTCTCCCAATAGATATCGGGATAATTGAAATCCCCCATTACTACTACATCATGCCTCCTCGAAACATTAGCAATTTGCTTTTCAAAAGTTACATTCTCGTCTTCTCCTTGATTGGGTGGTTGGTAATAGACTCCAAGCACCACATTCCTTTTATTACTTGCCGCATTAATTTTAATCTAGATACTTTCGGTGGAACTACCAAGCTCATCTTCCTGTATTTCTGTGCAGGGATATATATTTTTAACATATAGCATGGCTCTACCTCCCTTTTTATTCCTTCTGTTCTTTTTGAACAAGTTATATCCTTCAATTGCTGTATTCCAGTCATGGGAGTCATCCCACCAAGTTTGTTATCCCTATCAAGTCGTAATTGCCCTCGTGTATTGAGAGTTGAAGTTCGTCCTGCTTGTTTCCTATGCTCTGCGCATTAGTATACAGGCATCGAAGACCATGTGATTTATGGCTTGGCTTCCTTACTACATGTTTTCTGAGGACTGTCACTGGTCCCTATTACAGCTGATCTCTCTGCTCCCGTTACTGTGCACAAGCCTTCATCAGTTACCACCAAGTTTACGTCTCCCTCCCCCTTAGGATTCAGTTTAAAGCCCTCCTGATGAACTTCTCCATGCTGTGGCCAAACACATTCTTCCCAGTCCTTGTGAGATGCAACCCATCACTTGCCAGCAATCCATCTTCCAGGAAGCATAGCCTATGGTCCCAGAATCCAAATCTCTCACGAGGGCACCACCTTTGTAGCCATTCATTCACATGGAGTATTTTTCTTTCCCTTTCTACTCCTCTTCTAAGTACTGGAAGGATGGAGGAAAAAACTATCTGGGCCCCAAAGCCCTTGAGATTCCTTCACAGAGCTTCAAAGTCTGATGTGATTTCTTCATAGCTCCGTTTGGCAGTAACATTTGTTCCTACATGGATGAGGAGAAAGGGATACCTGTCAGTGGGCTTGATGAGTGATGGCAACCCTTCCATCATATCTCTAATCCATCCTCCTGGTAGACAGCATACCTGGTGAGTCCACAGATCTTCTCAGCATACTTGGGTTTCGATCCCACACAGTAGGGAGTCTCCCACTACTAGTACTCTTCTCTTCTTACTTGTTATGGGGCGAGGTTTCATTGGCCCTGCTTGATTGAGCTTCAGCCTCTTGCTCATTGTGGAACGGGGTCTCCTGTAATTTTTTCACCACAGGCTGTCCTCCAGTCCCATCTTTGAGTGGTTGAAAGCGGTTCCATAGTTCCACTGGTGAAGGGTGTCTTCTAGCTCTTCTGCTCCTGTCACCCTTTCCCACGGAGTTTCCTCCACTTCGTTGTTCCTCTCCAAATCACTCTCCTGCTACCTCATACTGTTGCTCTTCCACCTCCACTTCTCTTTGCTACTGTTGTTCCAGCATTCAGTCTAAGAACTCTTCATCTTCTCTTATAGTCCTCAGTGTGGCCACCCGCTGTTCCAGTCCTCTCACTTTTTCTTCCAACAGTGCCACGAGCTTGCACTTGTTGCACATGTACGCCATGTTGTTTTCAGGCAAGAAAACAAACATGGCACACACCTTGCAGGTCACAACCACTGGAGAATCCTTCCTGTTCATACTCTCTTCTACCTTTTGTTTCTTTCTAACTACTTGTTTTGGTGTGGCCTGTGCTTTGTCCTGTCCTACTACAGGGTAAACTTGACAGTCCCACTGGTATGTGGTGCGCTGTAGACCAACTGAGACAGCTCCCTCTGCTCTACTCTGTTAGGAGTCAGGAAACAGAATGAAAGTCCCAGCATACACAGCTGCTGCTTGTTGCCCTCAGCCGTTCTCAGGCCACACCCTTAAGCCAACAGCTAACAAGCCATACCCCTCCCAATCAAGCTGCTATGGAGCCCTTCAGAGCACACGGCTTAGAGCACATGGCTTCAGAGCACATGGCTTCAGAGCCCTTGGCTTCAGAGCCCTCTCAGCATTTTTCATGTGCCTCTGAGAATATGGTGAGTGGTGGCAACACCTGTAATCAGCCCAAATAATAGAAAGAAGATATGTCCTGTGCTGATCTTGTTTTAGCCAGGAGGAAGCAAAATTATTAAGACAGTTGATATAGTTCAGATGGTCACTTTAAATATGTCTGTTTTACTTTGCGATTTTAGTGAAGTTTTCTATAGGAAATCATTTTCTTTTGCTTTTGTTTCTATGAATATGTGAAGTACAGCAACACTTTGCAAAATTTATACTAAAAAAACTCCAAACATAATTGTGGAATAATGGCACTGACTTCTGCAAAATAGTCTCCAGTGGACCTCAGAAGTGTCTCAATTTGCACAAGATAAAACAGTGGGAGGTGAAATATATTCTAGCAAAATTCTAGGTGTGCTCTATGTTTTTAATTGATCGTGAACACCTTGCCTTAAATAAAGTGATTTAAACATGCATCCTCTTTTTTCCAACAACTAGAGTCATTGCTAAAGTAGCAGCATATTGTAATCAGTCTGATTTTACATTAAACTGCAGTTTCAGGTCCAACTGTTAATGCACCCAAAATAGAAATAAACCATAACCTCCAGTTTGAAACAAAAAAGGCTATCTTCACCATCATATGACATTGACCAATAAAAAGGCTTTGAAATTAATAAAAATAAATTTGACACAGATTTCTAGGATGAATAAGGAGGGAAATAAAATTTTCCAGTTTAGATTCTCTGTAGAAACATTAGTAACACAGGAAAGAAACAAAGTAAGAAGAACACCAACAAACATACAAAAATATAATTCTCCATCTTTGGAGATGGCAGGTGTTGCCACCACTCACCATATGCTCAGAGGCACGTTACCAAATTCTTCCAAGCTACACAGCAAGTGGATTGGACTGTGAAAGACCAACCCAAATTGTGTTTGCATTTTGACAACTTTGTAGGGCAGTACAATATCTCAGAGAGGAGTTCAGGTCTCCTGCACCCCTGGTGCATTCACTATAGCTGCCCAATTTCCCTGCTTTTTAAAGTTTGGTAGAAATATCTGTGGGCTATAGGTACATTCTTAAACCGCAAGGTTTTTTGCCTATTAGTGAATTTTATCTAGGCCATCGGAATGCTCTCTGGAGCACCTCTCACACCTTGTATAACCACTTGTTCCTGAGGTAAAAGTTTCTCACCTTTCACCATATCTGGCCTCAACAGGGTCTGGGCAGCACCAGTGTCCATTAAAGCCCAGTATTTCACCCCTTGCACACACACTTCTTCCGTTAAGCTTGTATCAAAATCCTACACATTTGAGCAGCTTATTTGACAGAATTTAATTATCTTAGCTTACCCCTCTCTGCTAATTCTTCACTGTTTTTACATGACATTGACACTGATATTGACGATCACTCATGGCCAAGTAAGATTGTCTTCCAAGATAAGGTCTTCAACAGTGGGTCTGTAAGTGATGGTGGAGGCCAATTCTGGATCCACACAGCTGCCACAGTGAGGACATAGGTTTCCAGATGGAAGATGGTCATGATGAGGATTTGTTTGACATGCCTTCCGCTTAACTTGTTTGTCCCATTCGCCCTCTATTTGTGCTTCTTCAAAGTCCACAGCACCTTTGATAATAGCCAACCTCCATTTGGGACGTTCATGGGCCAAGACTTCCCAGTTCTTGATGTTCATGTTACATTTTTTTAGATTCGCTTTAAGAACATCTTTAAACCTCTTTTGCTGTCCACCGATATTCCGTTTTCCATCCTTAAGTTGGGAATAAAGTAGCTGCTTTGGAAGACAGTGATCAGGCATTCAAACAACATCACTGGTCCAGCGAAGTTGATGTTGAAGGATCATTGTTTCAACACTGGTAGTCTTTGCTTCTTCCAAAACACTAACATTAATTCGTCTGTCTTCCCAAGTAATTTGCAGGATTTTCTAGAAGCAGCATTGGTGGAATCTTTCAAGAAATTGAGAATGGCATTCATAAATGGTGCATGTTTCACAGGCATACAGTAAGGTCGGTAGTACAATGCCTTTGTAAATAAGCATTTTGGCCTCCTTGCAAATATCCCGATCCTCAAGCACTCTATGCTTCATTCGGGAGAATGCTGCACTCGCAGAGCTCAGACAATGTTGAATTTCAGCATCGATGTCAGCTTTTACAGAGAGATGGCTGCTGAGATAGAGGAAGTGATCAAAGTTCTCCAACGTCACACCATTAAGCTGGATTGATGGTGCTACAGAGGGACTAGTTCTCACCTGTTGATGAAGCACTTTGTTTTTTTTAATATTAAGTGAGAGCCCAAGCTTTCCATATGCTTCTGCAAAGACATGATAGTTTGAAGATCTTTCTCTGAATTTGCAGAGACTACATTATCATCAGCATATTGAAATTCTATGACAGAGGTTGACATTACCTTACTTTTTGCTTTCAGCCTACTGAGATTAAAAAGCTTTCCATCTGTTCGATATATGATTTCCACACCAGTAGGAAGTTTCCCCTCAATAAGGTGTAGAATCACAACAATGAAGATAGCAAATAAGGTAGAAGCAATGACACATCCCTGTTTTACACCTGATCCGATTCTGAACGGATCTCTCTGAAAGCCATTCTTATCCAAAATTGTCGCTGTCATGTGGTGGACAGATTAAGATGGTCCGCCCCCAGAACCTAATGGAATCCACTGGATTCCTGAATGCCCTGGTGGAGTTCCCAGTAGATAGAGCAGGTGACCATGTTGAAGTCCTTATCATACTGTGGAACAGTGAGACGCGTCAGGCTCTTCACACGGTTGCCCCTGAGCACCCTCTCTGGCATTGTGGAGCCTGGTATGCACCTTGGTACACCAGTGAGCTAAGGGGAATGAAACAGGCTGGACAACAGCTAGAGCGCAAGTGGTGAAAGACGTGCAGTGAGGCTGATCGGGCACGAGTAAAACATCATAACTCCCTACTGTGTAGCGGAGAGGGTGGTGAAGAAGGCCCACTTCTCTGCCTCCATCACATCCTCAAGTAGCTGTCTGGTGGAGCTTTTCTGTATTGTCAAAAGTCTGTTGACATCAACTCCAGGAAATGGAGTTTTAGACCCTTCGGAGGCCCACTGTGAATTGTTTGCTGGGCACTTGGAGGGTAAAGTTGCTCGTCTCCGTAGCAGCCTTGATGCCCCTTCCACATCTATTGTAGTCCCCAATGAGGTGTCCAGTGCAACCTCTGCTGCAAGTTCTTGGGAACGGTTTCAGTTGATGTGGCCTGATGACGTGGACAAGGTGCTCACGATGATGTGGCCAGCGGCATGTCCTCTCAACCCTTGCTCTTCTTGGCTCATTAAAGCTTGCCGAGGGAGTTTGACCGAGTGGATCCAGAGTGTGGTCAACGCATCATTGTGAGAGGGAGTGATTCCGGGTGCCTTGAAGGAGGAGGTGATCCGACCACTCTTGGAAAAGCCCACCCTGGACCAATTGGTTTATGACAACTACCGACCGGTTGCAAATACCTCCTTTTTAGGTAAGGTGATTTTAGGGTTGTGGCGCAGCAAATGCAAGTTACTCTTGGATGAAACAGATTAACTTGACCCATCCCAGTCTGGGTTCAGGCCTGGTTATGTGATGAATCAGCCTTGGTCGCCCTTTATCGGGAGGACAGGGGGAGTGTGACCCTGTTATTCTTACTTGATCTCTCAGCGGCTTTTCATAGCATTGACCATGGTATCCTTCTGGGCCGACTTGGTGAGATGGGTATTGCAGTAACTGTTTTACAGTGGTTCCCATCTTATCTCCATGGTCGCTCTCAGAGAATAGCATTGGGTGACTGTCTTTCAGCCCCCTGGGAGTTATGCTGTGGGGTGCCACAGGGTATTATCTTGTCCCCCATGCCGTTTAACATCTATATGAAGCCCTTGGGAGCAGTCATCAGGAGATTTGGGGCAAGGTGTCAGCAGTATGCTGACGATACACAGTTCTATTTCTCCATAATATGTGAATCGGGAGAGGCCGTGTAAGTCCTGGACTGGTGCTTGGACTCAGTGGTGGGCTGGATGAGGGCCAATAAACTGAGTCTGAATCCTAGCAAGATGGAGGCACTGTGGGTTGGTGGTTCCCGAATTCGGATAATTGGTCAGTTGCCTGCTTTGGATGGGGTTGTACTCCCTCTGAAAGAGCAGGTCCGTAGTCTGGGGGTGCTCCTGAATCCATCTTTGTCGCTAGAGGCCCAGGTGACCTCAGTGGCTAGGAGTGCCTTTTACCAGCTTCGGCTGATAAGACAGCTGTGGCCATTTCTGGACCGGGATAGCCTGACCACTGTTGTCCATGCACTGGTAACCTCTCGGCTGGATTACTGTAATGCGCTCTATGTGGGATTGCCCTTGAGGTTGGTCCGGAAGCTGCAGCTAGTGCAAAATGCGGTGGTGAGACTGCTCACTGGGGCAGGGTATTGCCAACATGTCACCCCGCTGCTGAAAGAACCGCACTGGCTGCCCATTTGCTACCGGGCCAAGTTCAAGGTTCTAGTTTTGGTGTACAAAGCCCTATACAGCTTGAGACCAGGATACCTGAAAGACTGTCTTACCCCTTATATGCCCAGCTGATCACTGAGCTCTGCAGGTGTGGGCCTCCTGCAGATACCATCTTATCAAGAGGTTCATTCTGTACAATATAGGAAACGGGCCTTTAGTAGGCGGCACCTACCCTGCAGATTTCCCTCCCTGTAAATATTAGGCAGGAGCCATGTCTGCTATCTTTTCGGTGCCTTTTGAAGACTTTCCTCTTCCAACAAGTCTTTTAAGTTGAGACCTATCCCAGTCTGCATCTGTGTTAGAATTACTTTAGATATATCTTTTAATATCTGTAACCCATTTTTAAAAGATGTTTTTAAAGTTTTTTTTAAAATGTTTTTAATGTTTTTTTGTTTTAATTTATTTTAAGGTCTTTTTATGATTTTTAAAGTGTTTTTAGTGTTTCTGTTTGCTGCCCTGGGCTGCTGCTGGAAGGAAGGGTAGGGTATAAAAATGATAAATAAATAAATGTTGTCATGAAGGAGTTGCAAAATATTCACAAATTTGTCAGGGCATCCAGTTTTCAGAAGGATGGTACAGAGAGCGGTTTGATTCACAGTATCAAAGGCCTTAGTCAGATCAATAAACACCATATATAAAGCTTGATTCTGCTCCCTGCATTTTTCTTGAAGTTGTTGTGCAGTGAAGATCATGTCCACTGTCCCCCTGGAAGGGCAAAAAACATTTTGAGATTCGGTGAGGACATCCTCTGAGATCAGCAGGAGGCAATTTGCGAGGATCCTTGCAAGGATTTTACCTGCGGTAGCAAGAAGACGGATACCCCGATAGTTCCCACAATCTGTTCTATCATCCTTCTTAAAAAGGGTGATGATTATGGTGTACCTAAAGTCTTCCAGGATCTCCTCCCTCATCCAGATTTTTTCAGTGACCTTATGAAGTTGTTGTGTAAGTTCAGGCCCACCTTCTTTAAAGACTTCAGCAGGCATCCCATCAGGTCCACTAGCTTTGTTGTTCTTCATTTGATTGATGGCTTTACTGACTTCATCCAAATTAGGGGATACTGCAAGCTCGCCTCTAGTTTGTTGTTGTGGAATTTGTGAGAACACCTCACCAGCCACAACAGAGTTACGATTAAGGAGGTCATGGTAATGCTCTTTCCAGCGCAGTGCAATAGACACTTTATGCTTAAGAAGTTTGGTACCATCCACTGAATGTAAGGGATTTGTACTGTAATTTGTTAGTCCATAGATGGCCTTTGTGGCATTAAAAAAGCCCCATGCATTGTGAGCATCTGCAAATTGCTGGATTTCTTGAGCTTTCTTTATCCACCAGGCCTTCTTAAGTTCTCTAGTTCTTCTTTGGACCTCAGCCTTTGCACTGGCATAGATTTTTTTCTTAGCAGCACAGTTAATGTCTTTCTGCCATATCTGGAAGGCTTTCCTTTTCTTGTCGATGATATGTTCAATCTCACTATCATTCTCATCAAACCAATCCTGATGTTTCTTAGTTTGGTATCCAATAGTTTGTTCACATGCTGCAATAATGGATGTCTTCAGTTTAATCCAGTGTTCCTCAACATTTTCAAGGAGTTCCATCAGTAGATGTTTCTTGAGAGTTCTTTGAAAGCAGGCTCGCTTTTTCTTGAAGGGCATGGATGTTCATTTTACACCTTGGTTTTCTTCCTTGGAGCCTACGTTGAGGAACAATATTAATGGCCATAGTGGATAGAATGAATCAGTGATCTGTCCAGCAGTCATCAGCACTTGTCATGGTCCTGGTGAGGAGAACATCATGAAGATCTCTGGCATGGACAATTACATAATTCAGGAGATGCCAGTGTTTTAACCAAGGGTGCTTCCATAATGTTTTTAATTTATTTTTCTGGCAAAAGAATGTGTTTGTAATAACAAGATTATGCTCTGCACATTTAGTCAGAAGTAGAATGCCATTCAGGTTGCTATTGCCAACTCCTTCTTTCCCAATGGTTTCTGGCCATAAATCGAAATCACGCCCAACTCTTGCATTGGAATCACCCAAGAGGATAATTTTATACTCCTCAGGTATCTCTGATAAGATGGTGTCCAGCTGGGTATAACATTTTTCTTTGATGTGTTCATCAGCATCTAATGTTGGTGAGTAAGCACTTAGAATAGTTGCCTGCTGGTTTTTGGCAAGTTTTAACTGGAGTGTCGAGAGTCATTCATTAATGCCAATAGGAACTTCTGCCAAGAGCTTCACAATATTATTTTTAATAGCAAAGCCTAGTCCATGTATTTGTTGTTCTTGTTCAGGCAGTCCTTTCCAGAAGAAGATATAACCTCCTTTTCCTTTCTTCAGTTGTCCTTCTCCTGCTCTTTGAGTTTCTTGGAGTGCTGCTATGTCAATATTAAAATGTCTCAACGCCCTTGCGATGATGTCAGTCCTGCATTCAAGATGTTCACTATCTGTATTGTTCAGCAATGTCAGTATATTCCATGTTCGAAAATTCAATTGTCTTTTCCAACAACTAAGTGGTGACCCCACTGGACGTGGTAATCTAGTCAGGGAGAGAGATGAGGCAGACTATGTTTAGGGCACCTTTTCTAGCCCCCTCCCCATACGGGGTGAGCAGAGTGGATCCTGAGTAGGACTGCTCAGTCGTGGATAAAGCTGCCAAACTACTCAACTGCCTTGGCCCTTGAGCCAGGACGACTGAATCTGTATCCACCACCCATGTGTCGGTCCATGACTAGGGGCTTCTGGATTTCACAGTACTGCCCCCGTCACCATTTGCTGATCGCCAAGGGATTTTTGGTTTGGTTTGGTTTGGTTGGAAGATGCCTGTGCATGAATTTGTTTTATGTGGGGACATCGGCGCATGACGATCAAAACACAATCTTGACAGAAAAAGGCTTTGATCCAATGGCATGGATACCATGATGATTGGAAGTCTTTTATCTGCTGCAGCCTTCATCCGCCTTCACAGCCGTTGTAACATACAAGGTGACGATCCAGCAAGTGGGTCTTACATGAACAGGATTACCGGTGGGGCTGCTAGCTTCACACTGGAATTGTAGATGTCCTGGTTTACCACATCCAAAACAGATCTTTCCCTCCATTTTAGGATACACAGACCCATTTTGAGGTGCCCTGTGACCTTCAGATTTTGTTAGAGGGTTTACTCTCTGTGGTACCACATCCATTCTTCCAGTTGTTTTGGGTTTTGTTTAAAATTCTTTTTGTGTCTTTCCCAACCAATCCGTTCAATTTGATGTGAAATGATCTGTCAGCTCTGCAGCCTCCTGCACAGTCTTAGGGGAATGATCTTTAACCAGTAACCTAATCTCTGGTGGCAATTGATGGAATAACTGGTCTAAAACCATGAGGCTTTTTACCTCCTCCACAGATTTAGCTTTCGCACACATCATCCACTTATCAAATATATCCATCAATTTTGCCCCCAGCTTCACAAAATACCTCCCTGTCCATAACTGGCAATTTCTGAAAAGTTTTCTGAAATAATCAAGCCCCAATCTAAATCTTTTAGCAAAACACTTTGCTGATAAAATCGAACACTTACGGAGCTCGATCCCGTGCACCGTGGACACAGTCGATGAACCAGAGTTGGCCAGTTGCAAGCCGGTAAATTGGGATCGGTTTCGGCTTCTCCCTTCTGAGGAAGTGGACAAGGTGCTTTCATCTGTGAAGCCAACCACTTGTCTTACTGATCCTTGCCCTTCATGGCTCCTTGTGAGCTGCAGAGAGAAATTGGGCGAGGAGATCAAAGCGGTGGTAAACACATCCTTGAAAGAGGGTGTGATGCCATCAGCATTCAAGGAGGCAATTGTAAAGCCCATCTTAAAGAAGCCCTCCTTGGATCCCCAAGTGTTCGATAACTTCCGCCCAATTTCGAATCTACCATTTCTGGGCAAGGTCATTGAGCGAGTGGTGGCCAACCAGTTGTCAGCACACTTGGATGAAACGGATTATTTGGATCCATACCAATCGGGTTTCAGGACTGGTCACGGAACTGAAACAGCCTTGGTCGCTCTGGTTGATGATTTGAGGAGGGCATTAGATAGGGGAGAATCCACCTTTCTTGTCCTCCTCGATCTCTCAGCGGCTTTTGATACTGTCGACCACAGTATCCTTCTGCTTTGCCTGGAGGGATTGGGAATTGGAGGCACTGTATTACAGTGGTTCCATTCCTTTCTCTCTGACAGGTACCAACAGGTAGCATTGGGGGAGGAGGTATCAGACCCTTGGCCTCTCAATTGTGGTGTGCCACAGGGCTCTATCCTCTCTCCCATGCTATTTAACATCTATATGAAGCCACTGGGAGCAATCATCAGGAGATTTCGGCTGCAGTGTCATCAATATGTGGATGACACTCAGCTCTATCTCTCGTTTAAATCTTCACCAGAGTTGGCTGTGGAGACCTTGTCCAGCTGCCTGGAATCCGTGAGTGGATGGATGGGAAGGAACAAGCTGAAGTTGAACCCTGATAAAACTGAGGTACTACTTGTGGGGGACAAGAGAAGGTTGGGTGACATTGACCTGAAGTTCAATGGGGTGAGTTTACCCCTAAAGGACCAGGTCTGCAGCCTTGGGGTTGTGCTTGATTCCAGGCTGTCCATGAAGGCTCAGATTTCAGCAGTGAGCCGGGCAGCCTGGTACCAACTACACCTCATACGAAGGCTGCAACCCTACCTCCCTGTTCATCAGCTCCCACTGGTGGTACACGCCCTGATCACCTCTCGTTTGGACTACTGTAATGCACTCTACGTGGGGTTACCCTTGAAAACGGTCCAGAAATTACAACTGATACAAAATGCGGCGGCTCGACTACTTACGAATAGTCGCCGCCGAGATCACATCACACCAGTGTTGTTCGACCTACACTGGCTTTCAGTTGTTTTCCGAGCCCAATTCAAGGTGTTGGTATTGACCTTTAAATCCCTACATGGTTTCGGCCCAGTTTATCTCACGGAGCGCCTTCAACGCCACCAATTATGCCGCCCGACAAGATCGGCCACACAGGGCCTTCTCTCAATCCCGCCAACAAAAACAGCCAGATTGGCGAGTACAAGAGAGAGGGCATTTTCAGTGGTGGCCCCCACTCTTTGGAACTCCCTCCCACAAGATCTCCGGCATGCCTCTTCCCTAAATGTATTTCGGAAAGCCTTAAAGACCTGGCTTTTTCAGCAGGCCTTCGGGGTATCCGGGGAGGGTTAATTGACATAATTGTAATGCCTCCTACCCAGTTTTAATATTGTTGTTGCAGATCTATTGTTTTTATTGTATTACTGTATTTTATTAATTGTATTTTAATAATTTTGTAAGTCGCCTAGAGTGGCCATTGGCCAGATAGGCGACGAAGAAATTAAATTTATTTATTATTTATTATTATTATTATTATTTTGAACACTGCTTCCTTAAAATCAGCATATGTCAGTGGCCTGTCTGAGGAGAAACATTGATACACTTCAGCCAATTTTAATTAAAGGAGAATTGGCTTAATTAGTTTTATAAATACTGCATATATTTGTCTTCTGCTAACCCCCACATCTGTGCTGCCTTTTCAAAAGTTGTGAGGTAAATTTGGGGATCCTGCCCAGGCTCATATATGGCAAAATCTTTTGGAGTTACTCTTATTTTTGCTTCATCTCTCTTTTCTTATCTCCTCAGAATGAAACTTCTCCCTTTCTAATCCTAACTTTTCAGCCTCTAAAACCTGCTGTTTCTCCTTTTCTTCAGTCTCCATTCTCAGTCTTTCAGTCTCTATTTTCATTCTTTCAGCCTCTAAGACCTGCTGCATTTTTCTTTTCTTCAGCCTCTATTCTCAATGTTTCAGCCTCTAAGACCTGCTGCTTCTCCTTTTCCTCCACCTCCATTCTCAGTTTCACCATCTCAATCTCTCTATCTTTATCTTTTTCCTCACGTTCCCATCTTAACTTCTCTCTTAAATACTCCACATAGGCAGAATTACTTGAGCACCCTTCAGGGGTCTCTTCTCTCACAGGTTCTTGGTTTTGGACTGATGTATAACTGATTAGTGTTACACACAATTCATCTACCCCTCTACCCTCATGAGGTAAATGAAAGGCTATACATTTCTCCACCAGCTCTTCCCTCTTCATTTTCAAGTACTCAGCCATGTTGCTAAGAACTCACAAACTTTACCACACATACTTAGAAGTTATCTTTGTTTATTATTCCCCACACAATCACACTGCTTTCTGGGGACTCCCTCTTGTTAGTATCCCACCACAACTGGCACCACCTGTCAGACCCCTACTCTGGGTCTGGTCTCATAATGGATCTCTCACACTGGCCCCAGCACAGGTCTCTCATGATCCCACTACTAGGTGGCGCCACCTGACACTCTGTAATGCAATACTGCCCTGAGACTGTGCCTTAGTCTCCTCCACAGATTGCTACGCAGTGTCTGGGTGCACTTACAGACCCTAACCCCCCTGTATCTTTCTGCCTTTAAAAATTACAGCCCTGGGTTGCTTTGAATACCTGCTGCTGTTACACTATACCTTCACCGCTGCCACCATTGATACTGTTCCCGGCTTTGGTATTTGCTCTGCCCACCCTTCAGGTCTGTAATATCCCAGCCAAGGAACAGGCGTGTTGTTAAACCCAAACTATTTATTTATTAACACAGGGAATAAACAAGATTACTTTATGTTCTGTCAACATGTGTGTGGTTACTTATAATAGTTTTTCTCTTTATATATCTTAGTCCTAAAACCTACCTCACTACCCACTCCTCCAAACCCAGAACCAACACTCTCCAACTGTCATTCTCTCATTTATACCTTCAACCACGGCACAGGCCCACAATATCTGGTGGAACGTCTCTCCCAATATGAACCTACCCGGGCACTACGCTCAACATCGAAGGCCCTCCTCCGGGTGCCTACTCAAAAAGACGCCCGGAAGGTGATTACAAGAAAGAGGGCCTTCTCGATAGTGGCCCCCGAACTATGGAACACCCTTCCTGATGACGTACGCCTGGCACCTACTTTATTATCTTTTCGGCGTCAGGTGAAAACCTTCCTCTTTGCCCAGGCATTTTAAAATCATTTTAAATCATTTTAAATCTTAATATTTGTATCTTGTATTTTGTATTTGTATTTGATATTATTTAAGTTGGTTGTGTTTTGTCTGCTCGTCTAATTGTGTTTTAAGGATTGTTTTAAAACTGAAATGTAATTATATATCTTATTGTTTGTACACCGCCCAGAGAGCTTGCTATGGGCGGTATAGAAATCGAATTAAATAAATAAACTAAATAAATAAAATAAACCACCCAGGTGCTCAGCCAATCACAACTCAGCATTCTTCAACATTCCAACACATGTACACCACCCTCACTCACTGTACTTACCACAATTACCCTACAAAACTGACACTTACCATAATTACTCTACAACATTTACAGGGGCATCACAGCCTGACAGGGAGAAGGGACCTTCTAATGATAATGTGTATCATGTCACTTACTTCAAAATACAGCAAGCCAGCCCTGCTGCATTTGAGCAAGCTCCTGTGCATTCTGCTGATTGGAGCTCTGGGCACCTGCCCCAAAGTCCGGCCCCAATGGCACCACTGCTGCTTCTCTCAGCCCAACAAGATTGGTGGGAAAGCCATGCAAAAGTGCATCTGGGTTCAAATCTCTCCTTGGCCATGAAGCTTACAGAGTGACCTTGGGGCACTCGCTATCTCTTATGCCTCATTTATTTATTTAAAATGTTTTTAGGGTGCCTGTAATGGCAAAACACCCTCTCAAGATGACTTACAAGAGAGAGAGAAATATAGCAGAATGCAATAAATAAAACCAGCAAGAAACAAGACAACAACAATCATCATTACAGTGTTAAAATCCAATAACAAGATAGGACTAAAACCGTCAATCCAACAAGAATGCCTAGTCCCAAAGGCCTGTAATGATGGACCCCGCTAGACCCCTAATGGTACGATATTTCCATAGACAAGGAGCCACTGTGAAGAAACAAGACTGGCCCTACCTTTGAGTGAGGCCTTGGCCTCAGATGGTAGATGTCAGAGGCACCGAGTAGGTCAGGTGTCAGTTACCAGTCGGAGGCCCTATCTGCCCTAGACATTTAAACCACTATCATACCACATTAAACAGTCATGCCTTTCCCCAAATAAAACTGGGAACCATAACTTGTTAAGGGTGCTGAGAGATGTTAGGAGACCCCAATTCCTCTCAAAGAGCTACAGTTCCAAAGTTTCCTTGGAAGAGGGATTGACTGATAAACCACTCAAGGGATTGTAGCTCTGTGAGGGGAATAAGGGTCTCCTAACAACTCTCAGCACCCTGACAAACTACAGTTCCCAGGATTCTTTGGGGGAAAGCCATGTTTGTTTAAAGTGGCATAATATGCTTTAAACGTATAGTGCAGGTGGAACCTGAATTTCACTCTGCACTGGGAAAGGGGGTGGGGAGGAACTGCCATTTTTCCCTTCACCCCAGGCAGCAAATTAACTTGGGTCAACCTTGCAAAGAAGTCGCTCTCCCTAGTGTCTTTATTCTAATTTTATTTGAATGTACCTCATAGTTTACCTACCTCATAGGGTGTTGAGAGAGGGGGAAGAAACCATACATTGCTTGAGCTCCCATGAAAGAAATGTAACCAACAAATAAGTCACAACTCCTGCAGATTCCTATAGACTCATGGAAGATGTATCCTTTGTTGCTGGAGGTTCATATGTGGAGTGCTTTGAACCTGCTTTGGAGAGGGTCCATAGCTCACTGGTAGAACATCTGCCTTGCATGCAGAAGGTCCCAGGTTCAATCCCCAATGGCATCTCCAGGTAGGGCTAGGAGACATTTTCTGCCTGAAATCCTGAAGAGTGCTGCCAGTCAGTAGACAATACTGAGCTAGATGGACCTATGTTCTGACTCAGTATAAGGCAGGTTCCTATGTTCCTTTACCTGTGGAGCAGTGAAATTTGCCAGTTTACAAAAGCTTCATACACTAATGATCTCAATGAGACAGTGAAGAAGATGATAGGATGCCCCTCAGCCTCTTCAACAAAAGAAGCAGCAAAGGGAGAAACAGATTAGTCATCCCACGATCTACTTAGCTCCTTATGGTTGATAGTTTTTAATCCAAAGTGTTGGAACTGGTAAATTATTAAAAACCATTCAGAGCCACGATCTCGTTGTCTCACATCAATAACACAAATGAAAAATGAAAGATGTCCCATTGATTAAATGACACCTTCTCCTACATGCTTGAGGGGATTTTGCGATGCACAGGCCAATAAAGCGTCAATGGGCTGGAAAGAGAGCTGCGACCTTCTTGAAAAATGAAGAGGCCCAGTTGAATTGCAGCTTTCACCAAAGATGTTTAAATAATCATCTGCTGGTGAGTTATGACTATTTCTTGTACTTCTTAAAAATGATTGATAATACAAAGAAAAACATTGCCAGACGTTAATCAGGTGTATTCTTTTTTATGCTCTGCCCTCTTTTTTTTTTTTTAAGGTAAATATTACAGTCTCCCGGCCAGACTGGAGGTATTTCAGGGTGGTGAGAAGTGGCACCACACACCTAGCCTCCTGGCAGCTGGATTGCTACTGCTTACCAGGAGGGAGTGAAGGGGGGCTGAGATTGTAGGGAGGTCAGGACTGTGCAGGTGCCCCAGAAGAGCCAATCTGCCCCCAGCTTGCCTACTATCATAAGCATCTGGTTGGCCACCGTGAGAACAGGAAGCTGGACTAGATAGGCCACTGTTCTTATATTCTTATGCTGTGCCGTTCTGGGTGGTTCACTAAGAAGGATGTAGGAAAATTGGAACAAGTTCAGAAGGGAGCAGCTAAGAAGACTTGGAAAACAAGCAAACAGGTTAAAGAAACTGGTATGTTTAGTCTGGAGAAGAGAAGACTGAGGGGGGACGTGACAGTCTTCAGATATCTGAAGGGCTGCAGCACAGACCAGCCTGGGACCAGCTTACATGCACCTTATCTACCTGGCTGATTGTCATGTTCAGTGGAGAGGCACTGTTAAGGGTGCAACAAGCCTTAAAACAAGCCTTTTAAGTAGAAAGCTTATCTCAGTCTGCTTCTGTGTTGGGATTATTCTTAAAATGTGTTTCGTTTTTAAGATTTTTATAGACAGTTTTAGAGTTTTTTTGCCATTTGTTTCTTGCCTTGGACTCATTCTGGAAGGAACAGAAGGATATGAAATTAAATTATTGTTGCTTCTACAAGACAGAGGGCATTTAGTATGTCTGTACCTAGGTTATGGAGCTCCTTGCCTATTATAATTATTAAGCAAGCACCATTAGTAAGTCAGCATCTGATAGAGTACTGTTCTCTTCAGAGTCCTGGTTAAGACAGGCCTTTTCTGATGTAGAGCTCAACTATTGTTTATGTTGTATCACTGTCCAAATGTTGACTAAGGCCACATTGACACCATGCATTTATTTCACTATTATTCCATTTTAAATAGTCATGGCTTTCCCCAAAGCATCCTAGGGGGTGTAGTTTCTGAAGGATACTGAGAGTTGTTAGGACACTCCTACTCACCTCGTAGAGCTACAATTGACAGAGTGATTTAAGAATCAGTCTCTCTCCCCAAGGAATTTTGAAAATTACAGGTCTGTGAGGCAAATAAGGGCCTCCTGACAACTCTCGCACTCTTTAAAAAAGCTATACTTCCCAGGATTCTATGCTATAACTTTTTAAAGTGGGATAATAGTGGAATAAATGTATAGTGTGAATGTGGCCTAAACATTTTTATGCCATTTTATGGATCTATTATGTTCACCGCCTAATTGCTTTGTTTATTGTGCAATATATAAGCCAACAAATAAGTAAATCAATAAATGAAGGCAAGGACATGCTCTCTACAGAACTGGATTTAATAAGCTTCAGTTACAAGAGGGGAGATGTAAGCTGAACATGAGGAGAAACTTCTTGACAGTAAGAACACTTTGACAAGGGCACCAATAGTAGTGAGCCTCCAGGCCAATTATGCCTCCCCAAGGGGACCAATTTGGCCCATGAGGCCATCTTCTCCAAACTATGCACACCTGCCTACCAGCTGACATCACTAGTGAGGGCAGACATATGAAAGCATGCTCTCATCAATGCATCAGCTGATGGGCAGATGAGAGCATGCCTTCAAGACATGAGGAAGGGGGCATTTGAAAGAGTGCACCGTCAGTCATCTCTGTGTTTCTTCAGATTGTGACTTCAATCCCCTCCATGTTTGAGTGCCCAGCAGTTTGCTTTGAAGTCCTGAAAATGAAAGCTTCAAAAGGAAGCATGACTTACAACTCTACAAGTGTTTATAAGCCATAGAGGGGAATTACTTAAACACTCATTCACATAATGGTTAATGGGTTAATTTATTGCTGTTGTTACCAGTTTCGGATTAAGGAGGAACTAAATATGAGCTATCAACCAAAAATGGCAACCCCGGGTTCTCTTTCCCCCCATAAGATACGATGACTGTTTCATTAATATTAAAAGACAAATTCATAGATGGGTCCACATTTTTCAGTAGCTATTAGCCATGATAGCTAAATGGAACCTCCAGGTTCAGAGGCGTATACAAGTTGTTAGGGGAACAAGAGACATGGGAGGGATGTCCCCTTAATATCCCACTTGTGGTGTTCCCTGAAGCATCTGGCTAGACACCATGGAAACAGGACACTGGACAACTTGAACCCTTGGCCTGATCCTCCAAGACTCTTGCCTATGCCCTAGACTTTCTTGTGTGATTAAGACTTTTGTGTGTGTTTCTTCCCACATCCCTCCTCAGTTCCATTCATTGACTGATGCCAGTGAAGTGGTAACCTGTATATATATTATGGAGGACAAAGCTATCAGTGGCTACAAGTCCTGATGGCTATATTTCCTCCAGTACCCCCTGAATACCAGTTGCTGGGGATCATGAACAGGTGCGTGTATTGCACTCAGGTCCTGCTTGCAGGTAGGGATGGGTGAGAAATTTGATTCAGTTCGCATTTCAAGCCAAATCTATCAGATTCACACTTTCTGAAACGATATGGGAACCAAAACACAGCAATCCTTCAAAATTCACACTTATTTGACTTTTGCGATGCACTTCACCAACCAAACAATGCTTACAAAAATGCAAGTGTTAGGAGAAAGTGTGCATAAAAAATGAATATATGTCTGAGAATAACATGCAAAAATGCATTATATGACAAGAAATCGCTTGCAAAAATGTGTACATTAGTCAAAACTACCTACAAAAATGTATTTGGGAGGAGAAATTCACACAAAAATTATGGAGAATTTTTGATGAGGATTTTTTTTTTAAATTGCCAATTGCTGCAGAAATGTGGAGAACTGAATTTAAGATTGGAAACATGAGAAACTGAGAAAACCAAAATTCACAGATCTTTCCATTCCTACTTTCAGGCTTTCCATAAGCATCTGGTTGGCCACTGTGAGAACAGGATCCTAGACTAGATGGGCCAGTGGCCTGATCCAGCAGGGCTCTAATCTTCTTAAGTCTACTTAAATGTTAATAGGGAGAGGAGGGAAGAGCTGTCCCCACCCCACATAATTCAAACCCTGGCTGTAGGTAGAGATGGGCAAATCTGTCAATTTCAGTTTCTTATTTTTGCACTCTTCACATTTCCACATGTTTGATTTTTTTTAAAAAGTCCTAATGAAAATTCATCAGCATTTTAGTGTGAACCTTTCCTCATATACAATTTTTGTATGCAATTTTGCCTGATATACTCATTTATGCAATGCTATTTTCTCAACTACAATGTATTTTATGCTATTTTCACAAATGTTTGCATTCTTATGCACACTCTGCCCGAACACAGGGGTTCTGACACTGTTGCCTGTGAGCTTCATTCAGGTGGCCCACTGCATGCCCACATTAAATATTTAATTGTATTTGTGTTGCTTCTTTTATTTCTTGCATTCTATTTTATTGTGTTCTAATTTGCATTCTGTGGAATGCAAATGTAATACAATAAAATACAATATATGAAATCAAAGAAGCAATACAAACACAATCAAAATGTTACCACAACTAGCACAGCATATTGCAATTGTTGCATCAGGCAGGAAATGTTAAGTGGACAGCCAACACCAGCAATTTTCAAGTGGTCGGGGAGGGGAGTTTGGGAATGGCTGGACTAGTATATGCATTTTTGTACACATTACTTGCATTGCAACATTTGGAAAAGTGCAAATTAATTCAGAGCTTGGAAAAGTTACTTTTTTGAACTACAACTCCCATCAGCCCCAGCCAGCATGGCCACTGGATTGGGCTGATGGGAGTTGTAGTTCAAAAAAGTAACTTTTCCAAGCTCTGCAAATTATGAAGGGTGCTGTGTTTTGGTTCACGTATTGTTTTGCAAAGGGCAAATTAAGTCGGTTCACCTTTAAATGCAAACTGAATCAGATTTCTCCCCCAGTCCTAGTTGTAGGATCACAAAGCACAGGTGGCACCTGTCCCAGCTCAAAATTGCCAAAGTGGTTCAAGCAAGGGAAAGAATGTGGACAGGCACACAGACTTACACAGGTGTGGGACATTATTGTACAAGATCAGCTCTACTTGACTGTAAGCCATAGAATTATTTTTTCCAGCAGTTCCCAAAGTGTTCCCTTTGTTTCCAGATATTGTTCACCCTTGCCATTAAACAAGAGATTTGCTGTTAAGAAGGCAGCCTCAGCCAGGCCAGGTTTTCTATTGTGCACTTTTTTAGCTAAAAGCAGTATTTTTCCATTTTCTGAACAAAACTCTGCAAGACACAGACATTGTTCAAAGAGCCAGCACTGTCTCCTAAAGGCAAACAGTCACAAAAATACCTTAAGTCAGATTAAGACCTAGAAATCAAATGGAAGAATTGATGACAATATGCACAAGAGGGTAGCTGTAAGGTCTGCAAAGCCTTGAAGTTTCTTTACATGAAAAGAAAATATACTATATACAAGATCTTTTCAAATGCTTTTGTTTGCTTCACTGCAGACATTCCTCAAGAGTCCCCAGAAAACTACCGAGAAATATTCTGGGTAGAAAAAGCTCATTGAGGTGGTCACATAAGGAAGCATCAGAATGTTCAGTGCTTGGGTTATAGGGCAGCCAGAGGAGCCCCGGCCTCCTTGCAGTTTGTGATGCCTCCTTAGCTACTGGAGAAGGAACCATGCTTTAGGTGAGGGTAGGCTTTGTGGCTGTCACTAAGCCTCCCCCCCTTTCCTATATAAACTGTGGCACTGTAGTTTAATATTTTATTTCTCATAGAAGAGATATGCAATTGGTTGTCACTTCCACAAGACTTAAGGCTGCAATCCTATACAGTGGGTGAGTGGGTGGGTGTGTATTTGAATGGGTGTGTATGGATTAGAGAGAAAGTGAGTGTAGAATAGCCCAGCCATATTTTGCTTTGATTCCACCCAGGAGTACAGATATGTGACCCTTGCAAGCTTATCCATGAAAGAATACGGCCTCCAAGATAAAAACGTTCCTTATCTTTGCAATGCTCAGTATAACAGAACTCAACACAACCCAGTAGATCTTTGTTCCAAATAAACCTGTCAAGAATTGGGCCATAAAATGTATGTAGCAGAGAGAGAGAGAGAGAACCTGACATTGGAGGATATTGTTTCCCCCAGCAGTGAAGCTAATGCTGACCTCCAGGTGATGAAGGAGAAGTACCTGAAGGCCCTACTTCAGGAAAAAAAACTTGGGAATAGTTTTGGGCCATCAAAATTTGCACAACTACCACCCTCAAAAACCCACACCACTCATTGGCTGCATCCTCAATGCCTCAAGCCTCTTGTGGTAGAAGTGATGGAAATGCCACACAGAAGAATTTCTTTAAGCACATTAGCTTACCTGTATTTCTGTTCTGACTGTTCTGTATTGATCCCAGCCCCAATCTCACCACCCCACGTACCTTTAGCTTCTGCCAGCCTCATCACAACCTTTCTAGCTACAGGTCTGCTTTGAGAGCATCTGACGTGGTCTTAAAACTCTCAGGACTGTTCACAAAAGGCCTGTAAAATGGCTACATCAAGCTGATTTTCCCCCTTCCATTAAATGTGAGACCTCACTGACGAGAATGTAAAATGAAATCAGCGTCTCTTAGAAGTCTGCTTTTTCTTTTTTTCTGTGCCCTGCATGAACTGCAGGGACATTCCTCTCCTACAGACTTTTGACTAATCCAAAATTCTACAGACTTTTTGACTTTTGACTTGTTTGTGCATTTAGGAAGTTTCGGAATTTGGTTCTTTCATGAATTGTGATCCTAGTGATGTGACGAAAGGCAGGGTAATATTTTGGAACTTATGTGGTAACATTTGCTGACCTAAACTAAGGTTGGGTTAATCTGTTGATTCCAGTTTCCCATTTTTCCAATCTTAAATTAAATTTTCCTCATTTCTGCATTGGTTTGTAAATTATTTATTCATTTTAAAGGTAGTACAGACTTTAATTTATTTTAAAGTCAACACAGCCTAATGTCAGCACAATATTGTGCATGTTCCTCCTAACATATGTTTTAGGGTTACCAGATGTCTGGCTTTCAGCTGGGGACTTTGGTTTTTGGGGGGTCCTCTCCGGGTCTCTGGGTGACTCACCTTAATCTCCAGACTTTCAGCTTTTATTTTTTTTAAAAAAGTAAGTTTCTACGTGGTCTGGTTCCCGAGATATATACCAAACGTCACACACACACACACGGCCGTGCCTTCTGTTAGTTGCTCTAAATTCTGCTCTAATCCCTGCCCTTTCAGGTTTTTAGTCAATAAGAAATCAGGGTTGTGACTGAGTAAGAGCTAATTCTCATTTCAGGTTCTGAGAACAATTTCCTCTCCTTGTCTCCCATCAGGAATTCAGTAAATATATACCTTTTGGCAGCTAAAGAATACTTTCTCTGTACAGGATTGGGACTTGTTTCTGAGTAAACATGCATAGGATTGCAATACAACAGAAGGTCACACTAGGATCTTGGTAGGCATAAAGGTGTACATGTAAGGTTTATTTAATTACTTGCAAAAACTGTACATTATACTTTTTCAAATAATTTTTGAACAGAAGTTTAGAAAATGTACATGCTTCAGTGTTATACTTTTCTAATTAAGGAGTCAAACAAAGTTTAAATTGTACAGGACTGTGGAAGAAGGCAGCTTATTTGTCTTATTCATAACCTGCTTTGAAAACCTTTCTAACATGATTTTTTTTCTGGGAGTAAAACTTCAATGCTAATTCCACATACCTGGGAGCTAACACCATTGAATTCACTAGGACTTACTTTTGAGTAGACATGGTTAGGATTGTGCTGAAAATCAATGGGACTTTGAGTGAACATAGAAAAGGATTGTGTTGTAAATCTTTCTCCCTTTGATACTTTTTTTTTAAAAAAAGCAGTAAGGCAGGGCTTACTTAGATGTCACTGCTTTTATTTGGCAGGAAACTAATAGTTGTTTTTTTTAAAAAAAGTTCTGCAATGGCCAACTGGTTTTGACAATAAACTATTCTATGGGGTGTATGTATTTTTACATCTCCAGTATTTGTGTATATAAAATATTTCCAACAACCCTGTAGAGTTGGAAACCAAGGCAGATCACAACAAGAAATAAAACCATTTAAAATCCAATAACTGTAAAACAAATATTAAACAATTGCAAAATATCTTAAAGTGGCAGGATTCTGAATTTTGGATTTTGTGAGTGAAGTTCTTTATCATTGAATTACAGTCCCGTGCATGCTTCCTTGTCTAAGTAAGCCCCATTGAATACACCGGGACTTGCTTCTGAGTAAACATGCATAGAATTGCCCTATAAATATCTTAACAGGTTGTGTAAATAATAAACATCTTTGACATTCATGCTTATATAAATATTTCTTCATAATATGTCTTGATATGTATCTGAACCCAGGGGAGGGCCCCCAACATGAGGATGATCTTGTGTAAGTCCCTCCCTATGGCTCCACCCCACCATGACCCATTTTCAGGGCTTTAGCTGGCCCTCCATCTGCCAGGCTGGCCATTCCTGGTGGGTCCCCAGTGGTGCCAGCAGGCTCCTGGTGGTACTGTGGCTCAGCTGCAGTGGAGGGCTATTGCCAGCAGAGCTGGAAACCTTCCAGCACAGCTGGAGGTCCACAACATCCAAATCCCCCCAGCTTGGCAGAAAGGTAGGGAAGTATAAGGAAAGCGTTGCCTGCTATTGTATTGTCATTGAAAGTTGTTATTGCTGTTTTTTAATAATGTTAATACTTTGTTATCTAATTTTTATAAATTATATTATACAGCCACGAGAGCGGCTATATGGATTTTTCAGCATGGATTTTTCGCATTCCACAGTGTTAAATTGAAAATACCCCCATGCCATTCTGATGCTTCCCATAATCTCATTTCAAAACAAAACCTTACAAAACTTATAGTCCTGAACTCAGAAACACTTGCTTAACAATCCTGTAAATATTCATGGCGATACACGAAACAGTCACAGAGAATCAAGAGTGCAAAGTGTAAAAAGAGAGAAAGAAAACAGACCTCTTTTGGACTTTTTTCCATCAGAGTTCTCACAATCTGTTGAAATTAATTAAAAATCAGCCATGTTCACAGACTACCTACAATCCTATTACTGACTTTGCACCATACTCTGACCTTCATCTTCTGCAGATTAAAAGGTAAAAAAAAAATCCTAGCTGATTTTTAATTAATTTAAGAAATTTTGGCTTGAACTCAATGTTAGGCATGCTCAGTAAGAACCAACTGTCAGTGTTCAAAACGCCAGACTCACAGCTGCTGGGCTTGCCTAATCAGGGGACAGCTTTGGTTTAAATTTGGGTGAGAGGCTGCATGTGGCTGCTGTAGAATAAAAAAATTATTTATTTATTTATTTGTATACTGCCCCATAGCCAAAGCTCTCTGGGCGGTTTACAACAGGTGGGGGAAATGCCAAAAAAGATGGGGGAAATGCCAAAAAAGAATGATATTGTAAACAGTAGTTTACAATTGTAGTTTTCCTTTTGGAAAGAAAAGGGGCTTCCCCTCTGCTCAGTACCCACCCACCTAATCTCCTCCCCTCCCCCTCCTCCTCCCCCAGGTCAGTTTCACCTATCCTAAGCATGACAGCACAGGAGTAAATCCTACTGAACTCAAAAAGCATGCAAATGTTCAAACATGCCCTCCCCTCCTCCTCCCTCCTATTCCCTCCCTCTTGCCCCTTCCCTCTCGCTTCCTTCACCCTTCCCTTACCAGCCCCATCCCCTTCCAATCCTTTCCTTACTCTTCCTCTTCCTTCCTCTCCCCCTTCACCTTCCCCATGGCCAGTTTTATCTATCCTAGGACTATGACCTGGGAGACCAGAGTTCAAATCCCCACACAGCCATGAAGCTCACTGGGTGACCTTGGGCCAGTCACTGCCTCTCAGGCACATCTTTTCAAATTATTCCAAGCTACACAGCAAGTGGATTGGACTGTGAAAGACCCAAATTGTGTTTGCATTTTTACAAATTTGTAGGGCAGTACAATATCTCAGAGAGGATGTCAGGTCTCCTGCTCCCCTGGTGCATTCACTATAGCTGCCCAATTTCCCTGCTTTTTAAAGTTTGATAGAAATATCTGTTGGCTATAGGTACATTCTTAAACCTCAAGGTTTTTTGCCTATTAGTGAATTGTTATGTGTATTCTGTATTTGTGTTTATTTTTTGTAAGCTGCCTTGAGGGCCTTTTGGCCAAAAGGCGGCATAGAAATATAATAATGGTGATGATGATGATGATGATAGGTAAGGTGGATTGTGCCTTAAGTCATCTAGGGCTTTAGACACTAATGGAAGTACTTTGAATTGGGCCCAGAAACAAACTGGCATCTGGTTTTAAACCAGGAGATCTAAGAGTTCTAAATGGAACTCCAGCTGGTAATTTGGCTGCTGCATTGACATTTCTGAGTCATCTTCAAGGGCAGCCCAACCTAGAGTGCATTGCAATAATCAGGTCTGAAATTTTAGGGAAAATGTTTTGCAAACGTGCATATATATATATATATATATATTAGAAAAAAGCATACAAAAATATGTACATTATGAGAAATGCACACACAAGTGTGTATGAATTTTGTGCAGATTTTTTTAAATTGTAAACTGATTTGGAGATGAGGCAAACTGAACTTGAGAGTGGAATAATGAGAATCTGAAAGAAAATGAAATTCACTCATAGGATGGGTCATTTCCTGTGTCTCCACTTGATACTGTTCTACCTCTCTACTACAGGAGCTGCAATAGAGCACAAAAATCAGCCAACATACTCAGAGAACTACAACTTTTTTGGGAATAAATTTATGGCTGTACTTGAATGGCATGAGATGTTATATCTGCATCTCCTTATAAAAGTCAGGTTCCATAAACCAAGCAGAAAGTGGATTGGAAATGTAAGGATAAACCTTGGCCACAATTTGCGTAATTGATACTACTGGTAATTATGGTGTCGGTATATTTGAGACTGTGCAATAGAATGAAAATTACAATGTGAGTAGGCTTGGGCCAATAAGGGAGAGTGAAATTTCAACATGATTCTGCAAAAAAACCACCTCCCTGTTGCTAAGCATTATAAGAAGAGGCATCATTTATATTTAAATTGTTTTGTATGTCATCCTGGAACATAAATTTGTGCCTCTAGTCACCTAAGCTGATATCAGGATTAGGTCAAAATATTTTGGTTCCAAATGGTGTATGCACAAACTAATTAGCATGGCTCACTCTATCAAGGAACTGCCCCATGCAAGCTCTTTACAGCTCCTTGATTACATACTAACATGCTTGGGCAACATGTGGCCTTCTAGTTGTTAAACATTACCCCTAATCATAGATCGTGCTGACTGAGGCTGATGGGAGCTGGAAGACAACATCTGGAGGGCCACAGGTTGCTCTTTGTAACCTGGTCCCAAGCTATGTAGAGCTTTAAAGGTCACAACCAGCATTTTGACCTGGGTCCAGAACAGACTTCAACTAGGTTATGCCCAATGAGTTGGATCTGTCTGTCCCACTCTGGTACCTTAAAGCTCCCAGAATGTGCCACCTGTAGTGACCACCTCACTTGACCTCATGACAGGGTGTCTTCTGTCTGATACTTTTGACACAAAATTCTTTCCTTAATGATAATCCAGAAATGAGAATCTTAGGGCCTACTTGGGCAGTCTCATTTCCCCACAAGAGAATTTTGAGAGTCCATTTGCCCACAGCTCTAGTGAAAACCATCAAAGCTAATGACTGTCGCTGGTTTCATTCATAGTAATGAAATCCTTAGCTATCTATTGCGCGTAGATCTTAAATTTCCCTTGGTGGGGAAAACCAGCTTATTTTAGCAATCTTAGTTTAGCTCCAGGATGGTGGTGGCAGCATAAACTAGGAGTAGGGTTAGAAGTCAATCAACATCAATCATAGTTCTGAATTAGCCCTGGCTTACACAAGGGAGATGAGGACTGTGAAAAGAAATTTGGGCTATGTTAAGTACATAAGAGTATATAAAAAAAGAATTTTCCCTCAGATTAGCGGTAAAAACCCAGGTCTTACGAATCTATCTTATAAAATATAGTGGGTAATTCCCTGCCGTAAGGGGTGGGGGCAAAATAAATGACAGCATTGAGCACCATGTTGAATTCAGCAGTTGTAAGCCATAACAGCCAGGACACGTCATGCTCACAGTGTGAAAATATGTATAATCCCTTGCAGTTGAAGCTAGTCCACTAGAGTGAATGGGGTCCTGCCTCACCAACCTCAGTCTGCTCTCAGCCAGTCCCCACCTGCCTGCCTTCTTCCTTGCAACCAGTTCAGAGAGTGTCGTGTTCAGGTTGGGACTCAAGAATCAGATCACTTGGTGAAAGCAAATCAGTTTTTATTAAAGTAATTTCCAGACATAGACTCCTCCGTTGCATGAACAACTTCTGCAAACAAGAACCTGCAACATGGAAGAAAGGTGACAGAACAGGGGCGCTCTGCTCCCCCCACTCTTTATAAAGGGGTTTTTCTGGCGCAAATTCTCTCACTTCGTCTCAAAGCGCCCTGTTCTAAACCCCTCCTTTCTCTTTCCCTTGTTACTTTGAGACGCCTCCTGGAACGAGGCGAGGGTGGGGGCATGGCCTTCTCTTCTTCGAAAGTATCTGCTTCTAGGATGGGGGGAAGAGGGAGGGGAAGGTTTAAACTGTCAGGCAGGTTTTTCTCCACTTGAGGGGGAATTGGAACCCCTCCTTTTTCCGTCTCTAACTGCTCTGGGCTGGAGAGAGGGGAGGGTGTGGGAAACTTCTGGGAGCCGTCTGTTTCCCTGGTTACCAGGCTCTCAAGGTCTCTGTCGGCAGACATCTCTATCTCTGTCCTCTCTCTCTCCTGCAACTCTGGGAAACTAACATCTCCCACCTCCTCCTCATCCTCTGAACTCCCAGGGTCCCAATCCTGCATCCGGACACCATCCCCTTCCCCATGCTGTACTTCCCCCCCACCTGTTGGTCTGGGTCGGTGAGGGAAGCGTTGATGAAACTCTTTTACTAAGTCAGGGGCATGGACGTCTTTCTCGTCTTCCCATGATCTGTCAGACAGTCCATATCCTTTCCAATGAATCAGATATTGCAATCGATTATGCCTCCGCTTGGAGTCAAGGATCTGTGAGACTTCAAACTCAGGTTGACCCCCCACTAGGATTGGAGCCCCTGGGGCCTCTGTAGGTCGCAACTCACTGGGAGGGGCGCCCTTTGTTAGCAGGGAGCGATGGAACACCGGATGTATTTTGAAGGTGGCTGGTAGCTTTAGGTGATACGCCACGGGATTAATCTGAACCTCTATTTCAAACGGCCCCACTTTTTTGTCTTGTAATTTCCTACACTTGCCTGGCATCTGAAGGAATCGGATGGACAGCCATACCAAATCTCCTGGTTGAAGGGATGGGCCCTCTCTCCGGTGTTGATCAACAACTCTCTTGTACTCAGCCTTGGCTTCCTCTAGCTGCTGTTTCAACACATGTTGAACAGCCTGAAGTTCCTGAAGATATTCTCCTGTGGCCGGCACAGGCACACTCCCTGAGCTACTGGGGAAGGCTTTTGGATGGAAGCCATAGTTAGCAAAGAAAGGGGTTTGCCCTGTGCTGGTGTGCAGGGAGTTATTATAGGCAAATTCTGCAAAATGCAGGTAGGACACCCAGTCATTCTGTTGGTAGGAGACATAATAACGTAAATACCTTTCTAAAACAGCGTTCAGTCTTTCGGTCTACCCGTCCGTCTGGGGGTGGTGAGCGGAAGAGAGTTTTAGTTCCGTCTGTAACTGTTTCCAAACTGCCCTCCAAAATTTAGCTGTAAATTGAGTTCCTCGGTCCGAAACTAAACTATTTGGTAGTCCATGCAGCCGGTAGATTTCCTTTATGAACAACTTGGCTGTCTCTTTGGCCTCCAGAGCTCCTGGACAAGGAAGGAAATGTGCCATTTTGGTGAACGAATCCACCACGACCAGGATAGCCATCATTCCTTGTGACTTTGGTAGATCAGTTATAAAATCCATGGAGAGATCCTTCCAGGGGTCACTTGGGACAGGCAGCAGCTGCAGCAGTCCTGTCGGTTTCCCTGTGTCTGCTTTCGCCCGCATACAGACCGAACAGGACTTTACATAGTTCTCAATCTCTCGACGCATCTGGGGCCACCAAAAGTCCTTGGCCACGTTCTGAAGGGTTTTGAAGATGCCAAAGTGTCCGGCTGTCACAGAGTCGTGACACTGATGCAAGATTTTGAGTCTTAGATCTCCCTTAGGCACATATCTGGCTGCTTTGAACCACAACAGTCCATCTTTCCAATGAAAACTCACCTCTGGGTCTTGATCCTGTCGCACTTCTTGAATATACTGCAGCATGTGTGCATCTCCCTGTTGTGCTCTTTTGAGTTCTTCTTCCCACGAAGGCTAGCATGATCCCAACGTCAATTTCTCTGGCGGGACAACATACTGGGGCTGGTCGTTAGCCTCACCCCCTTTGAGTTGCGGTTGTCTGGATAAGGCATCTGCTCTCTGATTTTTGGCCTGGGCTTGGTAAATAATTTTGAAGTTGAACCTGGCAAAGAACTGGGACCATCTTATTTGTCTCTGGTTCAGCTTTCTGGCGGTCTGCAGACTTTCTAGGTTCTTGTGATCTGAACGCACTTCGATCTGGTGCCAGGCCCCCTCTAGATATTGTCTCCAGTTCTCAAAGGAATCCTTGATGGCTAACAGCTCCTTCTCCCATGTTGTGTAATTTTTTTTGGCATCTCTGAGTTTTCTGGAAAAGTACACGCAGGGATGCAACTCTTTCCCTTCCTTGTCTGGCTGTAACAACACCCCAGCAGTGGCAAAATCTGAGGCATCCGTTTCCACAACGAAAGGACGGCCCGGGTCAGCAAAGCGTAGAATAGGCTCAGAAGCGAATTTCTTTTTTAACTCCTCAAAGGCGCTTGTAGCGCTCTCTGTCCATTGAAATTTTTTCTTTCCCCTTAGACAGTCAGTCAGAGGGGCTGTTAATCTGGAAAACCCCGGGATGAACTTCCTGTAGTAGTTTGCAAACCCCAAAAAACGTTGTACATCCTTTTTGGTGACTGGCTGACCCCAATCCAGTATGCAGCTCACTTTACCAGGGTCCATCTCCACCCCTCCTGCTGATATACGATATCCAAGAAAGTCAAAGGATGTTAAGTCAAATCCACATTTCTCCAGCTTAGCATACAAGTGGTTCTCTCTCAGTTTTTTCAGTACAGTTTTCACATGCTGGTCATGCTCCTCTTGGGTCTCTGAGAACACCAGGATATCATCTAGATAACAAACCACATACTCATCCAGAAGGTCTCTAAATACTTCATTCATGAATTTTTGGAACACGCCAGGACTCCCACTCAATCCGAATGGCATCACTAAATATTCAAATTGACCGTAACACGTAAGAAATGCCGTCTTCCATTCATCCCCCTCCCGCATTCTGATCAAATTGTATGCCCCCCTTAAGTCCAGCTTCGTGAAAAATTTTGCAGAATGCAGTCGGTCTAACAATTCCAAAATCAGGGGTAGTGGGTAGCTATTCAGGATGGTAATCTGATTTAATGCGCGGAAATCGTTACAAGGTCTGAGCTCACCTCCCTTCTTCTGCACGAACAGCAAGGGGGCCCCAGCAGGGGATTGGGATGGACGTATAAATCCACGCTTCAGATTCTTCTCCAGAAACTCTCTTAACGCCTCTCCTTTTCTGTCAAAGAATAAATT
The DNA here is from genome assembly GCF_030035675.1 of Rhineura floridana. Classification (NCBI taxonomy): domain Eukaryota; kingdom Metazoa; phylum Chordata; class Lepidosauria; order Squamata; family Rhineuridae; genus Rhineura; species Rhineura floridana. The sequence continues at coordinate 31,602,794 of NC_084493.1, forward strand.
CTTCCTGATGGAATACTTGCCCCTGGCAATAAATCAATCACGCAGTTGAACGGGCAGTGAGGGGGTAAGGTCTCGGCCTCTTTCTCATCAAACACATCCTTATATTCTTCGTATTTTGAGGGAAGGGTTACTGGCCTGATTTCCTGCTCTGCCCCCACCAGAGTGCTCTTGATTCTTTCTGGTTGACAATTTTCCTGGCAATACTGAGAAGGGAACCACACCACCACCTCCTTCCAACTTATCTTTGGTTCATGCTTGACCAGCCAGGGCATTCCCAGGATCACATCGAAGCTCGAGAGGTCAGACACATACAGTGAAATGGATTCCTCATGTCCAGGAATTTGGAGTTTCAATTCCTCCGTGGCTCGCGTTACCCCCCCTGACTTTAGGGGCCTCCCGTCAATGGTCTCCACAGATAAGGGAGCGTCCAGCTTCCACTGAGAAATTCCATAATGCTTGGCTAACTTTGCGTCAATGAAATTTGTGGAGGCTCCGCTGTCAATCAACGCAGTGGAATTAAACATTGTCCCTTGGGGAGTTGTAATCCGAATAGGGAGAACCAGTACTCCTTGGGATGGGGGTTGGGTCATTTGAGGCCCTTTATACAAAGCTGCGCCCAGTCCACCGGCCTGTACGTGGACTGGGTGTTCTAGTTTCCCGACAGCTCTGGTTTCCCCCCTTTTAGTCCACAATCCCTGGCCACATGGCCCGGCTTGGAACAATAGAAGCATAGACGTTCTCAACGTCTTCTCTCCTTTTCCTCTTCTGACAGCCTTGGCCTAACCCCTCCCAGTCCCTCGGTTGCATTACTTGCCGTTCCTGAGGTTGAAAAGGTCTTGTTGCAAGATGCTGAAACCGAATACCTCAGGACCTCTTGTTTCTTTTCTAAGCGCCTTCGTTCCAACCGGTGATCAATCTGTAGGCACAGCCGAATCAGCCCCGGCAGATCCGTCGGGGGGGTAGTTCTGGCCAATTCATCCAGGATCTCGGCACTCAGTCCACTTCTGTACATAAACATCAAAGCTGCATCATTGTATCCAGTTTCCTGGGACAGGATTTTAAAGGCGTTGGTATACTCGGAAACAGTCCCTTTTCCTTGTTTCAGGGCCCCCAACTGCCTTGCCACTGTTTCAGCTCTTTGCGGATCCTGAAACATCTCAGTCATTTCTTGTATGAATCCTCTATATCTTCCTAGAAGGGCGTCCTTTCTCACTAGATACGGAGACACCCATTTGGCAGCCTCTCCTTCCAAAAGGCTGATCACAAATGCCACTTTGGCCCCATCACCAGGAAATTCTGCATTCCTGACGTCCAGGTACAATTCACATTGAGCCACAAAGGTAGACAACTGATCACTCTGCCCTCCATACTTTGGCGGTAATCCGATAGGAACCTTCACAGCCGCTGCTGGGGGAGCTGTTCGCATCCGATCGATCATGGCCTTTAGGGCCTGATTGTCAGTCTTCAATGCCTTGACTGCTGCCAACAGAGTTTGAACATCTGAGTGTAAGTCTGCCACGTTAGTCCTCAGGAGCCTCACTTCCTCTGCCTCAGGAGTGGGGTTTGTTCCCCTCGTTGCTCCCTTCTCCATCTCGTCACTGTCGAATGGTGAGAGCATTGAGGGTGAAATAGGTCGTTCTGTCACACTGTCGTGTTCAGGTTGGGACTCAAGAATCAGATCACTTGGTGAAAGCAAATCAGTTTTTATTAAAGTAATTTCCAGACATAGACTCCTCCATCGCATGAACAACTTCTCGAAACAAGAACCTGCAACATGGAAGAAAGGTGACAGAACAGGGGCGCTCTGATCCTCCCACTCTTTATAAAGGGGTTTTTCTGGTGCAAATTCTCTCACTTTGTCTCAAAGCGCCCTGTTCTAAACCCCTCCTTTCTCTTTCCCTTGTTACTTTGAGACGCCTCCTGGAACGAGGCGAGGGTGGGGGCATGGCCTTCTCTTCTTCGAAAGTATCTGCTTCTAGGATGGGGGGAAGAGGGAGGGGAAGGTTTAAACTGTCAGGCAGGTTTTTCTCCACTTGAGGGGGAATTGGAACCCCTCCTTTTTCCGTCTCTAACTGCTCTGGGCTGGAGAGAGGGGAGGGTGTGGGAAACTTCTGGGAGCCGTCTGTTTCCCTGGTTACCAGGCTCTCAAGGTCTCTGTCGGCAGACATCTCTATCTCTGTCCTCTCTCTCTCTTGCAACTCTGGGAAACTAACATCTCCCCCCTCCTCCTCATCCTCTGAACTCCCAGGGTCCCAATCCTGCATCCGGACAGAGAGTGGTGCTTCCTGTCAGCTTCCTTCTCAGTGTTCCCCTTGTAAAACTCAGCAGGAAGCAGGATGGGGACAAAACTAGAATAAGTTCACTTTGCCTGTCATTGTCTGTGCTTGTGCCTGCCATCAGGGCTAGCACCAGGCATGAATGGGCCCTTGGTCACCAGACTGCCCTGGGTCTGGCTTGTCATGCTCCCCAACATCCCCTTCTGATGCAGGTAAAAAAGTAAAGGTAAAAGTGTCTCCGCACTTATAGTGCAAGTCGTTTCTGACTCTTAGGATGATGTCTTACGACATTTACAAGGCAGACCATATATATGGGGTGGGCTTTCCAGTTCCATCCCCGGCCTTTCTTTACCCCCCAGCAAATGCTGGGTATTCATTTTACCAACCACGGAAGAATGGAAGGCTGAGTGGACCTTGACCCCTTTTACTGGAGATTCAACATCCTCCTTCCATTAGAATCGAACTCCAGCCATGAGCAGAGCTTCGACTGGGTTACCGCCTCTTACCGCTCTGCGCCACGGAGGATCTTTTTCTGATGCAGGTAGTGTGGGCTTAAATTGGCCCACCAGCCCCACCTACCACATACTATGTCAGAGTGCTAGCATACTGTGTGCACACTCGTGCCATCACCCAAGATGGCGGCTTGGGTACCAACTTTTTAGAGACCCCCCTGATGCCATCTTGGATGATGGCAGGCATGTGTGCACAGTGCACTGACATGACAATGCGGGAGGTAAGTGGAATGGGCAGGCCTATTTAAGCCCACAGCAATGAGGGTTGGGGATTGCCTGGAAGGGTGGAGCTGCCTTTCCATGATCTGCAGAAGCATTGGGTCGCTGGATGTGATTCGTCCCATGAACCAATGCCAGTGAGAATCGTGAAGTGGGAGCTCCATCCTCCCAGCCTAAGGAGGGACCCTTCTGGGCTGCAGGGGCCCTTGGCCAGTGCCTGTCCTGGCCACTCACTGGCACCAGGCCTGCATTCCATTGGCTCTGGCTCCACCTATTGTTGGCCTCCTGTCTTGGGAGATTGCCTTATCAGTCCTAACAGACGCCAACTAGGGATGTGTGAGAATTCTGCCCAATTAGGATTTGGTACTGAATTGTCCATTAATTTGCTTATTCTCAGTGGCTGAGGATTGGATTTTAATGTAGCAAATTTCTGCAGCTATTTTTGAAAAAAGGATTTACAGAAAAAAACCCAGCATCTAAACTTTTGATTGGAAAAATGATATTTTTACCAATATTTCCTTTTAAAATATCTATAGTTTCTTCAAAATATTGATATTTTGAAAGGAAATATTTCCTTCAAGATATCAATATATTCTTTAAAAATATGATATTAATATCAATGTTTTTCTGAGCAAAAAACCCAACATAGATCAATAAAAGCAGTTGCTAGTGGATACTAGGGATGGAAAGATCTGTCTGTTTCGGTTCTCTCAGTTTCTCATTTTTCCAGTGTTAAATTCAGTTCTCTACATTTCTACAGTGATCTGTGATTTTTTTTTAAAAAAAATCCTGATGAAAATTCTCCACCATTTTAGTCTGAGTTTCTCCAAATAAATACATTTTTGTAGGCATACACATTTTTGCAAGACATTTCTCATTATATCATACCCTTTTGCATGTTATCTTCACTCATGTGTTCATCTTTATGCACACTGTTTTGTAAATGTTGTTTAGTTGGCGAACTGAATCCCAAAATTCTAATAAATGCAAATTTTGAAGGATGGCTGTGTTTCGGTTCTCATATTGTTTCAGAAATTGCAAATTTGATAAATTCTGCTTGAAATGCAAACTGAATCAAAATGCTCACCCATCCCTAGTGGATACAGAATGAACTTGAATTGATGCCAGCTTCTTAGGTCTCCAGAATGCTTTTGAACTGGCACCAGCCAACAGATCCCATTCTTAGCAACAACCACCACTGGCCACTTCACCATTGAGAATTCTGAAGGCTTTCCTGGTGACAGATTAGGAAATCTGAATGGGATAGCAGAACCTATTAAGAATGGATTTTTAACCTTTTCCTTATTGTGAGCATTTTGTTGCCCCTTCCTGGATTGTCACCTTGTAGTGGTGAGTGGGCTTGTGTGTTCCAGTGAACCCTGTGAGCGAGGCAGTCAGGAGTCATGTACTCCCAGGAGGGTCACCCATGGCGGTAAAGTCAAGGGAGAGGAACCAGACAAAGAAAGATCCAAGAATGTCCTCAATGGCAGAATAGGCGGAGGATAACAATGTGTATGTTACAACAGCTGTGAAGGCGGATGAAGGCTGCAGCAGATAAGACTTCCAATTTTCGTGGTATCCATGCCATTGGATCAAAGCCTTTTTCTGTCAAGATTGTGTGTTGATCGTTGTGCGCCGATCTCCTCACATAAAACAAATTCACACACAGGCACACTTCAACCAAACCAAACCAAAAGTCCCATGGTGACGGGGGCAGGACTGTGAAATCCAGAAGGCCCTAGTCATGGACTGGCACATGGGAGGTGGATACAGACTCAGTCGTCCTGGCTCAAGGACCGAGGCAGTTGAGTAGTTCGGCAGCTATATCCACGACTGAGCAGTCCTATTCAGGAACCACTCTGCTCACCCCGTATGGGGAGGGGGCTAGAAAAGGTGCCCTAAACATAGTCTATCTCATGTCTCTCCCTGACTGGATTACCGCATCCAGTGGGGTCACCACAGTGGTCTGAAAATACAATTGAAGTTTGGAACATGAAATATACGGACATGGCTGGACAATACAGATAGTGAACGTCTTGAATGAAGGACTGACATCATCGCAAGGGAGTTGAGACATTTTAATATTGACATAGCAGCACTCCAAGAAACTCGAAAAGCAGGAGAAGGACAGCTGAAGGAAGAAAAAAGACGTTATACCTTCTTCTGGAAAGGACTGCCTGAACAAGAATGGTGAATACATGGACTAGGCTTTGCTATTAAAAATAATATTGTGAAGCTCTTGTCAGAAATTCCTACTGGCATTAATGAACGACTCTCAACTCTCCAGTTAAAACTCACCAAAAACCAGCAGGCAACTATTCTGAGTGCTTATGCACCAACATTAGATGCTGATGAAGACATCAAGGAAAAATGTTATACCTAGCTGGACACCATCTTATCAAAGATACCTAAGGAGGATAAAATTATCCTCCTTGGCGATTTCAGTGCAAGAGTTGGGCGTGATTTCGATTTATGGCCAGAAACCATTGGGAAAGAAGGAGTTGGCAGTAGCAACCTGAATGGCATTCTACTTCTTACTAAATGTGCAGAGCGTAATCTTGTTATTACAAACACACTCTTTCACCAGAAAAATAAATTTAAAACATTATGGAAGCACCCTTGGTCAACACTGGCATCTCCTGGATTACGTAATTGTCCATGCCAGAGATCGTTGCGATGTACTCCTCACTAGGGCCACGATGAGTCCTGATGACTGCTGGACAGATCACTGATTAATTCTATCCGCTATGGCCATTAATATTGTTCCTCAAGGTAGGCTCCAAGGAAGAAAAACAAGGTGTAAAATGAACATCCATGTCCTTCAAGATCCTATTAAGTGAGCCTGCTTTCAAACTCTCAAGAAACATCTACCTACGGAACTTCCTGAAAACGTTGAGGAACACTGGATTAAACTGAAGACATCCATTATTGCAGCATGTGAACAAACTATTGGATACCAAACTAAGAAACATCAGGATTGGTTTGATGAGAATGATAGTGAGATTGAACATATCATCGACAAGAAAAGGAAAGCCTTCCAGATATGCAAAAAGACATTAACTGTGCTGCTAAGAAAAAAATATGTGCCAGTGCAAAGGCTGAGGTCCAAACAAGAACTAGAGAACTTAAGAACACCTGGTGGATAAAGAAAGCTCAAGAAATCCAGCAATTTGCAGATGCTCACAATGCATGGGGCTTTTTTAATGCCACAAAGGCCATCTATGGACTAACAAATTACAGTACAAATCCCTTACATTCAGTGGATGGTACCAAACTTCTTAAGGATAAAGTGTCTATTGCACTGCGCTGGAAAGAGCATTACCACGACCTCCTTAATCGTAACTCTGTTGTGGCTGGTGAGGTGTTCTCACAAATTCCACAACAACAAACTAGAGATGAGCTTGCAGTATCCCCTAATTTGGATGAAGTCAGTAAAGCCGTCAATCAAATGAAGAACAACAAAGCTAGTGGACCTGATGGGATTCCTGCCGAACTCTTTAAAGAAGGTGGGCCTGAACTTACACAACAACTTCATAAGGTCACTGAAAAAGTCTGGATGAGGGAGGAGATCCTGGAAGACTTTAGGGATGCCATAATCATCACCCTTTTTAAGAAGGGTGATAGAACAGATTGTGGGAACTATCGAGGTCCATCTTCTTGCTACCGCAGGTAAAATCCTTACAAGGATCCTCACAAATTGTCTCCTGCCGATCTCAGAGGATGTCCTCACCGAATCTCAAAATGATTTTTGCCCTTCCAGGGGGACAGTGGACATGATCTTCACTGCACAACAACTTCAAGAAAAATGTCGGGAACAGAATCAACCTTTATATATGGTGTTTATTGATCTGACTAAGGCCTTTGATACTGTGAATCTAACCGCTCTCTGTACCATTCTTCTGAAAACTGGATGCCCTGATAAATTTGTGAATATTTTGCGACTCCTTCATGACAACATCACAACATCTTGGAGGGTGGGCCTGGCAACCAAGAGGTCTTCTGTATCTTTAAAAGTTGTGCAGGGGGAAGGGAGAATTCCACCTTGTGGTTTTTCCCATTACAGTGTTGCAAAAACACCTGCACTTGGCTGACTTTCGCTTCTCCTAAAAATACAGGATCAGGATCAGGCCCTGAACCTGGCACCCCTACTTATTTCCCACTAAGAACATAAAGAGAGCCCAGATGGATCAGGGCAGTGGCCCATCTAGTCTAGCCTCCTGTTCTTGCAGTAGCCAACCAGATGCCTATGGGAAGTGTACAATCAGAACCTGAGTGCTAGAGCACTCTTCCCTCCTACAGTTTCCAGCAACTGGCATTTTGAAGCATTTTGATCCTGTTGGATCACCTAGGGGGGTTAGGAATAGGGGGCACTGTTTTACAGTGGTTCCATTCCTATCTCTCAGATAGGCACCAATGGGTAGCTTTGGGAGATGAGGTATCAGACCCTTTGCCTCTTAATTGTGGGGTGCCACAGGGCTCTATCCTCTCTCCCATGCTGTTTAACATCTATGTGAAACCACTGGGGGCCATCATCAGGTGTTTTGGGCTGAAGTGTCACCAATATGCAGATGACACTCAGCTCTATCTCTCATTTAAGTCCTCACCAGAGTTGGCTGTGGATACCATGTCCAAGTGCCTGGAATCCGTAAGTGGATGGATGGGAGAGAACAGGCTGAAGCTGAATCCCGACAAGACCGAGGTGTTGCTTGTGGGAGACAGAGGAAGGCTGGGTATTACGGACCTGATGCCTAATGGGGTGAGATTACCCCTGAAGGACCAGGTCCGCAGCCTCGGGGTCATTCTTGACTCCAGGCTGTCCATGGAGGCTCAGGTCTCGGTGGTGAGTCGGGCAGCTTGGTATCAGTTACATCTGATACGGAGGCTGCGACCCTACCTTCCTGTTCATCTGCTCCCACGGGTGATACATGCCCTGGTCTCCTCTCGCTTAGACTACTGTAATGCGCTCTACGTGGGGTTACCCTTGAACACGGTCCGGAAGTTACAGCTGGTACAGAATGCGGCGGCACGCTTGATAAAGCAGAGCCGTCGCCGGGATCATATCACCCCAGTGTTGGTAGACCTACACTGGTTACCAGTTGTTTACTGGGCCCAATTCAAGGTGTTGGTGCTGACCTTTAAAACCCTATACGGTTTCGGCCCAGTCTATCTGAAGGAGCGCCTACAGAATCACCAATTATGCCGCCTGACAAGATCAGCCTCACAAGACCTCCTCTCGGTCCCACTGGTTAAAACAGCTCGGCTGGTGCGGACCAGAGAGAGGGCCTTCTCGGTCGTGGCCCCCACCCTCTGGAATTCCCTTCCTTTTGATCTCCGACATGCTCCCTCCCTGATGGGTTTTCGCCAAGCCTTAAAAACATGGCTATTCAGGCGGGCCTATTGGATTGGGGAGGATTGATTTTATAAGGTTTTAAATAGAAATTGGTTTTAAATGGATTATGATTGTGTTTGCTTGTATTTTATTTTGTATTATGTACTGCTCTCTATTATTGTAAGTCGCCTAGAGTGTCCACTAACCTGGACAGATAGGCGACCAACAAATAAAATTTATTATTATTATTATTATTATTATTATTATTATTATTATTGGAGGCAAAGCATGGCCGTCCTGGCTAGAAGCTCCTCCATGAATTTGTCTTATCCTCTTTTAAAACCATCTAATTCTGGAGGCAATATATAGTCATCATGACTAGTAGCCATTGATAGCCTTATCCTCTTTTATAGACTGGGCAAAGGGATCAAGGCAGTGGTAAATGCATCCTTGGAAGAGGGTGCAATGCCATCAGCCCTCAAGAAGGCAGTGATAAAGCCCATCTTGAAAAAGTCCTCCTTGGATCCCCAAGAGTTGAACAACTTCTGCCCAGTCTCTAACTTACCATTCTTGGGCAAGGTGATTGAGCGAGTGGAGGCTAAACAGTTACAGACACACTTGGATGAAGCAGATTATTTAGATCCTTTCCAATCGGGCTTCGGGACCGGACACGGAACTGAAACAGCCTTGGTCGCTCTGGTGGATGATATGAGGAGGGCGTTGGATAGGGGAGAATACACATTCCTCATCCTCCTGGATCTCTAAGCGGCTTTCGATACCGTTGACCATGGTATCCTTTTAAACCGCCTGGAGGGATTGGGAATAGGGGGCACTGTTTTACGGTGGTTCCGTTCCTATCTCTCTGGTAGACATCAATGGGTAGCACTGGGGGATGAGGTTTCAGACCCTTGGCCTCTCAATTGTGGAGTGCCACAGGGTTCTATCCTCTCCCCCATGCTATTCAACATCTATGTGAAACCGCTGGGAGCCATCATCAGGAGTTTTGGGTTGCAGTGTCACCAATATGCGGATGACACTCAGCTCTATCTCTCATTTAAGTCCTCACCAGAGTTGTCTGTGAATACCTTGTCCAAATGCCTGGAGTCCGTAAGTGGATGGATGGGAGAGAACAGGCTGAAGCTAAACCCCGACAAGACCGAGGTGTTACTCGTGGGTGATAAGAGAAGGTTGGGAAATTTAGACTTGGTGCTTAATGGGGTGAGATTACCCCTGAAGGACCAGGTCCGCAGCCTAGGGGTCATTCTTGACTCCCAGCTGTCCATGGAGGCTCAGGTTTTGGCAGTGAGCCGGGCAGCTTGGTATCAATTACATCTGGTACAGAGGCTGCGACCCTACCTTCCTGTTCATCTGCTCCCACGAGTGATACATGCCCTGGTCTCCTCTCGCTTAGACTACTGTAATGCGCTCTACATGGGGTTACCCTTGAAAACGGTCCGGAAATTACAGCTGGTACAGAATGCGGTGGCACGCTTGATAAAGCAGAGCTGTCGCCGGGATCATATCACCCAAGTGTTGGTAGATCTACACTGGTTACCAGTTGTTTACCGGGCCCAATTCAAGGTGTTGGTACTGACCTTTAAAACCCTATACGGTTTCGGCCCAGTTTATCTGAAGGAATGCCTCCAGTATCACCAATTATGCCGCCAAACAAGATCAGCCTCACAAGACCTTCTCTCGGTCCCACCAGTGAAAACAGCCAGGCTGGTGCGGACCAGAGAGAGGGCATTTTCGATCGTGGCCCCCACCCTCTGGAACTTGCTTCCTTTTGACCTTCGACATGCCTCCTCCCTGATGGCTTTTCGCCGAGCCTTAAAGACCTGGCTATTCAGGCAGGCCTATGGGATTTTTGGGGTGGACTAGTTTTTATAGTATATTAATTGAAAGATGGTTTTAGATGAATTGATGTTGATGTTGTGATTTGTTGACTGTATATTGTTTTATATTGTATTTTATATTGTTGTACGTCGCCCAGAGTGTCCGTTAATTCGGACAGATGGGCGACTAACAAATAAAATTTTATTTTATTATTATTATTATTTATAGTCCCAAGAACTCTCTCAAAGAGGATTTTGAAAAATTCTTAAAATAAAAATCACATTCAAGTCTGGTATGAAGGACAGGAACGGAATGGTTCTCTCTGATGTCATAATTATTCATTTGGCATTTCCTGCCCTCATCCTTGATCTTCCTTGGTGTTGCCCTTCATCCTCTACCTACTAGGCAGCACAGCCCACCAAGATCCTCTGAAGCAAGGGAGTGAGATTGAAGCAAGCAGCTGGATGTTGCTCCACCCGTGATGGAGGCAAGTCTCCCCTAGCTAGCTATAACAGCTCCCACTGATCTAAAGTACAAAAAATAGTGAAGACTGAAAACCTGTCTTTATTGAGGAGTTGCTTGCATGCAGGAGCTGAGCTGGTTTTCAGCCAATGCATTTATAAGTAAGTCTTGACCTGCTCCCTTCCAGATGCTGTTGGACTCCATCTCCCATCAGCCCCAGCTAGTTTGGATAATGACAGGAATTATGGAAGTTGGAGTCCAGCACCATCTGGAGAGCTACAGGTTCTCCATCTATAAATTATAGAACTGTGAGAACTGCTTTTCGGTGCTCCTCTAATCTTCAAAGCTTTGAATACCATGTGGTTTCATGGGTGCAGATTACAAAATCATCACCACAGCTAGGATTGGGGTGGGGGATGGATGACAATTTCATGGTAGACATCTGCACAATTGAGCCTGCTCAAATATGAGTGACAAGGCTTGATTTTCAGCTCCAAATGGCAAATTTAAGAAAGGGATAAACTTCTTGAATTTAATTTGCATGTTAATATCTGATAGCTTATTGCATGTGATTACTCTAATCACTCAACTTTCTTGCAATTCTGCAAAAAATAATTTCTTTTTTTTTTTCAATAATTTTTATTCAGATTTTCATAAAACATACAAGACGAAATCATAAAACATTCGAAGACAAAAAACAAAATCAAAAATAGTTAAACAAAAAGAAAAAAAGAGAAAAAAAAAACAAAAATAAAAAATAAAGAGTAAAATATTGACTTCCCATTTGTCAAAGATCAAATCAGTTATAAGTCTATAATATATAACAATCCTGTCTCTTAAGTCATATTATAAAATCACTTTCCTCCAGTAGTTATCTTACTTAATCATCAAATCTCATAAACATTACTTTATTCTTTCCACAAAAAGTCAAAGAGAGGTTTCAATTCTTTAAGAAATATATCTATCAATTTTTTTTCCAGATAAGCATATCGATTAATCCATCTCATTACTAATTATGATAATCTTATTGTCATAACCATAGTCAAAATAAACATTTCAATTAATCCATCACATCAGAATCTGTTAGGTTCAATAATTTCAGTAGCCATTGTTCTATTATCCCTATTAGTTCCATTTTCCATCTTCCATCTTCAGTAGTCTTGTTAAGTCCAATAATTTCAGTATCCAATCTTCCATTATCAGTATTCCATAATAATCTTGCTGTCAAAGCCATAGTCATATAGTAAGAGTCTGATGGGAATTACCTCTATCCCAAATATTTTCTTGCCATCCATTCTGAATAGGTTGCTGAAATACTGCTGTAAAATCATATCTCTGTTCTTTTTTTCAAAATACACTGGGTCATCTCTTGAAAGTTTTTCCATTGTCACATGGCTGCAGTTAATTCCATAGATTTTCTCTATATTGGGCTCCATCACATCATTCCAGTCCAGAAGATTATCCATGCCATTGATAACTTTATCTCTAGAATCTTCATTAATTTCTTCAGAGATAACATTAAGTTCCAAACAATAGATTTTATTTCTAAAGTCCATAGACTCCAAATCTTGTTCCTGTTCCACGTTTGTTCCAATCTCCGGGATCTCCTCTCTCACAGGGACCCCTGTTCCAGTCTCCAGGGTCTCCTCTCTCACAGGGACCCCTGTTCCAGTCTCCAGGGTCTCCTCTCTCACAAGGACCCCTATGTCTTTAATCTCCTGTGTCTCCAAACAATAGATTTTGTTTCTAAAGTCCATAGACTCCAAATCTTTTTCCTGTTCCACGTTTGTTCCAATCTCCGGGATCTCCTCTCTCACAGGGACCCCTTCCAGGGTCACCTCTCTCACAGGGACCCCTATATCTTTAATCTCCTGCTTCATTTTACTCAATTCAATTTTCAGCTCCTTACAACCCTGTCGCAGGTTTTGTTTCGTTATCTCAATCTCATCCATTATTTTCTGAAACATAGTTATTTCCAGATTCTCAGCCACTTTCTTAATTGCCATTTTAAAAGAAAAATATAGGAAAACCACTTCTTATTTCAGCAACAATTGGGTTAATACTCCAAACTTGGTGACATCACAGTATAAACAGAGCAGACAGCCTTATCTCTCCATGCTTAAGTAAACAAAATGTAGTTCCCAGGATCGAAACAATTAATGGCGGTCGTCAGGAAACAGATTCGTCAAAATAAAATAGACCAAAAAGAGAGTAGTCTCAGACAATATAATATTCTTCAAAATAAAAATCTGGAATAGAAATCCCTCTTCTGTGTATATCTTTAGAATGCAAATCCAGGACAGCTTTTTGCAACAAAAACAGAGATAAGCTATTAATTAGTGAGTAGCAGAGAGAAGTTATGGCTCCCCAGTGAGATGTCAAAAACCGATCAATCTGGCAAATCTCTTTTAAACAGCAACAATTTAAGTCAAGTAAAAGAAAAATATAGAAAGAAGGGTGCTTGCCTGTTAGTGCGTTCTCTCTTAGAAGATAAGATGAACGTTCGCTTTATCAGATAGAGCTTGTTGTTGAAAATCCGTCCCACCTTCGTCGGCTGGACCTCGTCCCATAAATTAATGAGATCTGGTCGTCCCAACAAAAATAGGCTTTGAGGTTAATCTCTTCGTTTCTCCCTACCCGGGAGAAGTTTAATCAGTCAAAAAAAAAAAATCTGACTGATATATCTGAATAAGCTTCTTTTGAGGCAGGAGCCCGTCTCAAAAGCAGGCACAGGCTAAGTCACCCTTCCCGGAAGTCTGCAAAAAATAATTTCTGAAGGGCACTGATTTCTTTTCATCCTTTCTCAAAGAAAAAAACCCCTTATGAACAGCACTGTACAAGCACTGCTCAGCCTTTTTCAACAGACATTGGTCAAATGATAGCTGTATCACAGTGTGCACTTTGGGGGAGGGAAATAATATATGCTCATCTCTTTAACCTTTCATAAAAATAGCAGGGTGTTATGGCAATTTCTTGGGACACCTAATTTAAAAGTGTACAATAGATAACTTTTCCAAATTTGATATTCATCTATCATAGCTGCTCTGAGCAGCTTGACCCTGATTAAAAATCCCACACATCTTTCATATGGTAATTTATTTTTGCTATACTATTTATGTTCATAATTTCAGTTTCTTTAAAGAAGTCTAGAAGTTTGTAATAAAGTCGGTGCATTCCAGCTCAGATGGATAACATACTGACAAGTGCTTGCTAACGATGGCACATTATCTTTTGGGAACACAGGCTGTATAGCATGTTCAAAATCAAAAGGCCAATCCATATGCCCATTTTTTAAAAATACACATTTGTCCTGATCTAACACAGCAAAGCTTTTTAGAAAGTGCAGGTAAAATAGGAATGTCATAAGAGGTGCTGTGTAATTTCCAAAAAGTGTTCGTCCCTTGAGAAAAAGGCTTCTGATTATCTGTCTCATTTTTAGAGCACTGGATAAATTCTTTAGAATTTTGGTGGGTAGGTGCGATTTGAGCTTACTATATCATTGTACACTTGCTAACAATGGTGTTTGTGCTTTACTTTCCAATAGGGATGGAATTTGCCAACATTCAGCTTCATTGGATGTCTGTGAGTTCTAGTGTCATGAGAGAGTGAGAAAAACCTTTATTCACATTCTCCATGTCATGCATAATTTTATACACTTCTATCATGATACCTCCTGCTCACCTTTTCTCTAAACTAAAAAGCCCCAAATGCTTCAACCTTTCATCATAAGGGAGGCGCTCCATCCCCTTGATCATTTTGGTTGCCATTTTCTGAAACTTTTGTTGTTGTTGTTGTTGTTGTTATGTGCCTCCAAGTCGACTACGACTTATGGTGCTATGAATCAGTGACCTCCAAGAGCATCTGTTCAGATCTTGTAAGTTCAGGTCTATGGCTTCCTTTATGGAATCAATCCATCTTTTTCTACTTCCTTCTGTTTTTCCCAGCATTATTATCTTCTCTAATGAATCATGTCTTCTCACTATGTGTCCAAAGTATGATAACCTCAGTTTCATCATTTTAGCTTCTAGTGATAGTTCTGGTTTAATTTGTTCTAACACCGAATTATTTGTCTTTTTCGCAGTCCATGGTATCCACAAAGCTCTTCTCCAACACCACATTTCAAATGAGTTGATTTTTCTCTTATCAGCTTTTTTCACTGTCCAACTTTCACATCCATACATAGAGATTGGAAATACCATGGTCTGAATGATCCTGACTTTAGTGTTCAGTGATACATCTTTACATTTGAGGACCTTTTCTAGTTCTCTCACAGCTGCCCTCCCCAGTCCTAGCCTTCTTCTGATTTCTTGACTATTGTCTCCATTTTGGTTAATGATTATGCCAAGGTATTGATAATCCTTGACAAGTTCAATGTCCTCATTGTCAATTGTAAAGTTGCATAAATCTTCTGTTGTCATTACTTTAGTCTTTTTGACATTCAGCTGTAGTCCTGCTTTTGTGCTTTCCTCTTTAACTTTCATCAGCCGTTTCAAATCATTACTGGTTTCTGCTAGTAGTATGGTATCATCTGCATATCTTAAATTATTGATATTTCTCCCTCCAATTTTCACACCTCCTTCATCTTGGTCCAATCCTCTTTCCGTATTATATGTTCTGCCTACAGATTAAATAAAATATGCCCCTGTCTCACACCCTTTCCGATAGGGAACCAATAGTTTTCTCCATATTCTGTCCTTACAGTAGCCTCTTGTGCAGAGTATAGGTTGCGCATCAGGACAATCAGATGCTGTGGCACCCCCATTTCTTTTAAAGCATTCCATAGTTTTTCATGATCTACACAATCAAAGGCTTTTTTGCTGTAGTCTATAAAGCACAGGGTGATTTTCTTCTGAAATTCCTTGCTCCATTCCATTATCCAATGTATGTTTGTGATATGATCTCTGGTGCCTCTTCCCTTTCTAAATCCAGCTTGGACATTTGGCATTTCTCGCTCCATATATGGTAAGAGCCTTTGTTGTAGAATCTTGAGTATTACTTTACTTGCATGAGATATTAAGGCAATAGTGTGATAATTACTGCATTCCCTGGGATTCCCTTTCTTTGGAATTGGGATGTATATGGAACACTTCCAGTCTGTGGGCCATTGTTTAGTTTTCCATATTTCTTGACAGATTTTAGTCAAAATTTGGACAGATTCAGTCTCAGTAGCTTGTAGCAACTCTATTGGTATGCCATCTATTCCTGGTGATTTGTTTCTTCCAAGTATTTGAAGAGCAGCTTTCACCTCACATTCTAAAATTTCTGGTTCTTCATCATAAAGTTCCTCCGTGAATGAATCTGTCATCCTGGCATCTCTTTTATAGAGTTCTTCAGTGTATTGCTTCCAAATTCCTTTTATTTCACCTTGGTCAGTCAGTGTGTTCCCCTGTTTATTCAACATCCCTACTCTTTGTTAAATTTCCCTTTCATTTCTCTAATCTTTTAGAATAGAGCTCTTGTTCTTCCCTTTTTGTTGTCCTCTTCTATTTCTATACAGTAACTATTGTAATAGTTCTCTGTCCCTACGTACTAGCCGCTGTATTGTTGCATTTAGGGTTCTGACTGTGTTTCTATCTCCTTTTGCTTTTGCTTTCCTTCTCTCTTTAACCATTTTAAGAGTTTCTTCAGTCATCCATTAAGGTCTTTCTCTCTTTTTAACTAGAGGTATTGTCTTTTTGCATTCTTCTCTGATAACGTCTCTGACTTCATTCCATGGTTCTTCTGGTTCTCTGTCAACTAAGTTTAAAGCCTCAAACCTGTTCCTTATTTGATCTTTCTATGCTTCTGGGATGTTATTTAAATTGTATTTTGGCATTATGATTGCTTTGTTGTTCTTCTTTAGCTTTACTCTGATTTTAGATACGACCAGTTCATGATCTGTACCACAGTCCGCTCCTGGTCTTGTTTTTGCAGAAAGTATGGAACTTCTCCATCTTCTGCTACCAATTATATAATCAATTTGATTCCTATATTGACCATTTGGTGATGTCCATGTGTACAGTCATCTTTTTGGTTGTTCAAAAAATGTATTTGCAAGAAACAAATTATTGGCTTCACAGATTCAATAAGTCTTTCTCCTGCTTCGTTTCTGTCTCCTAGGCCCCATTTCCCCACAATTCCTAATTCTTCTCTGTTTCCTACTTTTGCATTCCAATTCCCCATGATTATCAGCACATCTTGTTTTGGTGTGTGATCAATTTCTTCCTGTAGTTCTGCGTAAAATCTCTCCAATTTCTCCTCTTCTGTGTTTGCCGTCGGAGCATAGACTTGGATGATGGTTATGTTGATAGGTTTCCCATTTAATCTCATTGATATCACTCACTCAGACCTTGCATTGTAGCTCCTAATTGCTCTTGCTACATCACTTCTCACTATTAAAGCAACCCCATTTTTTCTTAATTTCTCATTTCCTGCATAAAATATTTTGTAGTTGCTTGATTGGAAATGACCCATTCCCATCCATTTTAGTTCGCTCACACCAAGTATTGTAATGTTGATGCGTTCCATTTCTTTCTTGACAATTTCTAACTTTCCCTGGTTCATGCTTCTCACATTCCATGTTCCTATTGTGTGCGTTGTACAACTCCAGACTCTCCTTTCGCATCTGTGCACATCAGCCTCTGGGCTTCCTTTCGGCTTTGACCCAGCTGTGTCATTAGTCACAGCCAGAGCTTGGAAAAGTTACTTTTTTGAACTACAACTCCTGTCAGCCCAATCCAGTGGCCATGCTGGCTGGGGGTGATGGGAGTTGTAGTTCAAAAAAGTAACTTTTCCAAGCTCTGACTCACAGCGCTACTCATACTTGTCCTTTGTTCTTCCCCAGTAGCTCACTGAGTGCCTTCTGACCTGGAGGGTCTCATCTTCCAGCACTATCTCGTGTTGCATTTTGGATACTCTGTTCATAGGGTTTTCGTGGTAAGAGGTGGTTTACCATTGCCTTCCTCTGAGTTTGGATGCATCTTAGTCTGGTGTTTAAGCTTTGACCATTCTGCCTTGGGTGCCCCTGCTAGGAGTCTAGCCTCTTGGTCTAGACTCCTGACAGCATTGCTCTCAGCTTCTTCAACACTCGAACCCCCTCACCACATTAAGGTGTTAAGGTTTCTCCATATTCTGTCCTTACAGTAGCCTCTTGTCCAGATTATAGGTTGCACATCAGGACAATCAGATGCTGTGGTACCCCCATTTCTTTTAAGGCATTCCATAGTTTTTCATGATCTACACAGTCAAAGGCTTTGCTGTAATCTATAAGGACAAGGTGATTTCCTTCTGAAATTCCTTGCTCCATTCCATTATCCAACGTATGTTTGCAATATGATCTCTGGTGCCTCTTCCCTTTCTAAATCCAGCTTGGATGTCTGGCATCCCTCGCTCCATATATGGTAAGAG
Organism: Rhineura floridana; assembly: GCF_030035675.1. Lineage (NCBI taxonomy): Eukaryota > Metazoa > Chordata > Lepidosauria > Squamata > Rhineuridae > Rhineura > Rhineura floridana. The sequence goes on from NC_084493.1 coordinate 31,620,814, forward strand.
CCTTTGTCATAGAATCTTGAGCATTACTTTACTTGCATGGGATATTAAGGCAATAGTTCAATAATTACTGCATTCCCTGGGATCCCCTTTCTTTGGAATTGGTCCCAGAGTGCAGGACATGTAATAATGTGCTCCAGTTACAGGAAGCCATTTTTCAACTGAACATCAGGAAAAACATCCTGTTAGAGCAGTACAACCAGTTACCTATGGAGGAGGTAAACTCTCCTACACTGGTGACATTCAAGATGTAGCTGGACAGCCACCTGTCAGGTATGCTTTAAGTTGGATTTCTGCATTGAGCAAGGGGTTGTACTCAGTGGCCTTATAGGCCCCTTCCAACTCTACTATTCTACAATTCTATGATCCCTCCACTGGAAGAACTATCACAGGCAGAAAAATATATTTCCCTCCAGTCCTGCTACCTGTGAATCTTAAATCTCTCTGTCCCTCTGAAATGTTCCAAACTTCCTATGATCTCAGTGTCTATCAGATCATCAAATGTCTGACCAGTGCAAATTATTAAGCCTTTAATAAAAAGTTACTGCAATGAATTTTTTCAATCTAAATTAAAAACTTATTATCCCAGTCTGTCACTAAAATCGATTCAGGGAAACAGAACTTTCAAAGAACTTTCTTAAGTATTGATCCCTGGGTAGAATTCATCCATGCATGATTATTGTATGAGCAAAGTAGATTCAGGTAGAACAGAGATAAAATCAGGAAAAGTCCAGCACATATGGCCAACTTACTTTTGGTGCTGGCATAAAGGCCAACAACACCTTCATGGTTGTGAAATCACCAGCTGAGAAGAAATTATGACCTTGAAAATCTTCAGGTTCTTATGTTCATTTCCATAGGGAAATGTGCTTTTCAAAAAGCACAGAATGCCTGTAACTGAAATCAATGTCAGCAACCATGAAGATCAATCCTGCTTTATGAAGTCTAATGAAATCTTTTTAAAGACAACTCTGAAGATAGAGGAGGGAGGAAGTAAGGGGGGAAAGTAAGAGAAAGCACAGTGTAAGATCAAAAAAAGGAAAATATATGTGTCCTGGGATTATTTTAAAATGATACAGTTAGTGAAGAAAATAATGACTTAATTTGCCCTGGGCTCCTTTGTGAGGAAGAGTGGGATATAAGTCTTGCTATTATTACTGGTGATGAGGTCGATGCAGACTTGGTCTAGATCTGTCCACCAGATGTGGAGGTTTCATCTTTTGCCACTCCATTTTGAAGCTCATTTGAAGACAGCAGACTCTGAAATGGTACTGAAAAAAATTAGAAAGACCTCTAAGCATGCTGGGTCCTAGTGACTTTGGAGCTTCCTGAAAGTAGTGCTTAGAGGTGTACTGTGCATGTGTGAGTGTTTGTGTGTGGCAACAGATACCTGCTGAAGCATAGATGATGCCAGTGAATCCAAACCACATGCATTCTCTGCAAATGAGTGGTTGCAAATTCACCCCTTCGTTAAGGTGTTGCTTCCTCAGCTGACACTTGATGACTGCAGATGCCTACTTAAAATCACCCTTTCATCATACTACATTATCTTTGAAATCAGGAAGAGTAAAAGGATGATGGTACTCACTTTCAATGCATACTGATGACTGAATTGTGCATTTCCAGTCTGTCCAAGGGAATGGAACAACTCAGGTCCCACTTGCAGGCTACCCATAACAAGCACCTGATTGACCACTGTGAGAACAGGATCTTCAACTAGATGGGACATTGGCCTGATCCAGTAGAATTCTTCTTATGTTCTTATGCATGAGTTGGTTGGAAATACAGTACTATCACAAGGTGGTAGCAGTTACTACAGATTTAATTCGTGCCAATGGTGCAATTTTGGGCATGCAACCTCAGATGTGGATGGTGTCAAAGAAGTCCTATGGGAAGAGTGGCCCTAAAAGAGCTAGCTGCAATCAAATAGCAGTATTCTCTGGTAGGGGTAGGGTATAATGGATATCTTGTGAAGCTGCTCAACTTATCATCAGTCCTTCTGTAACAAATCCACGGGGCTTTCTTTGCCAGCAAAGGCTGAGCTTGATCATCGCCAAAGGTAGTTTAAGTGGAGAATAGTTGGTTGATTTTGGGATGGATCTAACAATTTCAGTTCTCTCAGTTTTTTCGATTTTCAGTCTTCTGTTCTCCACATTTCTGGAGCAATTTGCATTTTTAAAAAACCCTCATGAAAGTTCTTCAGCATTTTAGTGCAAATTTCTCCTAATGAACATATTTTTGTATGCAGTTTTGACCAATGTACACAAATTTCTCCTAATATATGCATTTTGTAACATTGTTTGCAAGAGAACTGCATTGCAAAATTTAGATATGTGTGAATTTCAAAGGATAGCTGTGTTTCAGTTCTATTGTTTCAGAAAATGCAAATTCTATAGATTCAGCTTTAAATGAGAACTGGATGGAACTTCTCTCCCATTCCTAATTGGCTTTCATCTGCTGCTGTCTTAAATGTGTGTGTGTTTAAAAAATGATTATTTATGTTTTACTGTGTTTGATTTTGTAAGCCACTTTGTATTTTCACAGATGGAAAAGTGGGAGGATAATTACAAAGTCAAATCAAATGCAATCCACACCTACAAATGGTGTGGTGAAAGATGGGGGGGGAATAGAAAGGGAGGTGGAGTTGCACTGTATGTTAAAAATATATATCCCTGCACAGAAATACAGGAGGATGAGCTTGGTAACTCCACTGATATTATCTGGATTAAAATAAATGGACCAAGGAATAAAAGGAATGTGGCGGTTGGAGTCTACTACTGAGCACCCAATCAAGGAGGAGATGAGGATGAAACATTTGCAAAGCAAATTGCCAATGTTTCTAGGAGGCATGATGTAGACTTCAATTACCCCAATATCTGTTGGGAGATTAATGTGGGCTGGATGGAACAACTATCAGGTAGATCTGCAGTTGGCTACAGAATTGTACTCAAAGAGTGCTTATCAATAGTTCCTTCTCAAACTGGGGGAAGTAACGAGAGAAGTATTGCAGGGTTCAGTCCTGGGCCCAGTGCTTTTCAACATTTTTATTAATTACTTGGATGAGGAAGTGCAGGGAATGCTTATCAAATTTGCAGATGATACAAAATCAGGAGGGAATACCTTGGACGACAGAAACAAAATTCAAAGTAGGGTTACCAGATCTCTGGTTTTCAGCCAGAGTCTTCGGCAAAAGGGGGCCGTCTCCAGTCTCCAGCCATATTCTCCTTAAACACGTGGATCTCCGGTTTGCCAGCAGCCCCCCCAGCCATGCATGCGTGATTCACGCACGCATACGCCAAAGGCTCTGGCCCCCCGCCCTTTCCCAGTCAGCCATCCTCTGCTTGCTGCTCGCTGCCTTCCCTCCCTCCTTCCTTCCTGCTCAGGTGACACCAAGGAGCAGCACCACCACCCAGTGGTGTCTCAAGGAGGGGTGGGGGGCGGCCCACTCCGGGTGTAGTCAATAAGGGGGTGCAATAAGGGGGTGCAAGATGGAGTAGGGTTACCAGGTGTCTGATTTTCAGTGGGAATTTGTAGTTTTGGGGGGGTCCCCTCTGGGTCTCCAGCTAACGTACCTTAATCTCCGGACTCTCTGCTTCAATTTAAAAAACAAATTAAGTTTCTAGGTGGTCTGGTTTCCGAGATATACACCAAAATGTCAGCGCCCCCCCCATGACTGTTTAATCTATTTATTAATGGATCTGTATAGCAGCTCTTACCAGAGCTTGGAAATTTTACTTTTTTAAACTACAACTCCCATCAGCCCCAGCCAGCATGGCCACTGGATTGGGCTGATGGGAGTTGTAGTTCAAAAAAATAACTTTCCCAAGCTGGGGCTCTAACCCCGCCCTTTCAGGATTGTAGCCAATAAGGGAAGCCAGGGTTGTGATTTGTTGACCCAGGCAGTGCTTGGGCTTCATTGCAACATCAGAAAATGGTGGTTTTCAGATCTTCAGTTTCAGTAATAAGTAAGAATATGGCTTAAAGTTTTTTTTCTCTTGTGTGCCCCAGGCTGACCCTGGGCTGTTGGAGAGGGCAGAGCTTTGAAAACCTTGGCAATATGAAAGTATTTAATCCAATACTTGCTTTTAATGCTAATCCCATGTACCTGGAGTAAACCCCATTGAATTCATTAGGATTTACTTTTGAGTAGACATGATTAGGATTGTACTGTAAATTAATGGGACTTCTGAGTAAACATAACAAAGAATTGTGTTTGTGTTGTAAATCTTTCTCTCCCCCTCTAATCCTATTTTTAAAGCAATTAGGCAGGGTTTACCTAGGTATCACATTTTTATTATGTAGGAAACTAATACTGATTTTTTAAAAAATGTTCTGCAATGACCAACTGGTTTGACAATAAACTATTATATGGGGTGTATTTTTACATATGTGTGTGTGTGTGTGTGTGTGTGTGTGTGTGTGTAGTCTTTCCAACAACCCTGTGAGGTAGGGTTGGTGATTGGAAACCAAGGCAGCTCACAATAAGAAATAAATCTCTTTAAAAACCAATAACCATAAAACAAGTATAAACAGATCCAAAACAGCTTAAAGTGGCATTATTCTGAATTTTGGGTTGGGTGAATGAAATTTATTTATTTATTTTTATTTATTATTTGATTTATATCCCACCCTTCCTCTCAGTAGGAGCCCAGGGTGGCAAACAAAAGCACTAAAAACACTTTAAAAATCATAAAACAGACTTTAAAATATATTAAAACAAAACTTCTTTAAAAACATTTTTAAAAGCTGTGACTCCAAAATTTATTTATGTATTTTATTTACAACAGTTATATACTGCTTTATTGTAAAAAATCTCAAAGCGGTTTACAGAAAGAATTAAAACAATAAAATTATTGGCAAAAAAGACATGTATTGAAAAACATTCAAATTAATAAAACCAACAATGAGTTAAAAACAGATTTAAAAACACAATAGCTTTTTCATGCATGGAAGGGCTTGCCTAAACAAAAATGATTTTAGCAGGTGCTGAAAAGGAGCGTTTGCCTAATGTCAATAGGCAAGGAGTTCCAAAGCGTAGGTGTTGCCACTTCGTTGTTGTTATTATGTGCCTTCAAGTCAATTTTGACTTATGGTGACCCTATGAATCAAGAGCATCTGTCATGCACCACCCTGTTCAGATCTTGTAAGTTCAGGTCTGTGGCTTCCTTTATGGAATCAATCCATCTCTTTTTTTGGTCTTCCTCTTTTTCTACTCTCTTCTTTTTTTCTGTATTGTCTTTTCTAATGAATCATGTCTTCTCATTATGTGTACAAAGTATATGTGTCCAAAGTCAGAGGAAGGCAATGGTAAACCACCTCTGAATACCTCTTACCACGAAAACCCTATGAACAGAGTATCCAAAATGCTGCCACTTTACAGGACTGATTTTTTACAAGAGCAGAACAAGTACTATGTGGCACCCATAACATGGGAAGCACAGCTTCAACTTGGCCTGGTAGCAAATCAGCAACCAATGCAGATTTCAGAGCAGAGGTATTATGTGCTGATAGGATCTCACTCATGTCAGCAATCATGCCCCAGCATTCTGCATTAACTGAGTGGCTGCCACGCCAGGATTTTTTTAGTTTTGGTTTTCAGTTATGAATCCTGACTGGTTGTGGGATGCTAAGTTGTCTGCCTTACTCATAGGAATCTTGTTGTGGTTGGTATTGTATTGCATTTAGGAAAGCATCACTGTCTTTTGTTTTTCATTTTCTGTTTGCATTTCATTTACCTTTAACCTCACTCCCTTACATCCATAGAAGCAACAGCAGTGGTTGAATGTGCTCAGCTCAACCCCCTAAAACCCACTGATGATGCACCTTGTCGGCTGCATGGCAGTTTGTTTCTTGCCCAATAGTGGTAAAAGAGAATTCACATATTTGAAAGTGTGGCTGCAGTTGTTGTTCCCAAGCTGCTGCCTGTATTCTCTCTGTCAGTTATTACTCACTGGAATTGGGTTGGCTGTCAAAGTGAGTTTATAGCAGCCCACAGGGTAGACAGAAAGGGTAAGAATCTTCTTACTCTTACTCATTTCTCAGACCTCTTTCTGAAGTGAAGGGTCAAATCTGTAAAGACGTTTGGAGCAGCCACGTTAAAAGATAAGGGCAGGGCATTCCAGGCAGGGGGTTGCCAACCCTGCTTGGATATGGATGTCTTTGCAGGGGATCCCTAGTCAAGCTTTACCAACAGCACAATCCAAACTATATCTACTCAGAAGTAAGTCCTGTTGAATTCTATGGGGGCTTAGTCCCTTAGTATGTGTGTTTAGAATTGCAGCCTTCAGGGGCATCCATCTTTATTCCCGAATGCTCCCATCTAACATCTCCAAAGCACTAGGTTCCTTTCTTCCTACAGTGGCCTTCCGGTGACTGGCCTGGCCTGAAGGCACTTAAACCCTTCTTGCCAAAAGCAAGTAAGCTAGATTAAATGTTCCCTAAAGGTGTTGAACTGTGACCTGGCTCACACAGCCATGAAGCTCACTGGGTGACCTTGGGCCAGTCACTGCCTCTCAGACTCAGAGGAAGGCAATAGTAAACCACCTCTGAATACCGCTTACCATGAAGACCCTATTCAGAATCAACTTGAAGGCAGTCCATTTCCATTTTGCATCCATGCTCCCTAAGCTTGTGAGAAGGAATGACCTTGTCACTTCAGATGGACCTGGGAACACCCTATTTTAGGTAAGATTTCTATTTTAATTTCCAATCAGAGAATTTCTTTTTGAATGGTATGCTCCAAGCAACTATGGTTGATACTTAATGTATCATGCTTAATGACATAATTAGGGCCCACACCATGACATCACTAGGGCCCGCCCCATGACGTCACTAGGGCCCACCCCCATTCTCTCCGGTTTTTGGATGGTTCTGACCTGGCAACCCTAATTCAAAGTGATCTTGATAGGCTGGAGTGCTGGGCTGAAAACAACAGAATGAAATTTAACAGGGATAAGTGTAATGTTCTATACCTAGGAAAAAGAAACCAAATGCACAGTGACAAGATGGGAGATACTTGGCTCAGCAATACTACATGCAAGTAGGATCTTGGGATTGTTGTTGATCACAAGTGGAATATGAGCCAACAGTGTTATGTGGCTGCTGCACAAGCCAAATGCTATTTTAGGCTGCATTAAAAGAAGTATAGTTTCCAGATCGAGTGAAGTATTGGTTCCCCTCCATTTGGCACTGGTTAGGCCTCATCTTGAGTACTGCATCCAGTTCTGGACACCGCACTTTAAGAAGGATGCAAACTGGAACATGTTCAGAGGAGGGCAACAAGGATGATCAGGGGACTGGAAACAAAACCCTATGAAGAGCGACCAAAAGAACTGGGCATGTTTAGCATTGAGAACAGAAGACTGAGGGGAGGTAAGATAGCTCTCTTCAAGTACTTGAAAGGTTGCCACGCAGAGGAGGGCCAGGATCTCTGCTCGATCATCCCAGAGTGCAGGACACAGAATAATGGGTTCAAGTTGCAGGAAGCCAGATTTTAACTGAACATGAGGAAAAACTTTGTAACTGTTAGAGTGATACGACAATGGAACCAATGAACTGGGGTGGGCTCTCCAACACTGGATGCATTCAAAAGGCAGTTGGACAGCCATCTGTCGGGAATGCTTTCATTTGGATTCTGCACTGGACAGGGGGTTGGACTCAATGGCCTTATAGGCCCCCTCCAATTCTACTATTCTATGATTCTAAGATTCATCCCAGCTTTCAAAGTTACAGATACCAGAGGAAAGACCTGAACTTTGAATGACAGTTGTAGGGGTGTTTAATGAGTATATGGGGAGCAGAGGGAAAATGATATCTATCCACAACCTCCCACTGACACATCCACTGGCCATTCCACCAATATGTTTCCTGGCTATATATATAGCCAAGAAATGCCTGGTATAACAGGGCCTTTTCAGTGGTGGCTCCCCATTTGTGGAATGCCTCCCCCCCAGTGAGGTGCATCCCAGTGAGGAGCTTACTGACTTGCAGGAAGAATTTGTAAACATTCCTTTATACCCAGGCATTTGATGTCTGAAAGGAACTCTTCCTGACAACCCGAAGATTAATGATGCAATAATCTTTTTAACTGCATCTGTTCTCTAGAATGTTTTTAGCTGTAACTGTGTTTTAGAATGCTTTTAACTGTAACTAGGTTTTAGATTTTTTAAACTGTTTTTAGAATGCTTTTCTTTTGTTGTTAAATTATTTTGTTGATATGCTTTGCGCCCTGGGATCCTTCAGGATGAAGGATGGGATATAGTTTTAGTAAATAATCAGGCTTCTCCACTTAGTCGGAACCATGGCCCACCAGGTTTCTCGGTCACATGGAGGAACCCTGTGCATGTACAGCTGTTGGCATACTAGGCCAGCTTCTCACTGATGGCATTTGTTCAGATGCACAGATGAGTCAGAGTGGGAGAGGCATGGCCCAGGGGCGTCACTACCGGGGTGCGGATCGCACCCGGGTGACACCATGAGGAGGGTGACACCCAGAGCCTCACCCCCCCCACTCCCACTAGTGATGCTCCTGCCCCCCAGCACCTGTCTGGTGTGTGCTGAAAGCAGGCGCCCGCTCGCTGGTGGTGAAGCCTGGACAGGCCTTCCACTGTCAGCCTAGAGTGCACGGGAGACAGACCAGCCACCCCTGTCCATGCCCCTGGGAGCACGCGCGCTGGAGGTCCACACCCCCCCGCACTCCCGCTAGTGATGCTGCTGGCATGGCCAGCAAGCACCTTCCTGCTGTGACACCCTCACATGTTGAACACTGTGAAGGCTGGTCCATTAGGACAAATCCGACACTGCCCCACCAGCCTCAGTCTGCCCTCAGCAAGCTTCCATCTGCCTCCTTTCATATGTACACCAGTCTGGAGCGTGGTCCTGGCTGTCAGCTTCCTCCTCTCTAGTCTCAGGGTTGCCCTTGTAGAACTCAGCAGGGTAGAAGAGGAGGGGGACTAAACTAGAATGAACTGGCTCTGCCTGTCATTGGTTGCCTCTGGCTCCACCTACAGCTGGTCTCCCTGCCTTCTGCCCTACTAGTCCCAAAGGGCCCCAGCCTCCTTGAACATGTGAAGGAATTTATTTATTTATTTATCAGTGAAAAAAGTGGGTAAAAGAAAAAATCAAGTCATTTGAACTGTGGTGTTGGAAATATGGTGCTTTGTGCATACCATGGACTGCGAAAAAGACAAATAATTGGGTGTTAGAACAAATTAAACCAGAACTATCACTAGAAGCTAAAATGATGAAACTAAGGTTATCATACTTTGAGCACATAATTAGAAAACATGATTCACTAGAAAAGACAATAATGCTGGGAAAAACAGAAGGGAGTAGAAAAAGAGGAAGACCAAACAAGAGATAGATTGATTCCATAAAGGAAGCCACAGGCCTGAACTTACAAGCTCTGAACAGGGTGGTTTATAACAGATGCTATTGGAGGTTGCTGATTCAAAGGGTCACCATAAATCGTAATCAACTTGAAGGTATATAACAACAACACAAAATATCAGGGTGGTGCACATAAAAACATATGTAAAATTATTAAAGGCAGTACAGAACCATCCCTAAAATGTGTTCATTGTTTACTGAACAATAACTCATTAAGTGTGTGCGTGAGTGAGTGAGTGAGTGAGTGTGTGTGTGAGTGAGAGAGAGAGAGCCCTTCCCATTAAAGATTTTAAAAGGGCATCCCCTCCCCTCCCCAAAATAGAGACAAAAAAAGGGACAGTGAATTACAAGGAGCAGGTTTGAAAAGACAGAACTCTCCAAAGTAAATAGGGGCATGTTTAGGGATGCAGTAGCTAATCCCTTGACAGATATATTCTGATCACACACACTGATCATTTGAAATATCCAATCATGATTCAGAAAACATGCAGACTTATTTATGTTTACTGCCACTATAAATGTAGCATTTGGAGGAAATTGGAGCTTGGGAATGTGATTTCCTGCAGGTGGTTTAATTTTCATTGCACTGTCTCTGACAGAAACGGCAAAAGAATGGGCCACCTTTTGCTAAAGGGCTCTCTCTGGACATTCCTGCTCAGAAATGAAATCTTGTAAGTATTCCTGTGGTGTGTCTGTGAGCTCATTGCTAAATGTGTTGTATTTATTATTTATCATCATTAAATGGTTCTGTTTACTCCCGCTTCCACATGCTAATGGAAGCCAGGAGTGAGATCGGACTACAAATACCAACACAATATTAAAAGGGTCCCAAGTGGGTGGCGGTGGGGGTGTTAAATGGAGCTTTAAAAAAAAAAAAAAAACACCCAAATGATACATGTATGCTAATCGAGATAAACTAGGATTCCTTTGTAAACAAAAATGTGGGGGAGGAGACCATGCATTATACAGCCATGAGAGTGGCTGTATAGCCAGCATAGATTTTTCACATTCTGCCGTTAAATTGAACATATCCCCATGCCATTCTGCTGTTTCCCATAAGCTCATTGCAAAACAAAACCTTACAAAATGTATAGACCTGAACTCAGAAACACTTGCTTAACAACCCTCTAAATTTTCATAATGATACACAAAACACTCGGAGAGAATCCAGAGTTCAAAGTCTGAAACAGAAAAAAATCCAGACCCCTGTTGGACTTTTTTCTGTCAGTGGTCTCATAATTTGTTGAAATTAATTAAAAATCAGCCATGTTCAGAGTATCTGTAATCCTATTACTGACCTTGCCCCATACTCTGACCTTCGTCTTCTGCAGTTGAAAGTTTTAAAAATTCATGGGTGATTTTTAATTGATTTAATTAATTTTAATTAATTTAATAAAATTAACATTGGAGTCATAATTGCACAGGAGTAAATCCCACTGAACTCAATAAGCATGCAAATGATCAAACCTTCCCGCCTTTTCCATCAATAAGATGATGAAGAAGTGAATTTAGGGAACATAAAAGTCTTCCCAACCTGATGTCCTCCAGATGTTTTGGACTAAAACTCCCATCAGCCCCAGCCCAGCATTACCAATGGTCACAGATGATGGGAGTTGTAGTCCAGAACATCTGGAAGCCACCAAGCTGGGGAAGGTTGGTATAAGCTATAGACCATTTTGCTTTAAGAAAGCTACCCTATCCTTATTCAGCAATTGCTCAGCTCCCTTTCTCTCAAGGCTCTGGATCAGCCTTCTGCAACCTTGTGCCTCCAGATATTTTGGGCTACAAATCCCCAGCATGGCCAATGGTCACAGATGATGGGAAGTGTAGTCTAGAAACATCTGGAGGGCACCAGATTGGGGAAGATGTCCTGAATCTTCTCTCAGTTTTCCCCATAATTTCCTAGAGACATTTTAAAAAATCACCCTGATATCTGCTTAGCTTTTCTTTTTCTGAGCTGTGATTATTATCCAGCGCTTGGAGGGGAGGACAACTAAAAGCACATTCTCTGCAGGTGTAGAATCCATTCTGAGCTGCAGAAGAACTTTTCAGGGAAATGACATATGATTCATAACGCGTGCCAGCATTACAAACAGGACAAATTTGTATTCTGAACCATGGAATTGCAAACTCCCATCAACATCACCATTCATCACCATCCGTGTGACATTTATTGAAAAGCCTTAAACAAGCCTAGCATTATCCATTGGATCTTCACTGTGTTATGTGGGGCACTGGGAATGCTTCTGGCTTATGTCCTCTAAGGAAGGGATATACCTCAGTGGGAGAGCATCTGCTTTGCATCCAGAAGTTACCAGGTCCATTTTCTTCCATCCCAAGGTAGGGATGGGAATGTTCCTTGTCTGAAACCCTGTGCAGACACTGCCAGTCATTGTAGACAATACTGGACTATGTGGACCAATGGTCTGACTCAGTATAAGGCAGCTTCCTATGAGAACTAGAATATTGCTTTATTTTTAGGAGAAGGGACACATCTCAGTAGAACATATGCTATGCATGCAAAAGGTTCCAGATTCAATCGCTGGCAATTCCAGGTGGAGCTATGAAATCATCTGCTCCCACCAGTGGTACATGCCCTGATCACCACTCGCCTAGACTACTGTAATGCGCTCTACGTGGGTTACCCTTGAAAACGGTTCGGAAGTTACAGCTGGTACAGAATGCAGCGGCGCGTCTGATTGCAGGCGGCCGCCGTAGAGATCACATCACTCCTGTGTTGAAGGAGTTGCATTGGTTACCGGTTGTGTACTGAGCCCAGTTCAAGGTGTTGGTCTTAACCTTTAAAACCCTATACGGTTGTGGCCCAGCATATCTGAAGGAGCGCCTCCAGCATTGACAGGGATGCTGCTCAACAAGATCAGCCTCAGAAGACCTTCTCTGGATCCCACCAGTCAAAACAGCTAGACTGGTGAGGACTCGAGAGAGGTCCTTCTCAATAGTGGCTCCCACCCTATGGAATTTTCTCCCAAACGATCTACGCCATGCCCCGTCTATAATGAGCTTCCGCCGGACCCTGAAGACCTGGCTTTTTAGACAGGCTTTTGGAATGGGTTAGTTTTACTGTGTTTTTAAATTTTTAACTGTTATATATACTGTTTTATCTTGTACGTCGCCCAGAGTGGCTGGCCATCCAGCCAGATGGGCGACTAACAAATCTCATAATAAATAAATAAATAAATAAAAAACCCTGTCTGAGATCTTGGAGAACCAGTGCCAGTCAGGAGACCAGGAGTCGCCAATAGTTCTGTGTACAACCTCCCCAATCCACCTAGTGGCTCTGATCAGGGGGGGCCCATCAGGCCGACCCACCCTAGGTTGACCTAGGGATAACCCATCTTGCCTTGGAGCCTATACATATATATCAGGAGAAGGCCACAGTCTTTCTTTTATTCACAAAGGTATTCTACTACTTTCAAGCAGCAGCAGAGCTCCATAAAGAGCAGAAGAGCTCCATAAGCATTCCACATTGAGAATGGCCCCATGGAATTGACATATCATATGTAGCATCATTCCAAGCAGTATTCTTGGTGGGAAGAAGAAGAAAGAAAGAAAGAAAGAAAGAAAGAAAGAAAGAAAGAAAGAAAGAAAGAAAGAAAGAAAGAAAGAAAGAAAGAAAGAAAGAAAGAAAGAAAGAAAGAAAGAAAGAAAGGCTACCAACCACTTTAAGTCTCTGAAAAGCCCCCCCCCCCAGGTGATGAATGATCCTGCATAGTGGGAAGAGGCATTTTCCTCCAGCACTGCATTGTAACAATTATCATTTGACAAGAACCTTGTGCTGAAGGAACAGACAGAAAATTTAGCTGTGTTTGTTAAATGCTGCAAAAATAAGCACTGCATATTTCTGAAAGACAAGATACGTTCCACTGTTAGTAATTGAGAGCCTGCCAGACACAGCATTTATCTCTTCAAGATACCAATTATATCCATGCACGTTGTAATGGTATGCTTTATATTCTTAGCGGGGGAGGGGGAGGAGAAACAAAAGCCTTTTCCATTGGCCTACCTGGTGCAGCTACAAGTCAGGCCCTTCCTTCGTGGACACCAGCAGCAGCCGCCAACTCTTCTACAGACTCAGACTCTAATCAGTATGACACAAAAGGAAAAAAGCATGGGGAGGGAAGAGAAAAGCAAGTATTGGAGCAGCTGTTTCTTCACTGATTGATGGTTGAGGCAAAGTTGGTCTCCTCCTTGCCTTGATGTCATTCCTGAGAGGCAGGGATATAGCCTCCCAGCGGTCCTTGGTACTCTGGAGATGGCAGAAGCCAGAGTGTCTACCCCTTCAGTTCACATTAAAAAGTGAATTGACTTGACTTGCACTTTCTGAAACAATATGCAAACAGAAACACAGCCGTCTTTCAAAATCCTGCACTTCTCCAAATTGTGCAAGGAAGTTCTCCATCCAAGTAACATGTACAAAAGTGCATATACTAAGGTGAAGTGTGTATAAAAATGCATATATAAGTGAAAATTGCATACAAAAATTCATTATATTAGAAGAAAATATAAATATTTGTGGAAATATGTTTTGCAAAAATGTGTATATTAGGCAAAATTCTATACAAAAATGGATATATTGATGAAAACATGCCCAAAACTTCTGACAAGGAGGACGTTTTGAAAAGAAAAGAAAAGAAATATGCTGGCTAATGTAGAAGTGTGGTGGACTGAATTTAAGACTGGAAAAATGAGAAACAGACTGAAATTGACAGATCACTCCGTCCCTGCTGTCAATCCCTGGATCCTCCTGAATGTTCTTCCTCCTTGCTAGCTATGACTCCAGTGAGCAGATATACCAGCAGTCTTCACTTGCCTTCTGTGCTCTCTCCTGAGCCCAGAGGGATCAGTCAAGTGACGGGGCAGCAGAAACCACTTATGATATCTTGTGTAACGGCCTTCAAAACCTGGAGCAAGCACTGTTTGTAAACCAGGCCCAGAGAAAGGCATGAATCCCAAGTGCTCCATCTGAACTGGTTTGTGGTTTGGGCTCCCAGTTTAATTTGTACTCAAAGGGATATTCTTAGATCCCAAAGTTAAATGATCAACCCATTTTATTTAACTGCATACCTCACAAAAAAAACCCTATTGTTAAACAGGGACCTTTTAATCTAGCAAACCAATATCACAGATTTGATACTGCTGCCAGAAAGCTTTGCAGGGCCACCCAGACTGTCTATTGGCCATGTTGGCTGGGGCTGGACTATTGGCCATGCTGGCTGGGGCTGATATAGTCCACCACATCCTCTTTCAACAAGCCTTTTAAGTAGAGACCTTATCCCAGTTTGCATCTGTGTTGGAATTGCTTTTTAAAATATTTTTAAAGCTTTTTTAAAAAGATGTAAAACGTTTTATTTTAATGTGTTTTTAAAGATGTTTTGTTTTAATATATTTTGAAGTCTGTTTTTATATTGTTTTAGAATGTTTTTAGGGTTTTTCTTTGCCACCCTGGACACTTACTGGGAGCGAGTGGTGGCTAGCCAGTTGTCAGCACACTTGGATGAAACGGATTATTTGGATCCATACCAATCGGGTTTCAGGACTGGACATAGTACTGAAACAGCCTTGGTCGCTCTGGTGGATGATATGAGGAGGGCATTAGACAGGGGGGAATCCACCTTTCTTGTCCTCCTGGATCTCTCAGCGGCTTTTGGTACCGTCGACCACGGTATCTTGTTAGATCGCCTGGAAGGATTGGGAATAGGAGGCACTGTTTTACAGTGGTTCCATTCCTTTCTCTCTGACAGGCATCAACAGGTAGCATTGGGAGATGAGGTTTCAGACCCTTGGCCCCTCACTTGTGGAGTGCCACAGGGTTCTATCCTCTCTCTCATGCTATTTAACATCTATATAAAACTGCTGGGAGCTATCATCAGGAGTTTTGGGCTGCGGTGTCACCAATATGCTGATGACACGCAGCTCTATCTCTCTTTTAAATCCTCACCGGAGTCGGCTGTGGAGACCTTGTCCAAGTGCCTGGAATCCGTGAGTGGGTGGATGGGAAGGAACAGGCTGAAGCTCAATCCTGATAAGACTGAGGTGCTACTTGTGGGTGACAGGGGAAGGTTGGGTGTTGTTGACCTGAAGCTTAATGGGGTGAGTCTACCCCTGAAGGATCAGGTCCGTAGCCTCGGGGTTGTTCTTGATTCCAGGCTGTCCATGGAGGCTCAGATTTCGGCAGTGAGCCGGGCAGCTTGGTATCAAGTACACCTCATACGGAGGCTGCAACCCTACCTCCCTATCCATCAGCTCCCACTGGTGGTACATGCCCTGGTCACCTCTCAATTAGACTACTGCAATGCGCTCTACGTGGGGTTACCCTTGAAAACGGTCCGGAAATTACAACTGGTGCAGAATGCGGTGGCTCGTTTGCTTACAAACAGCCGCCGCCGTGATCACATCACGCCAGTGTTATTTCATCTACACTGGCTTCCAGTTGTTTTCCGGGCCCAATTCAAGGTGTTGGTCTTAACCTTTAAATCCCTATACGGTTCCGGTCCAGTTTACCTGAAGGCACCTCCAGTACCACCAATTAAGCCGCCCGACTAGATCAGCCACACAGGGCCTTCTCTCAGTCCCACCAACAAAAACAGCTAGGTTGGTGGGGACTAGAGAGAGGGCATTTTCAGTGGCGGCCCCCACTCTCTGGAACTCCCTCCCATTCGATCTTCACCATGCCCCTTCCCTGGATACATTTCGCCGAGCCTTGAAAACTTGGCTCCTTGGACAGGCCTTTGGGATCTCCGGGGTGGGCTAATTTTTCTGTGATTGTTTCATAATTGTTATTGATTGCCCTACATGGTTTTATACTGCTACATTAGTGTTGACTGCATTGTATTTTATTGTGTATTGTATTTTATTGCATTTTAATGTGTACGTTGCCTAGAGTGGCTTCGGCCAGATAGGCGACACAAAAATTATTATTATTATTATTATTATTATTATTATTATATAAGTTTAATAAATAAATAAATACCTCAGTGTCCAAGGGAGATAACATGTTCTGAATCAGGGTTGTGGCACCAGTGGCCCTTCAGATGTTGCTGGACTCCATTTCCATCAGCCCCAACTGACTTGACCCATAGTCAGGGATGTTGGGTGTTAGAGTCCAGCAACATCTAAAGGAGCAATGGTTGCCCAACCCTGCTATAAGCAAGTAGACAGACAAAACAGAATGTCAAACATCAAGCTCAACCAAATGTCTCACTTCACTTAGCCAACAACAGACATATTAGTGAATAATTTCCTAATCTCCTTTACATTCATGTCATGTCACTTCTTCTGTGCTGCCTAATGTAGTCATTAAAATCTGCTTCACGTGTTTTCAGCTAGTTCTTAGGGCAAAATAAAGACAATAAGGAGATTACGATAATTCACTATAATGGTCCCTTATATTTCAGGAAAGGTTCTTTTCTTCAGCACACTGGAAATTATTCCAGCTCAGGATAAATTTATTATACACTCATAATTCTCTAACCTATGCAATAGTCATTTTGTTTGGTAGGTTGATTGTTGAGTTTAGTACACTATTAAATTTATAAGCACACTCTTTCCCAGCTCTCAGGTTCAAGAATGACTAGCAGTTGAGAACAGAATGCAAACGTTATTGAACAAGCACCCATTAAAGTCAACAGCACAGAACTTAGCACTATATAATTAGAAAGGCACAATCACTCTGCAGCTCTATAAAAAGTTACAGCAATGACATTCCTAACAAAGTCCTGTGTTTTTTAGCACACTATAATACAAGATAATCCAATTGTCACAGTCTTACTATGTCAACAATAGGGATGGAAAGATCTGTTCATTTAAGTTCTCTCTCAGTTTCTCTTTTTTCCAATCTTAAATTCAGTTCTCCAAATTTCTGCAGCAATTTGCAGTTTTTTAAAAAAATCCTCATGAAAATTCTCCAGCATTTTTATTGCAAGTTTTGTGGGCATTTTGACTAATGTACACATTTTTGCAAGCTATTTCCCATCATATTATGCATTTTTGCATGTTATTTTCACTCAGATATTCATTTTTACGCACACTTTCTCCTACTACAGTGGTTCCCAACCTTTATGAGCACGGGACCCCCTTTATAAGCTGAAATTGTTTTGTGACCCCCTCCCCCCAGAGAGGCAGGCTGGCTGCCAGGAAGGAAGGGGGAAAGCAACCTTTCTTTGCAGGCTTGCTTCTTTTTGCTTCACAAGAAGCCCTCTCCTCTCATTCTAAGCAAGGGAGTTGCCAGTAGCGGCAGTGCAAGGGGACAGGAATCAATGATAGTAATCCCCTCTTCTTCCTGGTAGCTCCACCCTCAGCCTCCTTTGGCATCTGCCATGTATTTTATAGGCAGATGCCTGCCCTTAGTGCGTCTGAAAGACGCTCTGGCGCTTCAGCAAAAGTCATCCCCTCTCGTTTGGAGCAAGGGGGAGGTGTCATCTGCAGAGGCAGTGGAAAGCAGACAGTGTAGAAGGAGTGAAGACTTTTTAAAAAAATTAATAAATAATTCATTTCTTTACTGTTCATGGCCCCCTCTGCATTACTTTGTGGTCCCCCTAGAGGTCCCAGCCCCCAGGTTGGGAACCACTGTCCTAGTATATGCACTTTTGTAAACATTGTTTGGTTGGCGAACTGCATCACAAAATTTGAATCAGTGCAGATTTTTAAGGATGACTATGTTTCAATTCTCATATTGTTTTTGAAATTACAAATTTGATAGATTCAGCTTGAAATGTAAACTGAATCAAAATTCCCACCCGTCCCTAGTTGGCAGGGAGCACCATGGGATAGATACTCAAACCCTTTGTGTGTGTGTGTATCATAATTGCCCAGGATAATTTGAGTATATCCTCATTCTCACTCTACTAATGTAAACTGATGTCTGGGATGAATGCAGTTAGAACTGGTAATCTCCTAAATCCCATTCTCATCCAGCTAATCCCTTCTGACCTCTGACCTCTCTCAGCTGTCATCAGTCACTTCCCAAATGTCATTCCATGTGTCCCATCAACTTCCCCTCCCACATGTCCTGACTCCCACCCAAAACATGAGCGCTGATGCTCTTTCTTGTAAGTCAGTGATCTTTATTAAAGTACAGTGATTGTACAGACCCAACACTCTAAAAAGAGCTAATCACACCCCAGACCTCTTACAAGGGAAACAGTTGGTGGAGATGAGCCCCGTCTAGGAGCAAGAGCCAAGATTCATGAATCCCAGAGCAGTGACAAAAAGTTCAACATCATGTGGGAACAGAGGACTTGTTCCAACGAGTACCCCAACCCACCTGCCAAGCTTTAAAGCTAAGGCAGGGCGCACCCCTACTCGTAAGATTATCTAGACCCATGGGAATGTCTCACCTGCAGCCAGGCACTATGTCTAAGTGAGCATGTCTCTTCCCTTCTTTGGAGGCATTCCCTTGTCCTGGGACACAATGCTGGACCCACCCTCCCCCTCTGAATCCTGTTCAGCTGCCCCAGGCTGTGGCTCAGAGCCCTTCCCTAACTCTGACACCATTATCTCCCCCACAGGAGGGGAGGGAGCAGCTGGAACTCCTGTCTCACCACTGCAGCCTGACGGGTTTGAAGGGAGGCTCTGCTCTGCTGTTCCAGCCTCCCCCTCCCATTCCTCCTCATCTCCCTCCATGTCTTCCTCCAGAGTCTGACATCCTGGGTTTTAGCCTGAAGGTGTTGAAAGAGTCATGACATCACTTCACCTTAACATTCCACCCTTCAAGCTATCTTTCCCACCCCTTGACTCCTAGCCCAAACACCAAAGACAATTTATTACATGACAATATGTAAATTGACTCAACATGAAGCTACAGCATAGATCAGTGGTCTTCAGCTGGTCTAAATCAAAGATCCACAGACTCTCAACCTCCAACATGGGACCCACATTCACATTTTCATGTTCTGAAGGTCATCATTGTTGAGAAGCCTTCCTCACAAAGACAGCAGATGGATGATAGCTTCACTTCCCAATTCTGGGTATTCTTTGCTAATCAAAACCCAAAACTTGGGTAATTTTAGTTGCTGAAATTGCGCTTTAACCTTGTGTCACAACAGAGTTCAAGGAATTGTTTCTGCAGCTCGTATCTTCCCCCAGGCACCTGGTTGGCCACTGTGAGAACAGGATGCTGGACTAGATGGGCCACTGGCCTGATCCAGCAGGCTCTTCTTATGTTCTTATCTTTTGTCCAGTGCCTCTGTGTCCACAGTGAATGGTGATTGTATCCACTGTATACCCTCATGTAAAGTGTGGGGAAAATAGACACTGAATCATTCAATTAATTGTTCTATATGTTGTATAACACTTCCTTTGATAGAAGCAAAATATACTGTTTGATCTTTCTCAAAAATGGTGCAACAGTTGGAAACATAATAACTATTACATTTCAGTTTTCTCTACAAAAAAGCACGTATGACATCCAAAAGGATTCAACTCTCTCTTGTCTTCTGTATCTCCTCTGGCATTCTATTAATTTTGCCACCTCCTTTCTTTCTCTCACCTGCTGGTGCCTTTTTCTCTCCCTACCTTCTTGCATTTCCTGTCCTCTGTCACTTCTCTTCCCTTTGTTTTCCTCTCTTCTCACTTGCCTCCTTATCTTTGCATCCTCCTTGCACTTTCTCAGTCCTTTCCCATTGCCACACTGTCCTTTGTCTTGCCTTCTTTCATAATCCTCTATCCCCAGCTGTCTGCCTTTTGCTTTTTCCTCTCTGCTGACATCTACCTTGCCCCCCTCCCCACACACAGCTCAGCACAGCTTTCTTCCCTTGTAGCTCACCAGAACATGATCTGAAAAGCAAAGTGCTGTTGTGTGGCTGGCTGAAGTGGGCAAGTGGCCTCAATAGATATTCTGAAATGGGAGGAGGGAGTATCTGCAGCAGCAAGGAGGGAAATGGAAGGAGGTTCACTGCAGACATTAAGAACTTGACAACTGTACAGGGAGACCCACTGGCTGCCCATTAGCTACTGGGCCAAGTTCAAGGTGGACCAGAATGTGCAACTAACTTCTCTTTGGAGCTGTAGTTATCAGAGGACTCTGCCTCCAAGGAGCCCAGATCTGAGTTCATGACAAGATATGTCCTCAAGTTGCAGATTCCTAGTCTAATATATGACTGACTTGTTGTCATACAAGTGTGGTGTAGTGGTTAAGGTGTTGGACTATGACCTGGGAGACCAGGGTTTGAATCCCCACATAGCCATGAAGCTTACTGGGTGATCTTGGGCCAGTCACTGCCTCTCAGCCTCATGAAAACTCTATTCATAGGGTCGCCATAAGTCAGAATCGACTTGAAGGCAATACATTTATATTTACATCTTGTTGTGAGGCCCAAAGATCTGTTCTAATTTCACAGGCTTGACATATAGAAGATAATTAACATTAGGCACAGTTTACAAGCAACATGAAGAGAGTGAGATAGACCACTTCCCCACAAAGTCCATTGCAGCTGCTCTAGCAAAACCTTTCCCATCAAGAGTTCAGACCATAAATATTCTTGAAAGCTGGAAATCTGACAGCTGCAAAGGAGCATTTGAAAGCCACACAACAAATTATCTTTTGACATCTGAGGGCTCCTAACCATCACCTGAGCACACCAAAGGTGGCATTCACTGCTTCAACACGGAGCTGAGGTAATTGTGTTTGTGGCAGAAGGCTCCTGAGGGATGGCTAAGCAGGGGTAAAGGCTGCGAAACAGCTCTCTGTGTGTTTTGAGTAAATGTGTGTGTCTGGGTGTGTGCGTGGGGGAGAGAGAAATACCCTCCTTGCTAACATTGCAGGCTGCTTGGGAAGGTTTGCTTAATTATCTAGGAATTGTGTCTGTGCTTAGAAGTAGGGATGGATGACTCTGTCTCATGTTTTCCATTAGGACTATGCACGGCCCCGCTTGATCACCCCCTACCGAACCCAGAAAGCACCCAACCTGGATTCAGCCCATAACCAATTGGGGAGGAGGGACAGATCTTTCAGTAAGGCTTTAAAAAACCCTAATTAAACATACAATCAGGAGGAGGTGGGGGAGGAGCTTCCTCCCTCCCGACCATATTTATTTATTTATCCATATCTCACCCTTTCCACCAAAGCAGCCCAGAGGGATTTTTTAAACAGTTGAGAAGAAGCAGGGAGAAAGGAGATGCAGAATCTCTCCCCATACACAGAGAGAGCAGGAGGATCCAATCCTGCTGGGCCCTGCTTCCTTAACACATTCCCTGCAGGAAGCATGCTTGTGAAGGAGCACCCTGCAGCCAGCAAGCTGGTGAGTGGAGGATTCAATCCTGCAGGTTGCTGCTTTACAAGCACCTCCCTTGCAGGGAAGGCACTTGTGAAAGAATATCCTGCTGAGGTCTGTGGCCTTCCTATCCAATGCCCCACCAGCTGACAGCCCCAGATAGCTTTGGGCGGTACGATCCAGGGCAAGCCAGGACTGTCTTGATCCAACTAGCCCAAGCCCAGTTTTCCCCTGATTCAGTTTTGGCCAAATTCAGCACACAGCCCAATTTCCCATCATTAGTTCAATTTGCCACATTTCCACATTTTAATGCACATTTCTTGTACTACACACATTTTTTGTATGTAATTTTGCCCAACATACACATCTGTTGCAATCCATTTTTCCTAACATAATACATTTTAGTATGTTGTTTTCAAACATGTTTGCATTTTTATGCACTCTTCCCAGAGTGGTGTAGTGGTTAAGATGTTGGACTACCACCTGGGAGACCAGGGTTTGAATCCCCACATAGCCATGAAGCTCACTGGGTGACCTTGGGCCAGTCACTGCCTCTCAGCCTCATGAAAACCCTATTCATAGGGTCGCTATAAGTCGGAATTGACCTGAGGGCAACACATTCCCCTAATATATGCATTGTGTACACATTTGCTTGGAAAACTGCATCACAAAATCTGGGAAAGGGCAAAGAAAAAACAATGCAAAAGCAAACTATCAAAGCATCAAAATAAAAAGGAAGGAAATGATAGATACTGCCACCAATCACTTAACTCATGGTTTGTGGGCACAATACAATTATAGATATAGATGTAGATACAGATATATTCTTTAAATTAAAACATCTGATTTTCTAACTCTGAAGCAAAATCATAGCTCCTCCTCCTCCTCCTCCTCCTCTTCATAATTTACAAAGAAACCTGGGTCAGGGGAAGGACCACATACACAACAAAAATCGACAATTAAATTATAAGAATAAATCAGAGGAAGCAGCTGTTGCCATGAAACCCATGCAGAGTAGGTGAAAAAACAGCCAGTGAGGCCAATCAGCTGACAGACAAAAAAATCCTACTCAGCCCCAAAAAGGCAACCAGCCTGTATTGACTAAACAGTGGGAGGGTGGGTGCTGCAAAAAATGCAAAGGCTGAAAGAAAGGTGGGGTGAGCTTAAATAGGCCAGCATCCAGCCTGCTACCTCCACAGTGCTGCCACAACATGCGCATGCGTGCATGAGGCCAGATGTGAGGCCGTCCTGGGCTCCTGCTGGGAGGAAGGGCGGGATATAAATCAAATAATAAATAAATAATAAAATAAATAAAGTGGCCACAAAGGCCACCACTGCAACTTTGAGTGCAACATCAGCAGGATTCTCTTCGTATCTCTTTGGATTGCCTCCATTAAAGGCTTACCATTGAAAGTATGCAATTTCTCCCAAGTTTTGGGAATATATACTCCTAAATATTTAAATGCATTTGGACAAATCGGTAACCCAACCTTTCAGCTAAGCTATAGTTGTTGTTTAGGGCCTACATATAAAAACATGATTATGGATTTATCAACATTTATTTTTAAAGCTTCTACTTTCTCATATTTCTCAAACTCTGGTTTTAGAGCCGAAATAACATTAGTTTGGTCTTCCATCATCACAGAAATGTCACCGGCATACATATTGAGTAGGTGTTCTTTGCACACTTTGAAGGACAGCTGCATTGCAGTTTGTGTATTGTTTCAGGAACTGTAAATTAGGTAGTTTTGCATTAAAATGCAAACTGAACCAAATGCCTTGCCCATCCCCACTTGAGACATTCTGACTGTTGCTTCTACCTGAGTGCACTCCACACTGACAGAAAGCTTGATAAGGCAAACCACCTTCAAGTCCCACTATTAAGAAGCTGGGATTAGACTCAAGGCTGATGTTGCCTGCTCTTGCTTGCACTCTTGCTCCCATCTACAGCTACAACGATAGAATGGGAATTATAGCAAGGTATAAGGGAGGGACTGAAGGTAGAGCCTGACACTGATTTTATGTCTTCTACATCAAATTTTACCTTTGTAGTCCCTTTAGTTCCAATCCCTATATATATGTATATGTGTGTGTGTATATATATATACATATTGTATTTTATGTATTTTAATTGTATTTTATGTATTTTAATTTATTTTAATGTTTTTGTGATTTTACTGCTTACAATTTTATTATGTACATGTCTGATTTTATTTTTGTAAGCCACCCTGAGTGCCCTATGTGGTAGAAGGGTGGGACGGAAATATTTTAAATAAACAAATAAATACAATAAGGCCTGAGTTGACAGAGTGAGGACTAAACAAACTTTCCAAACTTTCTTTGAAAATTATCTAAGAAGCCTAGATGGATTTAAAAAAGGGACAAAAGTCACCCACCACTGGTCCCCACTTGTTAGATCCAGTGGACAAGGATACATGAAATGCACTGCGATAGCAAGGCAATGTGAGTCCATTGGTCCATCTAGCTCAGTATTGTCTCCACTGACTGACAGTCGGTCTCCAAGATTTCGGACAGGGAGTCCCCCCAGATGATGGTAGACTGCAGTTCCCTTCATAGATGACCTTTGAGTATGCTGGCTAGGCTGATGGGAGATAGGAACATAGGAAGTTGCCTTACCCTGAGTCAGACCATTGGTTCATCTAGCTCAGTATTATCTGCAGTAGCTCACAGTGTCTCTCCAAGATTTCATACAGGGGTCTCTCCCGGCCTTATCTGGAAATGCTGGGGATTGAACCTCGGGCCTTCTGCATGCAAAGCAGATGCTTTACCACTGTGCAACAGCCCTTCCCTTAAACTCTTCCCTTAGAGTTGGAGACCAACAACATATTGGTTGTCCCTGAACTCATACATCTTTTTCATGTCTTGACATTACAATGTACTCTTTTTTCCCTTGCTCCTTGCCAATGATAGCCAATGATGTGGACTAGGGGTATGGGAATAGAGAAAATAAGGAGAGAATCTTTATTGCTCAGAACCATAGGCTAACACAATTTGAAAAAATGAAATGGACTGCCTTCAAGTCGATTCCGACTTATGGGCGACCCTATGAATAGGGGTTTCATGGTCAGTGGTATTCAGAGGTGGTTTATCATTGCCTCCCTCTGAGGCTGAGAGGCAGTGACTGGCCCAAGGTCACCCAGTCAGCTTCATGGCTGTGTGGAGATTCGAACCCTGGTCTCCCAGGTCGTAGTCCAACACCTTAACCACTACACCACACTGCCATAATTTAGTACATATAAAAATACAAAATACACCAAAAAAAAAACCATATAAAAATACAGGTCAATTTAACATACTTCAAGTATATTTCATCAAACAACATATAGTAAATCATTAAATAAGTAACAACCACAGCAAAGGTAAAATAAAACCCTCTCCAGGACAAAAGGCACAATGACCCTCCCTGTATTACATAGGTATTACAGCTATGATAGAACAAGAGCACATCCCACTCACCTCACTAGTTTTTTTTAATCCCTCGCTCTTAATTTTCTAGCAGCTAAAACAAATTGTGATGTCAGCTTCACTAGTTCTTGTGCACAAAATGAAATGCTGACCTTTAATGTTCTTCATAGCTTCTGACCCAGGTACTTGTAGGATCACCTACCTCATAGGTAGCCAATCCTCCATATGTTGGACTAGAACGCTCACCAGCCTCAGCCAGCATCGTAGAAATCATCACCAGCCATAATACAGAGATCTTTTTATTTTCCTTGACTGTTTAAAATCCAAAGCATTTTTAGTTGTGAGACTGTTTTCCCCTCACTCTTATTTTATGTTCTTTTAATACAGAGTTTGCCTATGGCCATACTACCCTATGGCCATACTACACACCCAATCTCGTCTGACCTCAGAAGCTAAGCAGGGTCAAGCCTGGTTAGTACTTGGATGGGAGACTGCCTGGGAATACCAGGTGCAGTAGGCTTAGAGACACCATGGCAACATGGCCAGTCCAGCGAAGTTGATGTTGGAGGATCATTATTTCAACGCTGGTGGTCTTTGCTTCTTCCAATACGCTAACATTAGTCCGCCTAACTTCCCAAGTAATTTGCAGAATTTTCCAGAAGCAGCGTTGGTGGAATCTTTCAAGAAGTTGGGAGTGGTGTTTATAGATGGTCCATGTTTCACAGGCGTACAGTAAGGTTAGTAGTAGAATGGCTTTGTAAATAAGCATTTTGGTCTCCCTGAGAATATCCCGATCCTCGAACACTCTGTGCTTCATTCGGGAGAATGCGACACTCGCAGAGCTCAGATGATGCTGAATTTCAGCATCGATGTCAGCTTTTACAGAGAGATGGCTGCCAAGATAGGAAAAGTGGTCGACATTCTCCAGCGTCGCACCATTAAGCTGGATTGATGGTGCTATGGAGGGATTGGTTCGCACTTGCTGATGAAGCACTTTCATTTTTTTGATCTTAAGTGAGAGGCCAAGCTTCTCATATGCTTCTGCAAAGACATTTAGAATAGTTTGAACATCTTTCTCTGAATGTGCGGAGACTACATTATCATCGGCATATTGAAGTTCTATGACAGAGGTTGACGTTACCTTACTTTTTGCTTTCAGCCTACTGAGATTAAAAAGCTTTCCATCTGTTCGATATGTGATTTCCACGCTAGTGGGAAGTTTCCCCTCAACAAGGTCTAGAATCAATAGCAAATAAGGTTGGAGCAATTACACATCCCTGTTTGACACCTGATCCCACTTTGAATGGATCACTTTGAGAGCCATTGTTATCCAAAATTGTTGCCGTCATGTTGTCATGGAGGAGTCACAAAATATTCACAAATTTATCAGGGCATCCAATTTTCAGAAGGATGATCCAGAGAGCAGTTCGATTTACAGTATCAAAGGCTTTAGTCAGATCAATAAATGCCATATACAGAGGTTGGTTTTGCTCCCTGCATTTTTCTTGAAGCTGTCGTGCAGTGAAGATCATGTCCACAGTCCCCCTGGAAGGGCGGAAACCATTTTGGGATTCAGGGAGGATGTCTTCTGAGATAGGTAGGAGACAATTTGTGAGGATCCTTGCAAGGATTTTACCTGCGGTAGCGAGGTAAGAGATGCCTCAGTAGTTCCCACAATCTGTTCTATCACCCTTCTTGTAAAGAGTGATTATTATGGCATCCCTAAAGTCTTCCGGGATCTTCTCCCTCATCCAGATTTTTTCGATGAGCTTATGAAGTTGTTGTGTAAATTCAGGCCCACCTTCTTTAAAAACTTCAGCAGGAATCCCATCAGGTCCACTAGCTTTGTTGTTCTTCATTTGATTAATGGTGTTACTGACTTCATCCAAATTAGAGGATACTGCAAGCTCATCTCTAATTTATTTTTGCGGGGTTTGTAAGAAGACCTCATCAGCCACAGTAGACTTACAATTAAGGAGGTCATGGTAATGCTCTTTCCAACGCACTGCAATAGACTCTTTGTCCTTTAGAAGTTTGGTACCATCTATTGAACATAAGGGATTTGTACCATAATTTGTTAGTCCGTAGATGGCCTTTGCGGCATTAAAAAAGCCCCATGCATCATGAGCATCTGCAAAATGCTGGATTTCTTGAGCTTTCTTTATCCACCAGGCCTTCTTAAGTTCTCTAGTTCTTCTTTGGACCTCAGCCTTTGCACTGGCATAGATTTTTTTCTTAGCAGCACAGTTAATGTCTTTTTGCATATCTGGAAGGCTTTCCTTTTCTTGTCGATGATATGTTCAATCTCACTATCATTCTCATCAAACCAGTCCTGATGTTTCTTAGTTTGGTATCCTATAGTTTGTTCACATGCTGCAATAATGGAAGTCTTCAGTTTAATCCAGTATTCCTCAATGTTTTCAGGGAGTTCCATAGGTAGATGTTTCTTGAGAGTTGTTTGAAAGCAATCTCACTTAATAGGATCTTGAAGGGCGTGGATGTTCATTTTACGCCTTGGTTTTCTTCCTTGGAGCCTACATTGAGGAACAATATTAATGGCCATAGTGGATAGAATTAATCAGTGATCTGTCCAGTAGTCATCGGCACTCGTCATGGCCCTGGTGAGGAGGACAGCACAATGATCTCTGGCACGGACAATTACATAATCCAGGAGATGCCAGTGCTTCGACCGAGGGTGCGTCCATGATGTTTTAAATTTATCTTTCTCGTGAAAGAGTGTGTTTGTAATAACAAGATTGTGCTCTGCACATTTAGTTAAAAGCAGAATGCCATTCAGGTTGCTATTGCCAACTCCTTCTTTCCCAATGGTTTCTGGCCATAAATCAAAATCATGCCCAACTCTTGCACTGAAATCACCCAAGAGGATAATTTTATCCTCCTTAGGTATCTCTGGTAAGATGGTGTCCAGCTAGGTATAAAAATTTTCCTTGATGTCTTCATCAGCATCTAATGTTGGTGCATAAGCACTTAGAATAGTTACCTGCTGTTTTTTGGCGAGTTTTAATCAGAGACTTGAGTCATTCATTAATGCCCGTAGGAACTTCTGACAAGAGCTTCACAAGATCATTTTTAATAGCAAAGCCTACTCCATGTATTCGTCGTTCTTGTTCAGGCAGTCCTTTCAAGAAGAAAGTCTAATCTCCTTTTTCTTCCTTCAGTTGTCCCTCTCCTGCTTTTCGAGTTTCTTGGAGTGCTGCTATGTCAATATTAAAACATCTCAACTCCCTCGCAATGATGGCAGTCCTGCATTCAGGATGTTCACTATCTGTATTGTCCAGCCATGTACATATATTCCACGTTCCAAAGTTCATTTGTTCTTTGTGACCGCTAAGTGGTGACCCGACTGGACGCTGTAATCCAGTCAGGGAGAGAGATGAGGCAGACTATGTTTAGGACACCTTTTCTAGCTCCCTCCCCATACAGGGTAAGCAGAGTGGATCCTGAATAGGACTGCTCAGTCGTGGATACAGCTGCTGAACTACTCAACTGCCTTGGTCCTTGAGCCAGGACGACTGAGTCTGTATCCACCGCCCATGTGCCTTTCTATGACTAGGGGCTTCTGGATTTCACAGTCCTGCTCCCGTTGCCATTCACCGATCGCCATGGGACTTTTGGTTTGGTTTGGTTGGAAGACACCTGTGTGTGAATTTGTTTTATGTGGGGAGATCGGTGCACGACAATCAACACACAATCTTGACAGAAAAAAGACTTTGATCCAATGGCATGGATACCACAACAATTGGAAGTCTTTTATCTGCTGCAGCCTTCATCTGCCTTCACAGCCGTTATAACGTACACATTGTTATCCTCTGCCTGTTCTGCCATTGAGGACTTTCTTGGACTGTTCTTTGTCTGGTTCCTCTCCCTTGACCTTACCGCCATGGGTGACCTTGCTGGGAGTACAAGACTCCCAAAGGCATCGCTCACAGGGTTCATTGGAACATGCAAGCCCACTCACCACTGCAAGGTGACGATCCAGCGAGGGGAGGGTCACCATAAGTAGTAATCAAATGGAAGACATATAAGAACAACAAATGTGGGGTTTAAGCTGGTGTGGTAAATTTTATCAAAGTGTATATATGCACACATAATGCCAGTATACAGGAAGTTTCTGCTAGGCATTGACATTGTGGCACCTGATCTTCCCTGGTGCCCAGAGGGTCCCCTCCTTGCCTCTTGCAATTAAGCTTGAAAGGAGCCTTTGATGCTAACCAATAATAAGATTTTCCATACAAAAAACCCCCCACACCTAACTGTGGTAGAGGGTGTTCTTTGTGACCTGTCTTCCACCAAAAACACTCCATGCCACAATTAGGCTTGAAAAAATATAGGGTGAGTGAAGCGTTTGCACATTAGCAGGGCATGTGCATGAGATTGCTGAGTGTGTCTGTGTGGTGCCCACAACTGTTTCCAAATGTTCCCACAGGCACAGGCAACTTCTGTGCTAGATGTTATGGCTGGGGTGGAGAACTCTTTTTACTCAGAAAGCCACATTCTCTTCTGGTCAGTTTTCAGGGGGGTGCTACTGTTGGGCAGGTCCAGAGTCAAAAGTGGGTGTGGTTAGAGAAAAAAAGTGGGGAGATGCAAAGGCCAATGAAGCATTGGATGTGACCATTACATTTGTACAGAATGATACACATACCAGCATTGCAAAAATCAGCTGTTTCTGCACGCACACCCTTCTCCATCTCCTAGTTCAGCCTTTCCCAACTAGTGGGCCACCAGATGATGTTGGACCACAATTCCCATCTTTCCTGACCATTGGCAATGCTGGCTGAGGCTGATGGGAGCTGTGGTCCAACAACATCTGGTGGCCCACTAGTTGGGAAACGCTGTCCTAGTTAGACAATAAAGAGATATTCTCACAATTTAAGAACATATCAGTGAGGTAAAAGCACTCTAGCAGGGTGCAGAGAAGGGTTAGTGACAGGCTGGGCCCAAATGAGAGTGGGTATGACTAGAGATGAGCCAATATGTCAATTTCAGTTTCTCATTTTTTCCAATCTTAAATTCAGTTCTCCACATTTTACATTGTGGTTATTGTTTTTTAAAGTGCTCATGAACAATTGTTAGCATTTTTACATGTTCTCCTGCTATATACATTTTTGTATGCAATTTTGCCTAATATACATATTTTTGCAAAACAATTTCACCCAATATAATGCATTTTTGTATGCTATTTTCACTAATATATCTTACATATAAAAACAATGTAAGGATGTAATCACTCAGCTCTCACTGGAGGATCTCAATCCTGGATTTGCATGAAGTCAGGGTGAGGTAGGGGAGCAAAAGAGAAGGCAGGTTACACAACAGCAATGGTTGTGGCATGGGAGCAAGAAGGCAGGGGCGCTGACAGGAGAAAAGTTGTGGTTTAAAAATAGGGTTGCCAGGTTCAGGGCCTGAGACTGATCCTGTATCTTTAGGAAAAAAGAAAGCCAAGTGCAGGTGCTCTTGCAACCCTGTAATGGGAAAAACCACCAGGTGGATTTCTCCCTCCCCCCTGCACAACTTTTAAAGATACAACAGACCTCTTGGAGGCTGGGCCTGGCAACCAAGAGGTCTTTTGTATCTTTAAAAGTTGTGCAGGGGGGAGCGAAAATTCCACCTGGTGGTTTTTCCCATTACAGTGTT
The DNA here is from genome assembly GCF_030035675.1 of Rhineura floridana. NCBI lineage: Eukaryota > Metazoa > Chordata > Lepidosauria > Squamata > Rhineuridae > Rhineura > Rhineura floridana. The sequence continues at coordinate 31,651,509 of NC_084493.1, forward strand.
GCAAGAGCACCTGCACTTGGCTGACTTTCTTTTCTCCTAAAGATACAGGATCAGTCTCAGGCCCTGAACCTGGCAACCCTATTTAAAAACAACAATAGAGGTCTGAGTAGACTGACAAGAAAGGAACACTGAGGGTTTTTTTTTAAGTTTTAACAAGGACAAATAGCAGAGATGGGTACAGCACAGACGCTAATACAACAGACACTTTCCTAGTTCCCTTCTTGCTGTGCTCAAACCCCTGCTCACTCTGTTCAAACCTCTGCCATTCTTTAAAACCATAGTTCTTTCTGTGATGCTCAGTCCCTGCTTCACTCAACCTCTACTATTTTTAAAAGCACATTTGTCTCTTAGTGTCTCTCAATCCCTGCTTCACTCAAACCTCTGCCATTTTTCAAAAACCCCATTTTTCTCTCAGTTTCTCTCAATCCCTGTTTCACTCAAACCTCTGCCAATCTTGCAAGCAGCCACCTTTCCCTTTTTAGTGTCCCTGCTTACTCGCTGCACTGAAACATATCCCTCTTCCATTCCTCAGTTACGAAAAAGGAGGAAGAAGGAAGGGATGGTAAAAATAGGGGTGAATATGGGGGTTGCAAAAAAGGAGGAAGTAGGAGACATGGGAATGGGGTAAAGATGGAAGTGGAAATACAAAAGGGCTGCAGAATAGACAGGGATGGTGGCTTCATAATTGGGTCTAAGGTAGAAAGGGTGCTTAGGTGCAATGTAGGGGAGGAGGAAGATGCAGGAAGTTATCATGGCAGTCTGTGTCAAGGGGAAATCACACAAAAGGAGAAGGAGACATGGGCATGGGGATGAAACCGGAAAAAGGGATGCAAAGTGAGGCTGCAGAATAGAAGTGACTTCAGAAATGGGGTTGGGAAGGTGAAAAGGGAGCTTAGTAGTTGCATGGGGTAGGAACAGGAAGCTCTCGGTGGTTAACAAGGGGTGAGGGGGTTCATGAGCAAAGCAAGCAGGGGTGCAGCCCCTAGTGCATTTATATGTATGTTTTACTCTAGCATGTTCATTTTTGTACAAATTACTTGACTGGAGGACTGCACTGCAAAATTTGAAGAAGTGCACATTTTGAAGGATGGCTGTTGTTTCAGTTCACTTACTGCTTTGGAAAGTGTGGATTAGGTACGTTCACCTTTAAATGCAAACTGAAGCAAATTTCTCCCCCATCACTAGGTGTGGCCTAGGGAGAGGGAATGGCTGAGGCATAATCCTGAGGACCCGACAGAGAGGTCTAGAGAACTGCATTTGGTCCTTGGGCTTGAGATTCTGCACCAGTGCATTTTGGACTGGGGAGAGCTAGACTGCAGCCATTTTCTGCTGCATGTAGTATGTTTCACATAACACTTAGCCTGCAGTCCATGCAGCAGCTGCTGCTGCTTGACATTGCAAACACCAACCTGCGATTGCCGCCACCTTTAAAAGTCTATGGCTGGCAATGACTTCTGAAATTTAGTCATGAAATAATTTTGCAAGTTCTAAGTTTTGGTGCAAGAAACCTCCTGCCGTTACATACACTGACACAGGACATAGGTGCATCGTGTATATCGATGTGCCAAATTCATTTGAATGGTGATTACAACTTTCAAGAGGCAGGCAAGGAAAGATTCCCAAAACTGGACTTACTGCCCCACCCCCACCCCCAAAAAGAAGTAGGAAGAAATATAAAAATAGATAAATAGGTTCAGCTCAGCCCTATTTTCAGTTCTCAGTGAGCCTCTCTGTATGTGTATTCCATTGTCAAAGGTGGCCATATCCCAAAGGTATTTTGCCTGTCATAAATCCCACATTAGACCAAATATTATCATCCCTTAGGGTATTTTTGCTTTCATGTAGAAAAGGTCAGCCCAACTAGGAGGCAGTATATTAACTGAGGCAATAAGTATTGTCAATAATTTTTAAACTTCAGTTGCAACTAACGCATACCCGGGGGCACTTTGCTTCCTAAAAAAAAGGCTTATTTATTTCTTCTCCATTGCATTAAGTATGGATCGAAAGAGTGAAACAATGCTCTGAACACTACTAACTATCCCTTGATAAGGTTTTACTTGCATCTTGAAGACAGCAGCTAAATTAGTGCTGTGCTGAAAATGCTTCTCACCCTTTTTTTTAACCATTTCCTTTGAGTAATGAGTAAGGACAGGGGAGAAACTCAATTAAGTTTGCACTTAAAGCTGAATATATCAAATGTGCAGTTTCTGAAAAAATATGAGAACCATAACACAGACAACCTTCAAATTTCTCCTGTATTCAAATTTTGCGATGGAGTTCTTCCACTCAACAGTGTTTACAAAATGCATATATTAGGGGAAAGTGTGCAATAAAATGAATATATTAGTAAAAATTACATATAAAAATGCATTATATTAGGAGAAATGTATTGCAAAGATGTAGACACCAGTTAAAGCTGCATGCATAAATGTGTTTCTTAGGAGAAATTTGCACTAAAATGCTGAAGAATTTTCATGAGGATATTTTAAATAAAAAAAACCCCACATATTTCTGCAGAAATGGGGAGAACTGAATTTAAGACTGGAAAAAGGAGAAATTAAGAAACCAAAATTGACAGATCCTTCCATTCCTAGTAATAAGAAGATAAATTGCATATGAAAATTATCAAAGGGAAGTTTGGGTGACATTCACATGGATGAGGTGCAGGGGTTTTGATGCCCACTTTACCTTTGAGGTGGCAGAAGGGAGTTTGTCTTTCTTTCACTGTACAAATGATCTCTCTGATGGTCTGCATTCTGCAGCCTCCGCAGCTTCTCACACTTCAATTAAAGCCCAGGAGTAGACATCATGAGCTTGTTGTTATTTATCAAGGTTAGCAATTTGCTGTAAATATCAGGACTATGAAACGATGCGGGGAAAGCAAGGGGAGGCTGCTTTTCTGGCTTTGCTCATGTTTATTTTTCTTTACATGATCTGCGAATAACATATATTTGTATCTTTTTTTTCTTCCCAGGAGCTCAAGGCTGCGTACATTATCCTCCTCTCCTCCTTTTAATCTTTGCAAAGCCCTGTGAAGTAGGCTGGGCTCAGTTAATATATGTACATAAGCAGCAGTTCTTGCAGGGTGTGTGTGCAGGGGGTCCAATCAACAACAGGAAATCCTGCTGGCATCCCAGCAGGCACAAATGCTGGGGACAGTGGTGGCACCCCCATGCGTATTCCCTGCTGTTGGAGGATAGAGGTGAGTGCACCACTTGGCTTGTCCTGTACTCCTTAAACTAGCCTGCTACCCTCAGGTGTGCTGGGCAATGCTATCCTGTTGCTGCGATTCAAGAAAAATTCAACTGCTAGTCCAGTCAGGTTCTGTACATGGAAATGGGGTAATGGAGACAGGACCATCTTCTCCTTAGGCACCAAAATGTCCTGGGTCAGCCTCTGCTAGGATATACTAATTAAACTGAATTAATACCTGGGGAAGAGGTATGGCTGATAGACAAATTCAACTACTGAAAAAGTTGGCTAAGCAACATAACATGCACAGGTGCCAGAAAATTAGAGTTATAGGGTAGAACAGCCTTTCCCAACCAGTGTGCCTCCAGATGTTGTTGGACCACATCTCCCATCAGCCTCAGCCAGCATTGCCAATGGTCAGGAAAGATGGGAATTGTGATCCAACAACATCTGGAGGCACACTGGTTGGGAAAGGCTGGGATAGAAGCTCTCAAATCTGGCTTCTTCAGCACACAGGACCGTTTTCTTGCTTCATCACTCTACCACTTTCCACATGGCAAGATTGCCCTTTTTATATACCTGATTGCACCATTGAACTGATGCAATCCATTAGTTTCCTGAATTACTTCTAGATGCCTAAGCAAAAGCATAGCTATTTCAAACGTTTTACTTATCTTGCCTTAATTTTGTGCTTTCAAACTACACCAATCACTCCAAAAAGTCATATTTATTTTACTTTTTTTAAAAAAAAGCAATATCGGAAAAGGATATGTGTGAGTCAACAAGAATGTTTAAAATTCATACAGGCAGACTGAGGAGAAAAATTATAAAATGCATCCTCAGATCTCAAGCGTGGTTGAGCAAAGATGCCTCTCCCCTAAAATATGCTGCCCGTTTGCAGGTGGCAAATGGGGGGGGGGATCATTTTCAGCAATTTTGTGTGGTGCATGTACATTTCTTAAAGGCTTCATGGGATTGCTAGTGGGACAGTAGCATTCTCGCTCTCTTTTTCGAAGTTTAAAAACAAGCTGCTTCTCACTGTGGTTGGCTAGTGACCACTAGTTTTCCCCAGAATGTCCTGGATGCCACATCTGTCTGTGCTAAACTGCTATAAAGTGAAGGTAATTATTAAAAAAAACCTCACAGCCACCAATAGATCTTTTTTGTACCTGTAAGCCTCATTTAGATAACAATAAACATTGCATTAAAGAGGAGAATCTTGGCCAGAACTTCCCCTTCCTCTCAGTGGAGACTGGTGGCTCCAATGTCAAGGGGCAGTGAATCAGCTTCTGGTTTTAGTCCAACCTTTCAAGGAGCTGGCCAAGGTGTTTTCAGTGCTCCCCACTGCATCCTTCTGTGTACCCTCCAGACGGTGGGGGACCCTCTAGAGCAGATTTTGAGTTGTAAGGGGGCTAAAGTGGGGGACCCTGCAGAACAGATATTAGGAGTGTGCAGGGGAGGGAGAGGCAGATGAAGTCCTGTTGTGCATGTGAAGCTCCGCTCATGCAGTGTTAGATACAACAGCCCTAGAGGACACAACCTAGGCAAAGGCAAAAGCATGCCCTAAGCTTGGCCTTCTAAAGCTCTAGAGCAGCCTTTCCCAACCGCTGTGCCTCCAGATGTTGTTGGACCACAACTCCCATTAGCCTCAGCCATTGGCAATGCTGGCTGAGGCTGATGGGAGTTGTGGTCCAACAACATCTGGAGGCACAGCGGTTGGGAAAGGCTGCTCTAGAGAATGGATGCATCTTTACCCTGCAATGAAATCCGTTTGCTTTGTAGTCATCTGTGCCTCTAGTGTCAGAGAGTTCCATAACTGGGGTTGCAACTACAGAGAAAGCCCTATTAGGCTGAACCCTGGTTAACTTGACCACATTTTATCTGTTTCTTTTCTATTGATTCCCACCTTGCCTTTGAAAGAAACCAGAGCACAAAGAGATATGGCTCCAAAAAGGCTTGTTTCAGTCCATAAAAACATTTTCTGTCTCACAAATCAGTGTAAGCTGATTTACAACTTCGTATGTTTTTGATGTGTTTCCCACAGCAAACTTTTAGAGCCTGGGATCCTCCACCCTTATTTTAACATCAATACTTACTATGAAGGCTTTAATGCTATGAACACTTACCTGGGAGTAAGTCCCCCAGTGGGACTTATTTCTCAGAAGACACGCACAGGAATGCACATCTCCTTCCATGGACTCAAATAGCATTTTCTTCTATTAAAGCAGAGGCAGGGAAACTCTAGTCCTCCAGGTGTTGTTGGGCTCAAACTCCCATCAGCCTCAACCACCATTGCCAATGACCAGGGGTTGTGGGAGTTGTAGTGCAGCAGCATCAGGAAGACCACAGATTCCCAGCCACAGCATTAAAGCATAATAGACATATTGCTCCTGGTACAACCATTTAATGTTGCTTATGTCTTATGTATTCAGCCTCTCCCAGTGGCAGGAATGTCTGAGGTTCTTAGGCATTGCTATGGCCTTAGCACTAGCAGATGGAAGCAGAAGAGCAAGGGGAGCATGAAGGGGAGGGGTTACTGATCACATTCCAGACGCCTCCAGATGGAGGTCATCTAATGCTCTTGGGCTACAATTCCCATCATCCTTGACCTCAGCCATGCTGGTTGGGGCTGACGGGAGCTGAAGCTCCTTGCAAGTTTGGACTAAAACCTAGAGCAGATTCACTGCCCCACTGACATCAGAGCCACTAGTCTCCTCTGCTCCCAGCTGCATCCCCCTGTGCACCCCCAAAGTCTTCTCCAAAGCGTGGGGGACCCTCCAGAGCAAAGGAAGTGAGCCACTGTGAGAACAGGATGCTGGACTAGATGGGCCATTGACCTGATCCAGCAGGCTCTTCCTATGTTCTTATTAGATCTGCAAAGGCTCATTCACACATGCTAGCAGTCATCTGTTGGTTTTGCAACCATATACATGAATGTAAGGGACATCTCTGAATAAACATGCAAACTGGGTCCATTGCAGTTGACTGTGTTTGAGCAGACATTTGGTGACAGGTCATTTCTACTTGTGGTGACTGTAGCACATGGTATAAGTCACACATGCCAGTCCAATCAATGGGTTATGATGAATATATATGTATGGGTGCTTCTTTATATTATTTTCTCTTGATTCCACTCACATTGATTAATGCTTAAAAGCGATAGCATCGACAGCAGAGGAGGAGCAATAGCACCATCTAATGAAGGAAGTGAGCATTACTGAGGGCGCTGTAGTCTTCAATGCATTACTACACTGAGGCTTCCTATAGCAATAGATGAAGAAAGTATTTTGACATAAATGACATCCTTGCCAAAAGCTTTCTAGTTTTCCAGTCTCCGAGTTGGATATCCTCTGGCAAAACAAGAGATTGACTTAAAATATCAAAAGGATACTTCCATTTTGAAATGACAAATGAGAAAACTGAAAATGACTATTGCTTTGGCATCATTTACTGTTACTAGGGACTTGTCTTCAACATTCCTGTTGCACTGGAGAAGTAGCATCAGCCAATGCCACCTTTTCTACTTTTTCCTTGTAAAATGCACACCCACATGCTAACAAGGTTCTTCATGCCAGCTGCCATGGTTCCTCATGCGTTCCATCAAGGACACAACTCTCTGCCTCTTCACACAGCAAGCCAACCACTGCGATGGAAGAGAGCCTGTTCTGGTTGATCAGTGACCAGAGCAAACAATGGACCCAGCACCTCTGGGCATGCCCAGCTGCTGCAGTATCACACACAAAGACATGAAAAAAGTCCCTTAATGAGAACCTCCACTTTTAAATTAGGGGTCAGGGTGAAATATGGTCTGAAAGTTGAAGTTCACCTGGTGCCAACATTGTTATCTTTTCGCCGCCAGATCAAGACTTTCCTTTTCTCCCAGGCATTCTAACAGCATGTGCTGAGCTCTGACCCCAGACCTTTTACCTGGTTTATCTGTGCTTCATGGTTTTAAACTTTGTATGGTTTTTAAAATTGTATATTTGTTTTTAATGTTCAATGTTTTTAATTTTTGTAAACCGCCCAGAGAGCTTTGCCTATGGGGCCGTATATAAATATAATAAATAATAATAATAATAAGTAGTGCTGTGCTGAAAATGTTTCCTGCTTTTTTTTTAACCATTCTCCCATCAATAAACAAGAAAACAAATCTCATTTGATGAAATTCTCGTAGGGAGGTTTGCCCCATCCACCCGTCCGTTTGCCTGTGGGGTGGGGCCAGGTGAAAATCTGGCTGCTAGAGCCAAAATGGTTTCCCACTCTCACTGTAAGGGACAGTCCAATCTCTATTGAGAGGAAATTCCACGTCTGGGGTGTAACAACAGAGAAGGCCCTGTTCCAGATTGTTGCACCACGACCTGTGGATGTTGATGGAAATATGAGCAGGGCCTCTACCTCTGATCTTGAGGCACAGAATGACAAGAGGGAAAGTGGTCCTTCAGTATTTGCATCCTAGGCCCTACACAGCATTATAAACCAAATGCAGCATCTTAAGTTGGGCCTGGTAGCAAACAGTGTGAAGCTGTAAGGATACGTGTTACATGATCCCACTTTACAGCACTGGCCAATAGGTTGGCTGCCATATTCTGTGCCAATTGAACCTTCTGGACCATCTCCCCACATAGAGTGAATTGCAATAGACTTTTTGCCCCCAGATGTGTTATAGAATGATTATATGTGATTCTGGGTTGTTATAAAAGCACTCCAGTGCTGTCTAAAACTGGGGAGGGGAGCCTTTTTTTCTTTTTTGCAGACAAACTGAGGGAGGATAAGACTGTCAGTGGCTACTGGCCATGACAGCTGTGTATTACCTTCAGCACTGGAGCATGCTTCTGAATACCAGTTGCTGAAGAGAATGAATTGGGAGAATGCTATTACTCTCATGTCCTGCTTATGAGCTTCCCTTTGGCATCTGATTGGTCTGATTCAACAGGGCTCTTCCTAGATTCTAATATTCTTATTTGCCCACAGTATACACTAGGCTCTGAAAGTTGAGCTAACCTATAGAGGGCCTCAGGTAGGCAGTGGTGGTGGCCCCTGCCAGGTCATTGGGTCCCCAGCAGTTGCCCAAGGATGCCAACTAGCGATGGTAGAAATTTGTTTTCCTTTGCATTTTAATGAGAAACTACCTAATTCATACTTCTTGAACCTATATGCAAACCAAAAATACAATTTTCCTTCAAGATTTGCACTTTTTCAAATGTTGCAATGAAGTTCTCCAACCAACCAATCTACAATAAATATGCAAATATTAGGAGAAAGTGTGAATAAAAATGCATTCATTGGTGAAAATAACATGCAAAAATGCACCAATTGGGGGAATTGTTTGAAAAAATGTGTATCTTTAGAAAAAGTTGACAAATTTTCAAGAGGCTTTTTTTTAAAGCAAATTGCTGCAAACCCTGGAGAAATGAATTTAAGAATGGGAAAATGAGAAATTTAGAGAAACCAAAACTGACATCCATTCCTAATGCTGATCTTTGACACCAGGCAAAGCCAAAAAAACACGCACTACATATGTGGCTCACCACTACCACCACATTTCCTGAGATGAGGGTTATTACATTTTGGGGAATAGATTCTTAATGATGGGGCCCAGGTCTCTGCCCTTGCTATATTCAAAGCCAAAGACAGATCCCCAAAGAATCCTTGTAAATCAAAATGCACAGAGTTAGCACAAGCCTAACGTGACTTGACTGAACTAATAAATTATAGCTCACTTTTCTCTGCCTATTGCTTTCCTTAATGAGAATATATCATGGTAATTGCTGGCTTTGCAGAGGGGTCAGTAACATTTGTCCTTCTGCCAGCTAATTAACTCCTTGCTGTCATAAGCACCACTCGAGCTATGAATTTGACAGATGATTGGGGGTTTCTCTTACTAAAGATGACAATTTTGCTTTGCTGATTTAAAGCTTCATATGGCTATTGACAGGCAAATGTGTATGTAGGCTGGGCTGGGCTGAGGGAGAGATCTATGGGTAATGAGGTTCAGACCAAAAGAGAGTGACACATACAATGAACTGCTGAGGATAGTTTTGCATAATACAACTAGTGTTGTGCCAATAAATTTATCCAAGAGTTTTGTTGTTCATTTGCAGTAGGTGGATGGGAATGAAAGGGCAAAAATAAATCCCAGATGAAAAATGGGAAAGGGGGGGAGAAATTTCTGTGATGGGGGGATTAGGGCTTACTGCCTGCCTTAATAATGATAGGAAGCAGCTGAGGGTATGAATGTGATGCTTTATAGTTTCTCCAGTTGTCTGTGCTTCTTGGAATACCCACAGAGGGTCATTGATATCACAAGGAACATAGGAAGCCTCCTTATACTGAGTCAGACTGTTGGTCTCCCTAGCTCAGTATTGTCTACACTGATTGGCAGCGCCTCACCAGGGTTTCCTTTCCCAGCCCTACCTGGAGATGCTGGAGGTTGAACGTGGGACCTTCTGCATGCAAAGCAACCACTGAGCTACGGCCCTTCCTACTATGAGCATTCCAGGAGATGGCACAGCTGAGGAAACTGCCTGCAGAGTGTCTGTGGGTGAGTGTCTAGTTTCCTTTTCTTTTCTTTATTTCTTACTCTTTGTTCGCAGTCTTTTTACACAGTGGTTTATCATGGGACTGCTGGAAAGTGGAGAAGCATTATCTTTAAATGTGTTCTGATACAATTGGTGGGGGAGGGAGCAGGTGAAATTCTGCAGATTCCACACACTCTGATGGCTGGTAGGGTATATAATATTTATTTATTTAGATTATTTATATACTGCCCTTTGCACAGTCCGCAGGGAGGTTTACAATAAAAACAAGTAAATAGAATACATTTTGAAAAACCATTAACAACACACAGCAGGAAATCACTGCAAGGTGAGGGGAGAGAGACTCGGCTGCTAACAGGGGAGGCTGTTTCCACCTGCCTTGCCCCACCCTCCAGCCTTCAAAAGGGAGCTGCCTCAAGAGAAGGACTATGAGGGGAGAGAGACTCTGTTGCCATCAAGGGAGGCTGCTTCCACCTGCCTTGCCCCACCCTCCAGCCTTCAAACGCAGGTTCTTTCGGAGGACTTTCGGGCCTTTGGGTTGGGCTGTGGGGGTGGGGGAGATTTTTTATTTTGGCTTGGGGGTTAGTTTTTAAATATTTTTGCTTTGATTTTAAATTAATTGTTGTTGGGGAGTGGGTATCAAGTGTGGTTGTGGTATTTTGGGGAGTTTTGGGTGGTTTTAACGGTGGGTTCTGGGTGGTTTTACGGGTGGGTGGCCTGCCTGAATTGTGGACTCCAGCGTCAGGGGCATGTGTAAATCGGGGAGGAGTGATGGGAGGAGGGTGGGAAGCCAAGATATAACGAGGCTGGGAGGCAGATGCTGGTGGAGTGCCAGAGGCAGGCCACGTCAGGTAAGAGGAACTAGGGAGAGATACGTAATATCTGTCCCTTGCTCCGGGCCTGCCCAAGACCGAAAGATAGCTGGGGGATGCGGGACTTCATGTTCTAGCCTTTGGTTGCTGTTGTGCAAGGCCGGGTCCATTGCCCAAAAAACATCTCTCATCCATGACATGATATTGGATGAGGGCACAGACCTGGCATGCCTTACGGAAACCTGGCTGGATGAGGCCATTTCTCCCATCCTTGAGGCCATGTGTCCAGCTGGGTTCCTATATGCGCAGCAGCTGGGGTTGGAAGTCAGGGAGGGGGAGTGGTGGTCATCTATCGGGGGTCCCTGGTTCTCTCCAGACCTCCTCTCCATGAGACCAAGGTTGCTGATTGCATGTACTGGAGGTTGGGCCCAAAGGGCAGCTTAGGAATTCTGCTTGTGTACTGCCCACCCCGCTGCACGGCAGACTCCCTGGCCGAGGTTATGGAGGTGGTCTCAGATGTGCGGGTGCAATCCCCAAATTTGCTGGTGCTGGGGGATTTCAACGTATGTGCTGAGGTCATCCTCACAGGGGCACCTCAGGATTTCATGGAAACCATGGCTTCCTGGGAGCTGCACCTTATTCCCACGGGGCCCACCCATGTAGCTGGTCATGCACTTGACCTTGTATTTGTCTTGGGAGAGGAGGGGAGTGATCTGAAAATGGGGGCTACATCTCTTACCCCCTTGTCATGGTCAGATCACTACTTGGTGAGAGTAGACCTTTCGATGCCACACACCCTCCGTGGGGGTAAAGGACCCATTAGGATGGTCTGCTCCAGGCACTTGATGGATCCTGATGGATTCCTGAATGCTCTTGGGGACTTTATGGAGCCTGCAGACGGGCACTCGGTCGAGACCCTGGTGGAGGAGTGGAATAAGGCAATCACCAGGGCATTAGACTGGGTGGCTGCGAAACGCCCTCTTTGCCTGAATAGAGCTCATACAGCACCGTGGTATACTCCACGGTTGCAAACTCTGAGATGGGAGATGAGACAGCTAAAGTGCCGGTGGCGGAAATCTCGCTCTGATGAAGATCGGACATGGGTTAGAGCGGCTGCAGCAGCCTACCATGTGGCGATAAGGGCAGCAAAAAAGGATTTTTATGCTGCCTCTATTGCGTTCGCAGAGTGCTGTCCCAGGAGGCTGTTCCAAGTGGTCTGAAGCCTGGTCGGTCCAGTTGCTTTGGAACTTATGGAACATTCTAAGACCTCCTGTGATGAGTTTGCAAAGTACTTTGCAGATAAAATTGATTGTATAAAGAGTGCTATTCCATGCGCTGTGGACACCGTGAGCGAGCCAGAGGCGGCCAGTGGTTCTCCGGTGGTGTGGGATCGGTTCCAGCTTCTTCCTTCTGATGAAGTGGACAAGGTGCTTTCAACCTTAAGGCCAGCCACTTGCTTACTCGACCCTTGCCCGTCGTGGCTCATTATGAGCTGCAAGGACAGACTGGGCGAGGGGATCAAGGTGGTGGTACATGCGTTCTTGGAAGAGGGCGTAATGCCATCAGCCCTCAAGGAGGCAGTAGTAAAACCAATTTTAAAGAAGCCCTCCTTGGATCCCCAAGTTTTGAACGACTTTCGCCCAATCTCAAACTTACCATTCTTGGGCAAGGCGGTTGAGCGGGTGGTGGCGAAGCAGTTGCAAGCACAATTGGAGGAAGCGGATTATCTGGATCCATTTCAGTCGGGCTTCAGGCCTGGATATGGGACTGAAACAGCCTTGGTTGCCTTGGTGGATAAGGAGAGCATTGGATAGGGGTGAGTGAACCTTCCTTGTCCTCCTGGACCTCTCAGCGGCATAGGGGGATGAGGTTTCGGACCCTTGGCCTCTCACTTGTGGGGTGCCACAGGGCTCCATCCTCTCCCCGATGCTATTTAACATCTATATAAAGCCGCTGGGGACTATCATCAGGAGATTTGGGCTGCAGTGTCACCAATATACAGATGACACGCAGCTCTATCTCTCATTTAAATCTTCATCGAGGTTGGCTGTAGAAACCCTATCCAAGTACCTGGAATCAGTGAGTTGCTGGATGGGAAGGAACAAGCTGAAGCTGAACCCTGACAAAACCGAGGTACTGTTTGTGGGAGACAAGGGAAGGTTAGGGGATTTAGACCTGGTGCTCAATGGGGTACAATTGCCCCTGAAAGACCAGGTCTGTAGCCTCGGGGTCATTCTTGACTCCCAACTGTCCATGGAACCTCAGGTTTTGGCTGTGAGCTGGGCAGTGCTGTATCAACTCCATCTGATACGGAGGCTATGCCCCTACCTTCCCAATCATCTGCTCCCATTGGTGGTGCATGCCCTGGTCTCCTCTCACCTAGACTACTGTAATGCACTCTACATGGGGCTACCCTTGAAAATGGTCCGGAAGCTGCAACTGGTACAAAACGCAGCGGTGCGCCTGATTAAAGGCAGCTGCTGGCGAGATCATATCACTCCAGTGCTAAAAGAGTTGCACTGGTTACCAGTTGCCTACCGGGCCCAATTCAAGGTGTTGGTTTTGACCTTTAAATCCCTATACGGTCTCAGCCCAGTCTATCTAAAGGAGCGCCTCCAGCATCATCAGCTATGCCACCCAACAGGATCAGCCACAAAAGACCTTCTCTCCCTCCCATCAGTCAAAACAGCCAAACTGGTGAGGTCTAGAGAGAGGGCTTTTTCAATTGTGGCCCCCACCCTGTGGAACTCCCTCCCAAATGATCTCCGCCAGGCCCCTTCTATGATGAGCTTCCGCCGGGCCTTGAAGACCTGGCTCTTCAGGCAGGCTTTTGGGTGGGTTAGATTTTATCTTCATTGTTTTTAGATTTTTAATGCCTACGTATTGTATGCTTATGTTGTACGTCACCCAGAGTGGCTGGACAGCCAGCCAGATGGGCGACTAATAAATTCAATAAATAAATAAAGACTTTCCTCTTTTCCCAGGCATTTTAGCATGTGTTCTTAATTTTTTTTTGTTATTTTAATTGTGTTTTAAATTGTTTCTTGTGTTTTAGAATTTGTATATTTGTTTTTAATGTTTTTAATTGCTGTAAACTGCCCATAGAGCTTCGGCTATGGGTCGGTATATAAATGTAATAAATAAATAAATAAATAAGATAGTTTCTAATAGTAGTGGCAGCAGCAATCTGGTCTCTTCTCTTCCAAACGTCTTTCAAAAAAGATGTGACCAAACACCTGAAGAGATGAGGCCAGACACAGCTCATTAGGGGGTAGGGATGTAAGAAGGCATCATTTTCTGTTGCGCGAGAAGGTGGGAAATAAACAAGCCAGACACATGTATGGGGTAAACTAGGGCCACTTTATTAACTACAACTTAAGAATATATGAACTCAAGAATTTATAAACATCTGACTTCTAAAATGCATAGGGAATTGAAACATGTGCGGGACATCCATTGATCCTTGTCAGGCTCCTAAGCCTGTCATGCCCAGGCAAGCCTACCCCGTTTGTACTCCCGTCTTCCCTTTCCTGCACACACCTGCCACAGGAGGAGGAGAAGTCTCAACTTAGTACTTCTTCCCCCACCTGGCCCAAATGGACTCTTTCAATCCCCTATGCAGGTCTTCTAAGTAAAGGTCATTCCCTAAGTTGGAAAGGTGAACCCCATCATCTCTATAGAGTTCTTTCCTATAATGATTGATCTCCAGATGAAGAATTGTTCCATCACCCACTTTCAGCAATGCCAATCTGATCTCTCTATTAACTTTCCTGCCCGCTTTATCTAATGCCCTAGGATTCCCATCACCCCTCCAAACTCGCCGAGGCAAAATATTTGACCACAAAATAACCACTCCAGGCCATCTTTGCCGTATCAATTCCAAATCCCTCAACGCCTGCAGAATGAGGGCCTTTCCTTTCAACAGACTGAGGTCATTGCCACCAGAGTGTATGATTAGCATTTGTGCCGTTAGTCTGACTCACCCTGGTGAAAGAGAAGAGGCAAAAGCCTATCCCAAGTTAATCCTCTCCAGCCCAACCATTGCACCACTGCCATCTGGCTGCATCCCAGCTGGGTCCCCAGCCTAGAGCACCATGCCCTACGACTGGCCCAGAATATCATACTGTGACCGGCGATAAGAACCCAAAGGCGTTCATTTCCCTCCCAGCCACCTGCAATAGAAGGAACAAAATCATCAGTGTTGGGCCTATTACTTCTGTGCTTTCATGGGCCACACATAAGCCTTATAGGCTGCTGACTTCCATCTGCCAATGCTCTGAATGACACATGCTGGCATACCAGCCTTTGCAGCTGTTGAAGCTGCCCCAATCAGAAATGAGTGGGTACCAAAATCGGTGGGACTCACGCCCAGGCCCACCAGGGCCCTCTAAGTCACGGCCCAAAACTGATACTTGGTCAGCAGCCGGCCATCCTCATGGTGAAAAAGCTATCCTGGGGCATCTCCCCTGTATGCCCTGTATTCTTCCAGCACCTTTACTGGGCATATGTCTCCTTCTGTAGATGGCCCCAAAACCACCGCAGATCCCCTCCTTTTCTGATCTGTCTTGGACCATCGAACTCAAAGCTGCACCCCCTGGTCTATGAACGAAATATCCTTGGACTGCAGCGCCCAATCTGACAGGTCAGCTCTCAAATCCGCTACCAATTTCCCTATTCTAAATGCTCCAAAAAAGGCCATCAATGCAGCCGCATGGAATAACGCAGCCTCATAGAGTAGTGCATAATTTGTTCCACTGTTGCCTCATCCCCCTAAGTAAACTTGGTGAGATGGCGCCCTCTGATCCTGTGTCCAGGAGCGCTCCCTCAACCACCCCTCCATCATTTTCTTAATGCAGAAATCTACTAAAGTATCTTGTACCCCTTTTATCTTAGCTATAAAAGCTAAACCCACCAACTTGCCTCTTATTGTGCCTACGGATAATCCTCATGCCCACAAGCATACACTGTACTCCATCAACTGGTCCACTTCAATGGGCCATGCCTGTGGCCACCCCTTACCTGCTCTAAATTCTGCAGATTCCTTACCTGCCCTGTCATAGGCTGCTCGAGTACTGGGTGCGATGGCTAACCTCATGGCTCTCTCAGCTTCACTCCTCCAATCTCCCACAGCTCCACTGGCATTGGGTCTGGATGCTCCTGAGCCCAGAAAGCCAACTTTCAAAACCTGTCCATATGACCATATGACAAGGCGTCAGCTATGTCATTATCCAAACCCGGCACATGTTGTGCCCTGAAAAGAATATTGAACTGCAGGCACTGCAGCATGAAGGCCCTAACCAAAGCCATAACCCTGGAATTCTGGGATGTTAGTGTATTGATTACTTGGACTGTGGCCTGATTGTCACACCAGAAGTGTACCACTTTATTTGCTAGGACCTTTGGCCACAAGTATACAGCCACTACAATGGGAAAGAACTCTAGGAAAGTTAAATCCCGAGTCATCACTTCCTGGTGCCAGATTACAGGCCGCTGTGCAGTACACCAAATGACTCCAAATGACTCCAAAACCACATGTCCCTGCTGTGTCTGATGACACTTGTAACTCAGCTTCTAACAACATGTAATCTCTCCAAAGTGAAACTCCATTGAAATGATCCAAGAATTCCTGCCACACAGCGAGATCCAAACGGATCTCAGCTGTCACCCTCCATCTATGACGTGGTGCCCTCAAACCCCTCATGGCATCACAAAGGTGTATGATAAACACTCTGCCTGGTGTCACTACACGACACACAAAGTTAAGTGATCCTACTAATAGCTGTAATTCCCTCAAAGTAACTTTCTTAGCTGAGTGTACCTGTTGAATCATATTCCTCAGTGATGACAATTTATCCTCTGGCAAGCAGGAACACTGCATACCTGTATCTAATTCAATCCCTAAAAAGGTCAAAAGGGAACTAGGCCCCTCTGTCTTCTCTGGAGCCAACAGCACCCCAACTCCTTAGCCATCTCACTGAATTCCTTCATCAAATGTGCACATGTACCTGACCCCTTATGCCCAACAAACATAAAATCGTCCAAGTAGTGTACAATCTCATCAGATCCAGCCCACCTACTCATACCCACTCCAACAATGAACTAAAGCATTCAAATGTGGCACAAGATATAGAGCAACCCATGGGAAGGGCCCTATCAACATAATACTGCCCATCATAATAAAAACCCAATAAATCAAAATCCTTTGGATGAACTGGAAGGAGGCAGAAGGCCAACTTTATGTCACACTGCCTCATCTGTGTGCCGTGCCCATACCTATGCACCACCTTCACTGCACTGTCAAAAGACGTGTAGCGAACTGAACATAATTCTTCCAGAATGTAGTCATTCACGGAATCACCTTTTGGATAAGGCAGGTGGTGCACCAACCTAAATTGCCCTGGCTCCTTTTTTGGAACCAAAAACAGAGGAGATGTGTGCAGAGTTGGCAAAGGGGGGGAAGAGAACGGACCCAGGACTCTACCTGCTTGGACTTCCTCATTTATCTTATCTCTAATTACCTATTGCATTCCTTCAATTGATTTCAAATTCTTATTAAAACAAGAAACCCTTGGCCCCTAAGAGGGTATCCCAAACCCTTCCTTAAAACCTTCCCACAGATAACGCCTACCCCCTGATTTGCGATAGTTCTTTAACAATCCATTCAAAACTGATAACTTAATGGGCCTGGGCCCCCTAGCTTTGAGCAGGGTCAGCCATCCCTGGTTTCCTCCCTTGGCTATCCCTTCTGGGCCTGAAATTCCAGCCCCTGGGGCAACTGGTGAATGGGTGAGCCCCTCCACAGATGGATCATTCATGCCTGAAGCGGCATGGGTTCCTAGCACAGTGTCCACGGGAGCTGTACTCCCAACAGAGCAAGCAGGGTTGAACCACCTGTCCCGTGCTTCAGTGGGCTGTGTTGGTAGCCTGTAACTTAGATACCAGATGACCACTATCTGACCTATCCCCAGATACCACCTTTGATCTGGACATGAATTGCAGCCATAATTCTGGCTCCTACCTGTCCCATCTCAAACTTGAGTCAAAAGCTACCTGCATCCTAAAGGCCTCATCATAAGCTGACCAGGCTCCCCCCATGAATTTATTATATGCTCTAAATACAATATCGATGTATTTCATGAGCACCGCTCCTTTATTGGACTGTTTTTCTAATACCACCCATGTAAGTCAGGAATCCCGCCACCCAATTAGACCAATTCCTATCCACTTTCTTCCTTTTAAACCTTTCCTTCTCTCTTTGTTCCCCTGTGTTTTTATCCACTTGCTCCTGTTCATGAAAAAGGAGTGAGAAAACATTCACAAACTCTCCCTTCCATATCTTCTCTTTTGTGGCTGGAAGAAGATGATACCCTAGCCGGCTAGAGGCCCTGCCAGAGTGGATGTCTGTATCTCTGACCTCTGCATATGCATCCTTAACTTCAATGCCTGCCTTCTCCCCTCGCTCTTCCTCTCCTCCTGTATGTCTACCTGCGCTAACTGCTGTAGGTGTAATTAGCTGCTGTTCTGTCTTTGTATGCCCCCCTGATGGCCTCTGTCCTTCCCCTGGCACATTTTCGGTAGCTGTACATGAAGATGGCCCTGTGGCCCCCCAATACAGCCAACCCCATGGAGGAGGCTGACCTGAAGCCTGCCATCCCCACGGTTATGTAGGTGCATTGGCCTCACCTGCAAGGGGGTTTCCTGGTGGATGAGGCTGCTGAGGTCTCCCCTCCACTTGCTGTTGGTCTTCCTCAACTGGCCCTTCCGCTGGAGGAGTAGTTTTGCTTCGTTGAGGCTTCCAGCGCATCCAGGCGTGCTGCAACATCCAACATTTGCTTAGAAGAGGTCTTCCTCAGTTTTGCAGGCTTTTTCCCACTGCCCTCTCCATAGCCTCCAACCTTGCCAAAATACTCGTAATGTTTGGGCCATCCTCCTCCTCTGAAGCAGAGCCCTCTGCTACCCTGTGCCTAACGGACCCCTTTCCAGGCTGCTTTTGGTCTTTGCCCTTACCCTTTTTACCTCCAATACCTTTTTTTGGTGCCATGTTAATCACTTCCAAATCAACTCTGGCACCGCAAAATAACCATGCCAAGCTGCCAACCTCCTAAACCCCTTAACCTGGGCAATCCCCCTTTAGGTAAGAGCTTCTTCCTCCCCCAGGTAGGTAGGAACTACCTAAGGCCCACTGTCCCAGACCTTCCTCCTCCACCAAGGTAGGTAGTACCTATGGCCCAAATGTCCCAGACCTCCCTCCTCCCCCAAGGCAGGTGGTACTTAAGGCCCAATGTCCCAGATGTAGGTAGTACGTAAGGCCCAGCTGACCAGACCTCCCTCCTCCCCCCAAGGTAGATAGTACCTAAGGGTCCCCTAAGTCCTGCCCCCCTCTTCATGCCCAGACCTCCCCCAAGCTCCAAACCATTAAGGGTGCTAGGCCCCACTGCCACTGCCGTCACTCTCGGCTAGTCGCCAGCTGCCACTGCCAGTCTCTGCTCCCACAGCCGCTGCCTGCTGCTGCCGCCAGCCCCTGCTCATGTCGCTGCTGCCAGCCTCCAATCACACCACCACTGCCAGTCTCAGCCGCCGTGATCAGCTGCGCCCGGTGGGGGAGGGCACAGCTCCACCGCTCTACAGCTGACTGCAGCCCGGCCAAGGAATAGCTGGTTGCAGTGCCGCCGCTCTACAGCTGCTCCCCGGCTCTAGCGGCTGTGGGTTGCGATCCCTGTAGACCGCAGCAGCAATCTGGTCTCTTCTCTTCCAAATGCCTTCCAAAAAAGATATGTCTTGAGCAAACACCTGAAGCTATAGAGATGAGGCCAGACACAGCTCATTAGGGGGTAGGGGTGTAAGAAGGCATCATTTTCTGTTCTGCCCTGTATTTGTTGCATGCAGGTCTGTTTCCATTCCACTGCAGTTTAGCTTCCAGCAAAAGCTGCATTATTTGTTTTGCTGTCCACTGTGGTGAAATCATGTAACCTATGTACCTTTCTTTCTTTCTTTCTTTCTTTCTTTCTTTCTTTCTTTCTTTCTTTCTTTCTTTCTTTCTTTCTTTCTTTCTTTCTTTCTTTCTTTCTTTCTTTCTTTCTTTCTTTCTTTCTTAGCAGTTTTTTATCACTGTGATTTGTCACAGGGCTGTAGGAATGCGGAGAATCAATATCTTTATATGTGTTCTGATAAAATTAGTGTGGCAGGGGAAATTCAGATCCCACAAGCAAGAGACCCAGTGCCTGCAGGAAGAAGGGGACTACCATTGCCCAGGGAAGAGTGAGAGCCATCTGCTGCGGCTGTTTGCCTGCCTCCCTGCCTGCCTGCTTGCTGCTGCTGCTGCTGCTGCTGCCAGGCTACCACCACCTCACTCTCCCTGTTGCACTTCTGTGCTGCAGGTGGCCACGCCTTGCAGGACCAGGCCCCAGGTACTCAGTCAGCTGTTGCTGATTTTGTCCACCTGTCCCTTCCCTGGAGGGGATACATAAGCTGGCTGGCTGAGGTGGCTCCTGCTTTGTAGAGTCCCTGACTTTTTGTGGGACTTGCGGGTCTTGAGTTATGTGCCTGGGAGAGAGGACTCAGAGCCAAGCAGGGAGACTTGAGGGGCCCCCAATTAGTATAGTGATGGCTAGAGGGAGATATGGCATTGTGAGGACTTGACAGGTAAGGGGAACATGGCCCAGGGAGATAATGACTGTCCCTTGTTCCAGTCCTCCCCACACCTGCAGGTTTGTTGGTTGCTCTATCAGCCAGCTCTCAGACCTCTGGATGCTGCTCCTAAACGCCAGATTGGTGCATAATAAGATCTCCCTCATTCATGATTTAATTGTGGATGAGGCAGCCGATCTGGCATGTATAACCGAGACCTGGGTGGGTGAGCAGGGAGGAGTCAGTCTCTCCCATCTATGTCCACCAGGGTACCTGGTTCAGCATCAGGGTAGACCTGAGAGTCGGGGAGGGGGGCTTGCTGTGGTCTATAGGAGCTCCATCTCCCTCTGCAAGCACCCTGTCCATGTGACTATTGGTCTGGAGCATTTGCACCTTGTGTTGGGTCAGCGAGACAGACTGGGGATATGGTTGGTGTACCACCCACCCCGCTGCCCAACAGACTCCCTAGCTGAGCTGACGGAGGTGGTCTCAGGTGTACTGTTGAGATCCCCCAGACTGTTGGTTCTGGGGGATGTCAACATCCATGCAGAGGCCACCTTATCCGGGGCGGCTCAGGATTTCATGATTTCCATTACAACCATGGGACTGTCATGGAACATGCCATTATTTATTTATTTATTTAATTTGTATCCCACCCTTCCTCCCAGCAGGAGCCCAGGGCGGCAAACAAAGCACTAAAACACTTTAAAACATCATAAGAACAGATCTTAAAATACATTAAAACAAAACAGCATTAAAAATATTTTTAAAAAACAACCTTAAAAAGGGTTAAAAGCATTATTAAAAAACATATTAAACAATTCTGACACAGATGCAGACTGGGATAGGTCTGAACTTAAAAGGCTTGTTGCAAGAGGAAAGTCTTCAAAAGGTACCAAAAAGATAACACAGATGGCGCCTGCCTAATATTAAAAAGGAGGGAATTCCACAGGGTAGGTGCCGCCACACTAAAGGTCCATTTCCTATATTGTGCAGAACGAACCTCCTGATAAGATGGTATCTGCAGGAGGCCCCCACCTGCAGAGCGCAGTGATCGACTGGGCATATAAGGGGTAAGATGGTCTTTCAGGTATCCTGGTCCCGAGCTGTATAGGGCTTTGTACACCAAAACTAGAACCTTGAACTTGGCCCGATAGCAAATGGGCAGCCAGTGCAATTCTTTCAGCAGCGGGGTGACATGTTGGTGATACCCTTCTCCAGTGAGCAGTCTCACCACTGCATTTTGCACCAGCTGAAGCTTCCAGACCAACCTCAAGGGCAGCCTGACATAGAGCGCATTACAGTAATCCAGCCTAGAGGTTACCAGTGCGTGGACAACAGTGGTCAGGCTATCCCGGTCCAGAAACAGCTGCAGCTGTCTCAACAGCCGAAGCTGGTAAAAGGCACTCCTAGCCACTGAGGTCACTTGGGCCCCTAGCGACAAAGATGGATCCAGGAGCACCCTGAGACTACGGACCTGCTCTTTCAGAGGGAGTACAACCCCATCCAAAGCAGGCAACTGACCAATTATCTGAACTTGGGAACCACCAACCCACAGCGCCTCCATCTTGCTAGGATTCAGACTCAGTTTATTGGCCCTCATCCAGCACACCACCAAGTCCAGGCAGCAGTCCACGGCTTACACGGCCTCTCCCGATTCACATATTATGGAGAAATAGAGCTGGGTATCATCAGCATACCGCTGACACCTCACCCCAAATGTCCTGATGACCTCTCCCAAGGGCTTCATATAGATGTTAAACAGCATGGGGGACAAGATGGTACCCTGCGGCACCCCACAGCACAGCTGCCAGGGGGCCGAAAGACAGTCACCCAATGCTATTCTCTGAGAACGACCCTGGAGATAGGATCGGAATCACTGTAAAACAGTGCCTCCAATACCCATCTCACCAAGTCAGCCCAGAAGGATACAATGGTCAATGGTATCAAAAGCCGCTGAGAGATCAAGTAAGAACAACAGGGTCGCACTCCCCCTGTCCTTCTCCTGATAAAGGTCATCCATCAGGGCAACCAAGGCCGATTCAGTCCCATAACCAGGCCTGAACCCAGACTGGGATGGGTCAAGATAATCTGTTTCATCCACGAGTACCTGCAACTGCTGCTCCACAACCCTCTCAATCACCTTCCTAAGAAGAGCGTATTTGCAACCGGTCGGTAGTTGTCACAAACCAATGGGTACAGGGTGGGCTTTTTCAGAAGTGGTCGAATCACCGCCTCTTTCAAGGTGGCTGGAACCACTCCCTCTCGCAATGATGCATTGACCACACCCTGGATCCACTCTGTCAGACCCCCTCAGCAAGCTTTAATAAGACAAGAAGGGCAAGGGTCGAGAGGACATGTTGCTGGCCGCATCATGGCAACCACCTTGTCCACGTCATCAGGCCGCATCAACTGAAACCATTCCCAAGAAGTTGCACCAGATGTTGCACTGGACACCTCATTGGGGACTACAGTAGATGTGGATGGGGCATCAAGACTGCTACGGAGGCAAGCAACTTTACCCTCAAAGTGCCTTCCAAACAATTCACAGTGGGCCTCCAAAGGGTCTAAAACTCCATTTACTGGAGTTGATGTCAACAGACCCCTGACAATACGGAAAAGCTCCACTGGATGGCTACTTGAGGATGCGATGGAGGCAGAGAAGTGGGCCTTCTTCACCACCCTCACCACCACACAGTAGGCATGGTTATGATGTTTTACTTGTGCCCGATCAGCCTCACAGCACGTCTTTCACCACTTGTGCTCTAGCCATCATCCAGCCTGTTTCATTGTCCCCCATTAGCCCAACACATGTAACAGGGCACACTCTAGACCTGGTTTTTGCAACTGGACATGGAGATGGTGATCTGAATGTGGGGGGACTTACATCAGTCCCTCTGTCATGGACAGATCACTGCTTGCTGAAGTTTAGACTTACCGTGGGTTTTCCCCTCTTCATGAGTGGAGGACCTATTAAGTTGGTCCACCCCCAGAGACTAATGGATCCAGATGGTTTCCAAAGGGCTCTGAGGAGTTTCCCCTGCTGATAGGGCTAGTGTTCCTGTCGAAACCCTGGTTGAACTGTGGAATACAGAAATGACCCAGGCGGTTCACATGATTGCTCCTGAGCACCCTCTCCTGTGCAGAGCTCATACAGCTCCACGGTATACCCCAGAGCTGAGAGTGATGAAACAATATAGGAGATGGCTTGAGTGCAGATGGAGATGAACTCCTAGTGGATACAATTACACACTGGTAAGTGCCTATGCTAAGCTGTATTTAGGGGCAGTGAGGGCAGCAAAATAACAATATTTTGCTGCCACTATCAAATCATCAATCTGCTGCCCAGCAGAGCTCTTCAGAATTGTCCGGGGGCTATTACACACTGGCCCCAAGGACATGGTAGAACCATCTGAGGCCTGCTGTAATGAATTTGCTAGGCATTTCCAGGATAAAATCTTTAGCATCTGCCAGGACTTAGATCAAGCAAGGTATCCAGAGAACAGCCTTGTCCCGATTTCTTGGATGAGTTTCAGTTGGTACAGCTTGAGGATGTTGACAAGGTGCTTGGACAGGTTCATGCAACCACTTCTGTGCTGGATCCTTGCCCTTCTTGGCTAATAAAAGCTAGCAGGAATGGAACAGCCGACTGGGCCAGGGAAGTGATTAATTTTTTTTATTTATTTTAAAGATTTATATACCGCTCTAGTTCAGAAAAACTCAGAATTCAGAGCGGTGAACATTAAAACAGAAATAATACAAAAAAGCATAGTATAATAACCTAAAACAAATAAGTAAATTAATACTAAAAAACATTCTACAGCAGTTTCATTCAAACATTAAAAGCTAATTGAAACAAATATGTTTTAATCTGCCGACGGAATTCAATGAGAGACGAGGAACGTCGTATCTCAGATGGTAAATTATTCCAAAGAGTAGGAGCTATGACTGAGAAGGTTTTCTTCCTGGTGTTCATTTGGCGGATCATAAAAGTTGAAGGGATAATAAGAGTGCCTTCAGAAATTGATCTCATAGGGCGATGGGTTTTAAATTCAACGAGACGGTTTGCCAAATATGCCGGCGCCAGTCCATGAAGTGCCTTAAAAGTTAGGACCAGTATCTTAAACTGGTGTCTGGAGCCAATAGGGAGCCAGTGAAGATGGTAGAGAAGAGGTGAGGTATGAACCCGAGGGCCAGTTTTAGTAATCATCTTAGCGGCCGTTCTTTGTACCATCTTAAGCGGGCGGAGTACTCTAGCAGAAAGGCCAACATATAAGGAATTACAATAGTCCAGTCGAGAAGTTACTAAGGCCTGAGTTACTTTCATTAATTCTGTTGTTCCTAAAAATGGGCGGAGTTGACGGACCAGTTTTAGTTTTGCAAATGCGGCTCTGGAAACGGCTGCAACCTGAGGTTCAAAGGTTAGGGCTGAGTCCAAGATTATACCCAGACTACGGACTTGAGGTTTTACAGGGAGAAGAGCTCCGTCAAGTGAAGGCAGATGTCCAACTCCTTGGGGGAGATTTTTACCAATGAGAATGACCTCCGTTTTTTCCGGGTTAAGTTTCAATTTGTTTTTATTCATCCAATTTTGCACTGCTAAAAGACATTGATTAAGGCAATGGACAGTCTCTACAGTGTTCGGTGGAAAGGAACAATAAAGTTGTGTATCATCAGCGTATTGATGATAATGGATCCCAAATTCTCGAATGATTTTTCCTAAAGGGCTTACATAAATATTAAACAACATTGGGGACAAAACAGAGCCCTGTGGGACACCATATTTTAATGGCCAGGGTTCAGAGCTGTAATCCCCGAGGACAACTTTCTGGAGCCTTTCTTCCAGAAAGGAGCGTAGCCATTTTAGAACTGTACCTCTGAGACCCATTTTAAAGAGACGGTCCAACATAATGTTATGATCAATTGTGTCGAATGCGGCAGATAGATCCAGTAAAACTAGAAGGGACAGATTGCCTTTATCAAGTTCTAGTCGAAGATCATCGATTAATGCGACTAGGGCTGTTTCAGTCGCATGATTCGGTCTGAAGCCAGATTGAAAGAGGTCATAATAGTCAGTGGTGTCTATAAACTTTTGAAGCTGTAAGGCTACCACTCTTTCAATGATTTTACTCAGAAAAGGTAGATTAGATACCGGTCGATAATTATTTAATATTTTATGGTCAAGAGAGGGTTTTTTTTAGTAAAGGTGTAACCATTGCTTCTTTTAGGCATTCAGGTAGGTGGCCTTGTTGAAGAGAAGAATTTACGATTATACTAAGCCAGCTTGCTAGTTTCAATTTCGATGTTTTTATCAACCACGAAGGACATGGATCAAGTAAGCAGGTTGTTGGATTCATTCCATTTAGAAATCGAGGGATGTCGTCTGGAGCGATTAGTTGAAAGGTGTCAAGAAACAGGGGGCAGTCGCTTTCTGATATAATGTTCTTTCCATCTGCCATTTCAGTATGATCTAAAGTAGAACGTATTTGATCCACCTTAGTTTCAAAAAAAGAAGCGAATTCTTGGCAGCCGGCTTGAGAGCAGACTAAGTGAGAATTTGTTTGTGGTGTCTGTAGGAGATTATTTACTATCCGGAACAATTCTTTTGGATGGTTATCCGATGAAGCAATAGATGCCTCTCTGTGAGAGGGGGTGGTCCCTGGCTGCCTGAAAGAGGCGGTAGTGAGACCACTCCTGAAGAGACCCTCCCTGGACCCTGAAAATCTTAATAACTATAGGCCAGTAGCAAATGTTCCATTCTTGGGCAAGATTCTTGAACTAGTGGTTGAGGGCCAGCTCCAGACACTCTGGGATGAGACCAATTACCTGGATCCTCTTCAGTCAAGTTTCAGGCCTGGTTTTGGGATGGAAACAGCCTTGGTCACCCTGTATGATGACCTCTGTTGGGAGAGAGACAGGGGGAGTGTGACTCTGTTGATTCTCCTTGATATCTCAGCAGCCTTTGAAACCATCAACCATGGTATCTTTCTGGGGAGACTGGCTGAGCTGGGAGTGGGAGGTACTGCATGGCGGTGGTTCTGCTCCTAGTTAGTGAGTTGGCTCAAGAAGGTGGTGCTTGGGGAACATTGCTCGGCACCGTGGACTCTCCAGGATGGGGTTCCGCAGGGGTCAGCTCTGTCCCTCATGCTGTTCAACATCTACATGAAACCATTGGGTGCGGTCATCTGGATCTTTGGAGTGTGTTGTCATCATGTGATGACGCGCAGCTCTATTTCTCCTTTTCATATTTTTCAGGTGAGGCTGTCAATGTGCTGAACCAGTGCCTGGCTGTGACAATGGACTGGATGAGGGCTAATAAACTGAGGCTCAATCCAGACAAGACTGAAATGCTGTTAGTGGGTGGTTCTTCTGACCAGATGGTGGATGTCCAACCTGTCCTGGATGGGGTTGCACTCAACCTGAAGGAGCAGGTTCATAGCTTAGGGGTTCTCCTAGAACCATCTCTGTCACTTGAGGCTCAGGTAGCCTCGGTGGCACAAAGTGCCTTCTACCAACTTCGGTTGGTGGCTCAGCTATGCCCCTATCTGGACAGGGATAACCTCACTTCAGTTGTCCATGCTCTGGTAACCTCCAAGTTAGATTACTTCAATGCACTCTACAAAAAGCTGCCTTTGAAGATGGTTCAGAAACTGCAGCTTGTGCAAAATGTAGCGGCCAGATTGGTAACAGGGATCAGACGGTCCGAACATATAAAATCGAATCTGGCCCGCTTGCATTGACTGCCTGTATGTTTCCGAGCTCAATTCAAGGTGCTGGTTTTGACCTATAAAGTCTTACATGGCTTGGGACCACAATACCTGATGGAACGCCTCTCCCGATACAAACCCACCCGTACACTACACTCAACATCCAAGGCCCTCCTCTGGGTGCCTACTCCAAGGGAAGCTCAGAGGGTGGCAACAAGGGAGAGGGCCTTCTCAGTGGTGGCCCCCAAATTATGGAATGATCTTTCTGATGAGGTGTGCCTGGCACCAACACTGTTATCTTTTTGGCGCCAGGTCAAGACTTTCCTCTTCTCCCAGGCATTTTAGCATGTGTTTTTAAATTGTTTTTTGTGTTTTAAAATTTGTATATTTGTTTTTAATGTTTTTAATTGCTGAAACCACCCAGAGAGCTTCGGCTTTGGGGTAGCATATAAATGTAATAAATAAATAAATAATCAATTATATATCATTTGCGACTGACAGCAGCAACAACAGTGGATGCCAATGATATTTGCTGGATTGATTTCTATTCTAGACATAAGACAAAAAAGTGATCATCGGCAATTTCTTCTCTTTTTGTTTTCATCTGAATTCTCTGATATCCCTAGTAGTGAAATAGTTTCATATTGAAGGAGCTACCACTTAAAATGCCCTTTCTCAGGGCCTACTACTATGTACCCCATCCCACATAAGGACCATCAGGAGGGCCTTCTCTGCTGATCTTTAAGCATGGGGGTTGATATGGGAGAACACATTGCCCCCTAGCATTAAGAGTGTGGGGGATTGAGAGAGAAATTGTGCAGGCTAGAGGGTGAAAATCGTTGGAGCAAACCATGAAAGAGAATAGATGAAGGCAAGAACTGGTGTCTGAACAATGTAGCAAGACATTAAAACGTGTTGTCCCTAGCTAGGGAGATGTGGTGTTTCAGGTAGGAGGTTTCATTTGGATGCTGTTATGGGCCCCAAGAAGAATTTCTGGCAAGGTTGGGAGGATGGAGAAAAGGCTGCTGACATTGGGGAGGACATTACCAGCACCAATGAAGGAAATGAGAGGATTACAGAGGATGCATCTCCAAAAGTCTTGAAGCCAGCTTCTGGTGTTACTGAGCAAGGCTCAGACAGCTTTTCCTTGTCTCAACCAGCTGGTGAGGACTCTCTGCAGGCACCAAGGCCAAGCGTAATGACAAAAGAGATAACAAAAGAGTGCTAAGAAAAACATTGGAACTTCTCAGGCACAGGAAAATGAAAGCAACTCAACAGAATCAGAGACTGGCATGTCACCAAAGTCACAGAGGTTAGAGAAGAGATGGTTACAAGTAGCCCAATTTTGTCCACCTGCCTTGCGGCTCATGCTGAAAAGAGCCTGAAGTAATAGTGTTGTGTCCTCCCCATTTCTGTGTGTAAGAAGTAGCACTGCTTGTATTTGCTGTTGTGACATCTCATCTGCTGTTGCTTCCATTGTCTGGTATGCCTGTTCCTGTTTGAATCCTGGTGTAGGCCTAGTATGAGATGCTAGATCCCTGCTCTGATTCCTGGAGTAAAACTTTATGCAGAAAAGCCCAGTCACTGACTCCTGAGTCTGCTTCTCTGGTTGGGAGCCAAGACAGATGCTGCTTCAGATAGCAAAATATCTCAGTGTGGCATTGATCCTTGGGAAGGAAATTCCACAGCTGTGTAGCCCCCACTGAGAAAAAAGTCATTGTTTGTTTGCATGCTTCTCTTAAAAATCCCCCCACATTTTACTCATGCAGTAACCAAGCAGCTGAAATTGGGTGGGTTACCCTAGCTTTTGGAAAGGAGCAAGTTATAAAGCAGTGTTAAATTTCCATACACATATGAGGTTATAATGCTAATGGCTGCAGGTTCATGAACACTGGCACAATTAGATTAGATCATTTGCAAATTCTGTTGACTCATCCAAAATGATGAGTTAATACATTAGCAAAAACGTCACTCAGCCGCTAGGTACACAGTCCTTGCTTCAATATGCCAGATGTTAAGTCATTTTAAAAGCCAGATACAGAATTTATCTACCCTTTTATTCTAGTATAATAAAATCACTGGCTTACTGATAAAGTGGCTAGACTTACAATGCTGTATTAAGGCATGTGAGTTCAATGTAGTTGTGGTCTTCAGCTGAGCCAATAAGGAACTAAATAATGTGTTCAGGACAAGGATAATAATGCAGGGCTGGTGGGGCCTTGTTTGTACAGAGAAACGTCACCCCAAAATGAAATATGGTGTGCATTTGAGGGTTCCTCTTTAAGACCAAACATCTGAATGTCAGGAGCAACAGAAGTGAAAACTGGAAACCTCCAGCTCTCTGTGTGGCTGCCCCCTTGTGGTGAGACACCAGAACTTTAGTTTGGAGCATCACCTACAGCTAGGATTGCCAGATCTCTGGCAAACGGCTGGAGTCTCCAGCCCCGCCCTTGCCTTTCTCACCTCCAGCAAGAATTGCCTCCATGTTGTATAATCTCCAGTTTTCCACTGGGTTCTCCGATTTTGGGGGTGGCCTCCAGCTCTCTGGCTAGCACCCCTTACTCTCCGGACTCTCAGCTTCAATTTAAAATAAAGAGTAAGTTTCTAGGTGGCCTAGTTCCCGAGATATACACCAAAACGTCAACCACCATCCCACGCAACTTTTTTTTTTACAGATCCTTGCTCTAGCTACAACTCCCATCAGCCCAATCCAGTGGCCATGCTGGCTGGGGTTGATGGGAGTTGTAGTTTAAAAAAGTAACTTTTCAAAGCTCTGGCTGTAACCCCGCCCTTTCAGAATTGTAGCCAATGAAGCCATAGTTGTGACTTGTTGATCCAGGCATGCCTAGGCTGAACGTCAGAAAATGGTGGCTTTAAGATTTTTGCCGTTTGCGTAAGTAATATGGCTTAATGTTTTTTTCCTCTTCTGTCCAAGAGTCAGACCCTGGGCTATGAAATATGAAAGTATTTAATCCAATATCTGCTTTTCTGGGAGTAAAGCAATTTCTGGGAGTAAAGCATGTACCTGGAGTAAACCCCATTGAACTCCATTAGGACTTACTTTTGAGTAGACATGGTTAGGATTGTGCTGTAAATTAATGGGACCTGTGAGTAAACATAGCGCAGACTTGTGTTTGTGTTGTAAATCTTTCTCTCTCCCTCCAACCCTATTTTTAAAAAATTAGGCAGGGTTTATCACAGTTTTTATTATGTAGGAAACTAATACTGATTTTTTTAAAAAATGAATGAAGTTTATTTATTTATTTTTATTTATTTATTATTTGATTTATATCCCACCCTTCCTCCCAGTAGGAGCCCAGGGCGGCCAACAAAAGCACTAAAAACACTTTAAAAATCATAAAAACAGACTTTAAAATATATTAATAATAATAAATAATAATAACAATTTAATTTGTGGGTCGCCTATCTGGCCAATGGCCACTCTAGGCGACGTACAATTTAACAACAATACATTACATCATAATAAAATACATCATAAAATACAATATAACAATAAAACAGTTCCAGTACAGAGTAGTAGGCTATTCGTCGTAAAAATTTAACCCTCCCCGTAAGTCCCAAAGGCCTGTCTGAAGAGCCAGGTCTTCAAAGCTTGGTGGAATACATTCAGGGAAGGGGCATGTCGAAGGTCATACGGGAGGGAGTTCCAGAGATTGGGGGCCGCCACTGAAAATGCCCTCTCTCTTGTCCCCGCCAACCTAGCTGTTTTAGTTGGCGGGATTGAGAGAAGGTCCTGTGTGGCTGATCTTGTTGGGCGGCATGGTTGGTGGCGCTGGAGGCGCTCCATCAGATAAACTGGGCCGAGACCGTATAGGGACAAAACATCTTTAAAAACATTTTTAAAAGCTTTAAAAACTTTTTTTTTTTTAAGAAAAGGTTTAAAAACATATTAAAAAGCAATTCCAACACAGACGCAGACTGGGATAAGGTCTCAACTTAAAAGACCTGTTAAAAGAACAAGTTCCTTATCACTTCAGGGTACAGTTTTCCCTGGTTGAGTAAGCCCCATTGAATACTTTGGGACTTGCTTCTGAGTAAACAAACATAGGATTGCACTATAAATATCTTTACAGGTTGTGTAAATAATAAACATATTTGATAGTCATGCTTATATAAATATTTTCATAGAATCATAGAATAGTAGAGTTGGAAGAGGCCTATAAGGCCATCAAGTCCAACCCCCTGCTCAATGCAGGAATCCAAATCAAAGCATTCCCGACAGATGGCTGTCCAGCTGCCTCTTGAAGGCCTCCAGTGTTGGAGAGCCCACTACCTCTCTAGTAATTGGTTCCATTGTCGTATGGCTCTAACAGTTAGGAAGCTTTTCCTGATGTCCAGTCGGAATCTGGCATTCTGCAACTTGAGCCCATTATTCTGTGTCCTGCACTCTGGGACCATCGAGAAGAGATCCCGGCCCTCCTCTGTGTGGCAACCTTTCAAGTACTTGAAGAGTGCTATCATATCTCCCCTCAGTCTTCTCTTCTCCAGGCTAAACATGCCCAGTTCCTTCAGTCTCTCCTCATAGGGCTTTGTTTCCAGTCCCCTGATGATCCTTGTTGCCCTCCTCTGAACCTGTTCCAGTTTGTCTGCATCCTTCTTGAAGTGCGGAGACTAGAACTGGACGCAGCACTCAAGATGAGGCCTAACCAGTGCTGAATAGAAGGGAACTAATACTTCACATGATTTGGAAACTATACTTCTGTTAATGCAGCCTGATATAGCATTTGCCTTTTTTGCAGCCACATCACACTGTTGGCTCATATTCAGCTTGTGATCAACGACAATTCCAAGATCCTTCTCACATGTCGTCCTGCTGAGCCAAGTATCCCCCATCTTATAACTGTGCATTTGGTTTCTTTTTCCTAAGTGTAGAACTTTGCATTTATCCCTGTTGAATTTCATTCTGTTGTTTTCAGCCCAATGCTCCAGCCTATCAAGGTCCCTTTGAATTTTCTTTCTGTCTTCCACGGTATTAGCTATGCCCCCCAATTTTGTATCATCTGCAAATTTGATAAGCATGCTCTGTACTTCCTCATCCAAGTAGTTAATAAAAATGTTGAAGAGCACTAGGCCCAGGACCGAGCCCTGTGGTACCCCACTCGTTACTTCCACCCAGTTTTGTCATGCTGTGTCCCTATAAGTATCCGATTCCACACTATGGTTGTACAATACTTCCTTTACATTTTAAGTATGCCTTGGGGTGGTCATGGTTCTCCATTGTTTTCATCCTGAGGGGCAGATAGGCTGAGAGATGGTGAGTAGCCCATGGTCACCCACTACAGTTTATAGCTCATTTCCATTTTGAAAAATTAATTAAAACAATTTACATGCAGGCAAAATGTATTAAGTGGATTCACACAATATGTGTAAAGCACATCCAACTCGCATTTAAAGCGCATGACTTCCCCTAAAGAATTCTGGGAAGTGTCATTTCCCCCTCACAGTTATAGTTCTCACCACCCTTAACAAACTGCAGTTCCCATGATTCTGTGGTGGGATTCATGTGGGATTCAATGGGTGTTGAATGTGCTTTAAATGAATGGTGTGGATCTGCCCTAGGTATGATGTTCATTCAAGAGTGAATTGAAAAGAACAATTTTAAAAGATATTTCTTACTCTTAGTCATTTTTCAGACCTCTTTCTGAAGTAAAGGGTCAAATCTGTAAAAACATTTGGAGCAGCCACGTTAAAAGATAAGGGCAGGGTATTCCAGGCAGGGGTTTGCCAACCCTGCTTGGATATGGATGTCTTTGCAGAAGAACCCTAGTCAAGGTTTACCAACAGCACAGTCCAAACTATATCTACTTAGAAGTCAGTCCTGTTGAGTTCTATGGGGCTTAATCCCTTAGTAAGTGTGTTTAGAATTGCAGCCTTCAGGAACCTCCATCTTTACTCCCCAAAGCTCCCATCTAACATCTCCACAACACTAGGCTCCTTTGTCTCTGCAGTGGCCTTCTGGTGACTGCCCTGGCCTGAAGGCACTTAACCCTTCTTGCTGAAAGCAGGTAGGCTAGATTAAATGTTCCCTACGCAGGCTCCATCTTTTAGCTAAGATATCTAGCTTAATTTCCAGTCAGATATTTTTTTTAATTGTATGCTCCAAGCAACTGTGAATGATGCTTAATGTATCATGCTTAATGACATCACTAGGGCCTGCCCTGTGACATCACTAGGGCCTGCCCTGTGACATCACTAGGGCCCGCCCCATGACATCACTAGGGCCCACCCCTCAAATCTCAGGTTTTGGGATGCTTCTGACCTGGCAACCCTACCTACAGCGGAAAAGTGCTAGACAGGCCCCACCCACACTGGCTTGCCATTGGGTCTTCTTAGGCCGGAAGAGCTATAACTGACTTCCTTTTTGGGTTGGGACTTTGCTAGGGCTTGCCAGGGCTGGCCCACAACATTTTGCTGTGCGAGGCGATGGAGAAGATAGTCTCCCCTTGCCATTCTGTGGACAGGCAGTGGAATCTTACTGGCATCAGACTGGCATCAGAATCTTACTTCAGCACCGGTGATGGGATAACATCCTTCACTGTACCTGAAGCAGCAGTCTCATTTAGGAAGGACAAATCTCTGTCCTCTGACTCAAGGGAATAGATGGGAGGCCTATGAGGAACAGCCAGGGGGCTGCCAATGCTCCAGTCAGCATCTGCTGCCTAAGATGGTCACATAGCCCTGACTTTGCCTGGGTGACAGTGGCTCTAATGTGTTTCAGTTTCCTCTTTGATTTTGACTACTGATTTGTTCCTCAGCTCTGATTCTTGGGTTTAACCCTCAATTCAAATTCCTAGTTTGATCCCCCCCCACTCCCCTCAGCTCTCACCCCTGGCACAACTCCTGATTCGCAGTTCAATTCTGACAGTGTGTAGGAAACCAAACAAGTTTAGATATTACTAGCACAATTTCTCAGTGAGTTCTGCAGACACCTCTTAATTTTAGCTAAAGTGAATTTTTGAGGGTATTTGGAGGTTCCTGCTCAGATAAAATAGTGGCAGAGTAGGGAAGTGAAATGCCCTCACAACAAATATGAACATGTGAAGTTGCCTTATACTACATCAGACCAGTGGTTCATCCAGATCAGTATTGTCTACATTGACTGGCAGCAGCTCTTCAGATCAAAGTCTCTCCCATTCTTGCCTGGAGATGCAGAGGATTGAACCCGGGACCTTCTCTATGCAAAACATATGCTCTGCCACTGAACACAGACTTCATAAGGGAAAGTCACTTCCTGAGATATGCTGGATCAGGCTGTATAAGATTTTAAAAGTAAAAGGATTTTGGTGTTGTATGGTTGCTATTTGATCCTTTAACTGGCGATGGACCCTGGGATCTTCCGCAGATATGGCATATGTTGTATCATGATCTTTGCCCCAGCCCTGACCCTGATGAGATAGGTCCAAGGTCATCCAGTGAGCTTCATGGCCGCGGAGAAATTTGAAATAGTAACCTTTCATTTCAACATCTTAACTCAGCAGTAGTAGCCAATGTAGTGCCCTTCTGGTGCTGTAGACTATAATTCCCATCTACCATTGGTCATGCTGGCTAGGGCTGATGGGAGTTGTAGTCCAAAACATCTGGAGGGCATCACAATGGCTAATTGCTTTTTACCATTATACCACACCCACATCCCGGTCGATGTCTGGGAAACTTACTTCCGTGGCATATATGCCAAGCACACTCCAACGTGGAAATGAGAGGGGAGGAATGGTACTCTCTACCTGACTGGCCTCCGGTTACCATCTCTGAGACCCACTCCCTTATTCAATCTCTCAGAACAGGCAAAGCCCCGGGTAGCAATAATATTATGTCAGAAGTACTGAAGGAAAATATGGATTGGTGGGTGCCAGTTTTGGCAACCCTATTTACCTCAATTGACCAGTCCGTACAAATTCCGGTTCACTGGAAATTAGCAATTGTTATACCAATCTTTAAAAAAGGAAATAGAGGGGATCCAGCCAACTATAGGCCCATTAGCCTACTCAGTGTCATCAGCAAGTTATATGCTAAGCATTTACTTGAAAAATTAATTACCTGGCTGGAAGAGGAGAAAATCATAGCCAATGAACAAGTGGGGTTTAGGACGGGAAGATCGACCGTGGACCAAGGTCTTGTCCTCCAACACCTTGTTGAAAAATATTCTGCAATACCAAATGGAACTCTATTTGCTGCTTTCATAGATTTTAAATCAGCATTTGATTCGATCCCCAGGGACAGACTCTGGTATAAACTGGAGAGCCTAAATATTGATAAAAGCTGCTGCTTCTAATTCGCAGTCTACACGAGAACACTAGCTCAAGGGTTAGAGTTCATTGAGCAGGGCATTTGTCAGCGCCCATTCCCACCTTGAATGGAGTCAAACAGGGCTACATTCTTGCCCCTACTCTTTTCAATCTGTACATAAACGCAATACCTAGTTACCTAAGGTCAGTAAATTCTCATCCCCCTAAATTGGGGAATAGGCCTCTGTCCATATTATTATATGCAGATGACGCGGTCCTCTTAGCTCAAACAAGTGTTGGCCTTCGGCACCTCTTGAGGGCGCTTGCGGCCTACTGTAATGAGGAGATGCTTAAAATAAACTATGATAAAACCAAGGTGCTGATCTTCACCAAGAAAAAGATCAAGCACAAATGGCAAATAAATGACCATCCGATTCAGCAGGTCATAATCTATAGGTATCTGGGCATTATTTTCCATTCCTCTGGCTCCTGGAAACTGCAAGTTACCTACACTATGGCTAATGCCCAGAGGACTGTCAAGGCGCTTTTATCTTTCTTCTATGGTAAAGGGGGGCAATATGTCCCCTCGGTGATCCAGGTGTTTAGCGCCAAGGTAATAGCTCAGATGCTCTATGGAGCGCAATTTTGTGCTGTTGAGGAGTATGGCCCTCTGGAAATTATCCAATCCAAGTTCCTAAGAGCCATTTTAGGCCTCCCCTCTTGTGTACCTAATGTGGCTATATGCCTCGAGGTCGGTCTTCTACTAATTGAATCCCGTGCCTGGATCTATAGAATCAATTACTGGCTCAAAATATTTACACCCATAGGATTGGCCCCCCTGACGCTAGAAGACCCATTTCAATCTAGACGGAAGAGACGTGTATACAACAAACTTTACACCCTGGGTTTTTCGCCTGAGGCTCTCATAGAGCTCGGGTTCACTAAGGCCAAAATAGCCATCCAGCAACGGATCAAGATATAGAATTACAGAATAATTTAAGTTTGGCTGCGGCATATTCTAATCTGAGTCTAAATCAAAGAGTATTTTCTTCTATGTCTTATTTAACAAATCTAACTGCGGCCAAATATAGAAAAGCTTTTACTCTGGCCAGATTCAATGTTTTGCCATCTGCCCTGCTCGATGGTAGGTATAATAGAGTGCCCTATCAAGATTGAGTTTGTCCATGCGAAGCACGGGAGGTGGAGACCATTGGACATGTTCTTTTGAACTGTCCTTTTTACTGAGACCTCCGGCACGTTCTTATTACTCCTATCTTACACGAGCTTTCTGTAAACTCTGAAGCTGACTACCTCCATCTTTTGTTAGCAGACACTAGCCCAATGGTGACACTCAGGGTAGCTAAATTTTGCGCAGCGGCCACCACCTGCAGACAGAAGATTTTAGATATGAATCAATTATTTTAATTATTGGTTCCTTTTATATATTTTAGTATTCCTAATTTTATACATTTTATGCCTCCTAATGGTTTTATTGTAAATCGTATATTCTGTAATTTGTGTAATTTGTGTATTGTGTTCATACTATGTTGGCTGGTCCATGACCGAAATAAATTCATTCATTCATTCATTATACCACATGGAACAAAGCTCTTGTCCTCATTTTATTCTGTACTCAGCTGATGTAAAATGCATTAATTGTGCTGATTTAGTTATCCCTGCTGTAGAGAGAGCTGTTTAAATACCTAGCACTGGCAAAAGTCTGTCCTAAAAGAGGGAAAGGGTTCTTTAATAAATGTGTGTATCCAAGGAAATGCAACCTATCAACAAATTCTGAGCAGAGCTGAAGTGAATCCGTTCAAGGTTCAAGAGTGTTGAGTCTACCAGATGTCAGCAATTTGATGCACTCTTGCAGAGTACTTCACCTTTGCTCAAACATCTTCACATTATAATGGGGAAAAATACTGAAATGTCATATTTGCATTACATTGGCATATGACAATTGAGAGCACACTGCTTAAAAATGCCAACCTTTTATCCACCCAGCATGGCACAATCTCAAGTGACAGCAAGTTAAAGCTTCAAAAATGGCAGAGATGTGGACTAACAATAAAGAGCTGAGAACATTATGATTTCAGGGGGAACTTCGTCCATGCAAACCTGGTATTCATAGTTTGTGATATTCAAGTGCAACATTAAAAAAAATTAAGGAAGTGTTAAGCAGCTCATTGTGTGACACTAAGAAATGTTGTCCCTGGGGAAAAGTGGCTATGCAGGTCTACTAGTATTTATATTTCCTGTAGAGTTACTGTTGAATTCACCTATGGTGAAATTTCATTGTGAATTTGCGGGGTTCTGATTGAATGAAGGGAAGGAAGAAGGAAGTGTGACGAGGCCAAGAGAACTGCCAATGAAGAAAATGTACTGCTCTAATGTAATGGAGGAGTGTGGGATGTGTTGGGGTGGAAAAACAGAGGGGTGGGAGGGGCTGTTTCTGCTTTATACACATCAAAGAATGCTGAGAAAGGAAGACAGACGGAGAGAGAACTGGATGGAGGAAGATGTGGGAGGAAAAAGAGCAGCGGGAAAATATCTAATGAGTGAAGATTGCTAAGAATGGTTAGTTGTTTTGTAGAGCAGAGTAGGAATGGAGAGGATGCCTCCAACCCTATCCCAGTGGTGTTTGGTGCACATTGTCACTGGTGGAAGGTAGGAATGCCAACAGTAGGCAGAGCCAGAGCCAATGATAGGCAGAGCCAACCAATTCTAATTTTGTCCCCTTCCTCCTCCCTGCTGAGTTCTACAAGGGTAACATTCCTCAACTAAAGAGGAGGAAGCCAACAACCTGGGCAACCTTCTGGACTGGTTGTAAGTAGGAAGGCAGGTGGGCTTGGAAGAATCAAGACTGAGGTTGGTGGGGCAGTGCTCCCTTTGCACTAACAGACCAGCCCCCACTGCCTTCTGCTATGATGAGCTGGAGCTCTTAGCTCCAAGAACAGGGACCAAGAGCAACTCTAAGCCTTTTCCTCAGATGTACAAGGAACTGAGAACACTCTGAAGCATTGTGGCCTTGTGGAGACCACAATTAAGAGCACTGATGATATGGGCAAAATATCAGGAAGGTTGCACACAGGTTTACTTGAGACCCAAAGAAAGCAGTAACACAGGTTGTTCATCATGCACCATTATAGGTGCCATCTGCCCATCATCAACATTGGTGGACAAGCAGGGAGTCCTAAGTTAATAAAGATGGCTCTCCACACTGTAGACAATACTACTAAGTCGTAGGACTGGAGTTGTACCAAATTTTCTCTATAGCAAAATGCCAAGGTGACTTTGAAATTCAGCTCAGGAGAAACACCAGGAAATATGAAAGGACAAAGCTTTTAGAAAAAGCTGTGAAATGTATTGGAGACCCCTAATTTCTATGGGAGGAAGTTGTCTTCTTATTGTGTGTCCCAGACAATTATGATTGGGTTTGGGGGGGGGTTGGAGGTCTGTCCAAAATGCAAACCATTTCTGTTAGTTGCTAAGGCTGCACTCCTATACACATTTACCTTAGAGTAATACCAATTAAACTCAATGGGCCTTACTTCTGACGAGACATATATAGAATTGCACTCGTAGTCTCCTGTTCATGTTAAGTGGTAACTGAAATATCTCTCTGATGCTAAACCAGATGTCTATATCCCTCAAGCATTTTGCTTCCTGCACGCCTTTGCTCCTGAGGACTACTTTTTGCATTTCAGAGTATGTCTAAGATTCTAGTTACAGTAGGGCCCCGCTTATATGGCGGGTTAAGGACCAGGCCCCCGCCGTAAAGCGCAAATCACCGTAAAGCGGAACCCCATTGACTATAATGGGGCCGTCACGTGAAAATGACGCGAAAGTGTCGCAAAATGTCGCAAAAGAGCAAAAATTGGCTTTA
The DNA here is from genome assembly GCF_030035675.1 of Rhineura floridana. Taxonomy (NCBI): domain Eukaryota; kingdom Metazoa; phylum Chordata; class Lepidosauria; order Squamata; family Rhineuridae; genus Rhineura; species Rhineura floridana. The sequence goes on from NC_084493.1 coordinate 31,690,512, forward strand.
AAATGGAAAACGAAAGCCGCCGCATTAGCGGAACGCCGGGAAGCAGAGTGCCGGTAAGCGGGGCCCTACTGTATACTTCTTCGGGCTCTTTGATCTAAAGAACAAAGATGAGAGGATTGTTCTGTTCCTTTGTTCCTCTTGGTTTGCTCGGCAATTTGTTCACACCTCCTGAATTCCTATTTCTCAAGGATTTTTAGAATGAATTCTGTCTGGTGTTGGTGCATAAACAGTTAGTTGCACTTATTGCAATGCAGTCCTATGTTTGTCTAGTGATAAGGAATACAGATTGAATACAAGGTAGGTGGGTGCAGAATTGCAGCCTTGACTATTTTGCATGTTTCCCATCTGTAAGAACATAAGAAGAGCTCTGCTAGAAAAGCCCAGTGGCCCATCTCATCCAGCATCCTGTTCTCACAGTGGCCAACTAGATGCCCATGGGAAGCACACAAGCATGCATAAATGCAACTAATGCATCCCAGCAACTGCTTTTCAAGAGGCATACCGCCTCTGATACTGGAGGTAATATAGCCATCATGACTAGTGCCCATTGATAGCCTCATAGCATCATAGAACAGTAGAGTTGGAAGGGGCCTATAAGGTCATCGACTCCAACCCCTTGCTTAATGCAGGAATCTAATTTAAAGTATACCTGGCAGATGGCTGTCCAGCTATCTCTTTAATGCCTCCAGTGTTGTAGAGCCTACCACCTCCCTAGGACATTGGTTACATTGTCGTATCGCTCTAAAAATTAGATTTTTTTTCCTGATGTTCAGTTGAAATCTGGCTTCCTCTAACTTGAGCCCATTATTCTGTGTCCTGCATTCTGGAATGATTGAGAAGAGATCTTGGTCCTCCTCTGTGTGACAATCTTTCAAGCACTTGAGTGCTATCATATCTCCCCTCAGTCTTCTCAAGACTAAACACGCCCAGTTCTTTCATTCTCCTCATAGGGCTTTGTTTCCAGTCCCTTGTTCATGCTTGTTGCTCTCCTCTGAAACTTGTTCCAGTTTGTCTGCATCCTTCTTGAAGTGTGGTGTCCAGAACTGGATGCAGTACTCAAGATGAGGCCTGAGCAGTGCCAAATAGAGGGGAACCAGTACTCGTGCAATTTGGAAACTATACTTCTGTTCATGCAGCCTAAAATAGCATTTGCCTTTTTTGCAGCCACATCACACTGTTGGTTCATATTCAGCTTGTGATCATGATTATCCTCCATGAGTTTGTCTAATTCCCCTTTTAAAGCCATCCATGTTGGTGGCCATCACCACATTTACCAATGTGCTTGTGTGGGTTGATGAAACACTGCAAAAACTGTGAGCTTGATGTGAAATACCTGAAAGATTGCCTCACACCTCATATACCAAGTCAATCACTGCACTCTGCAAGTGAGGGCATCCTGCAGATACCATCTTATCAGGAGGTCCGTTCCGCACATTATAGTTCAGTTTGAAGCCATTGTCTGGTTTTTCCTGGTCTGTGTCTGACCCTAGATTTCTCTATAGCACTCATAAATCACAACTGTGATTTCACTCACTGTCTCAAATGAAAGGCTGTGGTGGGTTCATTTCTTACAAGGCAATTTGTTGGAATAGTGACTGTCTCCAGTATCTGACTCTTTTTACAATGGCAAGATACTTAAAAAAAAAAAGAAAGAAAGCTCAGAGAATGGGCCTCCTGCTGTGTCTATTCCTGGCATAGCGGTATCCCTGAAGCCCCTTTTGGAGACCCTGGTGCTGATACAATTGAGGTGGCAAAGGAAATACTGCAGATCTAGCATTCTTATGACTCTTGGGTTAATCTGCAGCAACACACCAGTCCTTGCTTTTACAGTGTGGGGTTAGGGATTGAAATATCTGTCAGTTTCAGTTCTCTCAATTTCTCATGTTTCCAATCTTAAATTCAGTTCTCCATGTTTCTGCAGCAGTTTGTTATTTTTTTAAAAAATTAATCCTCATGAAAATTTCTTGACTGTTGTCTCCATTTTGGTTAATGACTGTGCCAAGTATTGATAATCCTTGACAAGTTCAATGTCCTCATTGTCAACTGTAAAGTTACATAAATCTTCTGTTGTCATTACTTTAGTCTTCTTGACGTTCAGCTGTAGTCCTGCTTTTGTGCTTTCCTCTTTAACTTTCATCAGCATTTGTTGCAAATCATTACTGGTTTCTGCTAGTAGTATGGTATTGTCTGCATATCTTAAATTATTGATGTTTCTCCCTCCAATTTTGACACCTCCTTCATCTTGGTCCAATCCCACTTTCCGTATGATATGTTCTGTGTATAGATTAAATAAATAAGGTGATAAAATACACCCCTATCTCACCCCCTTTCCAATTGGGAACCAATCGGTGTCTCCATATTCTGTCCTTACAGTAGCCTCTTGTCCAGAGTATAGGTTGCGCATCAGGACAATCAGATGTTGTGGCATCCCCCATTTCTTTTAAAGCATTCCATAGTTTTTCATGATCTACACAATCAAAGGCTTTGCTGTATTCTATAAAGCACAAGGTGATTTCCTTATGAAAATCCAGCATATGTTTGCAGTAAGGTCTCTGGTACTTCTTCCCTTTCTAAATCCAGCTTGGACGTCTGGCATTTCTCGCTCCATATATGGTAACAGCCTTTCTTGCAGAATCTTGAGCATTACTTTACTTGCATGGGATATTAAGGCAATAGTTCAATAATTACTGCATTCTCTGGGATTTGGGATGTATATTGAATGCTTCCAGTCTGTGGCCCATGGTTTAGTTTTCCATATTTGTTGACAATTTTTTGTTAAAATTTGGACAGATTCAGTCTCAGTAGCTTATAGCAACTCTATTGGTATGCCATCTGTTCCTGGTGATTTCTTTCTTCAAAGTATTTTAAGAGCAGCTTTCACTTCACATTCTAAACTTTCTGGTTCTTCATCATACGGTTCCTCCATGAATGAATCTGTCATCCTTGCATCTCTTTTATAGAGTTCTTCAGTGTATTGTCTCAGCAATACTACATGTGAGAAGGATCTTGGGATTGTTGTTGATCACGAATATGCACCAACAGTGTGCTATGGCTGCAAAAAAGACAAGTGCTATTTTAGGCTGCATTAACAGGAGTAAAGACTGAAAATTGTGTGAAGTATTGTTCCCCCTCTATTTGGCACTGGTTAAACCTCATCTTGAGTACCGCATCCAGTTCTGGACACCACACTTAAAGAAGGATGCAAACAAACTGGAACGAGTCCAGAGGAGGGCAACAAGGATGATAAGGGGATTTAGATAGGCTTTATTCAAGCAATAGCACAGGTACCGAGAACAACAAAAAGCAAAACCCCAAAAACATAGTCACACAAAACACTATGCCCGTTACAGACATGTCCACCTCTACACTCTCCCGCCCCCCTCCACATATTCCCACCCCTCTTCCTATTCCTTCCCCTCCACACATCTCTGCCCCTCTCCAGATGTCGCTGGCACACAAGCTATGACTCTCACCTTTGGACCCCTCCCCCTTGCCTCCCCTCACACTCTGAGCCACACAGGGCTCCTTGCCCCTTGCCATCCACCCCCATCCTGGTCACTGTGGGGGTCCTCTCTCTTTGCCCCTGTGTGTGTGGGTCATTCCTCCCCCAAAAACCGTGCACCAGACAGTCCAAGGAAACAAACCCCTGCACATACCGGATGGTCCACACACACACACACAAAAACTTGTGCACACTGGGTACTCCAAACTAGAGGAAGAGGTTCCCCCTATTCCCTGCAGTCCACTGCTGGCCTGGCCTCCTCCTCTTCTTCTCCCTCTCTTGCTGCCTCTTCTGACACCCAGGAGTGCCCAATGATTGCTCGATGCCTCTGTCTGACACTCCCTGACCAGCTGGCTGAACGGTCCTTGAATACACACACACTCCCAAACCCAAAGAAAAGAGGGGGGGAAAGAGATGTGGCAGCCTCAGCCCTTGGTTGCCCCTCCCACCCCCTCTCCCTTCTGAAATGAACACCCCAGCCTCCAAGGAAATGCCACCCCCACTCTCTCATCCTCAAACCACCCCTCCCCCGCATCCCAGGGCAGTCCCAGGGCCTTGGCCAGGGCCCATCCCCACTGCTGCTTCCAGGTGGCCTCCCGCTTCCTTGATGTGAGGCTGTGCCGCTCCTTCTGTGCAATAGTTTTCAAGTCCGCCCAAACCCAAGTGCAGAGTGCTGCCGCCTCCGCTTCCCTCTTCTTCCTCCCCCCTTCCTGGCCTGTCCCTTGCTGCTGTTGCAGCCACTGTTCTCGCTGCTCTATTGTCCTCCTCCCCTTGGTGGCACCTCTGCTTACCCACAGATGCCACAGCAGCATCAGGTTCAACAGCCTCATGGTGTTCCCTGAGGGCCCCCCTCCTATAGCAGCATCCCCGTCACCATAGCCCTTGAGGCCGAACCTCCACGCCACCACTGATTGCTGGACCAAATGAGGCACCTGCAGTTCTCAGGCTACCCTTGGCCGGATCTCTTGGATGAAACTGCAGGTGGGCAGGAAATGCCGCAGGGTCTCCACTCTGCCTTGGCAGTTATCCACATACAAGGCCCTTGAGCACTGCGTGTCCGTATAACCTGCTTTCCTCAAGTTGACGTGCAGTGCCCCATGGCACAGCCACCGCTGGAAATCCAGCAGCCGCCTGGGCATTCCTGGGTCCTTGAAAGCTGCTCTTACCTTCTCCCATTGTTCTACCTCCTCCTTGGTCTCGTTGCCCTCCTTGGCCTGCTTCCTGCTCCGCTTCTCCTGGACCCTCCTCAGGAGTTCCTGTCGGTGCTGCCAAACAAGGTGATTGCTCACAATGCCTACGTAGAGCTGCCGCCGCACCCACTTCAGCCCGAGGACCAAAACGCTGTGGAAGACCCTGGCTGAGACATCCCATGCCATCACCCACCTCCACACTTGTTTCAGATGCCAGGGGAAAGGGCCTCGCATGACTTCTGCCCACTTCCATCGGCTCCAGGTGGGGTCAATGTCTTCCCCTCCCCTCCACCACTTTGACCCCAAGAATGAGTGCTTCTTCCAGGAGGTGGCCATCAAGGTGGGCCACACCCTCTCTCCCCCACTACTTGAGCCCCTCTGTTCCTGTCAAGATTGTAGGCCAGAAAGGCTACAGCCATGTGGGACTCCAAGGCCACCATTCCCAGGCCCCCCTCCTTCCTGTCCAGATATGTGGATGCCCTCTTAATGGGGCAGCATTGGGGCCCAAACAAGAAGCCGAAAGCTGCCCTGTTGAGCTGGACCATGACTCTCTTGGGTGGGGGGTAGACTGTGGCCAGGAATGTGAGTGCCTCCAGCCAGTAAGTCTTCAGCAGCTGTACCTTCTGAGTGTAGGACAGGGCCCACTCCTGCCACTGCCCTGTCTTCCGCTCCAACTCCACCAGGTTCTCTTCCCAGTTCTTCATGACAGCCACCTCTGTGTCCTGGCTAAACCAGACCCCAAGATCTTGACCATAGATTCTGCTTCCTGCTGCCCCTCTGTCTGTGCATTCATCTCTTTCCTTGGGGAAGCGAGCACTTGGATGCCTGGCCAAATGCCACCCACCTGCTGCTGCTGGTGGTGGTGGTCCTCCTTCCCCATCCTGATGATCATGGCTCTGCTCTTCAAGATGTTAACGCTGGCCCCTGAGGCTCCCTCATACTGCTGAAACACCTCCCTGATGGCCTTCCCCTCCTCCCCGCTCTGAATGATGATGGTGAGGTCATGTGCATGAGTGATGGCTTTGATACGCCTCCCCTCTTGCATCCTCTCCTTGTCAGTCCTTCCCAGCCCCTTTACCAGAGGGCATCTGTCGAAGTGCTGCAGGACTGGATCCAGGCTTAAGACGTACAGCAGCGGGCTGAGTGGGCACCCCAGCCTAACTCCTGCACAGACTGAGACAGGCCTTCCTCGCCATCCATTGACTCTCAGCCTAGCCACTGCCCCCCGGTAAGAAGTCCTCACCATTTGATGAGGCCTGCAGGCACCCCCTGCTGTTCCAGCACCACCCACAAATATTTGTGCCTCACCAGGTCAAAGGCCTCAGCTGGGTCAAGGGAAACGATGTATCCTTGCCATTGGCCTTGCTTCACCTTCTCCAACACCTCCCTGATGGCGCACAGGGAGTCCATCATGGTCCTCCCCTGGAGCCCGCTGGTCTGGGCCCAGTATAATACACCGCTCACCTCTTTCATCATCCTCTTTGTCAGAACCTTGGCCAAGATCTTATAATCTGTGTTGCAAAGGCAAATTGGCCTCCAGTTCCTGATATCCCTGAGGTCCCCTTTCTTGGCCAACATGGTGAGAATGGCCTCCCGCATTGAGCTCAGCAACTCACCCCTCTGCAGGGCCTCATTGTATACATCGGTCAGGATGGAGACAAGAGTGTCCTGGAAATGGTGGTAGAACTCCCAGGGGATCCTGTCTGGCCCAGGGGCCTTCCCTCGCCTTCCCTCCTAGATGGATTCCCGCACCTCCTCTTTGGTGAATGCTCTCCATGCCTCTTCTCCCTGGGATTTCCCTGTTCCACTGCCATAGGCTGTCTGGACCCAAACACTGACCTTGTCATCCTGCTGGGCATGCTGGCCATGGCCACAAGAGTTCCTGATAGTAACCCTCCATGACTCTCAACATATCTTGGGGCTCCCACTCGATGACCTGGCTCGGCACATCCCCCTCCTCTCCACCAAGCTGGTAGAAGCCCTGGATGGTGGCCTCCTTCTTCCTCTCTCTCCAGGCCCTGAAGTGCTCAAGAGGGATGCTCGGCCTCTTAGGTCCTGCTGTGACAGCTTCCACCCTGAGCACCTCTACCCACTCCTTCCTTGCTTGGCGCAGCTGCTGCTGGATGGCATTAAGCTTCTGCCTCTCTACCTCCTTCCTTTGCTGGAGACTCATATGGAGCTCTTCCAGCTGTGATTCCAGCACCACTTCTGTCCCTTCCACACCATCCTCATTCTACCTATTGGAAGAGCTGCCTCAGGCTGGCCTTGAGGTGCTCCCAGCAGCCTCTGACCTTGCCATAGAATGGCCTCATGTTCTTGGCCTCCTTCCACAACCACTTCCATGATCTGCTCATCTTGGAGGAGCTTGGTGTCCAGCCGCCAAAATCCCCTCCCCCTTTGCAACTCGGCATCTTCCCTTAGCTCCACTTCGGCATACACCATCTTATGATCCAAGACGGCTGTCGTCTACACCTTCAGCCTGCCAGAGGTGCTCAGGCCCTTCTGACACATAAATCTGGTCTATGCGGCTTCCATAGCAGCCCCTGAAAAATGTACACTGAACTCTTCCCTGTGGGTGCAGGTCCACAACTGGCAGCGGCTGCTGTGGCCTGTCTTGTCCCTTGGTGTTTGCCTCCAAGGCTGCATCTCTCAGACCAGCCACATCACACAGCCTGCCCAAATAGATGACATCAGCAGCCCTGATATGTGTCCGGCTCTTCCGACTGCCTTCTTGGATCCTCCCAGAGCCCACCCTGTCTTCCCACCGGCTGATACTATTGAAGTCACCCCCTCTGATAACTTACCTACTGGTTACCAGGTACGGCACCACCACCCCCAGCAGCTCTTTCCGGAGCTGCTCGCTGGCTGTGGAAGCATAGGTGTTGATAATTCTATAGCTGCTTGCCTGCTGCTACCCCCCTCCCTTCACCATCAGGTCCATAAGCATGGCCCTCCCAGGCTGGACCACTTGCACCCTCTGCACTTGAAGTTCCCCCACTCCCCTCTTCCTCCTCCTCTGCTCTTCCTCTTGTCCTGTTCTCTGCCCTGGTGCTACCACAGCCACACCTCCTTCACTGTGCTGGCCCAACAGAACTTCCACCTGCCGTGCCTGCTCCTCTTCACTCCTGCTCTCACTGCGGCCCTAGCTGTGCTCATGCTGTGGGACTGACCCAATCGAGGACTGAGCTCTTGCTTTCCTGGGCCGCCACCAAATCCTCTCCCCCGCTTCCTTCCCTGCAGTCTTGAGAGAGAGGGACAGGTTCTCTTTTTGATCGTCCCAGAGAGCAGGACACAGAATAATGGGTGGAAGTTGCAGGAAGCCGGATTTCAACTAAACATCTGGAAAAACTTCCTAACTGTTAGAGCGGTATGACAATAGAACCGAATACCTAGGGAAGTGGTGGGCTCTCCAACACTGGAGGCACTAAAGACACCACTGGACAGCCACCTGTCAGGTATGCTTTAATTTGGATTCTTGTACTGAGCAGGGGGTTGGACTCGATGGCCTTATGGGCCCCTTCCAACTCTATGATTCTATGATTGAACAATGCCCCAAAGGAAACAAAAATTGTCAACTCAAGATTGCTTGAAAGTTATGGACACAATGGTAGTTCCCTCTTCTGAAAGGCCAGTTCTGCCCCCAAATCTGTCCTCCTTGAAAAAGTAAGTAATTTTTATCATGTGTTTTCATTATTCTCACAAAGAAGGTGTTTCTTATGCAAAGCCTTATGCCCTGAAATTGCCAACACAGGAAGGCCTATCTTACTTTGAGAAGAAAGGGTATATTTAGGGAAATAGGATTGGCAGTTAAAATTTCCAAAAAAACACTAGATCTCTGGAGGGGGGAAGGGGGGTTAGTCTGGCATGTGATGGACACTGGGAGACCTCTCTTTTCTAAATATAACTATTTATTTCCAGCAAGAATTGCAAAGTGATGCCCTCCAAGCTTTGTGGAGTACAGTTCCCATCAGCCCCAGCCACCATGGCCCATGGTGAGGGATGATGGGAGTTGTAGGCCAGTAACAAAGACAGAGCGGGGGGGGGGAAGAAGCAAATCTATAAATAATATTTTTTTATAGTGTAGTACTATTATGATGAGAAAGTTAAAATTGTCTGGTTAGACAGCTGATGGGGGGGGGGACTCTCTCTGCCCCTTCCTTGAGTCTCCTCCATTTATACTGGGATTCTTCATTTTGCTGCCAGGAGGATTTGGTACTTTTTCATTAAAGTGTAATTCAAATTCATTGCTCCTCCATCCTTATCTAGAACCTTCAGATTCTGCCCTGTGGGAAGGATCCTGATAAACTGTTATATTTTTAATATTGCTCCTGTAATTTCATTAATGTATGTTTGTTACTTGTAAGCTGTCTTGGAAGGATTTGTATCCTGAAAGGACAGGATGCTGTTGCGCACCACCTCAGTCTCCTAGCAGTTCAAGACTTCCAGGGGTTCCTGTGCTTATCAGGGTTTGGCTTCCTTGGAAAGAAGGTCAGCAAAGATTGTAGTGTCTTTATGATATATGGTTTATTTACACATATTCACAACCTGAGTTTAAGATGGAGGGGTTCACAGCATTAACAGTCTAATAGCTCTTGCTTTTCCATCAGGCTTGTAGGGAGGCACCCCAAAGCCATGGTGCAGAAAGCAGGCCTTTCTGTGTGTCTTCCTCATCCCCAGCTTCTCCAGACTAGACTAAAAACACAAGTTTCTCTTTGGCTCCCAGATGGGGGGTGGGGGTGGAGGGCCTCTCTCCAGAAAGAGTTCCAGTAGTTGATTCTCTCTGTGTTATATTCTTACTTATGTTAATGGTGGCCACTTGACAAACCCGTTAACTAACAAAGGAAACTAGTCTGACCAGTGAAGCAGTCACATCCCAACTTCCAGATACAAGATCACAGGCTTGAAGGGGACCCAAAGAAATCATCTGTCTGAACCCCCAATCCCATAACAATATAAATATTTTTAACAAATCCATAAACTGAATCACTGCCAGTTAGGCTAGCCCAAGGATGGACAGACTTCAGGCTTAGGGGATCTTCTTTGTTTTTTACTACAACCCTGAGATCCACCAACTGTTTGTTGTTGTTATGTGCATTCAAGTCGATTACGACTTATGGTGACCCTCTCAATCGGCAACCTCCAAGAGCATCTATCATGAACCACCCTGTTCAGAGCTTGTAAGTTCAGGTGTGTGGCTTCCTTTATGGAATCAATCCATCTCTTGTTTGGCCTTCCTCTTTTTCTACTCCCTTCTGTTTTTCCCAGCATTATTGTCTTTTCTAGTGAATCATGTCTTCTCATTATGTGTCCAAAGTATGATAACCTCAGTTTCATCATTTTAGCTTCTAGTGACAGTTCTGGTTTAATTTGTTCTAACGCCCAATTATTTGTCTTTTTTGCAGTCCATGGTATTCGCAAAGCTCTCCTCCAACACCACGTTTCAAATTAGTGGATTTTTCTCTTATCCGCTTTTTTCACTGTCCAACTTTCACATCCATACATAGAGATTGGGAATACCACGGTCTGAATGATCCTGACTTTAGTGTTCAGTGATACATCTTTTCATTTGAGGACCTTTTCTAATTCTCTCACAGCTGCCCTCCCCAGTCCTAGCCTTCTTCTGATTTCTTGACTATTGTCTCCATTTGATTGTCTCCACCAACTGTAGCTTGATACAAAAGGCATTCACTCAGAATTAAAGAATTCTGAGCCCTGGGGTTTGTTTTGAACACCAGCACTGAACAGATCTCAACAGTCCTTCCACACAAACCGACTCCTGGTTATCCTAAGTGTTCTTTATTTCAGCAGTGTTCTTTATTTAAAGATGATTTAATTAAGGGTGAAGGGGGCGGAGTCATTTTATGGAAGGAACTGACAATTGTATCATCAGCCAGAGCCTTTGTTGTCTTGTTGGTCAAAAGGCATTCAGAAATCCTTGCCAATCTGTTGCAGAACATCCAGAACTACCAGTAGATCCATACCTATTTTCTGCCCACCCCTGGGATAGACAATATTGGACCAAATGATCTGAGCCAATCTGAGCCTTGTATGTGTGCTCAATGCACAAAAAAAGGTGTGTGTGTGTGTGTGTGTGTGTGTGTGTGTGAGAGAGAGAGAGAGAGAGAGAGAGAGAGAGAGAGAGAGAGAGAGAGCATTCAGAGCTATATTAAAAATATTGTTTTGTCTGTTATGGGGTATACAAAAAAACCCCATAACTAATCATCTTAAAATGCACCGTGTTTCCTTTTTGCAATTAAACTTTCAATGTTTTGTTCTTAAGATTGTTTAAAAGATGCTTTGTTTTTAAGACATTTTATATATGTTCCTTAGTGTTTTACTGCTTGTTTGCCATCTCAGACTGCTTCTGGGAGAAAAAGTGAGGGACAGAAGTTTAATAAATAAATTAAAATAAATCTAAGAACAGACCTTTTTGAATTTTGCATTTAACTCCCCATTCCCCCCAAAAAACCCTTTTTTGCTTCCCATAACTAGGATCAGAACTTAGTAAGTAAGTGATCCAAGCTTGGCAGGTTTACTTGTGGTCAGAGCATAGCTGTAATAATGTAATACCAATTCTACAGCCATTATGCTTTAAAGAAAAGGTTGAAAATGAAAAGGTGAGTCGAAAGCTGAAGAGGCTTTTTCCAAACACTTGTAACATCACTCCCCTCTCAGTATCAAAGGGCTAATATATATATATATATATATATTAACAAAACATTTCAGCTTCCACCTTCATCAGCTGCTAACATACCAATGCTGTTACCATGGTGGCAGTTCTAGAGCCTTGAGGATGGAATGCTCAGAGGGGCTTCATTTGCAGAAGCTAAGTAGTGGTGGTACTGTCCTCCAGGTTCACAGGCCATGTGGTGCCAATGTGTCCAGAGAGTATATCCAAAAGTTCTCCCTTTTAGTCAGTGCTGTTGGATCTGTTGGCATCTCTACAGCTGTTACAGAAAAGTCCAACAGGCTGTGACCCTCAATGCTGAAATGTTTTGCAACTGGTTGCTCCACTTTTTTTGGTTGAGATTGCCGATTTGTGGTTTCTGAAGCATGTGCGTAGGTCAGTTGTGGTTTTTCCTACGTATTGGATATGATATCCTGGTCTTTTGCATTCAATCACATAAATTATATTGCAGGACCTGCAGGTGATGTTCTGTTTGATGTAATATGTCCTGCCTGTCCTAGTGCTTGTAAAAGTAGCTGTCTCCCTGAGGTACACACAGGTGATACAGCGTTTAGAGTGACAAGGATGAGACCCTGGATTGGTGATAGGTAGCTTAAGCACAGCTCTCACGAATAGTCTGCGCAAATTAGGAGGTTGGCAAAATGGTACAACAGGAGGCCTGCTGATAGCTCTAGCGAGATGTTCAGAGTTTGCCAGCAATGGGTAGCTCTCCCTGATTGCTCGGTGATAGTTAGGAGATGCTGAATGAAAATCTACCACAAATGGAATCTGTTCCTCTCTGCTCTTTGACACCTCAGTATGATGGAGGAGGTTTTCTCTGGACAGAATGGAGGCTCGGTGGATGTTGCAATTCATAATATGTGGAGAATATCCTCTCAGAAGAAGGTGTTCTTTAAGTTCACTGATCCTTCTTTGGTATTTATCTTCAGTGTTGCAAATAAGTTTGATTCTCAGAGCTAAGCTGTACACAATATTTTATTATTATTTATTATTTTATTAATTATATTTCTATACCGCCCAATAGCCGTAGCTCTCTGGGCGGTGCACAAGCTCTCTGGGCGGTGCACAATGTTTTTCTTTATATGCTTAGGATGGCAGGATTTCCAGTTTAAATAGGTGTGGGCATCAGTGGGTTTGCTGTAGAGATCAGTGGCTATTTTGTTGTTTTCAATGGTGAGAAGGACATAAAGTTGAAAGCAACAGTATTGAGTGGATATGTGGGGAGAAAAAGCGGTTGAAACAATGTTATGAGATTGAAGAGACAGTGAGAAAGTAAAGATTTGGAGGGGTTACAGAAGCTAAGCTTTATCAGACTTCTGCTTTAAAAAGCCAGAAGCCATCTGGGAGGAATTATTATTATTACTATTATTATTTACTTCATTTATAAATCATCTCCTATGAAGCATCTCAGAGTGATTTCACAGTAGAATAAAAACATACCAAACAATTGCATATATAAAAACAGTTAAAATAAATCCATATATAAAAACAACGGTTGCATTCAATGTTAGTCCTACATAGAGTAGGTCCATTAGAAGTAACAAGCAGGAGTAAAGTAGGCCCATTCATTTCAATGTGTCTACTCTGACTAGAACTTAGCTGGATGCAACCCAATTAAAACAACTGCATATCTAAAAACAATTAAAATAGTTGCATATATAAAAAAACAATTTCAAATCCAATACAGATACTGACTAGGAGAGCAGAGAAAGTATTTTGGGGGAAATGCTTAAAAAGAAGGAGTGAAATCAGGCCAAGAATAGTCTCATTGGCTCATCAGCATAGAAATGGTATTGGAGGCCAAAAGAATGAATAATGGAATGAATAATGGAGTAGACAAGGCGAATATATAAGATAAAGAGTGATTGCTTCATCCATGTTTTATGGCCATCAAGCTCCCTTTCATCACACTTACATGCCTCACAGGTTGAAAGTGGTCTGCAATTGATCACCATCCCTTGGACATCAAAACAGGGGGTAGGGGAAGCAGTGCTGATCCATTTTTGATGTCCCTCTCTGTGCCTGCAACAGATGGGACACGGAGCAATGTCTCTGTAGGTGATCTTAGTGAACAAGCACTGTAAACGGCCAGATGGCCTACAGGAGCCAATTACTGGTAACACATTACTCCACTGCTGAAAGAGCTGCACTGGTTGCAGTTTGCTTACCAGGCCAGGTTCAAGGTACTTGTGTTAATTCACAAAGCCTTAGGGCCCAACAGATGCTGGGGCCCTTGGGCACCAGCCTGCCACAGGGCCCAGCACACACACACCCTCCACCTATCTGTCTCTCCTGTCTTTTGCGGCTGCATGCCCTGCATGCGCAGGGCTGCCATAAACCAAGATGGTGGCCGAGGTTTCCCTAAGGGGCTGAAGCCTCCCCTGCCATCTTGGTTGATGGCATGCATGCATGCTACATGCACACATCTCTGCCATCAACCAAGATGGTGGCAGGGGCATCAGCACCCTAGGGAAACCTCAGCTGCCATCTTTGTTAATGGCAGCCCTGCACGCACAGTGTGTGCAGCCACAAAAGACAGGAGAGACAGGTAGGTGGAGCCAGCGAATGGGCAGGTGGCTTGGAACCTCCCTCCCTGTCATCCACAGCAGCTACTCTGCTGTGGATAGTGGAAGGGAAGCACTACTCCTTCCCCACCTTATCAAGGGTCCCCACAGGCGCCAGCCCTGGGGCCCAAAGTACCTTAAGAACCACCTGACCCCTTATGTTACATCTTGATCACTGGGTTCTTCTGATGTGGCACTTTTGGTAGTTCCCCATGCCCCTGAGCCTTTCATGTGGCAGGCCCTGCCCTGTGGAACTCCCCACCGATAGAGGGTCATCAGGAACCACCCATCCTTTCTTTCAGGCATCTCTTGAAAACGGAACTTTTTAGACAGGCCTTTGGAACACAATTTTCTCTCTAACCAATGCCAGTATTTACTGATGCTTTTATAATTGTTTTTAAAGATGATTTAATTTTTATTATTGTTTTTAATGATGCTTTTATTAGCTTTTAAGTGTTATTGTGTCTTGAATGTTGTAAGCCGCCTTGATATACTTCTATGAAAAGTGCAGCTTATAAATACATAAACAAAATGCCTCTAATTAGTGACAAAGCATGGAGTTTCGTACAGGAGAAGGTGGTCTGTTAGATATCCAGACCCCAGATTGTTTAAAGCCCTAAGGGAGGGGATGCCAGCCTTTTGGGACCAGTGGGCAGATTTGAAATGTTAAGGAAACTGCCATGGAATAACCCCCCCCCCAAGAAGTTCAATAAACAATTAGAGAAAAAGAGACAAGCCTTGTGATCCTAAATCACTACAGTAACTTGCAATCCTCTGTTGTATTCCTCCCCCCCCCATTGAATTGCTGATATTTGGTGAAATGCCTCATCTTTTGAGTGTCGAAGGCTGCTGACCTCCCTGGGATTTACCTGGGAGTAAACTCAGTTGAACACAGTGGGAGTTTCTTTTGAGAAAACATCCACAGGATTGTACTGGAAGCAGGGATCGACAAATCTGGCAGTTCCAGTTTATCTCTGTTGCTCCTTTTTCCAATCTTAAATACAGTTCTCCGCATATGTTTGCTATATATTTATTTATTCATTCATTTAAAAGGTCCTCATGAAAATTTATCAGAATCAGTGCAAATCTATCCTAGCACAGACATTTTAGTGCGTACTGTAAAACAGTTTGTGGAATGTAATGAATGAATGGATTTCTATCCCACACTTCCTCCTAAACTTCCTCCCTAAGGGCCTTTCCAACCTTGCTCTCTGACATTTCACTCTGAAATTTAGGATACATTCATATAACCATTCTGCATATGCATGGCCAGTTACTTTATTTATAGGGTGGCTCGCTGTACCTCAGATTTAGATAACTGCAGGTATGACAATGTTCCTGAGTACAACACTGTATTCAGTACCATGGCTTTTGTTATAATGCAGAACCCTTTTAACGTGGGTGCATCCTTTGTCCCCCAAGACCTGCATTATAAAGTGGTTCTGCTGTATATAAGTGAAACAGTTAGACTCTGTTGTAATCTCATAAGGCCCCACCCCTAATTTGTAGGTATCACCCCTTCACCCTCAGAGTCTCAGCATCTGAGCCTCAGTGAGGAGTCCTGACAACTGTATAACCCAATAATAAAAAAATCTATGTTTTTGCCAAGAATCTAGCATTTCATGGGAATCAAACCATCAAAGCCAATTTTTGCAAATGTATCATCATCATCATCATCATTTTCCTGCCCTTCACCATATGGCCCCAGGGCAGGTTACAACAATGTAAAAACATAATCTTAAAATTAGTTACAACAATTCAGTTTAAATCATACGTCCCCCCTCTGTCACACACACACTTGCATATCGTTTCTGCTGTGATGTTAATCTTGGGAAATGGAGTTAGAGCCTTAATTTTTTTTAAAAAAAAACCCTCATAAATCAATATCTTATTCTGGGTCTCAACTCTTTCTGAAATACTAAACTTCTGCTATTGATTCACTCCTAGCCGGCTCAGTCATAAATGCTGTGAATTCAGGTAACACTTTTTTTTAACAGGTCTCCAAATATGACAGGTAATCAACTAGTAAACAAGAAAAGCAGCATGCCAGAGACACTAATCCAATTCCATTCATCCCAAGCTTTCAAGTTTCAGATTGGTACCTATTTTCATTTAAGCATTGGAGAAGGAGTCGCAATGCACTTGAAAGGTTTGAAACTCTGGAGCACATTAGGCAATCACTCTCTATAGGTTAGACAAATTGCGCACCTATAAAGTGCGGAGAGGGACCTCTAACCGGGAACACAATCACTGTGGCCACTGTGGAATCTTGCCAGCATGGAGGTGGGGTGGGGAGCCAATGGCCTGCTCTCAGTTGTAATTTAGCACCAGTAGTGCAAGCTGGCCAGAGGTGGTACTGCAGCTGCTAGATGAGGAAGGGTCAGTTGACACAAGGACCCCACAGGCTTCCATTAGGTTGAATAAAGCGGTTGACTTTAGCCTGCCTCCTCAGTATGAACTACACTCAAACTGAGCTTGATTACCAAGTTTCCTTTAGTCTGCCAAGCATGGGTATGATTGCTTTTCTGTGCATCAGTACTGATAGGGATGAGTAAATTTTCCTGATTTGATTCCTCCCAGGGTGTCCCAAAGAAAAGGATGCTACTGTGAATTTGGCCTCCCAGCAGTAGCATTGCTGCCACATGCCGGGATGGTGTAGGGTTGAAGCAGTGGTGCAGCAATGTCAGGACAGAGTGGGGGCAGTGGCAGAGCCAACCTGGCACTCCCACTGATGTGCCCACCTCACCCCAACCTTGTTACTTACTTACTTAGTATATTTATATGCTGCTTTTCATCACCAGGTGATCTCAAAGTGGCTTCCATCGCAAAAATAATATGATATAAAAACAATTCAGAACATAATAATAATAATAAACTTCAAGAGTATCAATAAATCACACCACAGGCTCAAACAGGCTCAAATTTCAAATCAGTCTAAACATAACCGAGTCTCCAAAAGCTGGAGAAAACAAATACGTTCTTCTCACACAGTAGAGTCCCATTATTAATAATAATAAAAATAAAATTTTATTTAATTAGTCGCCCATCTGTCCACCTAAACAGACACTCTGGGCGACGTACACAATATAAAAACAGTATAAAAACATATACATACTGTTACGACTGTCCATATAACCAAGAGAAGAAAGTTCCACTGCTGGGACACCACTATAGAGAAGACCCTTCTCCAGGTCCTTCTCTGGAGAGAGTGATTTAGCCACCCGTCTGGTGGTGGAGGAGTTCTTTCAGGCAGTCTAATGAGTGCACAACAGCAGCCAACCCAAGAAACCTTCTTATAAGCATAAGTCCTTACTGGCACCAAATGAGCACTGCCCAAGGCCTTGGACTACTACAGCTAAAGATCTTCTGAGAGCTGCAGGTAGAAACAATTCTGCTGGCTTTGTTGCCTTCATGCCCCACTCCCACACCAGTAAATGGCACCAACGCTGATGCTGGGAAGCCAAGTCCATGCTCCATTGTTCCATGGGTCCCCTCTCCTCCTCTTGAATTTTTGCTTCTCAAGCCCGATTCAGGTGTTTTAGACTTCTTGGGATAAGAGTAGACTGAGGTAATGCTCTCTACCCCCGCTACTATCCTGGTTGCCCAACCCCACTGCCCTCCACACAGAGGATGAAGATACATATACATGTGGCAAATCTACTCCATGTGTGTAGGCTCCTTGCGCAATATAGAACCCTCATCAAACAGGATTCTTAATTGCAGGGGGGAGGGTCTATGTTTCAGACTTCTTCCCAGCACACACACACCCCATTTCTGTGACATTGGGAACTGGGATGCAACAGATCCAGCAAGCACATTTCTGCTCTTACCTCCCACAGTTCTAATCATGCCTTCCCCAGCGAGATCTGTCTGTCTCTATCACTACTGACTTTCAGAAGGAATTTGAAAACATTCCTGTTTCCCCAGGCACTGGATGGCTGAAGGGGACTGTTCCTGGCAATCTGGAGATCACTGGTTTGAAGAATGTTTTTAAAAAGTAACTGAGTTTTAGAATGTTTTTAACTGTTTTTAGAATGCTTTTCTTTTCTTTTTTTGCTGCTTTTAAATTGTTTTGTTATGTTTGCTGCCCTGGGCTCTTTTGGGAGGAAGGGTGGGGTATACATTTAATAAATAATAAAAAATAATAATCAGGTGAGGAAGTCCTGAACAGGAAGTGTGCCATGCATAACTGCTGTAGAACAGAGATCACCAACCTTTGGAGGGCCTGTGCCACTTGGAGGCACATGTGCAAACCAGAGAAACTCTTGTTAATGCGATATAGGCAACACAACCAAGCACACTCCACACCCAATTCTTTTGGCTACTATAAAATGCTTCTTTCAAACCTAATTTCAATGGGAGATAGGGGAACCCAGGGAAGGCTTCTGTGGGCTCATGGGTACTCATGGGCAACACAGTGGTGACTCCTGCTGTGGCATTCCTTGGTAGTTTGAATTTGGCTGTGAAAGTTTTTATTATTACATTTATAGTTCACCTTTCCTCTAAGGAGCTCAAAGTGGCATTGTGGTTTTTTTTAATCCTCACAACAACCCTGTGGTTAGGCTGACAGAGTGATTTGCCCAAGGTCACCCATGTAGTGGCACATGTCACAGTCCTGGCCCACTAAGAGGTTCCTCTTGGAAAGGGTTGTATACATCCCCACCGCCATTAACCATCATGTACATAAAAGTACATTAATCACACTGGTGTTTGGGCCTCAGGAATCTCAAGTGAGTCATTGATACATTCTGTACCTAATACCACACCTGACACTGACTAGCCTATCCCTCTTGGCTCAAAACACCTCCCTCTACCATCCACACTTCCTAAATTCCTCTCCAACGTTAAAAGCATGTAAAGGGTACAGCAAAGATTTAGGCATAGGGAAGGATTATTGTGTGCATCAGTTTCTAATCTCACCGTATCTTCTGTGTGGTCCCAACACACTGGTTGATGATGTGGATCTCTAAAATCCACAGAGAAAGGTGGATGAGGGGAATGTATTGTTTTTCTCAATATTGTAAGCTGCTTTGAACTTTTTTTTTAAAGTAGGGCTTTGACCTAGATTCAGATGATCCTGAGCCAAATTGGGCCCATTTGGACATTTTGGAGCTTTGGCTGGGTCCAGATTGGATAGCCATGATTACAGGTTGGATCAGTTCAGATCAGTGACCTGGGTCTGTCGGGGGGTGAGGCATCAGGCAAGAAGAAGAGGCCTGATGCCATGGCTCTCCTTGCTGCCTGAGTGCTGCCCCACAGGCAGTGGAGAATGATGACTCCAATGTTATTGGGGCAGTGAATCCACTCTGGGTTTAAGTTCGAACGTCCAAGGAACTGGCCAAAGTGCTGAAACCTGTTGGACAGTTCCTTGAAAGTTCAGACTAAAACCTGAAGCAGGTTCACTGCCCCACTGCCACTGGAGTTACCAGTCTCCACTGACGACAGGATCGCTGCTTCCACTCATCAACTGATGAGCAGAGACAGGGATCCTGTGGGGTGCAGGTGTTACTTTGCAAGCAGGTTTCCTGCACTGCCCAGGATCACTGCCTTTGTTCAAAGCTGATGAACTGAGGCAAACATCCTGCAGGGTGTGGGTGCTTTGCAAATGGCTTTTTGTTTTTCTGTAGTATTTCTCCTTGGAAAATCTATACTAAAAATCTACAGAGGGAGATTATGGACATATAATGAATTCATTATCCTAAAGTGGCCCTGCTGTGTATATAGCAGATTAACTTGGTTCCAGCACCATCTTAGGGGCAAAGTATATGCTACATTCAAAGGCATGTAATGAAGCTGTAGCTGTTTTTTGAAAATGAAAAACAGCCTTGGGAGGTTGCAGTCTTGAGTAGGAGAGCAGAAGGCTGCTTACATTCAAAGATCGGATCTCCTTTTAAGCCTTGTTTCCAAGTCCTGTCATAAAGTGACACTTATAAACCATCCACTTTAATGTTGGCGTCAATCCTTACATGTTGCAAAACATTAAAGCGCAGCTACCAGCATTTTCATTGTTTTTTTATTCTTTCAAAACAATAACTGCTGACATTATATAACGAAATACACCTACGCTTCCTTGCTGTGCCTCTAAATACGTATGCTGCAAGTTCCCCTATTACTTAATTTGTTGGCCAATTTGTTTCAGAGTCTGAAATAATAAAGCAAGCAAGGAGCCATACTGAAAAGGCTGCAGGTCTTGATTGTAAATAAATACCATCCATCCATCTGTGCTTGTAACACAACCATTTTGCAATATCACAGCAACCTGATAACCTTTGAGACTGTAGAGCTGGGAATGACTTCTAATCTTCAGTTTTGCTACAGATTAGGTCATTTTTCTTCAAAGCTACAAATGGTTTGGATGGAATAAAAAACAAAATGGTACAATAATCACTACCAACTTCTGAGAGAAAGACTGGGATTTGAAAGAGGAAGGAAATGTACATAGAACCCCAGAATTGAAAGGAACACCAAAGGCAATCTAGTCTAACCCTCTACTGTTTCAGGAAACCCATGGCTACAGCATCCCTGACAGGTGACCATTCACCCTTTGCTTAGAAATATCTAATGAAGGAGAACCCAACACCTGGCAAGGGAGCCTGTTGCACAATTGAACAGGTTGTTTCATTGGGAAGTTTTTCCAATTGTATATTTCCAATCCCCTTACTTGTTATTTGAACCTGGTTCAGCTCCTACCCTGTGAAGCAACAGAAAGCACGTTTGCTCCATCATCTATGCAACAGCCCTTCAGATATTAAAAGATCGCTATCCTACCACCTGTTAATCATCTTTTCACCAGGCTAAACATACCCAATTCCTAAAACCTTCCATATGACAGGACTTGCTCTCCCGGCTCTACAATAGATAATATGGTTGACTGTGAAAAGAGAAAAGGCATAATATGTATGATGAAGTAAAGAGAGGATGGTGTGTGAAACTATTTTTCCTTATATCTCACTTCTGATCAGAGTGTGAGCAAATCACTTGTTGCGGTTGTTTGTGATTCTGCACTCTGGGAAGAACCTCTCAGGTGCAAAGATTTAAAGGTCTTATACAAACTTCCTTTCTTTTGATCACAAAGAAAAGAATCTAGCTACATCTGCTAAAATGCCTTAAAATAAAACATAAAAGGCATGGTATGTACATGCACAAAAAAAGAAAGGTCCAGCTTAACTGGTCTATCTCCAGTCTGTCTCTTTTGAAGGCAGCATTTATGAAAGAATCTGGAGATTGTTCAGGATAAATTAAGACTGTAATCCTAAACACCTTGTTAACCACCTTGCTGGGAGGATGGTGTCCTCCCGACCCAACTGGATGAAAAAACAGGTGGCCCATAAATAGAGTGATGTAGTGATGGCAAGGGGTGGGTTTTCTCTGGATATTCACCATGGCTGCAGGTGCATCAGAAGCAGGTCCAAGGCAGTTGAAGGAACAGTGTGTAGAGAGAGAGGGAGAGAGAGAGAACTTCAGATGGAGTGAACTTCAGATGGAGTGAACTTCAGATGGAGTAAAGGTTGAAACAGGGAGCTTAAGGAGGGAGAGGGGAAAGGAAAAATATCGTGAAGAACTTTCCAACCCCAGCCATGGATGGATTAGTTGCATTCCATGAACTTTTCTATTTAATTTAAAACAAAAATCCACCACTACCAGAAAGCATCCTAGACAAACAGACCATCTTATCAAATATGTTCTTTCCAACAGTGCCAATTGGTGCTTCCAAGAATCCCACAAGCAGGACATGAAGACAACAGCCCTCTCCTGGTCTTGATTCCCCGCACGCTCCCCCAGCAACTGTTATTCATTTCATGCTGATCAGCGCATTCATACAACCAGCAGGATGGGTTCCATCTTCTCAAATTACTCTCAGATTACACGGATGTGTGTGTGTGGAGATTTAGCCTAAACATTAGGAAGAACTGACTGATGGTACAAACTGAATGACAATGGAGCACACTGCCTTGGAAAGTAGTGGAACCTCTTTCATTAGAAGTTTTAATGCAGAGGCTGGGGAGTCACCAGTCAGGGACAGGGGTATAGTAATCCGGGATTGCAGACCTGATACTCTTTTGGGAGCAGGGTCCCAGCCAGCTCCCTATGTATGAGCCAATCAGCATGAAAAGGAAACATTTCAGCCACTGAGAAGAATCCTTGTCCTTATGTGTTGATTGGAGCCAATCAGAGCATTCAGCCACTGAGAAGACTCTTCTCAATAGCTAACACACAGCCTTCCCTTTCATGCTGATTAGCTCCTAGGGATGTCTGTTGTAGTGGAGTGAGGACTTTCAAGACAACAGGGAGAGCAAGGGAGAGGAGGGGAAGTGGAAAGGGGGGCATGGCTGTGAGGGGTGTGGCGTGACCATTACGAAGGGACCCTGCACTTCTGAAATTGCCACTACACTACTGGTCAGGGATGCTACAGAACTGGATTCCCCTGCATCAGCTGTACAGCTGGACAGATCTATCCATTTCAGTTCTATCCTTCGGAGGTAGCGTTTTTCGTGAGAAGGAGAGAGATCCAGAGTTGGCGCCTACGCGCACAGAGTGCGGGACTATGTTTGTTATGTTGGTTTGATTTGGATGAGTGGGTGTGTGTATGGTGTGTGTAAGGTGTGGAATGTGAGATGTGTGTGACAAGAATTGTATGTGGGAATGTATGAAGGTGTCGTGGTTATAACTCTTATACTTTAGTAGTGTTGTTGCAGTTGGATGTACCCTCCCATTAATTGAGGGATTAGCTGATTGTTGTCAGCGTGTACTACGGAGGTAGGCCTCCGTTTTGTATATTGTTTAGGGTGGGTGGCCTGTCCATTAAGCAGACAGGGTTAGGGGCATGTGTAGATCCGGGGGGGTTATGACAGAGAGGGAGGGGGGCCAAGCTATATCAAGATTGGGCGGCAGACGCTGGGTTGATGGTGGGGGCAGACCATGTCAGTCTAGAGGAACAAGAGATAGATGTATAATATCCATCCCTTGTTCCGGGTCTGCCCAAATCCAGAAGACAACTGGGAGACGCAGGATTCCTACCGACCTTCGACTGTTGTTGTGTAATGCCAGGTCTGTGTCACAGAAAACATCTATCATCCATGATATGATTTTGGATGAATGCGCAGACCTGGTGTGCGTTACGGAAACTTGGCTGGACGAGGCCTCAGCTCCCATTCTTGAGGCCATGTGTCCACCGGGTTTCCGCTACGCCCAGCAGCCGAGGGTGGGAAGGTGGGGAGGGGGAGTGGCAGTCATCTATCGGGAATCTTTGGTTTTTACCAGACCTCCCCTCCCGAGGACCAAGTTTGTTGACTGCATGTATTGGAGGTTGGGCCCGAAGGGCAGTTTAGGGATTCTGCTTGTGTACCGCCCGCCCCACAACACAGCAGACTCCCTGGCCGAGGTGCTCGAGGTGATCTCGGATGTATGAGTGTTGTCCCCAGAGCTATTAATTCTTGGGGACTTCAACGTGCATGCTGAGACCACTCTCGTTGGAGCCCCTCGGGATTTCCTGGAAACCATGGCTTCCTGGGAACTGCACCTTAATAATACTGAGCCCACCCACGTAGCCGGTCATGCTCTCGACCTTGTATTTGTCCTGGGAGAGGAGGGAAGTGTTCTGAAAGTGGGGGCTATTTCTTATACCCCTGTGTCATGGTCAGATCACTATCTGGTGAATATAGATTTCTCGTTGCCACACGCCCTCCGCAGGGGCAAAGGACCTATTAGAATGGTCCGCCCCAGGCGCTTGGTGGATCCTGATGGATTCCTGACTGCGCTTGGGGAATTGGAACCTGCTGAAGATTGCTCGGTCGAAACCCTGGTGATGGAGTGGAATGAGGGGATCACCAGGGCATTGGACCGAGTTGCCCCGAAACGTCCTCTCCCCCTGAACAGAACTCAGATAGCGCCATGGTATACACCACGGTTGCGCAATCTGAGGCGGGAGGTGAGACGACTAGAACGCCGGTGGCGGAAATCTCGCTCCGAAGGTGCTCGGACACAGGTCAGAGCAGCAGTAGCTGCCTACCAGGTGGCAGTGAAGGCGGCAAAGAAGGATTTCTTTGCTGCCTCTATTGCATCCGCAGAGTGTTGTCCCAGGAGGTTGTTCCAGGTGGTCCGAAGCCTGGTCGGTCCAGTTGCTCAGGTACCCCTGGAACATTCTAAGACCTCCTGTGACAAATTGGCAAAACACTTTGCTGATAAAATCGAACACCTAAGGAGCTCAATTCCGTACGCCGTGGATGCAGTGAATGAACCAGAGTTGACCATTTGCAATCCAGTCCAGTGGGATCGGTTTCGGCCTCTCCCTTCTGAGGAAGTGGACAAGGTGCTTTTATCTGTGAAGCCTACCACTTGTCTGATTGATCCATGCCCATCATGGCTCCTTGTGAATTGCAAGGAGAAACTGGGTGAAGGGATTAGGGCGGTGGTAAACGCATCCTTAGTGGAGGGTGTGATGCCACTGGCCCTCAAGGAGGCAATTATAAAACCTATCTTAAAGAAGTCCTCCTTGGATCCCCAAGTTCTGAACAACTTCCGCCCTGTTTCGAATTTACCATTTTGGGGCAAGATCATTGAGCGAGTGGTGGCTAACCAATTGTCAGCACACTTGGATGAAACGGATTATCTGGATCCATATCAATCGGGTTTCAGGACTGGACATGGAACTGAAACAGCCTTGGTTGCTCTGGTGGATGATATGAGGAGGGCATTAGATGGGGAGAATTCACCTTTCTTGTCCTCCTAGATCTTTCAGCGGCTTTTGATACCGTTGACCACGGTATCCTGATGGATCGCCTGGAAGGACTGGGAATTGGAGGCACTGTTTTACAGTGGTTCCGTTCCTTTCTCTCTGACAGGCACCAACAGGTAGCATTGGGAGATGAGGTTTCAGACCCTTGGCCCCTCACTTGTGGAGTGCCACAGGGTTCTATCCTCTCTCCCATGCTATTTAACATCTACATGAAGCCGCTGGGATCTATCATCAGGAGATTTGGGCTGCAGTGTCACCAATATGCGGATGACACACAGCTCTATCTCTCGTTTAAGTCTTCACCAGAGTTGGCTGTGGAGACCATGTCCAAGTGCCTGGAATCCGTGAGTGGATGGATGGGAAGGAACAGGCTGAAGCTAAATCCTGACAAGACCGAGATACTGCTTGTGGGAGACAGGGGTAGGCTGGGTTCTGTTGATCTGAGGTTTAATGGGGTACAATTGCCCCTGAAGGACCAGGTCCGCAGCCTGGGGGTTCTTCTTGATTCCAGGCTGTCCATGGAGGCTCAGATTTCGGCAGTGAGCCGGGCAGCCTGGTACCAACTACACCTCATACGCAGGCTGCAACCCTACCTCCCTGTTCATCAGCTCCCACTGGTAGTACATGCCCTGGTCACCTCTCGATTAGACTACTGCAATGCGCTCTACGTGGGGTTACCCTTGAAAACGGTCCGGAAACTTCAACTGGTACAGAATGCGGCGGCTCGTTTACTTACAAACAGCCGTCGCCGTGATCATATTACACCAGTATTATTTAATCTACACTGGCTTCCAGTAGTTTTCCGGGCCCAATTCAAGGTGTTGGTGTTAACCTTTAAATCCCTATATGGTTTCGGCCCGGTTTATCTGAAGGAGCACCTCCAGCGTCACCAACTATGCCGCCCGACAAGATCCGCCACGCAGGGCCTTCTTTCAATCCCACCAACAAAAGTAGCTAGGTTGGTGGGGACTAGAGAGAGGGCTTTTTCGGTGGCGGCCCCCACTCTCTGGAATTCCCTCCCGTTCGATCTTCGACATGCCCCTTCCCTGGATACCTTCCGCCGAGCATTAAAAACTTGGCTGTTTGGTCAGGCCTTTGAGACTATCGGGATGGGCTAATTATATACTCAATCCCCGCTGCTATATATTACAATTGCTGCTATTCTGTCACTGATGATTATTTGTATTTTATTGTATTTATTGTATTTACTGTATTTTGTATTTTATTGAATTTAATATGTACGCCGCCTAGAGTGGCTTCGGCCAGATAGGCGGCCTAAAAATTAAATTATTATTATTATTATTATCCGCTTCTCATTTGTCTAATATTAAATTCAATTCTCAACATTTCTGCAGCAATTTGTGATTTTTAAAAAGAATCCTCATAAAAATAATTAGCATTTTAGTGTGAATTTATCCTAATAATTTTTGTATGCAGTTTTGACTAATATATACATTTTTGCAAGCAATTTTCCCCATTTATAATGTGTTTTGCATGCTATTCCCCTAATCTATGCATTTTTCTACACATTGTTTGACTGGAGAACTGCACTGTAAAATTCAGACAAGTGTGAATTTTGAAGAATAGCTGCATTTCAGTTTGTGCATTGGTTTGTGAAGTGTGGATTAGGTAGTTTCTCATTCAAATGTGAACACAATTTAATTACTTCCTCATCCCTAATTGGCAATGGGTTGGGTTGAATCACCTTCCAGTTCTCCATCACCATGAGAGTCAAACTTATTTCATTACTGAGACCTTTTAAATATCATTATAGTGAGAAAGAGGGGGAGAGAGAAAAGCAGCTTCCTGTGATGGTGATAAAGCTATCACTCAATCTTCAAACTGGCAGTTTTAGAGACCAAGATTACTATTACCTATAATTCACTGGTAAAATGAAATCTATTTTCAGACATAGCATTCCAAACAGAGAGGATCATTTATGTTTTCTTTCCTCCCGTTTAATCCAGAAGAAATTGAACCGTAGCACATTCTCTCCAAATGGAGTATCATTTTATTAGCTTTCTCCACTTCCTTTGACGCTACTAATTGTCTCATTCTATTGCCACCCATTATCTTCATCTCAGTGATTGTATCTATTTGGAGTAGAAGGGCTCTTTAAAATGAATGAATGAATGAATTGTCTGAGATTCCATTTCCAGCAGGATTTCAGAAAAGACTCCTTAACTATCTGCCTGAGAATGACTTGGCTATCCACAATCCACAGCTAAGGTAAGCCAAAGGACTTTCCAGCCTTAATAGCTCATAGACATATAAGGAAGCACTTGCTTTTAATTAGGGATTTGCAATTTATTTATTTAGAAAGCTAAGATCGTACTGAAACTCTGTTCAGTTCCCTCAAAATACATTGGATGCTTCCCCTGAGAGGAAACAGCAGCATTCTTTCTCTGGTTTTAAAAAATACATGATGATAAAGCAGGCTATGCAATATTTTTTTCACTGTTAGCTTTTCTGGATGAAAAGCCCTGTTTCAAGGGGGGTACTTTTTTCACCAAATGACTGCTTCCCCTTTAAAAACAACAACCATTTGTCATGTAAAATATCATTGCTTTTCATTTGCACGGTGCTCATTTTTGTATTAACGTACCCATAGTGCTTCAGGTTTTTCATCAGACTTGCATTTTCATGTTGACAAGAGAGTACACTCTACAAATGCACTCTATTCAAAATTGTGAAATAGGGCTAAGTTGAATTTTCATGGGAGAATATTTTCATTTTAAGGTGCCTATTATGCCTTCTCAAAGACCCCCTCCCTAAAAAACCCTTTCCCACACCATTTTGTTCTGTTCACTGCCCCTCATGGAAATTGTTTTGGCACACATTTTAAAAAGATTTCTTTTCATTCTCTCAGCAAGGGTCATTGCACTCAGGTCCTGCTTGCAGACATCCCATGGGCATCTGGATGGTCACTGTGAGAACGGGATGCTGGACTGGCTGGGTCATTGGCCTGATCCAGCAGGGCTCTTCTTGTGTCATCCCACAGGCTAACCAAGGGAGCTTCTGTCCCCAAGTGCAAGTCTGAAACCCAACTGAAATGCATCTAGATAACTTTCACCCAAGAGTGACTGGATGTTGTTGAGCACCACTTTATCACTTTGCCCAGGACTTGAATATTAGGTACTCACCTATTGTTGTTAAAGTCATCTGTTTTCTGCCTCACTGAGAACTAAGCCCCAAGAAATGCTACTTCCTTGGCAATTGCTGACATTCCCAAGTTGTATAACATTTTAGCTTTTCATATCTTCTTTGACATTTACTGGGACATTCACTAGGTGACTTTCCTTTCCTTCTCCAATGGCAAGCCCTGGGAATGACCTTTTCAGCTCTCTTTTTGCAAATAACTACACAGGCACAAAACGAGAGAGAGAGAGAGAGAGAGAGAGTGTATTGGAAGTTCAGGTATTTATTTACAGACTTATTTATGTATTTAGGTTTAGTCTGCACTTCATCCTGAAGGTTTAGGGCATGAGATCATTAAAAAAAAGTTATTCATTAAACCAGAATGACATTAGACTTTGGCTCAAGATCACCTAACCAGCTTTATGATGGAGCATAGATTTGATGAACCCAAGCCTAGTACTCTAACCACTACACTGCAATATATCTCAAAACTACATAATTGATACTTTGAGATATATTCTGATACTGCTAAAAAATTTAAAACCATAGCTCAGTTGTGGAACTATGATTTTGCACACAGAAGGCCCCAGATTTAGCTCCTGACATCTCTTCAATGAAAATGATCAAGTAGCAGGTGATGGAAAGTCCTTTGGCTAAGTGAAGCTGCTGCCTGTCAGTGTAGACAATACTGGGTTAGATGAACAAATAATCAGACCTCATCTAAGATAGCTTCCTTCGTAACCAGGCAAACAGTGGATTTTGTTGACAGAATAATTGGCCAACACAAACTGGTCTCTTCAGTGTAGGCTGGTCCATTAGGGCAACTGGGCACTGCCCCACCAATCTCAGATTCCCTTTGCCATCCATACCTATCTATTTTCAACTGTAGTTAGAAGAAATTCTGTTTTAAAGGGCTGTTTTGCTTTTTTATTACATTGTGATAAAGAAATGGTTATATTTAATCTACTTTGTAAAAAAATAAGCTTGTTTTTTTCTTGGTTTTTTTTTCTTGAAGCCTAAGGAATATTTTGTTTAGCCTGTGATGTTTTTATTTTACTACTTCTTGTATTTCCTGTCCTTAATTCTATATGCAATGTTTATACTAAGGTTTATACTATTATACTAAATGTTTATGCCATATTATGTTGATACTAAAGAGGATGTTTCATTCTGTTAATTGTATTTTATTGATTGTGGGTTTTTGTATCTGCAGTTTTAATATGTTTTGACTTATGTGATACACCACTTAGAGTTTTATTTAAATATGAGCGGTGTATAAATAATACATGAATAACAATGCCTGTCTCCCATATTTCTTATAAGCAGCCCAGGGGGTGGCTGTCAGCTTCCTCCTCCTTAGATTCAATGTTTCCCCCTTGTAGGAAGATGGAGACGAAAGTGGAATTGGTTGGTTCTGCCTGTCATTGGCTCTGGCTCCACCTACTGTTGGCCTCCCTGCTTTCCGTTCCACCAGACCTAGTGTCCACCAGCCACGACTGGGTCTCATTGACTTTGAGTAAAACCCCAAGGGGAAGCTGCAAGTGGGAGAGATCTGGACCCGAGAAGCAATATGTGCGGGAAAGTGCAAGCCCCCCTTTCTACTCCAGGCTTCCCATTGCTTCTAAATTACCCTTCTGCTGCAATTGAGAACAGATTTACCCCAAGAAAATCAGTTCCCCAGCTTCTTCTGCTACACACATATGTAACTAGGGGATGAGGGGAGAGAGACTCTGTTTGTCATCAAGGGAGGCTATTTCCACCTGCCTTGCCCCACCCTCCAGCCCTGGAAGCCTTCAAATGCAGCTTCTTTCAGAAGACTTTCTGGCCCTTTGGGCTGAGCTATGGGGGTTGGGGGGATGGAAGAGATTTTTGTATCAGCTTGGGGGTTAGTTTTTAAATATTTTTGCCTTGGCTTTGTTGTTGAGCTTTATGCTCATTTATACTTTGATGTATATATTTTTTCTTAATGTTGTAATGATTATACTTTTTATTATGTGTTGTTGTTCTACAGCGTTTGGACTGTTTGTGTGAACTGCTTTGAGCACATGTGTATTTGTGGAAAATGTGGTATATAAATAAATTGAACAATAATAACTAATAGGGAGTTCCACCATGAGAGATTGAGCTGTAACCCAGAAACTGCTGGTTCAAAGATTGATTCTGCAAGGAACTTGCTAAGATGGCTTTTAGCAGGCCACCATGGCCTCAGTTAACACACACCCCCATATAAATATGCGGCTAAGAATCTAAGGCTGAACCAATATGCTCCCTCCTCCAATTTCACCAGCTTATTCTGCAAAATTGTTAGGGTGAATGTTAGCAGTGGTGGTATAATAGCAACACTCCTCTTGGTGACTACCAGCCACCATTTCATTTTATTTATTATTATTATTATTATTATTATTATTAATAATAATAATAATAATAAAATTTATTAGTCACCCATCTGGCTGGTTGTCCAGCCACTCTGGGCGACGTACAAAATAAAAACATACAAATACATTAAAATATTAAAAATCTCAACAATAATAATAAAACCTAGCCCACGCCAAAAGCCTGCCTGAAGAGCCAGGTCTTCAAGGCCTGGTGGAAGCTCATCATAGAGGGGGCATGGCGGAGATCATTTGGGAGGGAATTCCACAAATTTTATCAGAAATCCACTCAGAATAACACTACGTCACTCTGTAGAGGCATTCAGGGCGACGCTTTTGGGGATGGGGATAGTAACAGCAGATTGCCTCCTGATTCCTCACCTCCCTTGCAGAATTATTCTAAGGCAGAGAATATACAGCTCGAGAGTCATGTATGGTCCTCCGCTTAGTTTCAAAACTCCAGCCACATCACAGACTCTACCCATATTGGCTCTGGCACCACCCACTGCACCTACCCACTGCTGCCCTCCAGACAGAATATCATTCCCGCTTATGCAGGGGTGTGTTTGCCTCCACCCCTCTCCTTTTCAAAGAGGACTCAGGTGGTTTATTCCAAGGAGGGGGGAAGGTCATGTGGCACCTGCTGGGTGGGACAGGGAGAAGGCTTACAAGTCAGCCCCAACTCCCTCTTCATTTGTTTGATGCACCCACCTCCGCATCCTTTCACTATGAGCTTGTCCAATCACCATTTAGGGACTGAGAAGGAATTTTTTGGGGGGAGGTGAATTTAGCCTCCCCTTTTGTTTGCCTACTCCACACTGTGAGGCTTAATTCAATTGGCTGTAATGAGGGTGCGGTATCTTGCTGTATGGCATGGAGTCTGGGTAGGTGATGAGGTTGGGCAATAAAAATTTGGTGTACTGAGGCATTTATTTATTTATTGTATTTATATACCGCCCCATAGCCGAAGCTCTCTGGGCGGTTTACAGTACCTAAAAACATTAAAAACACATATACAAATTTAAAACACATCTTTTAAAAACAATTTAAAACACAATTTAAACATTTAAAACAATTTAAAAAAACACACGGCTGGGAGAAAAGTCTTGACCTGGCGCCGAAAAGATAACAGTGATGGCACCAGGCACACCTCGTCAGAGAGAGCATTCCATAATTAGGGGGCCACCACTGAGAAGGCCCTCTCCCTTGTTGCCACCCTCCGAGCTTCCCTCCGAGTAGGCACCCAGAGGAGGGCCTTAGATGTTGAGCGTAGTGTATGGGTTGGTTCGTATCGTGAGAGATGTTCCTTCAGGTATTGTGGTCCCAAGCCATGTAAGGCTTTATAGGTTAAAACCAGCACCTTGAATCGAGCTCGGAAACATACAGGCAGCCAATGCAAGTGGGCCAGAATCGGTTTTATATGTTCGGACCATCTGGTCCCTGTTACCAATCTGGCTGCTGCATTTTGCACAAGCTGCAGTTTCCAAACCGTCTTCAAAGGTAGCCCCACGTAGAGTGCATTGCAGTAATCTAACTTGGAGGTTACCAGAGAATGGACAACTGAAGCCAGGTTATCCCTGTCCAGATAGGGGTGCAGCTGGGCCACCAACTGAAGTTGGTAGAAGGCACTCCATGCCACCGAGGCTACCTGAGCCTCAAGTG
This sequence comes from Rhineura floridana, assembly GCF_030035675.1. Taxonomy (NCBI): domain Eukaryota; kingdom Metazoa; phylum Chordata; class Lepidosauria; order Squamata; family Rhineuridae; genus Rhineura; species Rhineura floridana. The sequence goes on from NC_084493.1 coordinate 31,722,363, forward strand.
ACAGGGATGGTTCTAGGAGAACCCCCAAGCTACAAACCTGCTCCTTCAGGTTGAGTGCAACCCCATCCAGGACAGGTTGGACATCCACCATCTGGTCAGAAGAACCACCCACTAACAGCATCTCAGTCTAGTCTGGATTGAGTTTATTAGCCCTCATCCAGTCCATTGTTGCAGCTAGGCACATTGACAGCCTCACCTGAAGAAGATGAAAAGGAGAAGCAGAGGGGTGTGTCATCAGTGTACTGATGGCAACGCACTCCAAAGCTCTGGATGACCGCACCCAACGGTTTCATGTAGATGTTGAACAGCATAGGGGACAACACTGAACCCTGCAGAACCCCATACTGGAGAGTCCAGGGTGCCGAGCAATGCTCCCCAAGCACCACCTTCTGGAGGCAACCTGCCAAGTAGGGGTGGAACCACTGCCATGCAGTCCCTCCCACTCCCAAATCAGCCAGTCTCCCCAGAAGGATACCATGGTCGATGGTATTGAAAGCCGCCGAGAGATCAAGGAGTATCAACAGAGTCACACTCCCCCTGTCTCTCTCCTGACAAAGGTCATCATACAGGGCGACCAAGACTGTTTCTGTGCCAAAACCAGGCCTGAAACCTTTAGGGTTTGGGGCACCATCTAGGAATCACCTGCTGCTTGATGCCTGGGCTGGTGCCCCTTGTGGCCTTGCTTGTGCATTGGGGTGAATGCCAGTTAGGGAGAATTTCAATTCAGTTCGCATTTCAAGCAAAATTTATCAAATCTGCAATTTCCAGAACAATATGAGAACCGAAATACAGCCATCCTTCAAAATTTGCATTTATGAGAATTTTGGGATGCAGTTCGCCAACTAAACAACATTTACAAAAATGCATATATTAGGGGAAAGTGTGCATAAAAATGAATACATGAGTGACAATAACATGCAAAAATTCATGAAATGATGAGAAATGGCTTGCAGAAATCTGTCCCTTTGTCACAACTGGCTACAAAAATGTGTTTATTTGGAGAAATTCACATTAAAATGGTGGAGAATTTTCATGAGGATTTTTTTTTTTAATCGCAGATCACTGTAGAAATGTAGAGAACTGAATTTAACATTGGAAAAATGAGAAAATGACAGAACTGAAACCAACAGATCTTTCCATCCCTAACACCAGTACAGTGGGGCCCAGATGTGCAGGTTGGGTGCCCACCCAAGGCTCACCTAGCAAGGTGGGAGGTTTTCCTTCTCATTCTTGGTTGGGGAGCCGCAGCCTGTGGCCGGTTACATGCGCAGAGTCAGTCAAAAGCCTCACCTGCCTGGATGGTTTGAATCTGATTAATTTGGTTGATTTGGCCTGCATGTTCTCCAAAAATCTGTTATATTTAATTAAATATAACATCATCCCAATGCTAATGTCCTGAGTCTTCTTTCTAGGTGTGGGGGCAAACCCCTAGGTGAAGGTGGTTCTCATAAAAAACCCATCCTAAATCAATGGCCCCTACTTACCTGAGGCCCCACTTGTGCCACAAATGAGGGAGGTAGTGAGATGGTGGGAAGGCCTCAGGGGAATGTGTGGGTGGCAGAGGCTGATGGGAGTTGTTGTCCAAACCATCTTGATAGCATCAGGTTGGAGAAGGCTGCAGTACCCACTTAACTGCGAGTAAGATCGATTGAACACAAATGGAATTACTTCTGAGTAGACATGCAGAAGATTGTGCTGCAAGTTGGTTTATTTTCTTTTTCTGTTTTCTCTGCTTTTTATAGTTCATTTTAATATGGTTTTAATAGGCGGCTGCTGTTTGGTTTCCATAACTGTGCTTACTTGATTGCTATATTGATGTTCTTTTAAATTTGTTTTCTATGCATTTTGTTGTTAGGCTCCTCAGGCATTTATTTACATGTGGAAAGACAAGATCTAATTAAAGGAATAAATAAATACATTCCCACCACACACAGTCCCTTAAGGATCACCTGTCTCCTTTCCCCCAAGGATCCCTTAAGGATCACCTGTCTCCTTTCCCCCAAGGATGTAATCACTTAAGGGGGATTCCCACCATAAACAGCAAGCAGCCACTATGAGGTTTTGGGAGAAAGTTCTTCAGACTCAACCAGCTCATTCTGACTTCAGAGCTTTCTCAGAAAGAATGAAGATGAATCGAAGCAAAGCTGCAGCTTTGTCTCCAGGATAAGCCTCCCCAAACCTGCAAGCAGTGCCTTGGCTTTCGATATCACAGTAACAAAAACCTGTACTCCATATCGATTTGAATGGGCTTTTGAAAGCAGAAGGCGGCTCCATAAATCCGACTAGGATAAACCTAAGTTTTGTCTTTCCAGCTTTCGGAATGCATTGTGCCCCATGGCCCAGGAGGATTTTGTGGCCAAATCTATGGCTGCAACCCTGGCATTTTCTACTGATCCTCCTGGCACATCCTTCTGTTCTGTTTTGATTCATCAGAGAATCACACACACTGTGAGGTCTCTCAGGCAGAAAGTCTTCCACAAGTATTTTCTATACCAGTTCCTTCAAAGTTACTATCAACAGCAGTATTACATTAGTATTAGTATGGGCATTAATTTTATTTATTACCCGCCCTCACCATAAGGTCCCAGGGGAGTTCAAAACAATTTTAAATACTACATTATTATACAGCCACAAGAGTGGCTGTATACCATAGCCAGCATGGATTTTTCACATTCTGCAATGTTAAATTGAAAATACCCCCATGCCATTTTGATGCTTTCCATAAGCTCATTTCAAAACAAAACCTTACAAAACTTATAGTCCTGAACTCAGAAATGCTTGCTTAACAACCCTCTAAATTTTCATGGTGATACACAAAACAGTAAGAGAGAATAGAGAGTTCAAAGTCTAAAAAGAGAGGGGGGAAACCCAGAGCCCTTTTGGACTTTTTTCTGTCAGGGTTCTCATAATCGGCTGATTTTTAATGAATTTCAACAATGTTCACAGAGTACCTGTAATCCTATTACTGACCTTGCCTCATACTCTGACCTTCATCTACTGCAGTTTCAAAGTTAAAAAATGCCTGGCTGATTTTTAATTAATTTAATAAATTTTGCATTGAACTGAAGGATAGTGTCGGGCATGCTCAGTAAGAACCAACTGACTGTGTTCTAAAAGCCAGGCTCCCAGCTGCTGGGCTTGCCTAATCAGGGGGCCACACCCACACCAGACTTTGATTTCACTTGAGACAGTCATGGCTTCCCTCAGAGAATCCTGGGAAGTGTAGTTTGTGAAGGGTGCTGAGAGGAGACTCCTATTCCCCTGAGAGAATGGTTTAACAGTCAGTCACTCTGATTGAAGGTTTGTGAGGGGAACAGGGCATCTCCTAGCAACTCTCAGCACCTTCCCAGGATTCTTTGAGAAAAGCCATAACTGTCCAAAGTGAAATAAAGGCCTGATGTGGATGTGGCCAGGGACAGTTTTGGTTTAAATTTGGGTGTGAGGCTACATCTGCCTACTGTAGAATAAAAAGGTGAGGGAAATGCTGAAAAGCAATGATACTGTTCACAGTGTTTTCCTTTTGGAAAGAAAAGGGGCTTCCCTTCTGTCCAGTGCCCGCCCACCCAATCTCCTCCCTGCCCCCTCCTCCTATCCACCCTGCCCCTCCCCCAGGTCAGTGTTGGACTACGACCTGGGAGACCAGGGTTCAAATCCTCACACAGCCATGAAACTCACTGGGTGACCTTGGGCCAGTCATTGCCTCTCGGCCTCAGGGAAAGGCAATGGTAAAACCACCTCTGAATACTGTTTACCATGAAAACCCTATTCATAGGGTCGCCATAAGTCGGGATCGACTTGAAGGCAATCCATTCCCATTTTCAAACATGATTGCACAGAAATAAATCCCATTGAACTCAAAAAGTATGCAAATGATCAAGACACCCTCCCTTCTCCCTCCTATCCCTGCCCTCTTGTCCCTTCCCTCCCCCTTCCTTTGCCCCTCCCTCCCCATCCCCTTTCAATCCCCCTTCCCCTTTCCCCTCCTCCCCCTCCCCTTCCTCCTCTCCATGGTCAGTTTTACCTTAAGCATGATTGCATGGGAGTGATTGATTGATTGATTTGCTTTGCTTTATTATGGTCAAAGACCAGCATAAACCAGTATACAATATAAAAATAAGCACATTATACCCAGAAATAGCAATACAATATATACATACTCCTACTACACAAGCTCTGATTAAAACCAAATCCCATTACTAAAAATTAGTATATTAGCAAGTCTTTTCGGTGTTTAGTGGCCGCTGCGCAAAAGCTCGCCACTTTAGATGAGACTCGGGGATCTGTGTCTGCTAAAAGATATTTCGTGTAGAATGTGGCATGCCTACCTGGGATTTTTCGTAAGATAGGGGTGATAAGCGAACGTCTAAGATCGTAATAAAAAGAACATTCTAATAAAACATGGCTCATGGACTCAATAACACCTGCATCACAGGGGCAGAGACATTCTGCAACTGGAATTTTTTGATATCTGCCCTCTAAGAGGGCAGATGGCAAAACATTATGCTTGGCCAGCATAAATGCTTTCCTAATCCTGGGGGTGTCGAGAGAAGCCAGGTAGTGCGCAGGGGTAAAAGGCGTAGTGTAGAGATTAAAACCAGGATTGGAACGAACAAGAGACAAGTGGTTTTGAAATTCCGCGTCTAAAATTCTCTGAGTAATGGTCAACTTCGCTTGGGGGAAGCCTGTCGACAGAAGAAAAGAGATGGAAAAGCCTAAACTTGAAAGTTTAATGGCTAAGAATTTCTTCCACTTTGAGTGGAAGGCATCAGATAAAACAAGAGAGGCCAAACCGACTGGGAGAAACATTAGTTTTAGCCAGTACTTGAACTTAAGGATCCAAATACGAGCCTCAATCGAAGGAAGCCTGGCTTCAAGGCGTAAGATGGTATTAGGGACACAAAGGGGAGTGCCCAGTATATTCCTAAGGAACTTGGTTTGAATGGTTTCAAAAGAAGTGTATTTGCCATAAACACTAGTCTGAGCACCATATAATAGTTGGGAGATGACTTTGGCAGTAAATACCTGTATGGCGGATGGCACATATTGTCCACCTTTCGTATAATAAAAGGAGAGGAGAGCCTTGGAGCTCCTCTGAGTGTTGGCCAAGGTGCTTTTTGCCTGTAGATGCCACGCTCCGGAAGAGTGTAGGGTTATCCCCAGATATCTATATGAGGGTACTTGTTCTAGAGCGGTCCCATTTAGCCGCCACTGATGTTTTACCCTCTTCCTAGAGAACACAACAACCTTGGATTTATCATGGTTAATAACCTACGACTCCTTATTACAATAGCTGGCCAGAGCTCTAAGCAGACGTCAAAGACCAGTGCTAGTGAGGGATACAAGTACTGCATCGTCTGTATAGAGGAGAATAGATATAGGCCTATTTGAAAGAGTAGGATAATGCGAGGGGACCTCTGCCAAGCTTCTGATTAGGGAGTTAATGTAAAGATTAAAGAGTGTAGGGGCTAAAATACAGCCCTGTTTGACTCCCTTAAAAGTGGTGATGGGCCTAGTCAAGCTGCCAGCACTATTGCATCTTATACGAACTTGGGTGTTCTGATATAAACAGTGTATACGTGCTAATAGATGTCTGTCAATATTAGCAGACTCCAGTTTAGCCCAGAGCCTGTCTCTTGGTATGAGATCAAAAGCAGACTTAAAGTCTATAAAGGCTGCATATAAAGCCCCCCCTGGGTTATTAGTATATTTTTCTATAAGATGTTGGAGGACAAGAACGTGATCAATGGTTGATCAATTCGCTCTAAATCTGGCTTGTTCCTCTTCCAAAATATTTTCCTGTTCAAGCCAGCTTTGTAGTTTTATTAGTAGGTGTCTTGCATATAGCTTGCTGACAAGATTCAGCAAGCTAATGAGCCTGTAATTGGCAGGGTCTGCCCAACTGCCTTTTTTAAAAATGGGGATGATAATAGCAAGGCCCCAGTCCTCAGGAATATGGGCTGTTTGATCGATGCTCGTAAATAGAGCTGCCAGGATCGGAGCCCACCACTCTGGGTCAGATTTAAATGCTTCAGAGGGGATATTATCAGGCCCAGGGGCCTTACCCGGCTTCAAGTTAGCAATTAAGGAGGTGACTTCCTTAACAGAGACTGGTGGCCAATTAGGGAGATCCTTTGGGTAAATCTCAACCTGTCGGGCCCTGATTTGAACACTTGAATAGATGTTATGAAAGTACAACTCCCAGGAGTTCACAGGAATATAATAATTGAGATTAGCGATGGTCTTTGGCCAGCCGCTGGCCACTAACTTCCAAAAAGCAGATCAGTCGTTAGTCCTTGAAGCTATAATCAGGTACTGCCACTGCTGTGCCTGCGCTGCTCTTTCCCCCCGCTTGATTAGAAGTTTGTAGCTTTTCTTCAGATCTAAGCATTCAGCGGGTAGTGCTGGAAGGTTCTTGGATCTGTACTCCCTGTATTTCTTAATTAACAGATTTTTTAAGTCAATACATTCCTGGTCAAACCATGGTTTAGAGTTGTGGAGGTGCTTAGCGGGCCTAGGTACCGGGTTGGGTATTAGACAATGTTGTACTTCTGTAATCAGTTCCTGATAGGCAGCAAGCATAGCTTTTCCAGGGGCTGCTGTTAGCAGATTTTCACGACAATGGAGACAGTTGACTGACTGTAGTATCTCTTCTAAGTTCTTCTCCAGCTTGGGCAAGACGGTGGAAGGAGCCCTTGACGTTTGGAAGTCTTCCCGCAAGCAGTTGTCATTCCTGGAGATCGATGAATTGTTTAGTAGGTGTGTAATCAGTCTTTGCAGTCTTAGGACAATATCCACTTGAACTGGTGCCAGTAGTGCAACAAAGGCATCGAGAAGTCTCATTTCTTCTTCGCTATATGAGTCTTTCCCTCCATCGTCCCCAAGGCTGTGATGGAGACCATGGTCAGGGTCCTCTGTATCAGAGTAGGCAGCATGTAGCTGGAAGTACGATGGCGGGAGAGAATCCGGCTCAGAATCTAGCTCGATTAAGTTTTTTAAAGACACAGGGTCTGATTTTGCCGGTGGCTATTGAGTTGATGTAAGGGAACAGCTGATTAGGGCCTGCAACGGGGGGGGGCTGTATTTTCAAAGAGTCTTGTGGTTTCTATGCCAATTGATTGCAGGGCATTTTTGTTTTTAAGTAGCAAGCTGATTTTCTCAAGTGAGTTAAAAGTCACTACAGTACGAGCCGTGACTTGGTTAAAGTAGAGGTATTCCACATAGGCTATATCAACAGGAGAAAAAAGGCCTGGCATAGCGTTTTCAAGGATTCTCAGAAGATGAATTTTGCGTTCGTTTTGTGCAATACGCCCCAAGGGTTTAGGATAGTTGAGTAGCACAAGCTTTTGGCGATTAAGAGCTAGAGACCATTTTGCTGCAAAAGTCTGACTCTGAGCAGGTATGACGTCCCTGGGTATCAAGGGGCTTGATGGTCTAGGGTCTGTTGCTGCGGAGAGGTGGCAATTAACAGAGACAGAGGGGGAGGGGTTGCTACTTTGCAAGCAGGAGCAATTTTGTCACCCTCCCTAATACCCTCCCTAATACAGGCTGCATTGCAGGTTTCAATCTCTGGGCACTCTTCGGGGTAGAGATGGCATCTAGTAATTTAAAGAGTTTGGCTAAGTTCATTTTACTATAACGTTGAAACTTTGGCAGTTTGATGTTCTTGCTCATCTTGGTAGTATTACATCGTCTTCTTCTAAAGGGATTCCTGCACAACCTATTACCCCTCCATTTTGGCTTATTCAGCTGCCTGGTTTACATTGAACTTATGCAGGTCTGAGTTCCCCGTGGCACACATTCAGACAGGAGGGTGTACTTACTATGAGCCGCAACCAATGTGGTTAAAAGCTTGTTGGTCTCAGACAGGAAGTCCTTAATGTGATCAATGTCCTTAGCTAACATATGAAGCCAGCACTCAATAGGGAAGTTACCGGCCAAGTTTGATAAGTTCTTCTCATTTGGTGAGACAGGAGGGCTAGGTGAATTCAAACTGAATATGAACCGGCCCGTACACTACGGTCTACTACGAAGGCCCTCCTCCAGGTTCCGACTCATAGGGAAGCCCGGAGAGTGGTGACAAGATCTAGGGCCTTCTCAGTGGTGGCCCCCGAACTATGGAATGGTCTCCCTGAGGAGGTGCGCCTGGCGCCGACACTATCATCTTTTCGGCGCCAGGTTAAAACCTTTCTCTTCTCTGAGGCATTTTAATTCCTGTTAATTCTAAATTATTATATTTTGTTTTTAGACTGTACAGTTTTTTGTACAGTTTTGTATTGTGATATACTGTATTGTGTTATTTTTATTGTATTTTTAATGTTCACCGCCCAGAGAGCTGTTGCTAGTCGGGCGGTATATAAGCTTAATTAAATAAAAATAAATAATAAATAAATAAACTGGTTTGTGAGTCACAAATTGGAAGAACAGGTGGTCCTAGACTCCCTTCTTTTAGTTCTTTTGGTTCATTTAAAAATCTGTTCTCCGATGGGGAAGGTGCCCCTTCATGGGCCAGGTTCCCCACCACTGCTAGCTCCCATGCAAAATTAGGAGTTGAGAGGGTAAGAGCATCCAATTGTAAAGCCCCATTAAGATCTAGCAACCAATCCAGAGGAGTATTTGCTTGGGGTGGGTTGACTGCATCTTGCCTTAGGGGGCTGCTAGCAAGTACTTGCCTTAAGACTCTTGCCATCCTCTGCACCCTCAGTTAATCCCGATTGCTCTTTGGGGGAGAAGTGAGTAATCTTTACTTGCTTTAATTTTTTGCCCTGGAGAGTCGGCTCCAAAGGGGTAAGACCCAGGGTTTTGTAGTCCGTTCCAGTAAGGACCATAATTCAGCACTTCCCCTTTAATTGGGGTAGATAGAGTGATGCGGAAGAGTTAAAGAGAGTTTTCTTTATCTTTCACTGTTAGCTAAACAAGCAGTTTTCCTCTGCTGCTGATGTAAGAAGCATCTAATTCAGTTGTAAAATGATTTATATTCTTTTCTTACTTACTGGTGTCTCTCATCATAGGCAGGACAGAACGGAGGGAGGAGAAGAGATAAAACACTGTCTAAAATGAAACTGTTGACCACCGACCGCCAAAGAGTAGCCAAAGTTGACACTTTTCAAAATTAATTAGGTGAGTGAGAGATAAGGAATGACAAACTGCAAAACGTTGACAGTTGATTCATCATTTGGGCTGCAGTTTAAAGGAAATGCAAAATGCTCTGGAGAGCTATTGTGATGTCAGGTGTCTGCCGGGTGCCATTTTCCGAAAAGGGTCGCATGGGAGTAAATACCATTGAACTCTATAAGCATGCAAATGATCAAATCTGTCCTCCTCCCCTCCCCCTCTTGTCTGCTCCCATCCCCCTCCTCCCCTGTGCCCTTCCTCCCCTCTCTCCTCCTCCTCCTCCTCCTCCCCTCCCCATCCCCTGTGGTCAGTTTCAACTATCCTAAGCATGACTGCAGGGGAGTAAATCCCACTGAATTCAATAAACATGCAAATGATCAATCCATTCTCAGCAAATTTGCACAGGATCCCATTTCTGACCTCCCAGATTAAAAAGCAGAGAAATTCACTAACAGGCAAAAAACCTTGCAGTTTAATAATGTACCTATAGTCCACAGCTATTTCTATCAAACTTTAAAAAGCAGGGAAATTGGGCATCTATAGTGAATGCACCAGGGGAGCAGGAGACCTGACCTCCTCTCTGAGATATTGGACTGCCCTACAATTTTGTCAAAATGCAAACACAATTTGGGTTGGTCTTTCACAGTCTAATCCACTTCCTGTGTAGCTTGGAAGAACTCAGAGGTGCATGCTTTTTAAAGTTTGATAGAAATATCTTTGGGCTATAGGTACGTTCTTAAACTGCAAGGTTTTTTGCCTGTTAGTGAATATTTATATGATCCATATAGAATCTAGATAATAAATGCCAGCTGTTTTGGGAGGTCCATCACTGCAGAAGTAAACTCATCTATGCAACTATTAAAGATCTAGGAACCCTATTCATTAATAACTGGCCACTATTATTGTATTATTTCATTCTAACTAGATGACGGAAGAAGCTAGGCAAAGGGCCCTGGGGAACATAGTTTCCAAACTGGCTGATATCCATTTTAAGAAATCAGGTGCCCTAGGAAATTACTTTTCTCAAGGTCCCTATGATGCACAGCACTAGGTGCAAGTTGCCCTATGACATATTGGAAGAGAAGAACTGAGGTGTTACAGAGAGGCCACAGCACCACATGAGTAGAGGAAATCAGTGGTTGGATGGATACACACATGTACACATTATTTTCTTCCCATGTGATGTCATGGCCCTTCTGTAACACCTCCATTTATTATATGACATGCTCTTAGGTTTTCTGGAAGTGCTAGAGGAAATGCTGATTTTAAATAAACATTGCACTTCTCAAGCCTAGGGCAACAAAGTCACTGTGTGCTGTAGACTATTCTGCATCGTGTCATTTTGCACTGCTGATTTCCCTCGAAAAAGGAGCTGGAATTCACTATGTAGAACTCTAGGCCAGCATACACACACCCCTGACCTGAATTGCATCTGTCTTCTTTCAAATAAGCCAGCATTAACACTTTGGTGTACCACAACATTGGTGGCCAGATTCAACAGGAAGCTTTCGAAGGGAACAGAGATGGCACATCTAGCTGCTAACAAGCCCTTGTATTTCCCTGAAAGATGACAGCAATAAAATAAATCAAACTCCAACAAAAATATGTTAATTAAGTCAATAAGTGGAAGTTGGCAGACAAGAAAAGGCACAATAATAACTGTGGGGAAGCTATTTTTTAAAAATTAGAATTATAACAAAGCATGTTATGTATTTACCTGGTAAATGATACATGACATTATATATCATTTACAACAATGATTCCTTCGGCTGTGGAAGAGGAAATTTGCTCAGATAAACAGAATGAACAATTGCTAGAGTGATTTCTATAATGACAACAGAAGATTTATGCAACTTTACAGTTGACAATGAGGTCATTGAACTGATTATCAATATCTTGGCACAATCATTAACCAAAATGGAGACAATAGTCAAGAAATCAGAAGAAGGCTAGGAATGGGGAGGGCAGCTATGAGAGAACTAGAAAAGGTCCTCAAATGTAAAGATGTATCACTGAACACTAAAGTCAGGATCATTCAGACCATGACATTCCCAATCTCTATGTATGGATGTGAAAGTTGGACAGTGAAAAAAGCAGATAAGAGAAAAATCAAAGCATTTGAAATGTGGTGTTGGAGAAGAGCTTTGTGGATACCATGGACTGCGAAAAAGACAAATAATTGGGTGTTGGAACAAATTAAACCAGAACTATCACTAGAAGGTTAAAGGATGAAACTGAGGTTATCATACTTTGGATACATAATGAGAAGACGATTCATTAGAAAAGATAATAATGCTTGGAAAAACAGAAGTAGAAAAAGAGGAAGGCCAAACAAGATATGGATTGATTCCATAAAGGAATCCACAGACCTGAACGTACAAGATCTGAACAGGGTGGTTCATGACAGATGCTCTTGGAGGTCACTGATTCATAGGGTCACCATACGTCATAGTTGACTTGGAGGCACATAACAACAACAACAGAGTGATTTCAACTCACTTTTTTAAGTGTAGGAAGTTCACAGGCTATGTAGTCACTATAATTCTGTAAAATGTGTAAGAATTATTTCCCCCATACTGGAACTGAGATTGTGGTTGAAGTGAGATTTCAGCTGGACACTTCCCAGCACTTAGCCTCTGACTGCACCATACCATATTACTATCAGGGGTGGAGGGCAGGTCCATAGCTTAGAGACAGAGCAACTGCTTTGCATACAGAAGGTCCCAAGTTCATTTCCTGGCATCTGTAGTTAAAAGGATCAGATAACAGGTAATGAGAAAGACAGATACACCCAAGAACTTGGAAATATGCTCTTCAGAAACTCATGAAACATACCCATTGCATATATGAAAATTCTGTTTCATATCAGAGGTAAAGGGGGTACTAATAATAATACTAATACTAACAGCCAGTCACAGACAGGGATGGGTGAATCTGTCAGTTTCAGTTCTCTCAGTTTCTCATTTTCCCAGTCTTAAGTTCAATTCTCCACATTAGTTCACTATTTTTATTAGTATTAGTATTAGTATTAGGTCCTCATGAAAAGTCATCAGCATTTTAGTGCAAATTTCTCCCAGTATACACATTTTTGCATGCAAGTGGTTCTTACATCTGAATAGATATATACATTATTGCACTATAGGAAACCTTATTGCTGCAGATGCGGTTTTATAAAGTTCGCCTGCTGCTTAAAGCTGATGTTTTATCATTGTATTTTCATTGTCTCATGACACTGTAATGTTTGGAAAGCACTCTGCTTTCAGTTTATTTCCTACGGTCTGGTTTTGGTTGACCATTTGTCTAGAAAGCAACATCTAGGGATGTTGGAGAATTCAGATAAAAAAGCAAGTGGAAGCAGGAATTGCCAGTGTTCGCTCATTCGTCCCATGTCTGGAATGGAAATCAATCCAGCAAACAAAATTGGTGTTTTCTGTTGTTGTTGATTTCAGTCTGCAAAGATACATCATTGTTTACTTTTTTATTACTATTTGCATTGTTTCCTTTCAATTGAAATGAATGGCTTGGAATAATGCAATAATGTGATTTACATCATTTATACAATTGGTTTTGTAAATTATGTAAATTACATCATTTTGCCACAGCAGGTAGCAAGATGAATAGCACAGTTTTTGGCAGAAGAGGAACTGCAGTGTAATGGAAACAGTGCTGCATGTGACAAATACAGGGGGGATTGGGAAACAATGCCTTCTTACATCCCTAGTTGTAAATGGACCTGAGAAGCCAAAAAGAGCACTACAGTAGAATTATTTTAATCATCTACATTCATGATCCTACTTAAGCCAACCGTTTAGAGATCTCATGCCCTGTTTTCCCTGAGACTCTAAGGTTAACTGCACTTTAAATAGAGGTAAATAGAGGTTATCAGCTTGAAATTGCATGGAATCAGGATCTTCATTTAAAAAGGATAAAAAGAACATTGCCGTTACCAGCTAATGAAATACTTGCTCATGCTAGTTATTGAATCCTTGGATACCCATTATGATTTATTTAGATTTTCTTTTGCTGGCAAAATAAATAATCATTCCATGCTTCACTTGTAAGAACGTTCATCACCCCCTGAGAAATATATCACTACTCTTATTTGGCAAGCTTTTGTGCTTCCTCTAAAACTCCTCAAGTGTTTATCTCTCGGAGGTGCCTTGAAATGCACCTCAACATTGTGGTTAATGCAGTTCTGATTAATGGGGAGAGGGAAAAAAGTACATTTACTTAATATACCACTTCATGTTTCAAAAGAAATCCACAAATCCTAATGAAAAAGAATCAATATAAGAAATACAATACAAATTACATATTCAAAAGCCAACAATGATACTACTAATCATCACTACCATCATCCCACATTTTAAGTAACATAATTAAATAAATATCTCTGATGCACATGTGAAACAACTTAAGAACCCACAAGAATAAATCATATACAAAATATCAAAATATATCAAGATACATCAAAATACTTCATTACAATATATTATTAAAAAAATCTTCATAAATATTACCAGAAACACATGCAATCACCCAAATAATTCATAAAGCAGAATTAGCTTTCCATACATGCATGGGTGTCAGATATCTTGTTTTAGAGGTCCTGATGATCCTCAGAGCCCAGGAGGCCTCAGCCTCAGAACTGTCTGGTGGGACCCTTATTGCTAGGGTTTAGAGATCCTTTTTTCAAAAAGACCCAAGATTGTAACGCCAATCTTCAAAAAGGGATCCAGAGGGGATCCCGGAAATTACAGGCCAGTTAGCTTAACTTCTGTCCCTGGAAAACTGGTAGAAAGTATGATTAAAGCTAGATTAACTAAGCACATAGAAGAACAAGCCTTGCTGAAGCAGAGCCAGCATGGCTTCTGCAAGGGAAAGTCCTGTCTCAGTAACCTATTAGAATTCTTTGAGAGTGTCAACAAGCATATAGATAGAGGTGATCCAGTGGACATAGTGTACTTAGACTTTCAAAAAGCGTTTGACAAGGTACCTCACCAAAGGCTTCTGAGGAAGCTTAGCAGTCATGGAATAAGAGGAGAGGTCCTCTTGTGGATAAGAAATTGGTTAAGAAGCAGAAAGCAGAGAGTAGGAATAAATGGACAGTTCTCCCAATGGAGGGCTGTAGAAAGTGGAGTCCCTCAAGGATCGGTATTGGGACCTGTACTTTTCAACTTGTTCATTAATGACCTAGAATTAGGAGTGAGCAGTGAAGTGGCCAAGTTTGCTGATGACACTAAATTGTTCAGGGTTGTTAAAACAAAAAGGGATTGCGAAGAGCTCCAAAAAGACCTCTCCAAATTGAGTGAATGGGCAGAAAAATGGCAAATGCAATTCAATATAAACAAGTGTAAAATTATGCATATTGGAGCAAAAAATCTGAATTTCACATATACGCTCATGGGGTCTGAACTGGCAGTGACCGACCAGGAGAGAGACCTTGGGGTTGTAGTGGACAGCACGATGAAAATGTCGACCCAGTGTGCGGCAGCTGTGAAAAAGGCAAATTCCATGCTAGCGATAATTAGGAAAGGTATTGAAAATAAAACAGCCGATATCATAATGCCGTTGTATAAATCTATGGTGCGGCCGCAGTTGGTATACTGTGTACAGTTCTGGTTGCCTCATCTCAAAAAGGATATTCTAGAGTTGGAGAAGGTTCAGAAGAGGGCAACCAGAATGATCAAGGGGATGGAGCGACTCCCTTACGAGGAAAGGTTGCAGCATTGGGGGCTTTTTAGTTTAGAGAAAAGGCGGGTCAGAGGAGACATGATAGAAGTGTATAAAATTATGCATGGCATTGAGAAAGTGGATAGAGAAAAGTTCTTCTCCCTCTCTCATAATACTAGAACTCGTGGACACTCAAAGAAGCTGAATGTTGGAAGATTCAGGACAGACAAAAGGAAATACTTCTTTACTCAGTGCATAGTTAAACTATGGAATTTGCTCCCACAAGATGCAGTAATGGCCACCAGCTTGGACGGCTTTAAAAGAAGATTAGACAAATTCATGGAGGACAGGGCTATCAATGGCTACTAGCCATGATGGCTGTGCTCTGCCACCCTAGTCAGAGGCAGCATGCTTCTGAAAACCAGTTGCCGGAAGCCTCAGGAGGGGAGAGTGTTCTTGCACTCGGGTCCTGCTTGCGGGCTTCCCCCAGGCACCTGGTTGGCCACTGTGAGAACAGGATGCTGGACTAGATGGGCCACTGGCCTGATCCAGCAGGCTCTTCTTATGTTCTTATGTTCTTATGTTCTTATGTTCTTACCCCTTTCTATTTTTATTGCCAAGTTGTAGGACTGTCTTCCCTATAGCTGTGTCTAATTATCTATTCCTTTTGCCTGCCCACACTATTCTGCAATATCCTCTTAATGGCTCACGACTGAGGTTACTCTGTTACGAATGGACCTTGAACTTCCTCATCAGAGCTCACTAGAAATGCAAGTTCCCCTATTGAGAGAGCAGCAGGATCTTTGGCTGGAGTTACCCACACGTCACCCCCAGAGCATGTATAATTTTACCCTTAACCCAATGACACATACACAGAGTGGTTTTATTCAGAGAAGAAACAAGGAAAAATATTGCAGTTTACAATTACAGCTAACAATGAGCAGCTTTCTATTATTCATTCGATCAGCAACACTGGGTAGACTAAAGCAAAGAGACTAACCCTATGAACACTTTCACATTATGCTCACCCACAGAGAAAGAAAAAGGAAAGAAAAGGCCCAGAAGTTGCACATACCTTTCCTGGAGAGTCGCTGCAAGACGAAGGCTGAGAGTGACTTTCCTACCTAGCCCAATGAGCCGAAAGCTCTGCCCTTGTGTAACCAGCACTAGATTTGAAAGATCTCACTCAAAATCCTTAGCTCTAAAATTGTCCCAAAGATGCTAGTTGGTAAGAAAAGCAGCTGTTGAGCCCTCCAGAAGGAGGAACTCCTGACCCCTCCCAACCCCTCATGTTTTATACCTTTTTCTCACTAAACTGACCCCAATGTAAACCCAATGTAAATGTCCCCAGGAAGATGTGGACGTGACAGAGAACACTGAAAGAATTTAGGATCATCAGTTAAGGAATTTGTTTTTCCAGAAACCATTCCTTGATGAATTCCCAGATAATGACTGCAATCTCCTACCTGTAAATTGCTGATGTTCTGTCTCTCTTAGAGGTTAAGATTATCATAACTGTTATGCAGACCATTTCCTAGTTTGAAAGGAGCTATCCTGTCTCCTCCTAAAGGCTTAGATTATCATAAACATTTCCTTATTTGAACGGAGTGCCTGTTCTTACTGGGTGACATTCCCCAAATTTCCATAGGAGTCAGGAAGTCTATACCTTCAGGCTTTCAAGATATGTACTCAGGGGTCACAGAGGGGCTGTCTCCCAGGATTCTTTGCTGTTGCAGGTTTTCCAAACTCTGGTTCACTGAGGTGAATCAAAGATTAAAAATTCCCAGTATTTGATTCCTTATAACTCCCCAAATTAATCTTTTTCCTTTTTAGCTCGAATGGCAGCCAGCCATATTATTTCTATCTTCATCTTGCCCTCCCTTTCCTCTTCCAGTGTCTGTTCCTTTCCACCCAAACATTTCCTGGGACCGCTGTCCCAACACTTACGGGTCTTGCCTTTTATGTAGCCATTCTGGGCTCTACAGCTGACTCCCTCTAGCTATCCCTGACCCAGTTCACCTATGTTTTCATTTGAGCAAGCCAGGAAAAGAATGTTGACTTGTTTTCAGCACCAGGTAAAGACTTATGATTTCCCCCCCAGGCTTTTGACAGACCAAGATGATACTTAATGTGCTGCTAAACAGCTTGCTGTAGCTATTATGGGGTTTGAGTTGTTGTTGTTTTGATTGTATGATATATTTATTTGTGTTTTTAACAATAGAGGTACCTCCTAAAATGAATTCATCAAATCAGTCTTCACCAACCTGGTGCCATCTAGATATTTCAAACTATAGCTCCCATGAGCCCCAGGCAGTATGCCTGGCTGTTGCCTATCATACAAATAAAAAGAGAATAAAAACATAACAGTAAAGCTATTGTTTTATCTAAAGGGGCAACCAGCATTAAAAATAAAAGCCCCACATACAACACTAACCCAATCCAGGACTAAAACAATGCCCACTTTAAAACAATAACTACATTAAAACTATCCATCATACTCAATGGACTTAAAACCAGATCTTAAAAGGACTGTGAGAACAGAAACTCTAGTACTGAAAAGACAGCAATGTGGGCAACAAGTGGGCTTCCCTAGAGAAAGCATTCCATAGCAGGGGGCTGCCACTGGAAAGGTCTTGTCTCTTGTGGCCACCCTGTGGACTGCAGATTGAGGGGAGCACATGAAGAAAGGCCTCTGTAAATTATCTTAGGGTTCAGGCAGATACATATGGGAGGTGTTCTGTTAAGTACTGAGATCCCATGCTGCGCACATCTTTAGGTCAAAACCAGCATCAAAAATTGGTCCCAGAAATGTAGTGTGGGTGAGACTCATCCAAAATAGCAAGCTATTAGATTCAAGGGAAAACTTTCTTTATGACTAGGTATGAGCCACATGCATCAGTTAACCATTTCAAAGGTCACATACCTGGCATGCACAGATTTTTTCTCTCTCTCACTACCTAGGGATTTTGTATCTGGAAGGAATCATTCCGCACGTTATATTCAGTGACCAACCCAGGCTTGCTAGACAGTGTGCATCCAACAAGGAGTTGCAGCAAACCACAACTTCCTGACTTGAAGACAACCTGCATGCTATATAATATGTATAAAAGAGAAGCCAGATGTCGGACTCCTACTCTCATTCACCCCAGGCTGGTTAGACATGGTGGAAGTGCACTCCACAATATCTGGAGGGCACCGCATTGGCTACTCCTGGTCTAAAAGATCCAGGAACCGTTCAGACTGTGTGAGTCTATCAATCCATTGCTATTAACTGCAATTGACCTCTCCTTTATTAATTTGCCTAATCCTTTTTGAAGGTATTTAATCCAGAGGCCCCCATCATAACTAATACTAGTGAACTATGAGTAGGGATGTGCTAGAATTGTACCCAATTCAGATTTGGTACTGAATTTTCCATTTATTCACTTATTCTCTAGCACTGAGGATCAGACGTTTATGTAGCAACATTCCGTGGCTATTTTCAAAAATGGGTTTTTTTAAAAGCCCGTAAAATATATCTATAAAGAACAATAACTTTATCCATATTTCCTTTCAAAATATCAATATTTCCTTTAAAATTATCAACATTAATATCAGTATTTTTTGCATGGGAAAAATAGATCAGTAAAATCAGCAGCTAGCAGACAAATAATGAACTGGAATAGATACCGGCCAAGTTCTAGTATTGTTTTCCTCAACCTGGTGCCCTCCAAATATTCTTGGACTACAACTCCCTCAGGCTTGATCATTGGCCATGCTGATGGGAGCTGTAGTTAAACATCCTGAGAGCACCAGATAAGGAAAGGCTGTTCTAATACAATGAGAGAAAGAGAGAGAGAGAGAGAAATATCTATACACTTTCATTATAATCCTAAACTTTTTAATGAGCTTGTCCTGAGATTTGGTCAACCTGACAGTTCAATATCAAGGTCAGTCTCAAAATTTGTCCACAAAGGTAAGCAGATATTAAGTGTTCAAACAATGTAGAACATGGACAACTTGGTTACTTTTGCTTCAAAGATGGAGAAATGTTATTGAAATTGTTGGACCATTTAGAAAATGATCTTCAAAGACTGAACTGGGAAGAAGTGAATAGTTTAACATTCCAGTTGCCTGCACCTTTACAACATATTGTACCAATAATGTAAAAGCCAAGGAGAATGAATGTAAGTGGGTCACCCGTAAGACCTACATTTACTCCGTGAAATGTCCAGGCAACTGATACCATTGTAAAAGCCTTGCTGGAAAAAATATCAGCAAGTCAGCTGATATACTTAGGCTGGCGTGTGGCACAAAAGTGAAGCTACTAGTTACCTTTGAGAGTTCCTATTTCTTTCCTGGATTTGTGAAGTGGGAGACAGGTGTGCTAAGTAAAAAACTAATGGCTGCATCTTGTGCTCAGAATCAAACCCATCATTACAGGACAGGGTCTTTTATTCCCATTATCTTATAGAAACTTCCCAGAAAGAAATTCTCTCAGAAGCTTTATTTAATACTATTAACCTGTTTCATTTTTTTCTTCCTTGATGAGACGTTTTGGTAGAATATCTCCTGCTAACAGGTGGCTGAGTGGAACATGCACAAAATGGCCTTGTGAGGGGTACAGTTGAGATGGAGCCACTACAGCGGTAGAAGCACTGCTTGGACCTTGGGATATAAATAAGATGCAGGTGTAATGTGGTACCTTGACAGACAGTACAGACAGTTCTGCTCCACAGGATAATAGATGAGAGGCTGTAAAATGAGAAGAAATGTTACTTCTAGAAGCCAAAGATTTAAAAGAACATTCCACCACCTGGTTCCCCTCCAGATGTTGGACTACAACCCTTTAATCAACTCTAAACAGTTGGGCGTTTTAGTCCAAAACATCCAGAGGGAACCAAGTTGAGGAAGGCTGCTTTAGAAGGGCAATGGTATTTTTTAAACAAAAACAAACAGGAACACCTAAATGAACACAGAAGCTGTTAAATGCTGAGGCCAGGAATGCAAGAAAGAATAGATTTCAAATTCATTTATGGATGAGAGTTGTTACAGTTTCTTGGGTCAAAGCAGATCTTTTTCAGGAGTCGTCATTCTATTACCTTCTTGAAGTTGGCGAGTTCCACTACTTCTCTGAAAAAAGGAATTAATTACCACCTGGACCTGCCCTGTCACACCCTCTCTGACCATCCATGATGAGCAAGAGTCAATAGAACAGGTTGCCCAAATCCTTCCAAGCATCAGCATCATCACACCACATAGCAGAAACTCATCCCCTAAACTCCAACCAGATAGTGCCGTGGAGACCTCCATAGAGACTGTCACAGAAAATATGCACAATGTTATCCTTAAAATGTCTAGGAAACTTACCACGGCATACTTCTGTGGATTTTTGCTATTCTCCAGTTGAGCCTAACCGAAGGAGATATCCCAAAGATGCAGTGCTGGTGAAATGTTGTTGTTGTTGTTGTTGTTGCTGCTGCTGCTGCTGCTGCTGCTGCTGCTGCTGCTGCTATCACTGCCATCACTGCCATGGAATGGAATGGGCTCAATAATGAATTACTCATGTTTAGTCATAGGCTCTGCACTCTGGGAGAGGATGCTTCATAGCAACCATGTCAACTGCCTCTTCCATCTCAGTAAACCAAAATGCAGCCTTCCCCATCCTTGAGCTTTCTGGATGTTTTGGACTACAATTTCCCATCAAGTTTCCCATCAAGTCCAAAATGTCTAGAGGACACCAGGGTGGAGAAAGCTATTATAATGAGACCTGGATTTGAACAGGAGCACCAGCCATGACAACTAGAAACCCACCAGAGACATTCAGGAATTCAACAAATTCCATAAGGTTTCAGGGATGGACCAACCTAGCAGGTCCATCACCCCTGTGTAGGGAAATAGCCATCATCACTGACATAAAATTCGCGGTTGACTTTGCTGCAACAAACTAACATGACTATCTTTTCAAAAGCCTTTCTGTTGTTGAAGATGATGCTAATCAAACAAAACATTACACCTTCAAAAGCCTTTCTGAGCCTTGCTTGCATAGATCACAGAGGATGCTTTCACACTGCACTTTATTCTGTTATTCTGACTATTTCTTACCTGGTAATTTGCACATTACATTTGATCTTTCACATGATGTACAAGCTGGTTCTGGAATTCTAGTGGAATACAGTGCAAGTTTAGTGCAAATGTTCATGACATATATATATATATATATATATATATATATATATATATATATGTCACATGCTAAGAGGGGTTGCATGGCAAAAGGATGAGATCTTAG
This sequence comes from Rhineura floridana, assembly GCF_030035675.1. Taxonomy (NCBI): domain Eukaryota; kingdom Metazoa; phylum Chordata; class Lepidosauria; order Squamata; family Rhineuridae; genus Rhineura; species Rhineura floridana. The sequence goes on from NC_084493.1 coordinate 31,743,418, forward strand.
ACCTCCAATACAGTTGGAAACTACAAGTGTGCATGTGTATAACAGGTGAGGGGCTCCAACAAGACATTGGTCATTGCAGCCTGTGTGAAAGCCATTTGCATGAAATGCCGGTATATCAGCTGAAAAAGCTACTGTTCCTTAACACAACGGGTACTGCAGTATGAAAGGAATTTTAGAAATTGGGACAGAAGAGCTACCATTCTAATGCATTAAACTAGTGCAATAAGCCCCATGTTTGAAAGCAGCCAGAGTGAGAAACACCATTAATAGAATAGGGGGGTTATTTTGCAATTCAGCTTCTATATTGAGAGATCAGCTCTGAAATGTCTTGATTTGAAAGAAAGGAAGAAAGAAAGAAAGAAAGAAAGAAAGAAAGAAAGAAAGAAAGAAAGAAAGAAAGAAAGAAAGAAAGAAAGAAAGAAAGAAAGAAAGAAAGAAAGAAAGAAAGAAAGAAAGAAAGAAAGAAAGAAAGACCATCTGCCAAAAATGTCTTTATTTGAAGCATGTTTCCCAAGTGCTGCTGCAAAATGATTATATATAGAATTCCTTAAGTCGCTGCAATATTGTGGATATCTTAGGCTGCAATCCAATACATAAGTAAGCTCCATCTACTTCAATGGACTTGAACACAATGAACACTTATTGACTCCCAGGTAAGTGTGTTGCAGCCTTAGCCAATTTATTCCCCCCTTCACTGGCAAATCATTCAGGTTAATTATGTTTATTCTTACTGCTTCCAGAGAAGCCAAACTAGCTCTCTCCAGCTTTCATCAGCTCTTTTTAATCTCTTTATTGGGAGGAGTAACACTGCTATTCTTTCAAGGTAAAACGTCTATTGACTTCTAAATTGTGTGAAAGAAAAAGTGATCCCTAAAATGTAAATCTAATTTAAAAATTACTAATAGCTATCTGATACCGGAGATTTTGCATCATCCCCCCCACCATGGTAATCAGCAAAAATCCTCCTACATTAAGTTTAGTGAGTGTGATGCCATGAACATGCAATATGATGGTGATTTTAAGGAGAAAGGCCTGTCTAGTCCAGCATCCTGCTTTCCCACAACTGACAGACAGATGCCTTGAGGAAGCCATACCTCTGTTTTGCTTTGCATGCAAATAGTCCCACATTCAATCCTGGGCATGTCCAGGTAGGGACAGGAACCAGTGGAAGTTGGTCTATTTGGGCAAATGGAGTGCTGCCCCATCACCCTTGATCTACCCTCAGCCAGCCTCCACCTGCTTGCCTTCTTATTTACATCCATTCCAGGGGTTGGTATAGCTATCAGCTTCTGCCTCCTTAGTTTCAATGTTACCATTAGAGAAGCAGGGAGGAGGATGAGAGCAAAACTAGAATTAGTTGGCTCTGTCTGTTATTGGCTCTGGCTCTGCCTATCATTAGCTCTGGCTCCACCTACTGTTGGGTTCTCTGCCTTCTGTCCTGCCAACCTGAATGGGCACCAGCCACCACTGATAGGAACAACAGTTGTCTGAAAACGTGGTAAGCCTTTGCCAGTCAGTGCAGACAATACTGAGCTAGATGGACCAATGATTTGAGGTGATACAAGGCAGCTTCCTATGTTACTCTTTTTTCTTATGGGATGGGACCATAGTTCTGTGGCAGAGCACATGCTTTGCATGCAGAAAGTCCATGATATCAGCCGGTTGGGCTAGAAAGTCCTCATCTGAAATGTCTGAGAGCTGCTGTTAGTACTGAGCTAGATGGGCCAATTGCCTGACAGTTTCTTGCATTTCTACAGGTAGAGCATGAAAATAAAAGCCCTCCACATTGGTGTTACCAAGCAATTGGCTTTCTCCCTCTGAGCATGAGGATCCCTATAGCTAGGGAGGAGGAAGGAAGATGAGGAAGGGCCTTAGTTCAGTTTTAATTCAGAAAGTCCCAGGTTCAATCACCAGTATCTTCAGGTAGGTCAGGCTGTTCTAGGTGGGAAAACAACAAACACAAAAGACTTGCCTGGAAGGCGCAGCCCCTTGATTAGATTAAAAGCAGCCAAAAGCTTATACAGCCCCGCCCCTCGCTCAGGAAGGAAGGAAGCCTGAGAGAATACTAAAGAGTTAAGCCCCAGCTGATAGCCATCAGCCTCAAGTAACACATCATTGGCTGGCAGCAGTAGCTGGGAGGAACCAGCCACACATATAAAGTCAGAGCACCCTAGCGAGGGAGCCTGCTCCATGAGCTAGAGGGAGCCCCAGCTGACGAAGCGTCAAGGCGAGTTAAGGCGAGTTAAGCAGCAGAGCGAGTTCGGCAGCAGGCCGAGGAGGCCAGGGCCCCCTACTCTGCCCGTCTGTTCCCTGACCTCAACTAAACCGCAGTCTCCAACCCATTGACATAATAAACCTTAAACAAAACTATGCAGGTAAGGATATGTGGGGGCTTTCCAGTGTTTTGCACCGCCTGCAGCATGTACGACTATCTGCCTGTTGGACAGAAGTCGTGGGTGTGCTCTCGGTGCAATGAGCTCCTGGCTCTCCGGGAATGACTTCATTTCCTTGAGGCCAAGGTGGCGGACCTGGAAAAGCTGAGAGAGGCAGAGAGGTGTGTGGAGGAGGCCTTCAGGGACGTTATAGCTGTGTCCCACTCCAACGATGATAGCTCTCCTGCTATCATGGAGAACGATGGTCTCGGGGAAGGAGAGCATCCAGCTGAGGAAGAGGGAAACGATCCCTTAGAAGGGACCCATTCCTTGGGGGATGAGCAGCTATCCTGTCGTGCCGAGGATATATCTCCAGGGGGTGGAGGGATCCTTGTAGTGGGTGATTTGATCATTAGGAACATAGACAGTGGGGTGTGTGATGGGCGTGTAGACCGCAAGGTGTTTTGCCTGCCTGGTGCGAAGGTTGCGGATATCGCCCGTCGTTTAGATAGTTTGGTAGACAGTGCTGGGAAGGAGTCAGTGGTCGTGGTGCACGTTGGCACCAATGACATGGGGAAATGCAGCCGTGAGGTCCTGGAAGCAAAATTTAGGTTGCTAGGTAAGATGCTGAAAGCCAGGTGGCTTTCTCTGAAATGCTACCAGTTCCACGCGCAGGACCAGCCAGACAGGCCCAGCTTCGCAGTCTCAATGCGTGGATGAGACGATGGTGTCGGGTGGAAGGGTTCGGATTTGTTAGGCACTGGGGAACATTTTGGGACAAGCCAGGCCTGTACAAAAGGGATGGGCTCCACTTGAACCAGAATGGAACCAGACTGCTGGCACTTAAAATTAAAAAGGTAGCAGAGCAGCTTTTAAACTGACTGAGGGGGGAAACCCGACAGGAGCTGAGAAAGGTCCGGTTCAGAATAAACCTCCCCCCTGGGATAAAAACCAAAGAAATGATGAAATTTTAAAAGGGGTAGGCCTAGAAGTAGGCATTGTGAGAGCAGGGGCACAGGATATAAATTCAGAAGAGCAAAATTACCACAGGCCTAACCACAAGTGCCAAAGACACTTGAAGAGAGACACTGCTTACAAGTGCCTGTACGCTAATGCTAGGAGCCTGCAAACCAAGATGGGAGAACTGGAGTGCTTGGTCTTAGAGGAGAGCATTGATATAGTGAGCATAACGGAGACCTGGTGGAATGGAGAAAACCAGTGGGATACGGTTATCCCTGGATATAAACTATATCGGAAGGACAGGGAAGGGCGTATTGGTGGCGGAGTCGCTCTATACATGAAAGAAGGCATTGAATCCAGCAAGCTCGAAACCCCAAAAGAGGCAGACTCCTCCACAGAATCGTTGTGGGTGGTGATACCGTGCCCCAGGAAGGACTTAATACTGGGAACGATCTATCGTCCCCCTGATCAAAATGCTCAGGGAGACCTTGAGATGAGATATGAAATTGAGGAAGCATCCAAACTACGAAATGTGGTAGTAATGGGTGACTTCAACTACCCGGACATAGACTGGCCACATATGTGTTCCAGTCATGACAAAGAAGCAAAGTTTCTAGATATTCTAAATGACTATTCCCTAGACCAGTTGGTCATGGAACCGACCAGAGGGACGGCAACCCTGGACTTAATCCTCAGTGGGGACCAGGACCTGGTGCGAGATGTAAGTGTTGTTGAACCGATTGGGAGCAGTGACCACAGTGCTATTAAATTAAACATACATGTAACTGGCCAATTGCCAAGAAAATCCAACACGGTCAAATTTGACTTCAAAAGAGGAAACTTCACAAAAATGAGGGGATTGGTAAAAAGAAAGCTGAAAAACAAAGTCCAGAGGGTCACATCACTCGAAAATGCTTGGGAGTTGTTTAAAAACACTATATTAGAAGCTCAACTGGAGTGCATACCGCAGATCAGAAAAGGTACCACCAGGGCCAAGAAGATGCCAGCATGGTTAACGAGCAAAGTCAAGGAAGCTCTTAGAGGCAAAAAGTCTTCCTTCAGAAAATGGAAGTCTTGTCCGAATGAAGAAAATAAAAAAGAACACAAACTCTGGCAAAAGAAATGCAAGAACACAATAAGGGATGCTAAAAAAGAATTTGAGGAGCACATTGCTAAGAACATAAAAACCAACAACAAAAAATTCTATAAATACATTCAAAGCAGGAGACCATCTAGGGAAACAATTGGACCCTTGGATGATAAGGGAGTCAAAGGTGTACTAAAGAACGATAAGGAGATTGCAGAGAAGCTAAATGAATTCTTTGCATCTGTCTTCACAGTGGAAGATATAGGGCAGATCCCTGAACCTGAACTAACATTTGCAGGAAGGGATTCTGAGGAACTAAGACAAATAGTGGTAACGAGAGAGGAAGTTCTAAGCTTAATGGACAATATAAAAACTGACAAATCACCGGGCCCGGATGGCATGCACCCGAGAGTTCTCAAAGAACTCAAAGGTGAAATTGATGATCTGCTAACTAAAATATGTAACTTGTCCCTCGGGTCCTCCTCCGTGCCTGAGGACTGGAAAGTGGCAAATGTAACGCCAATCTTCAAAAAGGGATCCAGAGGGGATCCCGGAAATTACAGGCCAGTTAGCTTAACTTCTGTCCCTGGAAAACTGGTAGAAAGTATGATTAAAGCTAGATTAACTAAGCACATAGAAGAACAAGCCTTGCTGAAGCAGAGCCAGCATGGCTTCTGCAAGGGAAAGTCCTGTCTCAGTAACCTATTAGAATTCTTTGAGCGTGTCAACAAGCATATAGATAGAGGTGATCCAGTGGACATAGTGTACTTAGACTTTCAAAAAGTGTTTGACAAGGTACCTCACCAAAGGCTTCTGAGGAAGCTTAGCAGTCATGGAATAAGAGGAGAGGTCCTCTTGTGGATAAGGAATTGGTTAAGAAGCAGAAAGCAGAGAGTAGGAATAAATGGACAGTTCTCCCAATGGAGGGCTGTAGAAAGTGGAGTCCCTCAAGGATCGGTATTGGGACCTGTACTTTTCAACTTGTTCATTAATGACCTAGAATTAGGAGTGAGCAGTGAAGTGGCCAAGTTTGCTGACGACACTAAATTGTTCAGGGTTGTTAAAACAAAAAGGGATTGCGAAGAGCTCCAAAGAATGATCAAGGGGATGGAGCGACTCCCTTACGAGGAAAGGTTGCAGCATTGGGGGCTTTTTAGTTTAGGGAAAAGGTGGGTCAGAGGAGACATGATAGAAGTGTATAAAATTATGCATGGCATTGAGAAAGTGGATAGAGAAAAGTTCTTCTCCCTCTCTCATAATACTAGAACTCGTGGACATTCAAAGAAGCTGAATGTTGGAAGATTCAGGACAGACAAAAGGAAGTACTTCTTTACTCGGCGCATAGTTAAACTATGGAATTTGCTCCCACAAGATGCAGTAATGGCCACCAGCTTGGACGGCTTTAAAAGAAGATTAGACAAATTCATGGAGGACAGGGCTATCAATGGCTACTAGCCATGATGGCTGTGCTCTGCCACCCTAGTCAGAGGCAGCATGCTTCTGAAAACCAGTTGCCGGAAGCCTCAGGAGGGGAGAGTGTTCTTGCACTCGGGTCCTGCTTGCGGGCTTCCCCCAGGCACCTGGTTGGCCACTGTGAGAACAGGATGCTGGACTAGATGGGCCACTGGCCTGATCCAGCAGGCTCTTCTTATGTTCTTATGTTCTTAAAAGCTCCTGGCTGAAACCCCTGAGAACCACTGCCAGTCTGAACAGTCCATCATACTGAACTCTTCCAAGCTACACAGAAAGTGAATTCGACTGTGAAAGACCAAATTGTGTTGGCATTTTTACAAATTTGTAGAGGTACAATATCTGAGAGAGGAGGTCAGGTCTCCTGGTCCCCTGGTGTATTCACTAAAGCTGCCCAATTTCCCAGCTTTTTAAAGTTTGATAGAAATATCTGTTGGCTATAGGTACATTATTAAACTGCAAGGTTTTTCGCCTATTAGTGAATCACTACTTATGGGTATGAACATACATTAATTATATGTTGTGCGGAGAAATACTGTATTTTGTCAGTCCTGAGTATATTGCCAATCTGCAATCCAATATACACTTACCTGGGAGTAAGTCTAATTGAAACCAATGGAGTTTACTTCTGAGAAGACATGTAAGGAATTGCAGCCTAAGCTTTTATTATATTGTTAGTCTTCAAGGGATCATAGCATTTTCTCAGGTGGGTTTTTTTTAGGAGATTACCCTGTAGGGCAGGGATGGGGACACTCTTTCATCAATATTTCAAAGGCCACATACCAGTGCTGGGCGTGTCCACAGGCAAATATGGATGGAGCAATGGATGTGACTCTTATCTTCATACAGTAGGCTACATGCCAGCTTGCAAAAGTCAGAGGTCTACACATACACACTCACACAGAGGGGTGTAATTGTCTAGGGTCACAGAGAATCATAGACCACTTATTTTGGGGGGAGCAGGGTCCCATCCAGGTCCCTATGTACAAGCCAATCAGCATGAAAAGGGAGCATGTTAGCCACTGAGAAGAATTTTTGTCCTTTCATGCTGATTGGAGCCAATCAAAGTGAAAGGAGGTGAGTCAGCCACTGAGAAGACTCTTCTCAGTAGCTAGCACACAGCCTCCCATTTCATGCTGATTGGCTCCTAGGGACATCTGTTATAGTGGAGTGTGGAGAGCAAAGGAGACACGGGAAAGTAGAAAAGGGGGTGTGGCTGTGAGGGGTGTGTGATGAGACTATAATGAGGGACCCTGCACTTCTGAATTTGCCACTACACTACTGCACATGTGCACATGCACACACACTTCTCCAACCAGACAACCAAGAGGCACTATTCAAGGCCACATGCCATCCAGGCAAAATTTATTTATTTATTTATTTATTATTAAATTTGTTAGTCGCCCATCTGGCTGGATGTCCAGCCACTCTGGGCGGCGTACAAGATAAAACAGTATATAAAACAATTAAAATTTAAAAACAGTAAAAAACTAGCCCATCTCAAACGCCCGCCTAAAAAGCCAAGTCTTCAGGGTCCTGCGGAAGCTCATTATAGACGGGGCATGGCGTATATCACCTGGGAGAGAGTTCCAGAGGGTGGGGGCCACTATTGAGAAGGCCCACTCTCGAGTCCTCACCAGCCTAGCTATTTTGACTGGTGGGATCCAGAGAAGGCCCTCTGAGGTCGATCTTGTTGAGCGGCATCCCTGTCGATGCTGGAGGCGCTCCTTCAGATAGGCTGGGCCACAACCGTATAGGGTTTTAAAGGTTAAAACCAACACCTTGAATTGGGTTCGGTACACAACCGGTAACCAATGCAACTCCTTCAACACAGGAGTGATATGATCTCTACGGCGGGTGCCTACAATCAGACACGCTGCTGCATTCTGTACCAGCTGTAATTTCCGAACCGTTTTCAAGGGTAACCCCACATAGAGCGCATTGCAGTAGTCTAGGCGAGTGGTGATCAGGGCATGTACCACCGGTGGGAGCAGATGATTGGGAAGGTAGGAGCGTAGCCTCCGTATCAGATGGAGTTGATACAGAGCTGCCCGGCTCACAGCTGAAACTTGAGCCTCCATAGACAGCTGGGAGTCAAGAATGACCTCCAGGCTACGGACCTGGTCTTTCAAGGGCAATCGTACCCCATTAAGCACCAGGTCTATATCTCCCAGCCTTCCCTTGTCTCCAACAAACAGCACCTCGGTTTTGTCAGGATTCAGCTTCAACTTATTCCTTCCCATCCAGCCACTCACCGACTCCAGACACTTGGACAGGGTTTCCACAGTCAACCTTGGTGCAGATTTAAATGAGAGATAGAGCTGCGTGTCATCCGCATACTGATGACATTGCAGCCCAAATCTCCTGATGATTGCTCCCAGCGGCTTTATATAGATGTTAAAGAGCATTGGAGAAAGGATAGAACCCTGTGGCACCCCACAAGTGAGGGGCCAGGGATCTGAGACCTCCTCCTCCAGTGCTACTCTTTGGTACCTCCCAGAGAGGAAGGAATGGAACCACTGCAATACAGTGCCCCCAATACCTAACCTCTGCAGGCGATCCAAGAGGATAGCATGGTCGACGGTATCAAAAGCCGCTGAGAGATCGAGGAGGACAAGGAAGGTGCCTTCGCCTCTATCCCACGCCCTTCTCATATCATCTACCAAGGCGACCAAGGCTGTTTCAGTCCCATGTCCTGGTCTGAAGCCCGACTGAAATGGATCCAGATAATCTGCTTCTTCCAAGTGTGCTTGCAACTGTTTAGCCACCACCCGCTCAACCGCCTTGCCTAAGAATGGCACATTTGAGACTGGGCGAAAGTTGTTCAGATCTTGAAGGTTCAAGGAGGACTTTTTTAAAATTGGTTTTATTATCGCTTCCTTGAGCACTGATGGCATTATTCCCTCTTCAAGCGATGCATTTATCATCACTCAAGGAGGGTGCAGAGCAGGGCCAGACTTAGGGATGTGACCTAGAGAGAGTTACAGGGGCTGGATAGGGAGGCCTGGAGGACTGCATTCAGCCCCTGGGGCTGCGGGTCCTCACCCCTGCCGTAGGAGTAGCATTCCAATAGTCTGTTGTGTGAAGCCGATCTGCCCTTTTTTTGTTCCCACTTGCTCTCACACTTGCCGATTAGATCTGCTGTGTGCTTTTTGGGGTGATTCTATACATGGGGGGGAATGGTGGCCCAATTTATTTCGTAGTTATCAATGTAGATACTTATGTAAATAATGACAGTATTTGTCGTGGTTTTTGGTGGCAGGAAAAGCTTTCCAACATTCTTAGGTAGCTGACGTGAATGAGCACAGTGTTCCACGTGGTTTAACTCAATGTAACTCAACGTAAAATAGGGGGGGAAGTTCTAAAGAATAAATTATAGCAGATTTGCAGCCGCAGCCGCAATATCTGTGCCAATTACAGCCACGGCCCACAGCAAGAAATAGGTGCCAGTCCAAAAGGATGGCGAACTATTGAATCCAGCTGGAATCCGGTGCCAGGTCTGATTTGGCGATTATTCTCCCCCATCCCTAAGAAGGAATTGATATGAAAATTCAGAACTAGCAATTATGGTCAATGGCTGAATTGCATACAAGAAGTTTCTTTCTGCATCAAGTTTTGAAAGAGGAACACTTTTTTAAAAGGGGGGGATGAGAAGACAGAAATATTGAGAGTCCATAGTAGTAAGTCAGATTGTGATGGTTATCTTCTCAGAGGTGCTGAGGCAGTTCCTATTAAGCACAGGCTTCAGTAGAAAATTCATCACCTGTGAAAAACATCTGAAAATACAGTAGTCATCTGAAAACTGCCAACATGCTGCAAAAGTTGGGCAAACTAGCTCAAAAGGGAATAAGCAAAGAGAGTCCCTTACAGCTGCAGTTTTCCTTCCGAGTAACCTGGTGATGGTGACAGAAAGAATTGCACTGACTGGCTTAGAGATGTCACACAGGCCAGCTCTCATCTTTGGAATCTGGCAAGCAGAAATGAGATTTGCTAGCCTTTAGTGCCAGAGTGAAAAGATCCACATGTGTGTGCAGGGACGAGGCCTCCCTCCATGTCTTTCTGTCTGGCCCTTGGGAGTCTCCCCAGAGGATACACTCTCTCCCCAGGCCACACTCCCATTCCAGCCTAGCTCTGCACCTTCCCCAAGTTCTTTTGCCTGGCTAGAATGTGTCCTTGAACTGTGATGATGCTTCTTCTTTGCTTGCTTGGAGGGAGGGGGGTGGTTGTGTGTGTGTGTGTGTGTGTGTGTGTGTGTGTGTGTGTGTGTGTGTGTGTGTGTGTGTGTGTGTGTGTGTGTGTGTGTGTGTGTGTGTGTGTGTGTGTGTGTGTGTGTGAGAGAGAGAGAGAGAGAGAGAGAGAGAGAGAGAGAGAGAGAGGGAGAGAGGGAGAGAGGGAGAGGGAGAGGGAGAGGGAGAATGTAGGAGTTTCCTTATATTGACTCACACTGCTGGTCCATCATGACAGTGAGTCTAGATTTCAGACCGGGGTCTTTCCCAGGCCTACCTGGAGATGCCGGGGATTGAACCTAGAACCTTTCGGCATGCAATGCAGATTACCACTGGGCTACAGTCCTCCCCTCTGACTTCTGCATGCTTGGAATGAAGCCTAAGGTAAGAGTCACATCTGGTACTCCACCTCCTTCTGCATCTGGCCCCACCCACTTTTTGACTCTGGCCCTGCCCATCACTGATATGTGGCCTCCGGAAGGTTGCCCCAAAGGGAATGTAGCCCGTGACCTGAAAAAGTTTATCCACTCCTACTTTAATGGTCTTATTGGTGTTCCCTTGCAGTTTGAGACTATGGATGTGCAAAGATTTTTATTGTCATCTTTGCCTTTGATATGGATATAAGAATGGCTTTGAAGTGAGGCCATAAACTATGACATCTTTCTTTTTACTCTAGGGATAGGGATGGGTGAGAAGGTTGGTTCAGTTTGCATTTAGACTGAATCCACACTTAATCCACACTTCCCAAAACATTATGCAAACCAGTGCACAGCCTTCCTTTGAAATTTGCACTCTTCTGAATTTTGCAGTGCAATTCTCCAGCCAAGTAATGTGTACGGAAATGCATATGATAGGGTAAAGTATTCATAAAAATGCATATATTCTGAAAAATCACATGCATCATATTGGGGAAAACAGCTTTGCAAAAATGTCTATATTAGGCAAAAATGCATACAAAATTAGGAGAAATCACACTAAAATGCTGGTGAGTTTTTAGGAGACCTTTTTTTAGAAAATAAATAACTCACAAACTGATGTGGACATGTGGAAAACTAAATTTAAGATTGGAAAATTGAGAAAATGAGAGAAACCAAAATTGATGGATTTGCACATTCTTAGCCAAGGGACAGAATATTATTTTCAATATGTTTATATGTGAAATTGTGATTGTTGTAATATTGGACCCTTGAGAAAGACCAATATATTGTCAAAACACAATTTGTTGCTAACAAAGGATTCCACATTTCTTTATTCTAGTAAAATATTAACCATTTGTTTTTAGTTTTTGTCACTATAAAATGTGTTTTATAAGCTTACTTATTTATTTTCTTACATCCTGTCATTCCTTTCTTCCATGATGGAACTCAAGGTTCCCATACCTACAGGTTCCCAGTGGTGATCTCCCATCCAGGCACTGACCAGACCCAGACCCACTTATCTTCAGCAAAGTTGTAGCCTCATATGCCTTCAAAACATGTGAAACACTTCTTTAAAAAAAAAAGAAAAAGCAAGCACAGAACCTCCAACTTGGTGGCTGTTCATAACCTCATGATAGGGACTGAAAGAATTACATTAACCAGCTCAGGACAGGAGTGTCACAAACTTGAAAAGGTTGCTGTGACATAAGTAAGCATCACTCTTTGAAATCTTACTAGCAAAACTGAGGTGGGCTGCAAGCAGGTTCTCTGCCTCAATTCTGCATCCACAATGACTCTGCCACCTTTCCCTGTCTTAACCCTCCCCCAAAACTACCTTGGGGAAAGGAGAGGTGGTGGGTGCACCCTGTACCAGGGCCCCCAACAAATGGGTTTAAAAAGTCTGTTTCCACCAGGTCCAGGGCCACCAGGGGGCTCAGACAGCTTTCATTTAAAAAAAAGTAAGTTTCTAAGTGCTCTGGATCAAAACATATACACCAAAATGTCAGCTACCCCCCACAACTTATGTTAAATGAGCTACTTGGCTGTTCCAATCCCTGCCTTTTCAGGTTTTTAGCCAATAAGTGAAGCCAGAGTTGAGATTGACAAGAGATTTGTTAAATTCCAGGCAATAGTAAGAATCCCTTGCAAGTCCTGAAAATAGCTGCCTTTTCCTGCTTGTCTGTGCATATTGGTTATTTATTTATTTATTATCTTTATTTATACCCCGCCCTTTTTCCAAACTGGAACTCTAGGCAGCTTCCAGATAAAAATAAGTACATATCATTAAGAACCTATAGAAATATAAACATATAAACATATAAAATCAGCATTAAAACAGGATTAAACTATTAAGATGTTAAAACCAATTAGATATACACTTGAAATACTGCAACCCATTTTAGGAGCATACAAGTAAAGCAATAACATACAGCATCCTCATCAGTCACTACCCTTAAAGCCTTCAGTTCCAAAGGCCTGCCGGAAGAAAAAAGTCTTTAGCTGTCGGCAGAAGGACTGCACAGAGAAGGCCATTCTTGCCTCTCTAGGGAGGGAGTTCCAGAGCCTAGGGGCAGCCACCAAAAAGGCCCTATCTCGTGTCCCCACCAGTCACACTTGTGAAGGTGTTGGGATCGTGAGAAGGGTCTCTTCTGGTGATCTCAGGGCCTGGGCAGGTTCATATAGGGAGATACGGTCTGACAAATAGCCTGGACCTAAGCCGTATTGGTTAATGGTGTGTGGCTGCACATCACATGAGTTGAGTAAGCATTTAGCTTGCAGCAGCAGCAGCTTGCCCACTCTCTGTGTGCACATCCAGCACGAGGTCCAGAACAAAAGATCACAGCAGGATCTTGGTAGGCATGTACAGTAAACAATGTCAGTGATGATGATAATAAAAGTGTACATATAGGGTTGTTTTAATTACTTGCAAAAATAGCATAGTATACATTTTATCTATCAAATCATTTTTGCTTATGATGCCATTACAGCGTGTTATAGTTTTCTAAATATAAGAAGTCAAACAAGTGTAAATTTTCCTGGGCTGCTGAAAAAGGCAGTTTGTCTAATTCATAATCTTTTTTTAAAACCTTCCCAATATTAATGCTATACTCACTTTTCCGGGAGTAAAACTGCAGTACTAATCCCACATACCTGGGAGTAAACACCTTTGAACGTCAATTGTGCTGTAAAACAATGGGATTTTTTGTAGATATAGCAGTGTGTGGCAAATCTTTCTCTCCCCCTTCAATCCTATATTTTAAGCAATTAGACAGTGCTTGTGTAGGTGTCATTGCTGTTTGGCAGGAAACATATTAATTTTATTTTTAAAAAATGTTCTGCAATGACCAACTGCTTTTGACAATAAACTATTATATAGGGGGTGTATTTTTACATCTCCAGTGTGCATGTGTATGGAGTCTTTCCAACAACCCTGTGAGGTAGGTAGAGTAAGTTAAGAGGTGGATCAGTCAAGCTGCACATGCTGTGTGTGTGTGCAAGCTTGTTTTGTTGGTAGTTTGCAAAGCTGTGGAATGTTGCAGTTAAAACAATTGGAGTGCTGCCTTTGTGCATGCCCCCCATGGCATGGTTTGTGAATACGACATGATATATTTGTACCTCACTTTCTCCCTGGGTCCTCCCCCCTTTTATCTTTGCAACAACCCTGTGAAGTTGGTTAGGCTGAGAGTTGGTTCAGTCAAGCTGCACAAGGTTTTTTTTTTTTACTACTCCTATTTTTAAAATGTTTAAATCTTATTTAATAATTATATGATTATGGTTTGTAAAATGCTTTGTGAGGGCAGGAACGCTTAAAGGAAGGTTAAAATATCTGTTAAATAAATGCATATTAAATCAAGACTACAGATTCAAAATAACGGTTCATATTGGTAATACATGTACATAAGCAGCAGTGCTTGCCAATTGATTGTGGGGAGGTAGAGATGGGTGGGAATGCAGGGCGTCCAATCTACCTACAGCGTACTGGGCCCAGGAAATCCTGTTGGAACCTCTGCCCTGTACCCATCAGGAACATATACTCCGCTGGGGACTGGGAGCATCCACCACCACTGGAAAAGCCTTCCACTATTTTTTATATGCTAGCTATATATTGTGTAGGGCTACAGCTAGGAAAGGGACATAAATCTGTTGTGCTTTGCATAATTTGCAGTTCCTGAAATATTACGTGAAGTGAAGCAAAGCTGTCATTCAAAATTCACATTCCTCTGAAGTCTGCAATGCAATTTTCCAACCAAAAACTGTGTCACTTCACATTACTGCAGCAATTTGTAATTTTTTAAAAAAAACCTCATGAAAATTCTTCAGCATTTTAGCGCAAACGTCTCCAACATATTTTTCTATGCAGTTTTGACTAATGTACATACTTTTCCAAGCAATTTCTCCTAATAGAATACATGTTTGCATGCTATTTTTAATAATATATTCATTTTTATGCACACTTTCCCCAAATATATGCATTTTGGTAAACACTGGTTGAAGAACTGCATTATAAATTTTGGATAAGTGTGAATTTTGAAGGATGGCTGTGTTTTGGTTCTCATATTATTTTGGAAAGGGCGAATTTGATAGATTCATCTTTAAATGTGAACTGAATCAAATTTCTCCCCATTTCTAGTTGTAAGTAAGAATGCAGGTGGGTGGGGGCTGCCTGAGGTTGTTGACAGTGCCCCATTTACCCTAATGAACCAGCTTCCATTGGACTGAGCAAAGAGCTGCTCTAATGACCCAAAACTGTTTCTAGAACCAACAGCCTCCTCCATTTGGCAAAAACCTTTCCAGGCATCTATTTGCCTCCAACTTAAAATCAAACCATTACCTATGTATAACTTGCCATACTTAAATCTGGAGTATGTTCTCCAAAGGACCACTTCAAAACAAACAATCTGGGTAGTTTGATTTTGTTAAAGAATGGCACAATATGCCTGAGAGTTGCAGAACAAATCTTCAGCAAAAGTGGTGAGTCCATTATTGGTGGTGATGAGAGTCTCAGTCTGAGATGGCACGATCTCATTTCCTTCTGGCTTTGATGTATTGCAAAGGCTGTTGTCATGTGAGGTATGCAGCTTTTTCCAATAAAGACAGCTTGCAGCTCTGCAGCCATAAAGTCATGTTGGTAAAATATTGTGTACGGCCCAAAGGATTCACTGTTAGCATTCAAAAAAGAGAAGGCGATTGTTTTCAAATTCCACTTTCCTAGATAGGTTTGCTGAGAAAAGGTCTGTTCAAGCATTCTTTTTAATTGTATGGAAATGACTCAAGGAGCACTTTACCGTATGCTGCTGAAAGACACAAACATGGAGGGGTGCGTTTCTTTAATAGGTTTAACAGAAAATTTCAGTTCAGAATGCTTCATAGATCATCTTACAGATTACACAGAACACTGCAACTCTACTCGGCATAACTAGGCACGGCTAGACAGCACTAAGATGTTGTTGCAGCAATTGGGCATGCCCCTTTACAACCCTTATGTATGTATGGGTGGGTTCATCGACCTGAGTGAAGAAGAAGTCACTGAATGGAAGCATGCACACACATGAGCGCACCTCCTTAGGGGAACTTGGGGAAGGCTTTGAGCCTGTTGGCACAGTTGCCTCTGTCTGAGGCAAGGGTGGCAGAGTCACGTCTGCAAGAGGAGGAGGAGTGTGTGATGGCAGCGAAGCTGTGGATGGGGAAGGGAAGTGCAAGAGAGGTGAAAGGGCAGTCTCTTGATCAGGCAACATCTTGTCGGTTGTAACTAGAGCTATAGGGGCGGAGCTGTCAATGTCAATGGAACTGGAGCCTTCGGCTTCACCAGAGCTTGGAAGATTACTTTTACAAAGTAATAAATTACTGTTACAGATACATGGCCCAGAAAAGTAGTAATTACCGTTACAATTACTCTGGAAGTAACTGATTACTTTACTTTTACTCAAAAGTAATCACTACAATTACATTTTAGTTACTTTTTAAAAAGAAAATTGCCTGCAATGTGCTGGCCTTGGCTGTTGCACATCTAAATAGCCTAAAGCAAAATTAAAAATAAGCACACACACACACAGAGGGTAGTAGAATAAATATCTTAAATATCCGTAAGATTAACAGAATGGCATAACAGAATTGCACATTCCCCCACCCCACCCCCAGCAATGATAATACACCAACACACATATAATTCACTTGAAATCAAATTTTACACTTGAAATGATCCTTTTACAATACATTTCTGTTATGTCTCAAAAGAACCAGATGCTCAAAGAGATGTTGCCTCCTTGCCCTCCGGCTCTTTTCTCCCTCCACTCCTGTCCATTTTTAAACAATTGTTTTCTCCACCCCGTCTCGCTCTCCACCTCCTCCCTCGTCGCCTCCTAAGCACCCATAGAGCATGAGGGAAGAGCGACACTGCACAGAAGTCCAATTTGAAGCACATGATTTTTATCCACAAATCAGAGGAGCAGAAGACTTCTCCTGCTTCCCTCCCCCCAAGTAATGCCCCAAAGTAATGCTGGAAACATTACAATTACTCCTCAAAAATAATGAAATTACTACTCATTCTATTACCAGCAAAATGTAATGAAGTTACCCACTCGTTACTCAAAAAAGTAATAAATTACAAGTAATTCGTTACTTCTAACTAGTTACTTCCAAGCTCTGGGCTTCACTACAGCTACTATCTCTGTTGAGGGTCAGATGCCAGGTTAAATTGGTTCTATTTCAGGATGCCTTTACCGTATAATGCTGTTCTGATGTTTCTATTTTCTGAAGTTTTAATCTGTGCTTTAAGTTTGTATGCCACATGTTTTATTTTTACAGCAAGCTGCTTTGAGGCATATTGAAAAGTGGGGTATAAATTGCTTAAATAAATAAATCAACTTGTAGAGAGAGTGTCCTGGAAACTCTGCATTGGCTGTCAGTGAGTTACCAGGCCCAGTTCAAGCTGTTAGCATAAACCCCTCCTGGGGGGAGGGAGACATTGAAGGCCTCTTTGATTTATGTGTTCCATGGGGGATTAGGCCTAACCTTAAGTCTCAATTACCACCACAAGCAACAGGAGTGCAGTGAGTTTGATTCTGTGGAGGCTTCCCTTGCTGCAAAATCTCATTCCCTTTCCCAGGCTCCCTGGTTCTAAATCCCCATACATGCAGTTAACACTGCAACAAATCCTTTTCATTGCCTTCTGTCTGTACCTGTGCATTACTGGGTATTCCTCCTGGGACTTCTGTTGTAGGAGGCCCAAGTTCTGCCCATTTCCCACATCCTGGGTGGGGTAGGGCTGGGCTCTGGTTCACTTCAGAGTCCTGTGGCTTTCCAGTAGCCCCTTTCTCCAGGGTGTGGGGCTTGGGAAGGCATAGCTCCAGAGGTGCTCTGGCTAGCCCCTTTGCAGAATACTCTAGGGTTACCACTAGTGGGTCATTCCTGAAATATCCTTGCCCCAGAGCATTTGGAGTTTCAGGAAAGCCTCTTCTCCAATTCTCCTATACTTCCCAACTGGCAAAGGGAGAAGCTTCCGGAAATCCTAGAGCCATCAGCTCCGCAGGTTTCTCTTCCTTCTCCACCAAACCACCCTCTCTGCCTACTAGCTCTGGGCTATTTATGCTCAGCAGCCACAGGCAGCTGCTCCCTGTCCCGCTCATCTCTTGGCTTGACTGAAGGAGAGCCTGCTCTGACCCCTACAGAAGTGGGTTGGGCCTTCTTAAAGGAGCCCTTTGGCCCAAGGCAATCCCACACAGACCTTCACACAGTTAGTATTAGCATATAAAGCCCTAAATCGCTTCAGACCCAAGTATCTAAAAGAGCACGTTCCTCAGTATAAGCCATCTCAGATCCTGCGATAGGAAGATGAGGCCCAGTTGGTGGTGCTGCTGGATGGTGTTGAATCATGTTGAATCATGATAGGGCTTTTTCAGTGGTGGCTCCCCATTTGTGGAATACCCTCCCCAGTGAGGTGTAGTTGTCTCCATCACCACTGACTTTCACGAGGAATTTAAAAACATACCTTTTTTCCTATGTATTTGACAGCGGAAGGAGACTGTTCCTGGCAACCTGGAGATCCCTGGATGGAATAATGTTTTTAACTGTAATTGTGTGTGTTGGATTGTTTTTAACTATTTTTAGAATGCTTTTCTTTTTGTTGTAAACTGTTCTGTTGATGTATTTGCTGCTCTGGGCTCCTTCAGGATGATGATGATGATGATATATTGGCCCTAACCCCATTCTCCCAACCCTGCCAGCTCCATCCTCAGCCTTCCTGCCTCGAGTGGAAAGATCTAAAGGGGGATTCCTTGCACATTCAGCTGAATCTGTTTAGAATCCTCCCAACAGGAGCCCAGGGTAGCAAACAAAAACACTAGAAACACTCTAAAACATCTTAAAAACAGACTTTAAGATATACTAAAACAAAACATGTTTAAAAACATATTCAAACAAAGCCTCTTTAAAAACATTTTTGAAAAAAGTTTTAAAAACATCTTAAAAAGCAAGTGCAACACACACAGATTGGGATAAGATCTCTTCTTAAAAGGCTTGTTGAAAGAAGAAGGTCTTCAGTAGGCGCCAAAAAGATATGGCGCATGTCTAATATTTAAGGAGAGGAAATTCCGAAGGATAGGTGCCACTACAGTAAAGGTCCGCTTCCTATGTTGTGCAGAACGGACCTCCTGATAAGATCATATCTGCAGGAGGCCTTCACCTGCAGAGTGTAGTGATCAACTGGGTATATAAGGGATAAGACGGTCTTTCAGGTATGGGACTAATGTAATTCAGATAGCAGCACCAGTGAATGTAGGTCAACTACCTGGGCTCGGTGCTGCTTCCATCAATCTGCCCACCTATTCTTGCTGCAGCTGGTAGGGACAGGGGTTTGGCACAGCAGCAGCTCTGAGTGGAGCTGTCAGCCTATGTACCTCTGCTCTTCAGTGGCACTATCTCAATAAGATTCAGTGTGGTGTAGTGGTTAGAGTGTTGGATTAGGAGCAGGGAGATCTGGGTTCAAATCCCCACTCAGCCATGAAGCACATTGGGTGACCTTGAGCCAGTCACCAACTCTCAGCCTAACGTACCTCACATGGCTGTTGTGGGGATAAAATGGAGAGGAAAAGAGCCAAGTGTGCCACCTTGAGCTCCTTGGAGGAAAGATGGGATATAAAGGTAAAAAGAACAACACTGTTGAGAGTGGGGCTGTCATAAATCAGATTGCATCACTGCTTAATAGAGGTGCAGTGTGTGGGCTCAGCCCACCTCAATTCCCATCCCCCCCCCGCATGGCAATATCAGTCATGATGGCAATGGTGATGGGTCCTGCTGGGCCCCAGAATCTGCCCCTGTATGGATTGTGCTGGTGCCACGCATGTAAAGAAAACCCTTGAAATGTAAAAATCAGTTTTCAAGAAGTTAAGTCTTAAATTGCATAAAATAGTTTAATTACCCCTGAAATGAACCTTAGGGTAGGAGGGTAGCACTCTCATTCTGTGATTCACGGCAGCATTGGCTTGCGACCCTGCTGCAGATCACAGAAAGGGAGTTCCCAGGCACCCTCCCCATACAGTCAGTGCGGGCTTCATTAAGCACACATGCACGCACACCCCACCTACGTTTCCCATCCCTGTGAATGACATGCATGCAGTGTGCGCATGCCTGCCATCAACCAAGATGGCAGTTGGGGCTTCACTCAGGGGCTGATACCCCCCACCTCCATCTTGGTTGATGGCAGGCATGCACCTTCAGCGTGCACACCATTCACAGGGAGGCGGCAGGAAAGCTTATTAGCCCCATGCTGCCTGTATGGGGGCTGGGCTGTGGTACCACGGTCCTGGGGCAGGCTGGTGCCCAAGGGCACAGTCATGCCTGGCACCGACCCTGCCTGGGATGGTGTGTTGTGCATTCAGGGGTTCATTCACAGAAGGTTCCTGGACATTTGTAGGGACGTGAGATTGCCTTTTTTTCTGTCTTTGTATGACTTCTCTGTTAATCAGTAAAAACCTTGTAGCTTACACCCCACTTGTGTTGTTACTGTATCCATAACCAAAAAGAACCTTGCTGGTTGGCAATTCAGTGTCTCAAGGCAATGTACAAAATACAACCAAAGCAACTGTAAAAACAACACAGAAAATAACAGCATGTATTTTAAAACAATACAAAATAGACACCCATGGCAGAGACCTATTAATCCATCTGGGAAAGCCCATCAGAACAAAAATGTTTTCAATTGTTTCCAGAAAGTGCAGATAGTGCCTGTCTGTCTGATCTTGACCGAAATGCTGTTCCACAGAACAGGGCCACAACACTAAAAGCCCTGTTCTGAGTTATGGTCAAGCATGCTTCTGACCACAGGGCCCTTAATTTCAGTGGGCCTGCTCTGAGTATAATTCACTAATAGGCAAAAAACCTTGCGGTTTAAGAACGTACCTATAGCCCACAGCTATTTCTATCAAACTTTAAAAAGCAGGGATATTGTACAGCTATAGTGAATGCACCAGGGAAGCAGGAGACCTGACCTCCTCTCTGAGATATTGGACTGCCCTACAAATTTGTCAAAATGCAAACACCATTTGGGTTGGTCTTTCACAGTCCAATCCACTTCCTGTGTAGCTTGGAAGAATTTGGTCCAGGTCTCCTGCTCCCCTGGTGCATTCACTATAGCCACACACTAAAAAAAACTCCAAAAACAATTGTGGAATAATGGCCCTGACTATTCTGCAGAATGGATATAAGGAGTGTCTCAGGTTGCCCATGCTTTCCTTAAGTGGAGTCATTTAAGCATAGCAGGCTGAAAACATGCATCTTGAGCAGGCCAAATTTGTTTTTTCCAACAGCTACTTTCATTGCTGAAGTAGCAACATATTGTAATCAGTCTGATTTTACATCAAACTGTAGTTTCAGATTCAACTGTTAATGCACCCAAAATAGAAATAGAACATAACCTCCTTTTTGAAACACAAAAGGCTATCTTCACCATCATATGACATTGACCAATAAAAAGGCTTTAAATTAATAAAAATAAATTTGACACAGATTTCTTGAATAAATAATGAGGGAAATAAAATTTTCTAGGTTAGATTCTTTGTAGAAACAGTAGTAACACAAGAAAGAAACAAAGTAAGAAGAACACCAACAAATATACAAAGATGTAAATCTCCATCTTTGGACATGGCAGGTGTTGACTCACCATAAGCTCAGAGGCATAGGTTACCAAATTCTTCCAAGCTACACAGGAAGTGCATTGGAAGACCAACCCAAATTGTATTTGCATTTTTACAAATTTGTAGGGCAGTACAATATCTCAGAGAGTAGGACAGGTCTCCTGCTCGCCTGATGCATTCATCATAGCTGCCCAATTTTCCTGCTTTTTAAAGTTTGATAGAAATATCTGTTGGCTATAGATACTTTCTTAAACTGCAAGGTTGTTTTACCTATTAGTGAATAATATGTAGTTCCGGTGCTCAGCCGCAATGTAACTGAGGAGCCCCATTATAACTGAGGACTCTAGCACTTGAATTCCTAATCCATATGATTGGGGTTTACAGTTTTAGGATAATAAGCTATGAGATCACAGTGTGAAACTGCTGATTGACAACTTTTGATTGATTGATTGATTGATTGATTGATTGCACTTGTATACCGCCCCATAGCCAAAGCTCTCTGGGCAGTTTACAGCAATCAAAAACATTAAAACAAATATACAATTTAAAACATATATTCTAAAAACAATTTAAAACACAATTTTAAAATTTAAAACAATATAAAAACAATTTAAAACACATGCTAAAATGCCTGGGAGAAGAGGAAAGTCTTGACCTGGCGCCGAAAAGATAACAGTGTCGGCACCAGGCGCACCTCGTCAGGGAGATCATTCCATAATTTGGGGGCCACCACTGAGAAGGCCCTCTCCCTTGTTGCCACCCTCCAAGCTTCCCTTGGAGTAGGCAACTGGAGGAGGGCCTTTGATCTTGAATGTAGTGTACGGCTGGGTTTGTATCGGGAGAGCCGTTCCATCAGGTATTGTGGTCCCAAGCCATGTAAGGCTTTATAGGTCAAAACCAGCACCTTGAATTGAGCTCGGAAACATACAGGCAGCCAATGCAAGCGGGCCAGAATCGGTTTTATATGTTCGGACCGTCTGGTCCCTGTTACCAATCTGGCCGCTGCATTTTGCACAAGCTGCAGTTTCGAACTGTCTTCAAAGGCAGCCCCACATAAAGTGCATTGCAGTAATCTAATTTGGAGGTTACCAGAGCAGGGACAACTGAAGCCAGGTTATCCCTGTCCAGATAGGGATGTAGTTGGGCCACCAACTGAAGTTGGTAGAAGGCACTCCGTGCCACCGTACCTGAGCCTCAAGTGACAGAGATTGTTCTAGGACAACCCCCAAGCTACGAACCTGCTCCTTCAGGGGGAGTGCAACCCCATCCAGAACAGGTTGGACATCCACCATCTGGTCAGAAGAACCACCCACTAGCAGCATCTCAGTCTTGTCTGGATTGAGCCTCAGTTTATTAGCCCTCATCCAGTCCATTGTCGCAGCCAGGCACCGGTTCAGCACATTGACAGCCTCACCTGAAGAAGATGAAAAGGAGAAATAGAGCTGCATGTCATCAGCATACTGATGGCAACGCACTCCAAAGCTCCAGATGACCGCACCCAACGGTTTCATGTAGATGTTGAACAGAACTGACCCCTGCAGAACCCCATACTGGAGAGTCCAGGGTGCCGAGTAATGTTCCCCAAGCACCACCTTCTGGAGCCGACCTGCCAAGTAGGAGCGGAACCACCACAATGCCGTACCTCCCACTCCCAACTCAGCTAGTCTCCCCAGAAGGATACCATGGTCGATGGTATCGAAAGCTGCTGACAGATCAAGGAGAATCAACAGAGTCACACTCCCCCTGTCTCTCTCCTGACAAAGGTCATCATACAGGGCGACCAAGACTGTTTCTGTGCCAAAACCAGGCCTGAAACCTGACTGAAATGGATCCAGATAATCGGTCTCATCCAAGAGTGTCTGGAGCTGGCCTGCAACCACTCGTTCCAGGACCTTGCCCAGGCATGGAACATTTGCTACCGGCCTATAGTTGTTAAGATTTTCTGGGTCCAGGGAGGGCCTCTTCAGGAGTGGTCTCACTACTGCCTCTTCCTGTGGCCCACTATACATGCTAATTAACTCACCAATGTCAGGATGCTGGTGTTATCTACACTAGTTTGCGAATAAAGAGGCTTGCTGAATCAGACCAAGAGCCCACTGCTCTCACAGTGGCCAACTAGATGCCCGTGGGAAGTCCACAACAGGACATGAGCGCAATAACACACTAAGATCATAAGAGCATAAGAGCCTGCTGGATCAGGCCAGTGGCCCATCTAATCCAGCATCCTGCTCTCATAGTGGCCAGCTGGATGCCCCAATGGGAAGCCCCCAAGCAGGACCTGAGTGCAAGAGCACTTTCCCCACCTGTGGCTTCTGGCAACTGCTTTTCAGAGGCATACCAACTCTGGATGTAGCCTTTATGACTAGTAGCCATTGATAACCTTATCCTCCATGAATATGCCCAATTCCCTTCTAAAATGGTCATCACCACATCTTGTAGCAGGAAATTACTATGCCCTGCATATAGAAGCACTTCCTTTTGTCAGTCCTGAATCTTCTGACATTCAGCTGGCATGGGATCACGCTTCAGCGGTGGCTGGCTGGAATTGTATTTAGTAAGGTACTTGGCAGGGTAGTTAATTATGCCAGTTAGGTCAAGCTTTATCCGGGCTGTGGACCAATATGAAAAACATTGGGGATTTTTTCCACAAAGAGCTTCCAGAACGTATTAGCACATGAAAGTAACCTTAATCTGAGTTTGATAAAAGAGAGGGAAGGGGGGAGAGAGACAGAGAGAGAGAATCTATTTTTTAAAGGATGTTAGCAAATCAGATTAAAATCATCTACTTTATTTGGAAGTAATGAAGGGGAATTTATCAGGGAAATAACAGCATTGTTAAATAATTATTGCAAGGTAGTAAGTGCCAAAAGCTTCTTTTATCATCTTAGAAACTGCTGTGCACATGGATTTCAGATTTGATGGGGGAAAACAAAACTTGAGTGGGGGAGGATTCCTAGACGTACATAGGGGTCGGATGGCTGTAGTTCAGTGGTGGGGGAGCACCTTCTTTGCATGCAGTTCAATCCCTGGAATCTCCAGGTAATGCTGAGAATGACCCCAGCCTGAAAACCTGGAGAACTGCTGCTGTTCACTGTTGACAATGCTGAGTTAGCTCAACCAATAGTCTGACTTGGTACAAAGCACCTTTGTGTTTTCCTATATAAAGAAATCCATAATTTCTCCTCAGTTGTTGAAAAAGATGTACATCCGCTGTTTCAGTGGGATGAATCTTTGGGCATTATGCAAGGAATTATCATTCAGAAAACCCAAGACTTTTTAAAATAACAGATATGGAACTGGCTTTAAAAGGACACAGCTGAGTGGCTGGCATGGCTGGTTAACAACTAGAGATTCCTGCCATGGTTTAAACCTGGCATCACATGGTGCCTGCTTCTTCCTCAGAAGTGTCTTGCCAGGTGGGACAGGGCCGCTTTCCTAGGCTCCAGACAGGTGGGTTGCTGTTGCTTACCAGGAAGGAGAAGGGGAGAAATAGGTGGTAAGGAGGTTGGGAACACGTGGATGCACTGGCGGAAGCATGAGATTGGCTTTGCTGGTGCATTTGCACTGCACCAACCTCCCCACCACCTTGCTCCTCCCTCTCTCCTGTCCAGAAAGCAAGAGTGGTCTACCTGCTGCAGTGGCAACTCATGGCTCCATGTCAATGAGGCAGTTGAATCCACTCCAGGTTTTAGTCTAAACTTTCAAGGAGCAGCCCTTGAAAGTTTAGACTAACACTCAGAGCGGATTCCACTGCCCCACAGACATGGAGCCAGCAGCTGCTACTGACCTCTTGAGAACCAGTTGGTGAGCTACCTCTGTCTCTTCTTTTGAATCTGCTGCGGCCCCCTGCCCATCCGAAATGCTGCTGTTGGTTTTAACATATCTGCATGGTTGCTAGAAGCTGAGGCCTCCAGTGCCCCACATTTTCCCATACTGCTCCCCAGAATGCTTCTGAGGCTCACGTGCTGCCAGAAGCTGTCAAAGGAAGGGAAGGGGGCAGAGCAGCTGGGCACCTGGACTAGAGATGTGAAGCAGAGCTTGGAAAAGTTACTTTTTTGAACTACAGCTCCCATCAGCCTAATCCAGTGGCCATGTTGCCTAGGGCTGATGGGAGTTGTAGTTCAAAAAAGTAACTTTTCCAAGCTCTGCGACACAATATGGAGAAACCGATTGGTTTCCCATCAGAAAGGCGTGTATTTTATCACCCTATTTGTTTAATCTGTATGCAGAACATATCATACGGAAAGCGGGATTGGACCAACATGAAGGAGGTGTGAAAATTGGAAGGAGAAATATCAATAATTTAAGATATGCAGACAATACCATACTATTAGCAGAAACCAGTAATGATTTGAAACGAATGCTGATGAAAGTTAAAGAGGAAA
This sequence comes from Rhineura floridana, assembly GCF_030035675.1. NCBI lineage: Eukaryota > Metazoa > Chordata > Lepidosauria > Squamata > Rhineuridae > Rhineura > Rhineura floridana. The sequence continues at coordinate 31,768,965 of NC_084493.1, forward strand.
GCACAAAAGCAGGACTACAGTTGAACGTCAAAGAGACTAAAGTAATGACAACAGAAGATTTATGCAACTTTAAAGTAACTTTAAAGTTGTAACTTTAAAGTTGACAATGAGGACATTGAACTTGTCAAGGATTATCAATACTTGGCACAGGCATTGACCAAAATGGAGACAATAGTCAAGAAATCAGAAGAAGGCTAGGACTGGGGAGGGCAGCTGTGAGATAACTAGAAAAGGTCCTCAAATGCAAAGATGTATCACTGAACACTAAAGTCAGGATCATTCACACCATGGTATTTCCGATCTCTCTGTATGAATGTAAAAGTTGGACAGTGAAAAAAGCTGATAAGAGAAAAATCAAGCTGATAAGAGAAAAATCAACTCATTTGAAATGTGGTGTTGGAGAAGAGTTTTGCAGATACCACAGACTGAAAAAAAACCAAATAATTGGGTGTTAGAACAAATTAAACCAAACAAATTAAACCAAAACTTTGGAATGCACGGCAAAGCTCACGGTATATTAACAGAGGAATCCAATCAGGACAAAAGAGACTTCTGGTGTCTATATACCAACGCGCGGAGCTTGGGATACAAGCAAGAAGAGCTTGAAGTCTTAGTACATCAAGGCAAATATGACATCATAGGGATAACAGAGACTTGGTGGGATGATTCCCATGATTGGAATATGGCCATTCAAGGATATAAACTCTACAGAAAGAATTGAAGCAACAGAAAAGGAGGGGGAGTAGCGTTATACGTCAAAGACAAATACACCTCTATGGAAATCCAAGAGAGCGAACAAAGGGGTCCGATAGAGACCATTTGGGTAAAAATAAATGGAGAAACAAATAAAACCGACATGGTAGTAGGTGTCTACTACAGACCCCCTGGCCAAGAAGAGGTGGTAGACGAGGCCTTTCTCAAACAAATCTCAGAAATCTCAAGGAGGCAAGAAGTAGTAGTGATGGGGGACTTCAACTACCCAGATATCTGCTGGGAGACAAACTCTGCGAAGCACAAAGCCTCCAACAAATTCCTGATGGGCCTTGCTGATAATTTCCTCTTTCAAAGAGTAGAAGAAGGAACAAGGGGATCGGCAATCCAGGACCTGATCTTAACTAACACGGACGAATTGGTGACGGGAATTAAAGTGGTCGGTACCTTGGGGGAAAGTGACCACGTAATGCTGGAATTCGGGATTCTGGGGAAAGCCAAAGAAGAATATACTCAAACATGGACCTTGGATTTCAGGAAAGCCGATTTTAGCAAGCTCAGGGAAATGATGGGTAGGATCCCATGGCTAGATAGACTAAAGAAAAAAGGAGCCCAAGAAGCGTGGGAGTTCATGAAGAACGTATTACAAAAAGCGCAATCGCAAACAATTCCAAAGAGGAAGAAAAATGGAAGACATCGGAAGACTGGTGGAGGAGGTAAAAGTAAAAAAGAGCATGTATAAAGAATGGAAGGAAGGACGCATCACCAAGGAAGAGTACCGACGAGCGGCTCTTGCTTGCAGGAATAGCGTAAGGAAAGCTAAAACCCAGAATGAGCTGAGGCTGGCGAGGGAAGCGAGGAACAACAAAAAGGGGTTTTTCAGATATGTTCGAAGCACGAGAAAGACCAAGGAAATGGTGGGACTGCTGCTCAATGAGGATGGCAAAATGTTGACAGATAACAAGGAAAAAGCAGAACTGCTCAACGCCTATTTTGCCTCCGTTTTCTCCCAAAAAGGGAACAGTGTGCAACCTTGCATCGGTAGCAATCTCAGTAAGGGGTTGGGATTGCAGTTCGAGATTGATAAGGAGATAGTCAGGAAATACCTAGTTAACCTCAATGAGTTCAAATCTCCAGGGCCTGATGAACTGCATCCCAGAGTATTGAAGGAACTTGCGGATGTACTCTCGGAACCTCTTGCCATCATCTTTGAGAAATCATGGAGAATGGGAGAGGTGCCAGAGGATTGGAGACGGGCAAACGTCGTCCCGCTCTTTAAAAAGGGTAAAAAAGAAGATCCGGGGAATTACAGGCCGGTCAGTCTGACTTCAATACCGGGAAAGATATTAGAACGGATAATAAAAGAGTCCATTGGCAACTATCTAGATGACAATGCTGTGATTAGAAGGAGCCAGCATGGGTTTGTCAAGAAAAAATCCTGTCAAACTAATCTCATCTCTTTTTTTGATCGGGTCACTAGCTTAGTAGATGGTGGAAATGCTGTAGATGTCATCTATCTAGATTTCAGCAAGGCGTTTGACAAAGTCCCCCACGACCTTTTGATTAGCAAACTAGTCAAATGCGGACTACATGGAAATACTGTCAGGTGGATTCACAACTGGTTGGAAAACCGTACTCAAAGAGTGGTCATCGGTGGCTCTGCTTCGGACTGGAAGGAGGTCTCGAGTGGAGTGCCACAAGGTTCTGTCCTGGGGCCGATACTCTTCAACATTTTTATCAATGACTTAGATGATGGGGTGGAGGGAAGCCTTATGAATTTTGCGGATGATACGAAACTGGGAGGGATAGCTAACACAATGGAAGACAGGAATAAAATCCAAAGGGACCTGGATAGACTAGAAAATTGGGCTGAAATTAATAAGATGACATTCAATAAAGAGAAATGCAGGATTCTGCATTTAGGCCACAAAAACAAAATGCACGGGTACAGGATGGGAAATACCCGGCTTAGCAGTAGTGTGTGTGAGAAGGACCTTGGAATTGTAGTGGATCGCAAGTTGAACATGACCCAGCAGTGTGATGCTGCGGCAAAAAAGGCAAACGCGGTTTTGGGCTGCATAAACAGAGCTATAGTTTCCAGGTCGAGGGAAGTAATAGTCCCACTATATTCTGCATTAGTCAGGCCCCATCTGGAGTACTGCGTTGCAGTTCTGGGCGCCTCATTTTAAGAAAGATATAGACAAGTTAGAGCGGGTTCAGAAGAGGGCGACGTGGATGACAGCCGGTATGGAGAACAAGTCTTATGAGGAAAGGTTGAAGGAACTTGGCATGTTCAGTCTGGTGAAGAGAAGGCTGAGGGGTGACATGATTGCACTCTTTAAGTACCTGAAGGGCTGTCACTAGAAGCTAAAATGATGAAACTGAGATTATCATAGAATCATAGAATCATAGAATCATAGAGTTGGAAGGGGCCTTGTAGGTCATCGAGTCCAACCCCCTGCTCACAGCAGCAAATCCACAGCTAGAGCATCTCCCGCAGATAGCTGTCCAGCCTCTGCTTGAAGACATCCAACGAAGGGGATCCCACCACCTCCCTAGGCAGTTGGTTCCATTGCCGAACTGCCCTTACTGTCAAGAAGTTCCTTCTAATGTCCAATCTGAATCTATGCTCCTGCAACAAAACCATTAGACCTAGTCCTACCCTCTGGGGCAGCAGAGAACAAATCTGTACCCTCCTCTATGTGACAGCCCTTCAGGTACTTAAAGAGTGCAATCATGTCACCCCTCAGCCTTCTCTTCACCAGACTGAACATGCCAAGTTCCTTCAACCTTTCCTCATAAGACTTGTTCTCCATACCGGCTATCATCCTCGTCGCCCTCTTCTGAACCCGCTCCAACTTGTCTATATCTTTCTTAAAATGAGGCGCCCAGAACTGAACGCAGTATTCCAGATGAGGCATGACTAATGCAGAATATAGTGGGACTATTACTTCCCTCGACCTGGAAACTATAGCTCTGTTTATGCAACCCAAAACCGCGTTTGCCTTTTTTGCCGCAGCATCACACTGCTGGGTCATGTTCAACTTGCGATCCACTACAATTCCAAGGTCCTTCTCACACGCACTACTACTAAGCTGGGTATTTCCCATCCTGTACCCGTGCATTTTGTTTTTGTGGCCTAAATGCAGAATCTTGCATTTGTCTTTATTGAATGTCATTTTATTAATTTCAGCCCAATTTTCTAGTCTATCCAGGTCCCTTTGGATTTTATTCCTGTCTTCCATTGTGTTAGCTATCCCTCCCAGTTTCGTATCATCCGCAAACTTCATAAGGCTTCCCTCCTCCCCATCATCTAAGTCATTGATAAAAATGTTGAAGAGTATCGGCCCCAGGACAGAACCCTGTGGCACTCCACTCGAAACCTCCTTCCAGTCTGAAGCAGAGCCACCGACGACCACTCTTTGAGTACGGTTTTCCAACCAGTTGTGAATCCACCTGACAGTATTTCCATGTAGTCCGCATTTGACTAGTTTGCTAATCAAAAGGTCGTGGGGGACTTTGTCAAACACTTTGCTGAAATCTAGATAGATGACATCTACAGCATTTCCACCATCTACTAAGCTAGTGACCCAATCAAAAAAAGAGATGAGATTAGTTTGACAGGATTTTTTCTTGACAAACCCATGCTGGCTCCTACCAATCACATCATTGTCATCTAGATAATTGCCAATGGACTCTTTTATTATCTGTTCTAATATCTTTCCCGGTATTGAAGTCAGACTGACTGGCCTGTAATTCCCCGGATCTTCTTTTTTACCCTTTTTAAAGAGCGGGACAACGTTTGCCCGTCTCCAATCCTCCGGCACCTCTCCCATTCTCCAGGATTTCTCAGAGATGATGGCAAGAGGTTCCGAGAGTACATCCGCAAGTTCCTTCAATACTCTGGGATGCAGTTCATCAGGCCCTGGAGATTTGAACTAGGTATTTCCTGACTATCTCCTTATCAATCTTGAACTGCAATCCCAACCCCTTACTGAGATTGCTACCGATGCAAGGTTGCACACTGTTCCCTTTCCTTGTTATCTGTCAACATTTTGCCATCCTCATTGAGCAGCACTCCCACCGTTTCCTTGGTCTTTCTCGTGCTTTGAACATATCTGAAAACCCCTTTTTGTTGTTCCTCACTTCCCTCGCCAGCCTCAGCTCATTCTGGGTTTTAGCTTTCCTTACGCTATTCCTGCAAGCCCGAGCCACTCGTCGGTACTCTTCCTTGGTGATGCGTCCTTCCTTCCATTCTTTATACATGCTCTTTTTTACTTTTACCTCCTCCATCAGACTTCCGTGTAGCCACATTGGCTTTTTCCAATGTCTTCCGTTTTTCTTCCTCTTTGGAATTGTTTGCGATTGCGCTTTTTGTAATACATTTTTCATGAACTCCCACGCTTCTTGGGCTCCTTTTTTCTTTAGTCTATCTAGCCATGGGATCCTACCCATCATTTCCCTGAGCTTGCTAAAATCGGCTTTCCTGAAATCCAAGGTCCATATTTGACTATATTCTTCTTTGGCTTTCCCCAGAATCCCGAATTCCAGCATTACGTGGTCACTTTCCCCTAAGGTACTGACCACTTTAATTTCCGTCACCAATTCGTCCGTGTTAGTTAAGATCAGGTCCAGGAATGCCGATCCCCTTGTTCCTTCTTCTACTTTTTGAAAGGGGAAATTATCAGCAAGTCCCATCAGGGATATGTTGGAGGCTTTGTGCTTCGCAGAGTTTGTCTCCCAGCAGATATCTGGGTAGTTGAAGTCCCCCATCACTACTACTTCTTGCCTCCTTGAGATTTCTGAGATTTGTTTGAGAAAGGCCTCATCTACCACCTCTTCTTGGCCAGGGGGTCTGTAGTAGACACCTACTACCATGTCGGTTTTATTTGTTTCTCCATTTATTTTTACCCAAATGGTCTCTATCGGACCCCTTTGTTCGCTCTCTTGGATTTCCATAGAGGTGTATTTGTCTTTGACGTATAATGCTACTCCCCCTCCTTTTCTGTTGCTTCTATTCTTTCTGTAGAGTTTATATCCTTGAATGGCTATATTCCAATCATGGGAGTCATCCCACCAAGTCTCTGTTATCCCTATGAAGTCATATTTGCCTTGATGTACTAAGACTTCAAGCTCTTCTTGCTTGTATCCCAAGCTCCGCGCGTTGGTATATAGACACCAGAAGTCTCTTTTGTCCTGATTGGATTCCTCCATTAATATACCGTGAGCTTTGCCGTGCATCCCTTTCTCTCTCCCAGTGTCTCCTGTACCCTTCAAATCCTTGCGTTTACAACCCGCTGTCTTTGGATCGGTATTTAAGCTATCATCTCCATCCCCCAGAGGCTTTAGTTTAAAGCCCTCTTGATGAGTTTTGCCATACTTCTGCCAAAGAGATTCTTCCCAGTCCTCGTGAGGTGCAGCCCATCTCTTGCCAACAGTCCCCCCTGCAAGAAGCTTAGACCATGGTCCCAGAATCCAAACCTCTCCCGTCGACACCATCTGCGTAACCAGTCGTTGACCTGCAGTATCTTCCTTTCCCTTTGTAGTCCTCTATCCTTCACGGGAAGAATTGACGAGAAGACCACCTGCGCCTCAAAATCCTTGACCTTCCTACCCAGAGCCTCATAGTCTGAGGTGATCTGTTGCAAGGTGTTTCTGGCCATGTCATTCATGCCCACCTGGATGAGGAGAAAGGGGTACCTATCTTGGTTCCCAATGAGCCTTGGCAGGTTGTCAGTGACGTCCCGGATGCGTGCCCCAGGGAGACAACAGACTTCCCGATTCATTTTGTCCAGCTGGCATACCGGTGCCTCTACCCCCCTGAGCAACGAGTCTCCAACCACCAGCACCCTCCTCTTTTTGCCGCGAGCGATGGTTGCATGAGCTTCCTTCTTCTGGGGTGTGGAGTCTTCCTTTGCAGCCAGTGGCTCTTGATGCAGGTGAGTTTGTTGAGGCTCTTCAGGGGTGCTGTCTGCCGAGAGACGCTGAAAGCGATTTGTTAGTTGCAGCAGTTCTGAATCCCTCCTGTTTTTCCTTGCCCTTACAGTGACAGTCCTCCATGGGGATTTGTTGCTGTTGCAGTTCTCTTCTTCCTTGTCGCTTTCTTCCTGTACTTTGTGTCATTCCCTTAATTCCTCTTGTGTTCTATCAAGGAAGTCCTCATCTTCTCTGATAAGTTGCAGGGTGTCGATGCAAGTGTAATCGCGGATGGTTTCCGTCAAGAAGATGAACATAGTGCACACCTTGTAGGTGACAACAACTGATTGACCCCCTCCATTTTCTGTTTGTTGTTTACTATTCCTGTTGTCAGTGGCAGTCTTGATATTCCTGTTGTCAGTGCCAGGAATTAGTTGAACGGATTGTAGTTTGTGTGTGTGTGTGTGTGTTTAATTCACGTGCCCCTGTCTGGTACGCGCTGCCAAGCCTGGTGGGAAAGAAAGTATGCAGATGAGCTGCTTACCTCACCAGAGCTCCTCCTCCTCTCTTGGTCAGCTGCCTCCCAAGTCTTTCAGGGTCAGGAATCCCGAGTCCCTTCTCCCTCGCAGTGAGCGCCGCCGAGCCTTATAACATCATGTATCGCGAGGCACTTCAAAGTCAGGATGACAGATGCCAAGCTGGTGCACCTGATCTCCGGGACCATGTGGTCAGGCATTCACTGCTCCCAGAATTCCTTGCTTTGGATACATAATGAGAAGACATGATTCACGAGAAAAGACATGATTCACGAGAAAAGACAATAATGCTGCGAAAAACAAAAGGGCATAGAAAAAGAGGAAGACCAAACAAGAGATGGATTGATTCCACAAAGAAAGCCACAGACCTGAACTTACAAAATCTGAGCAGGGTGGTTCATGACAGATGCTATTGGAGGGCACTGACTCATAGGGTCGCCATAAGTCGTAATCAACTTGAAGGCACATAACAACAATAACATGATGATGAAATACCACTTTGTCTTCCAACCCAGGGAAGAATGAGGAGGCTGACATCACTGCCCTCCAGCATCTGCTACCTAAGGCCATAGTTTCACTTTCCCTAACAGTTGGGCCAGCCCTGCTTCCATTTTTTTGAGCCAACCTCTTGTCTTCCTCATGCCACAGTGACGAGGTGCTCAGACTGGTATTCTCAGCTTCAGAAACTTTCCATTCCATTTAGAGGAGGCTAAACAGGGAGCATCTGGTATCTTTGATGGAAAAAGATATTTACGTAGACATTTTGCATGCTAAGAAGGAACAGTTGGGAAGCAGCAGTTGAGCACAGGCAGGGATATTCCCAAGGCAGTTACTGCAGGCTGCTTGAAGAATCCAAGAAGCTAAGAGCCATGCTCCCATTCCCCCATCATCAGCCATCCACCCCACAGCTCCTGTTGCCAAGCTTCTTCATTCAGAAGCCAAGCCAGGGAATTTAAAATGACAGACATTTTCTCTGCACCTGCAGGAGGTGGATTTGATTTTCTGGTAGTTCTGTAAAGTCCAAAGTGGTAGCCAGCCAAAGTTGGTGTGTATAGGTGACTAGCTTTTCTCCCTCTGTTGTAATAACACTAGAGCTCAATGGGGTCACTGAATGAAGGTGAATGATCAGGAACACAGGAAGCTGCCTTATACAGAGTCAGACCATTGATCCATCTACCTCAGTATTGTCTACTCTACACTGACTGGCAGCAGGTCTCCAGAGTTTCAGGCAGGGATTCTTCACAACTCTACCTAGAAATGATGGGGATTGAACCTGGGACCTTCTGCCAGTCCCAAGGGATGGAGCATAGCTCAGTGTCAGAGCTTTGCATGGAGAAGGTCCCAGGGTCAATGCCCAACATCTCCAGGTAGGTCTGAGAATGCCCCCTGCCTGAAATCCTGGAGAGCCACTGCAGTCAGTGCAGAGAATTCTAAATGGACCAATGGTCTGACACAGTATAAGCCAGCTTCTTATGTCCCTATGATGGGAGATTCAGACAGACAAAAGGAAGTACTTTTTCACATTGCTCATAGTTAAATTGTGGAATTCACTATGACAAGGTTCAGCGATGGTCTTCAACTTGGGCGACTTTTAAAGGGGGCCAGACAAATCATGAAGGATGAGGCTATTAATAGCTGCAAATCATGATAATTATGTATTCCCTCCAGGATTAGCGGCAGTATGTCTCCAAATATTAGTTAAGATGTCCTCTGCTTATGGGCTTCACATAGGCACCTGGTTGGTCACTATGCTGGACTAGATAGACTTTTGGTCTTATCCAGCAGGGCTCTTCTCATGTTCATTAGATCTTAAAATAGCCATTTAATTATTGTACATTGCTCTCAGTAGAGATGGGTGAAGATGACAAAATCCAATATGCTTAGGAAAGAGATACCATAAAAACATAAGAAGAAACTGCTGAATCAGGCCAGAGGCCCATCTAGCCTAACATTCTGTTCTCACAGTGGCCAACCAAATGCCCATGGGAAGCCTGCAAGCCTGAGTGCAAGAGCACTCTCCTCTCCTCTGGTTTCCAGCAACTGGTATTTGGAAGCATACTGCCTCTGACGATGGAGGCCATTGACAGTCAACACAATTACAATTGTTTGGGGTGGCAGGTGAAGACTTTCTTATTTGCCTAGGCATTTTAGATTGTAGATTATTCACACACACGCACACACACAATGTTGCAATTCAAACCTTTTAAAAAATAAAATCACTAACGTCTCATAAAATAATATTATAGACCCACCAAATGCAGAAGGTAGCAATAGGAATTAATTAGGTATAGTTACAATTAATACAATTAATAGTTGTAATTTAGATAAGGAGAAAGGATGAGAAAAAGTATAAAGATATAGCCGCTGCTCTTAAAAATCATACTAAATATGCTACATCTGTTCTTGGGAATGAAATTTAACCCTGCAGACTATACCAATTTACAGAATCTTGTACTTTCTTTTTAAAAAGGTTTAAAAAAGCTGACTTCATTTCTTGATAAATTTGTTGCCCTGTTTACTCTGACCCTTGTCATGCTTATTAACTTGGTGATATGAGTAGCCAATGTGGTATCCTCCAGATGTTGTGGACTACAACTCCCATCACCTTCAGCCAGCATGGCCAATGATCAGGGGTAAAGGGAGTTGTAGTCCGACATCTGGAGAGCATCATGTTGGCTACCCTTGATGTATACGAAGACACGGAACATAAGATTTGGAACCTTTCTAAGCAATATTTTAGATAGATGAATGTATAGGTAACCTAACTGCTCAGACCAATAAGCAAATCTGACCCAAAAGTTTTAAAGACATCACCTGACCAGTGGTGACCTATTGTTGTAAGGATTCACTACCACAAGATGTAGCGACAACTAGATAGAATCTCTTGTTGGTTCTAATATGACTGCATTCCATCGAACTGGAATGCTGTTCTGTTCTGTCTTTGTTTCAGCTCTCTTCTGCTTTTATCCATTTGAATGTAAGTGTAAGTGTAAGAGTGTGTGGGTGTGAGAGAGAGATCACAAATAAGATGAATAGGGAGAAGAAAGGAACAAGGTAGAAGGGTATTTAAAGCATTAATACTGCAGAGATTAAAAGGCAAGCATAGACAGCCTCACCCACATTAAGGAGATCTTCTAGTCTTTTAATCTCTGAAGTATTAACTCTTTAAATGCTGTACAGGTCTCTTTTTTTCTAGCAGAGACAGAGAGGCTAGCTTTGGCTCTCTCCCTCCCTGCCTTGAGCTTGGATTTCAGTGGAGGGGAAGGTGGCAGAGAGAGAGAGAGAGAGAGAGAGAGAGAGATCTATATACATTACTGCTGTGCTGTGCATAAAATCAATACAAGAATAGTATCTTTATATTTGAATTTTTAAAAAAATATTCAGTGTCGGGGGAAAGCTGCTGAAGTTTGGAGCAAACATGATCACTCTGCAAAGAAAGAGAATATGCAAAATTCATCTTCAGCGAAATTACCACCCATCTGTCGTAACAATTTTTAACATGCCTGTTATTAAAATGAGGCTGGGCAAAATTCATAGAGGATAAGGCTGTCACTGTAATTGTCATGGGCCTCATGGAGTATTGCTGGAGGAGGAAGTCTGGGGTCATAGGGAGGGACCCAGTGTGGTGCAGCAGGAGGGGACTGAAATAGAAGAAGGCTTCAGCACTTTAGACAATGACAGCTCCACCTCACAGTTCCAGTTACAGCTGAAGAAACGCTGTCTGACAATGAGCCAGCCTCTTTTCCTCCATGCAGCCCTCTCTCACTGCCTGAGCCATTGTCACTCATGCCTCCTCTCAAGTAGGAGGGATCAGATGCTCAACCAGAGGTGGTGTGTAAGAAGGATCTCAATGAAGTACTGCCAGCATCACCATCTGCACAGGTAGATATGCAGGTGCTCACAGATTGTGCCAGCTTTTCAGTCTGTACCAGATTGCTAGCCCAGTTCCATTCAGAGAAACTTATTTAAAACCTATTTAAAAGGTTTCAAAGGGCATGTCTAATGGCTGCAACAATGTCTTCACTTCAGGAGTCATGCCTAGTTATGTTGTTTGGAGATGCAGAGTTCTGGTGTAATCTGTAAACCAATCTATGAAATCCTATAAGCTGAGGTTTCACATTAAACATAATGGACAGAAACATACCAGTGAGTCTGAGTCGGAATCCAGTGGATTTGGCCAGGACAGTCGTGATGGCTATGTACTACCTCCAGCAACAGCCATAGTATGCCTGTGAATACCAGTTGCTGAGAAGGTCACAAGCAGGAGAGTGCTATTTTGTAACTGATTGGCCACTGCATGAACAGGACATTGGACTTGATGGATCTATCAGGGCTCTAAACCCCATTCATCTGCTCTGAACTCAGTTGGATATAACCCATAATCTTAGGAGGAGGCCCTGCTGACTGTACCATCACCATTGTTATACAAATATTTCTTTGAAGAGAGTCTACTCTGTGGTGTCACTGATCCTCTGGAACAACCCCCCCCCCAGCAATACGGGAGACTCCAAATGTGATGAGCTTCAAATGACAGTTTAAGATTCACCTGTTCCAACAGGTATTGTCAAAGTGTGTTACTACATTTTTGCCTTTCAAACTTTTTACTGCATCATATGGCATTCTTGCATTTTAGATGATACATGCTTTATGGTTTTATCATTTTCTTTATATGCTCTTTGCTTTTTGTAAGCCACTTAGAGATATAAATAATAAAATAATAATTAACAATAATAATAATAATTCCCCTATGGAGTAAAAAATCTTGCTACAAAACTGAAATACCAAAAAATTCTGCTCATCACGAATTACTAACTATGAAATAGGTTGTTATATGTGTCCAGTATTGTTTGAAAAGCATTGCTCTGGATATAGAGTGGAGACATAAATACTTTTTAAAACCCTCTGCTTTGGCAAGAACTCCCCTATCACACAACACCAGAGAGATTCAATAGCAGGTGAAGATTGAATGGCTGGCACCTCTTGGATGGAAGGGTGGAAGGTACCTGTATCAATTTGGAGAAGATTAAGAGAGAGTCTATAAATAAGCATCATCAAATATGAGAAGAGATTTTTCTGCAATGGATTTAGATTTGTACAACTATTACCATCAACTCATATTCTATGAAGAATAGAAGGGAAGTAATTTAGCTGTAAACTAGACGGTAAAAACAAAATACTAAGCAATCATATACTTACATAGATTTTTTTCAAATCTCTTTACTGAGGGCGTTTTTTTGATGCAACTCACATTCAAGAACAGCAGGAACTTCAAGCTCATTCTAGCCTCCACACTTTTCTGTCCTTACAACTGATTTCCCCCCCTAAATATCCCTCTCATGGGACGTTTTAGCATGAAATCTTAATCATGTAATGTATATTTATTTTAAAGCCACTGATTTTATTTATGTCATGATAACTTTTATGTCAATTTGTTTTAAACATTTGATTGCATTGCTATTTTAATGTATATTTTATGTAACCTGCTTAGAGGGTTTTTTGTCAATTAAACGGTATATAAAAGGTAAAGGTGTCCCTGCACTTATAGTGCGAGTCGTTTCCGACTCTTAGGGTGACGTCTTGCGATGTTTACTAGGCAGACCGTATATATGGGGTGGGATTGCCAGTTCCTTCCCCGGCCTTTCTTTACCCCCCAGCGTATTTACCGACCACGGATGGATGGAAGGCTGAGTGGACCTTGACCCCTTTTACCGGAGATTCGACTTCCTCCTTCTGTTGGAATCGAACTCTGGCCGTGAGCAGAGCTTCGGCTGCGTTACCACCACTTACCACTCTGCGCCACAGAGGTATATAAATTCTGTTAAACAAACAAATAAATAAATGGGGACAGTGCAGACTTTGGATGCATATTCCCCCAAGAGGAGAAGCATGAAGAAACCAGATCTGGTCTCCAGTGGCTGTATACACACAACATTTTATTCTAGAATCAATGGAGATTGAGTTCTTTCTTTTTTCCTAGTCCACACACAATCTAAACCTCTTGCATATTTTTTGCCCCTGAAGAGCACTTCTTGATAAACTGATTTCATCCTGAAAAGAAAAACTGACTGCAGACTGATTCTGCATTACACACACACTCGTGTGTCTATTTGAAAACATATGTAGGTGGTCTCAGCAATGAGGGGAAGTGTATCCACACCTGCCCAACAAGGGGAGGGTTTTCAAACACATAGCAGTATGTTGAGGATGAGCATGAATGATTCTGTGTTGAGAAAAACTACATTTTTATGTTACAAATGGGTAAGTATATGCAGCCTAGGGATGTGCAAGAATTCTGCCTAATTCAGATTTGGTACTGAATTTTCCATTAATTTGCTTATTCTCTATAGCTGCAGATCAGTGTTTTATGTAGCAATTTTCTGCAGCTATTTTTGAAATAGCCTCTAAAATATCAACATTAAGAAGGATAATTTTATCAATATTTCCTTTCAAAATATAGATATTTTAAAAGAGTGGACAAAGAATTAACTCAGATTAATACCGGTCTGTTAGGTTGACAGAATGCTTATGAACTGGCACTAGCTAATGGAGCCCATCCCTAATGAAGCCAGCCATTCATACTCTAGAGTTGTCTCCAATGCTGCTCTCTAGATGTAGCCACATATGTAGGACCAGAAGCTAAGCCAACTCCCATCCCACGGAGTCCAAGAGGATATCATGGTCAACTGTATCAAAAGCTACAGAGAGAGCAAGGAGGAGGAACCAGGTTGCATCAATGCAAGGAAGGAACATTCAACATGTGACTGTAACTTGTTTTAACTTGTTTTTAATAATGGAGTTTTAAACAGTTGTAACCTGCCCTGGGGCCTGCCTGCTGATGAAGGGGAGGTAAAAAAATTAACACCAACATGATCAACAGTCTTTGCAACCTGTACAAACCAACTTTAGACCAGGAGTGGGGAACATCCGGCCCTTCAGAAGTTGTTGGACTAGAATTCCCACCAGCCCTAGCCAGCATGGTCAGAGGTTGATAGGAGTTGTTGCCCAGCAACATCTGAAAGGCCAAAGGTTGCTGACACTTGCTTTAGGCACTGGTTGTAGTTGCTTTCTGTGGTGTTCTTTCTGAAGAAGTGCAACATACAAATATCCCTACATTAAACATGAGAAATGGATGGGTTCAGTCTTTTCTGACAATGTGATTCCCATCTAGAGTTGTAGTGGCAAGAAAAAGAAACAAGGATCAAATTTATATATATATTGAAGTAAAATAAATAGTTCTCATATATGATCAGAACAGGTAATAATAATATTCTTCATACTCTTAACAGCCTGGTTGCTATTGCTTCAGAGCAGTAAAGAAATCACAATTTCCCTTTTTTCAGCAACAGACAGGGTGCAAAAATGAGCTCACAGTCCTTTCATGCTTGCTGCTGTTTTCTTGTGTGGGAAATAAAATCTTCTTTGTTTTGTGGATCCTAAAAAAAATCAAAGCAGGCCTGGGGAAAATACAGAGTTTGCTGGCCTTCCCATTCCCTCTGGAGCAGCTTTCTCTTCTTAAGCTAGGCTAGACTGCAGGAATCTTTTCACAGAAGCCAGCCCACCATGAAGGGTACTTACTGAGCATGCTCTAGTAGCTGGTTCCAGAAAAGAGGGTGAAGGTAATTGCCACACCTAATGCCAGCAAACACAGGCATGCTGGTTTTACCATTCTTTTTAACAATGCTGGTAGCAACAACTGAAGCATGGGTTACAATTGCATAGCATGCATGCTTTTGCTGCTGCCACAGCATTTCTGCCATCTGATTTTGCAACTATCCCCACCCCCACGGTATGCAGATAAGAAGAACAAGAGCTATCTGAGGTATTAATCCACTCCATCAAGCAACAGGTGTTCCTGAAACTGACCACAGGCCAGGCTCTTTTTAATAAAGAAATGCATGCAGAGAGGAATTTGTTTTGTCTTTCAGTCCAATTCTAATCCAATCTAATGCACAGGTTTTGAAGAGCTGCTTCCCTGCCATCACTCTGCTTACAAAAATGTGTTTATGAAGAATAATGCTGCACTAAAATGCTGAAGAATATCCATGAGAATGATTTATTTATTTATTTAAATTGTGAACTTCTGCAGAAATGTGGAGAATTGAATTTAAGTCTGGAAAAATAAGAAACGGAGAGAACCTAAATTAGCAGATGCTTCCATCCCCACTCGTGAGTAGACCAGCAACTGGGTAGACAGAGGCACACTGGGTCACCACTTTTCAACCTCGACCCAAAGCACTCTAGGACTGGGGTGGGGGTGGAGCAGTGGTGGCTGGTAGGGCGGACAGCTGGGAGACCAACAGTCAGTGGAGCCAGATGACCGTGAGCTCTTGCCCATCGCCTGTTCATCTTAATGGGACCCATGCAGGAGAACTTCCCAGAGGATTGTGTACCATGGGTCAGATCTGTCCCCCTCCGCTATGCCACCTTTAAGGGGCATCTAACATCCATCACCCAAGGCAGATGCTTCTCTTGAGTGGATAGAGTAGTCAAGTAGATTCTCGACTGGTGAGACAGGCAGCAGGACAGTCACACAGGCATAGTTTAGAGATGTGATCAGCATAGCAGATCAGTACCAGGGTCGCATAATGGTTAGAGTACTGGACTACAACCTGGGAGACCAGGGTTTGAATCCCCACATAGCCATGAAGCTCACTGGGTGACCTTGGGCCAGTCACTGCCTCTCAGCCTCAGAGGAAGGCAATGGTAATCCACCGCTGAATAGCGCTTACCATGAAAACCCTATTCATAGGGTCACCATAAGTCGGAATCGACTTGAAGGCAATCTATTTCCATGTTACCATCTCTAAACAAGATCCATTAGGAACTAATGCTATGTCAATGAGATTACAGCAGATCTATTAACATAATCCAGACTAGGATTCCAAACACTGGCCCATCCTGCCATATCATCATCAGGGATGTCAGAGAAATTCCAAGGAAATCAGAAATGGGAGCAGAAATTCCCAGTGTTCATTTATTCATCCTGTGTCCAGAATTGAAACCTGGTATTCATTGCTGTTGCTTTCAGTCCACAAATGCTATGAAACTGATTACATTTACACACACACACCCGATTTGCATTGCATTTCCCTTGCATTGAAATGAACGAGATGGAATAATGTAATTTATGTGAGTTACATAATTAATTACATAAATTGCACAAATTATGTAGTTTTGCCACAGCAGACAGAAAGATTAATAATGTACTTTTTAGCAAAAGATGAACTGCAGTGGAACAGAAACTATGCTGCATGCAAGAAATACAGGGTGGAACAAAAAATGGTGCCTGCTTACATCCCTAATCATCACCTAAGCTGTAAATCAGGAATAACTGGTGGGAAGGGGCAGAGCCATGGAGCCTGCACCCTGACAGCAGTGACACTGCTGCTTACTAAGACATTGCAGGGGTGGGGCAAGATGGTGGTGAAGCTGGGGTAACACAGTTGTACCCAGTCTAGCATTCCTGCCTCTGCACCCGTGACAACACTTTACAGTATATCCTTAACCCATAACAGGAGTGTTCCAGTTTAGGCCACACCCTCTTTCAGAATACTGTAAGTTGTAGGGGGCTCGTGCCAATCAATTCACTCTTTCTCTTGCCTGCCCCCCACATTCAACAGTCCTTGGTTCCTGGAGTCCACAAAACATGCTTAAGAGTCATAGAAGCAGCAGCAACTACTACTACTACTACACCATACAGGTTCTTGTACAATTGAGGTTTGGCATGAGAAGTGTAGTGGGTGTCAGACGGGGGAGAGGTAACATTAAGGACACTCATTTTCAGGTGATTTGGAACTCCCAATTCTAGAAAGAAATTCACACGAGAAGACTTTAAGCATCTTCATTTCAGCATTATGAATGACTTCCATTTCCATGGTGTCTCCAAGCAGCTCTGAAGTGCAAGTACATGTCTTAAAATGTCAAAACCTCCTACACCAGCAACCTCCCCATTTTCATTTTTCCTGGCAGTGCACTTGAATATTCATGTGCAACTGTGTAAAAAGGAAAGTAAATTCATCACTGTGCTTGAGCGTAAAGAACGGAACAGCATTTTAATCATCTCCTTCACACAAACACGAACGAATAAACAATGAGCTAGCCTGTGGGAAATCAGCCCCATTCTTTCCAGCTGAGAAACTGTGGGACAAAGTAAGGATGGTTGTGCAATATGTGTGGCCAGGGAATCATTAAGCTACAATAAATCATGCATGGTGGCATAGTTTGGCATCAGGCCAAGGGCCACATGCCATCTGTGCACAAAGGGATATGTCACAGCCTAAGCAAGTATGCCACAACTCCAACAACTGGCTCACACAAGTCTGCCACTGTTGTGGAATTTTCTTCTTATGGAGTCCTTGTCCAGGAAATGACACCGAGGCAGGTTGAAGCTTACAGCTGTTTATTATACAGGCATACCCCACTTAACGTCGCTTCACTTAACGTCGCCTCGCTATAAAGTACATGCTGCATACGCCACCACACCCCGCCTAACGGATGCGTGCTTTGCAATTACGGACACTTAATGGCATGACGCTGCTGCCATCTAGTGGCGATTGCAGTGCAGTACATGCATAGATAATTGCTTCACTTTAAGTACATTTTCACTTTACATACATGCTCCGGTCCCATTGCGTATGTTAAAGTGGGGTATGCCTGTACTTACAATTGTAAGGAGTCCCTGCTAGTGTGTGCTATGGCAGGAGACTGCCTTCTTCCCCACATCAAGGGTCTTTTATAGGTTTATACAAGGTACAGTCATGTGTCCCAAGGTACCCAATAAGGGGCTTTACCTGTTTCCTGCTTCCACCTGGCTCCGTGATTCGTCAGGTAATTCTCCATTATTGGGAAGTAAGAATGCACATACTCATCTTTTGTCTGCCCTGTCCTGTTGCAACATCCATCCCCTTATACCTTATCTACATACTAACACCAATGACCCTCAGAGGTGGAATTTTCCACTTCACAACTATACAATAGTGTTTTATAGTGGAACTACAGCATTTCTTGAGAGAGTTCACGATTACAAAATGTATAGATAGATAAAGATATTGATGTAGATATACATTTTGTAGGTAATGTTCAGAAGAGGAGACAGCTCTCAGCAAGGGCCTAGGTTCATTCCCAAGCATCCCCAGTGAAATTGTCAGATGATGGGAAACTTTTATTTGTACTGGAGATCCTGGAGCAGCCTCCCCTAAACTGGTGCCTGTGCCATGTTTTGGACCAAAACTCGCATCATACTGGATTATTGGCCAAGCTGGCTGAGACTGATATAGTCCACAACATCCTCTTTCAACAAGCCTTTTAAGTAGAGACCTTATCCCAGTCTGCATCTCTTGGAATTGCTTTTTAAGAATTTTTTAAAGCTTTTTTTAAAGAAGTTTTTAGCATGTTTTTTAACACATTTTTAAAGATGTTATGTTTTAAAGTCATTTATTTTTTAGATGTTTTAAAGTGCTTCCAGTGTTTTTGTTTACCCCCCCTGGGCTCCTTCTGGAAGGAAGAGCGGGACATACATTAATTAAATAATAAATAAATAAATAAATAAATAAACCTTTCAAGTACTAAAAAAGTGCTATCGTCTCCCCTCAGTGTTCTCTTCTCAAGGGTAAACATGCCAAATTCTTTCCACATCTCCTCCTTTGCTTCCAGTCCCCACATCACCCTTGTTACCCTTCTCTGAACCTGAACTCCTTTTGTCCTCACACAGGAGGAGTGGTTTAACAGTGGTTTAACAGTTAGGGAAGTCCAGGAATTGTAGCTCTATGAGGGGAACAGGGGTCTCCTAACAACTCTCAGCACTCTTTGCAAACTACACCTCCCAGGATTCTTTGGGGGAAGTCATGACTGTTTAAAATGGAATAATAGTAGAAGAAAAAGTAGTGGAACTAAGGAAGCTCCTTGAAGTAACTGATTGATAGACTATATTAGGATTCACTTTAGGATACAGTGTGCTCTCTTTATGGAACTTGTAATTCATGAAACTTACCTGTGTGCTGCATTTTCAATTGGATACTGCTGTTTTCCAGGTGACAATCTAGTAACGAAATGCACTTATTTCTTACACAGCAGTGACTTTACAATGCATAAAAGCAGTGAACTTGGAAAAAGCAGTGGTGTACACAACAACCTGCTCACTCTGATTTGCTGTTCTTACAAAACTTTGTTGTGCTAATTGAATTTAGGCCTCACAAATATAGTCTAAGAAAGTACAAAATATATCTGATCCTGGGTAATTGTATCACATGCAAAACTATACCTAGTCTGTATCTGGAAAATTCCTTTTTACTCTGGCTTTTGGCCCTTAATTTGAAGGGCTTTAGGAATCAAAAGCCTCCTTTAATGTGGCAGGTCTTGCAAGCCTGTCTTTATTTGTACTGATCTGTTTTTAGGTTGTGTTGTGTTTGTTGTTTTAATGAGTTTGTTGTAATTGGTTTTAATCTTATTGCTGTAAGTCACTTTAGGTTGCGTTGGAAGGAAAGAGACTATGATGATGGTGATGATGATGATGC
Organism: Rhineura floridana; assembly: GCF_030035675.1. Taxonomy (NCBI): domain Eukaryota; kingdom Metazoa; phylum Chordata; class Lepidosauria; order Squamata; family Rhineuridae; genus Rhineura; species Rhineura floridana. The sequence goes on from NC_084493.1 coordinate 31,788,640, forward strand.
ATGGTGTGCATGTGGTCACTGACCAATTGCTTACATGGCGAAATTTCATCACTCTCAATTAATCCAAAGGGGTTTACTACCAAATAAATGGCTACAGGATTGCAGCTGCAGAGCAGGGATGGGAAATTTGGTGCTCTCTAGATGTTGCTGGACTACTATAATCTGCAACTAGACAGCTGAAGTCCCTGGTAAGTGCTGCAAGGACTGGGACCCCCAGCCTGGCCCTTGCTCCAGAAAGAGTTAATTGCAGTTAATCTTGCAGCCTCTTGCATCAGCTGCTGGCTGGGTCAGGGGGCATAAAAGCCCAGATGCCGCTAGGATCCTTGGGAACAGCTACAGCACTAGAGGACTGAAGAAGACCTGTCCTGGGAGTGAGTATCTGAGCATATGGGTGCTTGCTGCTCGTTCCTTTGGGTTGCTGTCTCTTGAGATAGCTGAAGTCCCTGGTAAGTTCTGCAAGGATTGGGACCTCTTGCCTGATCCTGGCTCCAGAGAGAGGCTGCAGCTAATCTTGTATCAGCTGCTGGCTGGGTCAGGAAGCATAAAAGTCCAGCTGCTCTTGGGATCTTCCTGACTGTATGAGCTTGACTATAGAGCAGGCTGTATTGGAAGGTAGTAGACTCTCCGGCATGAAAGGTTTTTTAACTGATACTAGATAGCCATTTCTGACTAAGCTAAGCCCTGCTGCGGGACGTACCTTCCATTCAATCTCCAATACCCACCAGTCACTAGAAAGGAGCTGAGCCCTTTTCTCAATTCCCTTTCCACCTTTCTGCCATGGGGATAGAAGCACCAGGAAGGCTGGTGAAGTGGAAAATTCCTCTTCTGAGGGTGATTGGTATTAGTATGTAGATAAGGTGGAAGGGGACAGATGTTGTGACAGGACAAAAGATGAGTATGTGTGTCTTTATTTCCCAATAATGGAGAATTACCTGATGAATCACAGGACCAGGTGGAAGCAGGAAACAGGTAAAGCCCCTTATTGGGTACCTTGGAACACATGACTGTACCTTGTATAAACCTATAAAAGACCCTTGATGTGGGGAAGAAGGCAGTCTCCTGCCATAGCACATGCTAGCAGGGCCTCCTTACAATTGTAAGTATAATAAACAGCTGTTGGCTTCAGATTGTCTCCGTATCATTTCCTGGACAAGAACTCCCTTTAGGAGAAAATTCCATGGCACTGGGTTAGAGGAAGCTCAAGGTTTGGGTGCCTCAATCTGTTTGGCTGGGACCTTTGAAGGGTGGCTGTGTTTTGGTTCTCACATTGCTTCAGAGAGTGTGAATTAGGTTGGGTCACCTTTAAAAGTGAACTGAATCCAATTTCTGTAAGACTGATGCATGATGACACACATTTTTTCTGAGCTTTGGAAAGACCAAAGCTCCCCCCCCCCCCAAGGATTCTCTGAGAATGCTCAAACCCACCACATTCATTATATGGAAAGCCAGGAGGGAGCTTCAACCCTTACTAGCATTTGAAGCAAGACAATTTTGATACCTTGTAGGTAAAACTATCATTTACAGTATTGCAGGGCTCTCAAGTAAGAGGGCCATTTTTGTGTCATGTTTATTGGAGAGACTATTGACTCTGATTCCATGGAAACTATCCCTTTAGCAGCAAGGGAGTTTGCTGGTTTTGTGATGAGCATCAGAGGAGCAGGACGGGATGATTTTGTGAGCCCACAGTGTGACAGCTGAAAGCTACTGAAAAGCAACAATGTGTTGCATGCGCCACAGTCTAACCCCTGCTTGTCAGACTCCATAATAAAATAGTATCAGTTCTACAGAAAGGACACTAGAATAATGTATGGGTGTGTTTCATGGAATAGAGACTATTAAGTCTGTTAAAAAGAATTCCTGTTCCATCTCTTAAGCTCACATTTGGGGAGGGTCTATTTTAAAACAGAAAAATGAATTTGTAAGAAGCAGAAATTGTATTCTACTCAGAATATTGTTATATGCCTTCAAGTTGATTATGACTTACAGCGACCCTATGAATCTTTTTTTCCTGTAAAACCTGGTGGGAGCCACTTGTGTGTTTTTTAAAAAATTCCGCCTCAAAGAGATTTCACAACCAATCAGCAGATCAGCCTGTTGCCGCCCCCCTGCCCCCCCCAGTGTGGTGAATGGAAACACTTTGCTCTGGCGACTAAGGTGTTCACAGCCAGAGATAAAAGGGAAGTAGCAAGCATTACCAAGGAGGGAGGAAAGAGAGATAGAAGAGAGGAAGGACATTTGGAAAGTACAGTATGGGCATACCCCAGTGGAGGAATAAGTGGCAGGAGACTAAATAAGCAAGCCCAAGAGCATGTCTGGGGATGAGAAGAGTCCTAACCATGAAAGAGGAAGGGGTTCACCAGGTGGCTTGTCTGAACATAAAAGACACACTGGGGCTTTACGGGCACTTGGGATCCACAAGGAAGTGGGACAGGAATCTTCACATGTACTTTGCCTGGTAACATCCCTACTTTGTTTTGAACAGAATGCCCCAATTTACACTAAATCATGGTCTAGCCCTGCTCCAAGGGGCATTGGGGGGGGGGAGAGGTGTCTGCCACCACTGCTCATTGTTTTTCTCCCAAACATGCACAAAATCTAAATGTATGTTGCTGAAATTAATGAAGAAGAAAAACTCCAACTGCATTCAAACATTAGCAAAGGTGAAAGGCAATTTTGGTAAATTCTCCCAGGTCTTTGACAGGCACACCTTTCTTTTGAGGTGGCCAAAGGGATGTTTGTTTCCCCAGCTTCCCACACTTCAAAGACATCATGAGGCAACTCTTCCCATGGGTCTTTTTAAGTGTGGGCGGCCAAAGGGGGCTGCAAATGCTGAAGAAATGTTTGCTGGAAAGAAAAGCACCACAAACCACTCTTCACCACCTGGTACCAATAAGGTAAGCTGAACACCTCACCCTGGATGAAATTCAAAAGAAACGACCAAGTGCCTGAGAATGAGGGAGAAAAATCCAAGCCTCCTTCATGGGAGAAGAAATCATTTGAGAAATTGGAGAACAGATTTCAGCACAGCAGTAAATTTAGGAAGATGGCCTTGATTTTGGAGGGTGAGTTTGAAATGTGGAGTTCCCCATTTTGAGTCGATTCCAGTCTCCTTTGAGCCAGGCCTGATCTGATATGCAGCTGAAACCCGGCCTCTGCCTCTTGCTTGCCCTCCTTTGCCAATCACCCCTACCGCATTCCTCAAACAGAACACTTACTTTGGAGAAGGGGAAGGAGATAACAGGTGACTGAGAATTTGCAAGGCTTCTCCTAAGCTGAAAATGATGTATGGAGAATCATTTCCTGCAAGGGATCATAGTTAGAAAACCAGAAGCCCCATGATCCCTGTCAGGAAATGATGCTTCACTGCAAGCTGTCGTGTGTGAAAGACTCTCTCTCTCTCTCTCTCCTGTCTGTTCTGCTTATCTCATCCCTAATACCCAAGGTAGGGATGGATAAATCTGTCAGCTTCAGTTTCTCTCTGTTTCTCATTTTTTCCAGTCTGAAATTCAGCTCATTGAAAGTTCAGACTAAAACTCGGAATGGATTCGACTGCCCCACTGACATGGAGCCATCAGCTGCCATAGTGTGGATTTTTTTAAAAAAGGCTGCTAGAAAATTCTGAGGCATTTTGTGCACATTTCTCCTAATATATGCATATATATACATTTTTAGGGCTGTGCACAGACCCCCTGATGTGCCTCATGGCTCCAATCGGGGTGGTGGTGGTATCGGACCTTCCCACAGTAGTGACCTGTCAATGTGGGGACCACCTGCTCTGGTTTAGAGCCACTCATAAATAAGTTTGGGGACAAGTGTTTCACTTCTCATAGTGGTTCAGGAAATGCCAACCAAATGGATTTATTTACCTTTCCTACCCCAAACTTTAAAAAAACTTTTGTGGAATATGGGTTGAGGAAAGATTGACAGGAAGGGACAATTCAATCAATTGAGTTTTTAAAGCCTCACCCTCTTCAGTTTTAGGCTTGCAAAGCCTAATTAATTATCAGGATGAGCCAGATGAGGCTCACATACCTCTAGCCTGAAAATTGAAAGTGACAAATACTCAACACAGTCCCAATTTATATGCCTATTGGATGACTTTGCAAGTAGCAAGTCCACATCGATGCTAAAAGACCTAGAATCCCAAGGATCTTAAAGTAGAAAATGAATTTTCATAGAATATTTGTAAAGCCTCCTTCAAACGAAATGTGTTGCAAAGGCCTCTCTAGGGGCCTGAAGCCATGACTTGAACAACAGGGCCAGGGGTTACAACAGATGCTTTGTGCAGTTTGCTAAATCACTAGAAATGGGCAAATCTGTCAGTTTTGGTTTCTCTCTGTTACTTATTTTTACAGTCATAAGTTCAATCCCCCACATTTCTGCATCTGTTTGTAATTTTAAAAAAAGTCCTTGTGAAGATTAATCAGCATTTAAATTTTTCATAATATGCATAATTTTTTTATGCATTTTGCCTAACACACATATATTTTGCAAGCCAATTTCCCTAATATAATGCATGTTTGTTATTTTGACTAATGTATGCATTTTTATGCACACCTTACCCTAGCATATGTATTTTTGTACATATTACTTGGCTGGAGAACTGTATTGCAAAATTTGGATAAGTGTGAACTTGGAAGGATGGCTGTGTGCATTATTTGGGGAGGTTTCAGCACCTTGGACAGCTCCTTGAAAGTTCAAAATAAAATCCATAGTGCATTCACTGCCCCACTGACATCAGAGCCACCAGTCTCCACTGCCAGCCAGCATGACCACTGGTCACAAAGCTGGCATCCAGCAATATCAAGAAAGCCCCAGGTTCCTCACCCCTGCTTTAATGTTTATGTTGCCTACCTATCTTGCTCTCCTGTTCCAACAAGGTAATTGGTGGTTGATGACCCTGTGGAAAGGAGGAACAGTCCTGGTGGATCCAAGCTAGGGAAGAACTTTTTATGCTCACCTGGCATTTGAAGTGAATATGATCAGTCCCAAACATTTGTTTCGATAACTGCAGTTAAATTAATATGTCAGGATTTGGGGGAGGGGGCGGGTTTCATCTGAATTTAACATCTTCCAGCCCTGAGCCTCAACACCCTCTCTTTGATATTTGTTTGCCCTCTGGGACATTATATAGCCAAAACTGATTGGCCGTGCAATGACATCATTGTTACTAAAATATGAGGGTATTTTGAACAAAACAATGTTGCTCATGCTGTAGTAAGAAGGCTCTGTCAATTTTGGTGTTCTCAGTTTCTCATTTTTAAAGCCTCATGAAAATTCTTCAGCATTTTAGTATGAATTTCTCATAATGAACACATTTTGTATGCAGTTTTGACTAATGTACACATTCATGCACCCAATTTCTTTTAATATACTACATTTTATAGGTTATTTTCATGAATATATTCATTTTTATGCACACTTTCCCTAATATATAAATTTTTGTAAACACTGTTTGAAATGCATCACAAAAATCAGATAAATGCACATTTCAAAGGAAGGCTGTGTTTCAATTCCCATATTGTTTCAAAAAGTGCAAATTTGACAGATCCAGCTTTAAATTAGAACAGAATCAAATTTCTCCCCCTTCTCTAGCAGCGTCAGATGTGAACAAAGTACATGGAGGCATAATTTAGGAAATATTTCTTTTTTTACAATAATTTTTATTCAAATTTTCATAAAACATAGAAAACAAAATCATAAAACATTCAAAGACAAAAAACAAAACAAAACAAAAATGATTAAACAATAAAATAAAATGTTGACTTCCCATTTGTCACATATCAAATCAGTTATAGGTCTACAATATATAACAATCCTGTCTCTTAAATCATATTATAAAATCACTTTCCTCCAGTAGTTATCTTAATTAATCATCAAATCTCATAAACATTACTTTATTCTTTCCACAAAAAGTCAAAGAGAGGTTTCAATTCTTTAAGAAATATATCTATCAATTTTTCTCCAAATAAACATGTCAATTAATCCATCTCGTTAATAATTATAATAATCTTATTGTCATAACCATAGTCCAAATAAATATTTCGATTAATCCATCTCATCAGAATCTGTTAGGTCCAATAATTTCAATAGCCATTATTCCATTATCCCTATTAGTTCCATCTTCCATCTTCAATGGTCCTGTTAAGTCCAGTAATTTCAGTGTCCAATCTTCCATTATCAGTATTCCATAATAATCTTGCTGTTGTAGCCATAGTCATATAATAAGAGTCTGATGGGAATTTCCTCTATCCCAAATATTTTCTTGCCATCCATTCTGAATAAGTTGCTGAAATACTGTTGTAAAGTCATATCTGTGTTCTTCTTTTTTACAAAATGCACTGGCTCATCTCTTAAGAGTTTTTCCATTGTCACATGACTGCAGTTAATTCCATAGATTTTCTCTATATCAAGCTCCATCACATCATTCCAGTCCAGAAGATTATCCAAGCCATTGATAACTTTATCTCTAATATCTTCATTAATTTCTTCAGAGATAACGTTAAATTCCAAACAGTAGATTTTATTTCTAAAATCCATAAACTCCAGATCTTTTTCCAATTCCACATTTGTTCCAATCTCCAGGGCTTGTATCTTCCCTTTATTTTTTCTTTTCTCATCTCTGATCTCATTCTCCTCTCTCACAGGGTCCCCTATTTCTTTAAACTCCTGCGTCATTTTGCTCAGTTCAATTTTCAGCTCCTTACTACCCTGTCGCAGGGTTTGTTTCGTTATCTCAATCTCATCCATTATTTTCTGAAACATAATTACTTCCAGATTCTCAGCCACTTTCTTGATTGCCATTTTTAAAACCACGAAAACAAAGCAAAACAAAAATAAAGAAGAACCACTTCTTATTTCAGCAACAATTGGGTTAATATTCCAGGCTTGATGACATCACAGTATAAACAGAGCAACCTGCCTTATCTCTCTTGTGCAAGAATGCAAAACAAATTTAGTTCCCAGCATCAAAACAGTTAGTGGCGTCGTGAAGAAGCAGATTCGTCAAAATAAAATAGACCAAAAAGAGAATAGTCCCAGACAATATAATATTCCTCGGAATAGAAATCAGGAATAGAAATCCCTCTTCTGTTTATTATCTTTAGAATGCACTTCCAGGACAGCTTTTTGCGACAGAAACAGAGATAAGCTGTTAATTTCGTGAATAACAGAGAAGAGCTATATCTCACCCAGAAGTTGTCCAAAGCCGATCAATCTGACAAATCTCCTTTTGCTGCAACAATTTAAACCAAGTAAAAAAAATAATAGAAAGAAGGGTGCTTGCCTGTTAGTCCATTCTCTCTTTGAAGAAAAGATAAACGTATCGCTTAAGCAGATAGAGCTTGTTAGAAAGTCCGTCCGGCATTGTTGGCTGGACCTTATCTCATAAATTAATGAAATAATTTAGGAAATATTTCAAACCACCTACCCCAATCTTTTATGTACCAAAAATGCTTGCTAGACAGTATTTAACTCCACTCTAAGGTATTTATATGGAAGAGGTCTTGTGCTATATTTGTTGTTCAGATTCATCCCAAGCTGGCAACCAAGACATGTCACTAGATGTATGATAGAGTAGGACTTTTATCTAACTTCTGAATTTATCAAAATGCTCCAAGGCCATCAGCACTTTTTACTTGTATATTATTCTGTTTCAAGCTTAATGCTTCACTGCAACTTATTAATAACTGCCAACTAGGATTAAGAGATCTTTCAATTCGTTGGGCTAAAAATAACGCAAGTGCTGATACTATTGGCCATCACAAAAACACAAATTAGAACATGTCATCCAGATCAAGCTCTGTGCATTTAATTATTCAAGGTATAATCTCAGAGATAATGTATGTGCATCTTGCAAGATGCCAGAGTGCTGGGACAAGACCCAAACTCTGCTGATGGCAAAGACTAATATTCCCAATATGGTTGGCAGCAACTCTTTAATTTGAGAGTAACCATCTTTTTGTTAATGCAGTTGCTGTTTGGGATATTAGCTTCATAGATCATAAATTAAATATGAACCCTAAATTAAAAATGAACCCTAAGAAGGAAACCTAATCTTTGTTTTGCAGATACTTTGGAAGATTAGGCTCTGGATATCATCAGTGATACTAACTGGTAGCTGCTGGGAGCTAATAATCAGCCTGGAAGTGAACCATCAGCCATTGGAACTGATCAAGGTCTAGTCCAATGGTTCCCAACCTCAGCGGGAAAGCAAAGTAATCCAGAGAAGGCCGCAAACAGTAAAGAAATGAATTATTAATTTTTTAAAAAAAGTCTTCCCTCCCAGGATACTCTCTGCTCCCCACTGCCACTGCAGATGACACCTCCCCCTTGCTCCAAACAAGAGGGGATGACTTTTGCTAAAGCTCCAGAGCATCTTTCAGGGGCACCAAGGGCAGCCATCTGCCTATAAAACATGTGGCAGATGCCAAAGGAAGCCGAGGGTGGAACTCCTGTCTCCTCACACTGCCACTGCTGATGACGCCCTTACTTGTAACAAGCGGAGAGGGCTTTTCATGAAGCAAAAAGAAGCAAGGCTGCAAGGAAAGGCTCCTTCCTTCCTGGCAGCCAGCCTGCCTGCCTTTCTGATTCACTGCCCCTTTCTTTTAATAATTATTCTTATTCGCGAAGCCACCCAGATCTCGTCTTCGGCCCAGATGGAGCCAAGGAGCAGTGACGAAGCTCAGGACTTGCTCACCTCCCCATTTCTGAGGCTAAGTGTGTGTGCCAGCATCCCCCTTTCTTCCACCTACATTCCACCCCTTCAATCTCTCTCTCCAAGATGCTGTGGCAGTTGAGGGCTTCCCCCCTCCCACGTGCCCAAACTCATGCACGCCTGCAAATGCTTGCAGGGAGGGGCGGGTGTGTTTACGCGTGCTGATCTGTCTTCTGCTCCACTTTCATTCCCCAAGTGCACACAAACCAAGCCATCAGTTCTGATGATCATCCCAAGGCCTAAAAGCACTAACCCCTCTCCTCAATCTTTCCACCCTTTTGTCTTCACATTCTAGCATCCACACCACTGTCACATTGCTGCTTCTTTTACTGTTGTTGTTGTTGTTGTTGTTGTTGTTGTTTATTAAAAACTCAGCAAGTTGGCTGAGGCTCGGGTCCACATATTGCAGCTGAAATGTATTTAATTATTCCATTTATATCCCACTTTTCCTCCAAGTTGCTCAAGGTGGTACACATAGTCTCCCCCCTTTCCATTTTATCCTTACACCAGCTTTTTATGGAAAGGGATATTTGGACATGTGATTTTGCCAGGCACCATTTTTTCAGTTAACAGAAGCTAAAATCACAATTAGTGGGGGGAGGGGACATGAAATTGTTTGAGCTAATTGTTATGTAAATCTGTATAAATGTTAGCAGAGATTGTCAACCGTCTGAGATACATGTGTGCCAGTGTATGCGTTTACCTAAGTAGTGGGGTTTTACCCTGCATTGAGATCACTGAGACTTCAGACTTAGTAAAATAAGAAAAGCTACTTTATTTATAGAAATACATAGTAGATAGGAAAGGCATACCTAGTTCTAACTAACTAAGTTGGAGGTGCAACGCCCAAGTTTGGGAGTTGCCCTCATGGCTCAGAAGGGAGAGAGCAGAGACAAAGGGGTCTCCTCTCTCTCAGACAGTCGAAGAAGAGAAGGAAAAAGGGAGGAGGAGGAGGAGGAGATAAGCTTCCTTAAGCATATCAGTGTAACGATGGAAGGAAATCAGTCAGAGCATCACAGGTAAAGGTAGTCGAGCCTATCCATCTGGAGGACCCTAACTCTATCTCCCTTCTGGAACATAAAGACCAAAACAGGAGTTACTCTTGCCCCACTTCCAACACCCCATCTCAATGAGCGTTTGGTTCAGCCCATGAGGTTCATCTTGTCTCACAGCTTGCAATCTCTGACTTTGCCAAATGCCTTTGTGGGAGCATCTGCAGTCATGTCTTCTGTTGGAGAATACTCCATCTTGAGTAGTCGTCTGCAGTAGGTATCTCTAATTAAATGGTCCTTCACATCTATGTGCTTGGTTTGTGAACTCACCCCTTCTGACCCCACGAGTCTGATGCATCTTTGGTTGTCTTCCCAGTCCTTTTTGTTGGCGAGCTGGTTTTTCTGCACAAGTATCCCACTGCCTCCACCACATCTAGCCTGGTACTGATATACAGATGTTTTCTGATGGCTTGTCTTGTATCTCTCAATGTTTTGTTTAGCATCTGGCTTTTTCTTGAATTTCTTCTTGTAGCCTACAGCTTTCCTTACTTGAGGAAGCTTGGTCAGTGTCCAAGTTTTATTTTTGTGTACAGATTCCAGCTCTTCCTTGGCTGGCTGCCTCCACCTCTCAGGTTCAGCTTTGGGTAAGGCTTCAACCTCTTCCCAGGTCTCTGGTTCTGGAAGTTCATCTCTCATGAGGTAAGCAAATCTCCCTGGTGGCACACTTCTGTTGGTGCGTTCAGAGCATCTGGGTGCTGGAGCTTCAGCTGTCCCTTCTGGCTCTTTTCCCTGTTCTGGCTCAGTTGCCTTCTGTGGCTCAGACTCCTTGCCTTGCTCTGCAGGTGCATTATTGTTATACCTTCTGTGGTGGAAGAATAACTCAGATTCTTCTTCCATTTTGCTGTCATCTGTTTGATGTGGCACCCCTTCTGGTTGATGTGCATGCTTTCCTTCATCAAAGTCCACAGCTCTGTATACTCCACCAGTTTTGGGATCTATTCCTCAGTATCCCTTCTGCGTTGAAGAATATCCAATGAATATTACTTCCCTGGCAGTGTTGTCAAGTTTTGACCTCTTTTGTTTTGGGATGTGCACAAAGACCTTGCACCTGAATACATGAAGGTGAGACATGCTTGGTGTCCTATCATGCCATAGTTCAAATGATGTTTTGTTGGTTGCAGATGCAGGAAGTTGGTTCTGCAGATAGGTGGCAGTAACTGCTGCTTCTCCCCAGTACTTTTGTGGTAACTGTGCATCTTCCAACAAGGAACAAATAATATGTCCAAGGGTCCTGTTAATGCATTCCGCGACCCTGTTCTGTTCTGGACTGTAAACAACTGTAGTCTCGTGCTCTATGCCTTCCTCATGAAGAAAGTCTTGCATAGCCCTAAACACTTATTCTCCTCCATTGTCAGATCTTATGATCTATGGCTTTCTGCCAAATTTGTTGCACACAATTCTGACATAGTCCTTCAATTTTTGAAGTACTTGACTTTTCTCTCTTAGCAGATACATTTGTAGTATACCTCAAGTAGTCATCTATAAAAGTCATCATGTATAAATTTTCATCCTGGGATGGCACCTTCATTGGCCCACAAAGATCAGTGTGAATTAATTCTAGAGGCTTTTTGGTTTTCCTCTCACGTTTCTTAGGAAATTTTGGTTCCACACTTTTTGTCTTTATACAGCACTCACATCTTTCTGTGCATTTGCATTGTCCCATTTTAATGCCTCTAGCTTAATTCTCTTTCCCTAGAGCACTTGCTCTGGCTAAGCTGGCATGTCCCATTCTTCTATGCCAAATATGAAAACATTCAGAATTACAGGTTTCCTTGACCATATTTGCATGCATAGCTTCAAGGTATTTTAAATCCATTTTTCAATTTTGCAGTGCAACATATTTCTCCTTCATCAAAATTCTCCACTCATATAAAGTTCACCCCCCAGTTCCATTATCTTAGTAGCACTTATTAAGGTCTTTAAAATCTGGAATACATAGGCATTTTTTAAGTTCAAGTCGTCTTTTGCTTTCTGGCATTTTGCAAAGCAGTTGGACAATGCCTATTCCTTGACAATGGAACGTTTCTCCAGACGTGGTTTTTACTTCCTGTGTATAGTTTTTAAAATACTTAAACAAATTTTTATTTTTTATTAGGTGGGCTGTGTTGTGTAAATGTTAGCAGAGAATGTCAACGGTCTGAAAAGTGTGTGTGCGTTTCCCTAAGTAGCAGGCTTTTACCCTGCATTGAGGTCACTGAGACTTTAGTAAAATAAGAAAAGTTACTTTATAGAAATACATAGTATATAGGAAATGCATACCTAGTTCTAACTAAGTTGGAGGTGCAATGCCCAAACATGGGAGTCGCCCTCATGGCTCAGGAGAGAGAGCAAAGACAAAGGGGTCTCCTCTCTCTCGGACAGTCAAAGAAGAGAAGAAAGGGTGGAAGGAGGAGGGGCAGATAAGCTTCCCTAAGATGTATCAGTCTAACGATGGAAGGAAGTCAGTCAGAGCATCACAGGTAAAGGTAATCAAGCCTATCTATCTGGAGGACCCTAACTCTATCTCCCTTTGGAACATAAACAAAAGACCAAAACAGGAGTTACTTTTGCCCACTTCCAACAGGCTGTACAGCCTGAATCAATTAAAAATCTGTTTTTATAATAATCTTTCCTTTCATCAGATACATGGTAACCAGAAGCCTTTGTTTTTGCCTTTTCAGTCTGTCTTTGTTTAAAGACAGGCTTTGTTCCTGACACCTATCGCAATCTCTTTGAAGGTGATTTGGAGATTTGCACTTAAAACAGAGCTTCCTTCTGTCCCCTCCTATGGATTCGGACAATGACTCATGTCTCTGTCTTTTGTTTGTGTATTTTCCCTGCCCATAGTAAGGTTTGCCTTCTCTGACAGAGTTTGTTCATATCTCTCTCTAAAATCCTGGTCCTTCAAATATGATATAATCTGACTCATATTCTGGTCTGTCTGTTGTACCACACAAGCAGTTAACTCGTGGAGAGACCTCAGGAGCAATGCTTTTTGCATCAATTTTTTCCACTTTCCAGTTCTCAGAGGAGTTCTGTGAACCTTTCTAGATGTGTATTGCGACTGTCTGCCTCTCTCAGAGTAAACAATTCTTTGTAAAGGTACATTACTTGATATGACTTTCTGTCCTATATTTTTTTCTAGCTTCTGCCACAGTTATTTCACATTCTTACATCCTATGGAAACATTTAGTGCTTCACCTGATAATTCAGAAATAAGATTTTACTTTTGCATGCTTATGTTTCCAGAATGCTATACCAGTTTCATCCTCTGCTGAGGGTTCAGGATCGGTCAGGATTCTGTACAGATCCTCTCCTTCCAGGAGTGCAGTCATTCAAAGACTCCAAACCGCATAATTATCCTTCTCCATCCTTGGGATGCTTCTCTTAAGCCATGGCTTAAGCCTATCTTTTTGTTCTGCTTTTCTTTCTCTAACTTAGTCTCCTTTTGTTGATCTCTTTGTAAATCACACACAGTATTTAGCCTTTTTAGCTTTTAGGCACAACTTGCAATTCAACTTAGCTTACTGGGCCGCTATAACCCTTTGTTATGTAAATTTGTATAAATGTTAGCAGAGATTGTCAACCATCTGAGATGCGTGTGTGCCAGTGTGTGCATTTACCTAAGTAGCAGGCTTTCACCCTGCATTGAGATCACTGAGTCTTAAGACTTAGTAAAATAAGAAAAGCTACTTTATTTATAGAAATACATAGTAGATAGGAAAGGCATACCTAGTTCTAACTAAGCTGGATATGCAACACCTAAGTTTGGGAGTTGCCCTCATGGCTCAGGAGGAAGAAAGCAGAGACAAAGGGGTCTCCTCTCTCTCAGACAGTCGAAGAAGAGAAGGAAAGAGCAGGAGGAGGAGGAGGGGCATATCAGTCTAATGACGGAAGGAAATCAGTCAGAGCATCACAGGTAAAGGTAGTCAAGCCTATCCATCTGGAGGACCCTAACTATCTCCCTTCTGGAACATAAACAAAAGAACAAAACAGGAGTTGCTCTTGCCAACACTCATAAAGGGGTCCTGTACTTATAAAGGCTGGGAACCACTGGTCTAGTCCTTGGGTAACTGCAGTGGGGCAGAAGTGGTTTGGTCCTATGTCACTCTGGTAATGATTGGATAAAGGACTTGCATGTGGGAGGGCGAAGACCTAGATCCTTCCCATACAAACATTGACTGGCACATAGAGGGAGAAGAGCAATATTGACACGGGAAGAAAACCTACATGGAATGTTTGTGTGTCAGGTGTGAGAGATCTGCTCGTTGTCCATCCAGAAGTTAAAAGAATGTCATGGGACCTTATCATAGGATATCAGTCCAATACTCACATTAAATGAATATGTTCCTTCCTCCTTACCATTATTATTATTACCCCACCTTTCGGCCAAAGGCCCTCAAGGCAGCTTAGAAAGAAAAATAAACAGAAGTATAAAAATACATCAATGAAAGCAATACAATTTACAAAAATTAAACTAAATTGTTACTGTTGTTATTGATATTGATGGTGATGATCTAGTGCTTGATTTTCCAGAGTAAACATGCCCGGTGTCAACCCCATTGAATTCAATTGGACTTCCTTTTGAGTAGACATGGTTAGGATTGTGCTGTAAATTGATGGGATTTTTGAGTGAACATAGGAAAGAATTGTGTTTGTGTTGTATATCTTTCTCTGCCCCTCCAATCCTATTTTTAAAGCAATTAGGTAGGGCTTACTTAGGCATCACTGTTTTTATTATGTTGGAAACTAATACTGGTTTTATTTTTTTAATGTTCTGCAATGATCAACTGGTTTTGACAATAAACTATTATATGGGGTGTATGTATTTTTCCATCTCCAATGTGTGTGTATATGGGAATCTTTCCAACAACCCTGTGAGGTAGGGTTGCAGTCTGGAAACCAAGGTAGCTCACAATAAGAAATTATCCCTTTAAAATCCAATAACCATAAAAACAAGTATAAACAGCTGCAAAAGTGGCATGATTCTGAATTTTGGGTTGTGTGAATGAAGTTGCTTATCACTTGAGGTTGCAGTTCTGTCCCTGTTTGAGTAAGCCCCACTGAATACACTGGGACTTGCTTCTGAATAAATAAACATAGGATTGCACTATAAATATCCTTACAGGTTGTGTAAATAATAATTATATTTGATAGTCATGCTTATACAAATATTTCTTCATTTAACATATTTTTGATTTTTGGTTAGGAATCCTGACTGATTGTGAGATGCTTAGTTCTCTGCCTTACTCATAGGAATCTCGTTGTGGTTGGTATGGTATTGCATTTAAGAAATCATCACTGTCTTTTGTTCTTTTTCTATTTGCATTTCATTTACCTTTATCCTCACTCCCTTTCATCCATAGAAGCAACAACAGTTCACAGATCACTGCAGAAAGGTAGAGAAATGAATTTAACATTGGAGAAATGAGAAACTGAGAGAATCAAAACAGACAGATGTTTCCATCCCTAGTGTCAGACAAATCAGTATTTTAAGACCACTGGTAAAAGTGAGATAGCAAAGTTAAGTTTTATTCATTGCTACCATTACACATCTATCTCTCTGAATCACAGCTCAAAGAGACACATCCACACAACATGGACAGCGAACAAAGGGGGGGTGGTCCGAGAAGAAAGCAGGAAGAGATGCTGGGTAGAGCTTGGAAGATTACTTTTAAAAAGTAATAAATTACAGTTACATGGCCCAAAAAAGTAGTAATTACCGTTACAATTACAATTGCTCTGAAAGTAACTGATTACTTTACTTTTTCTCAAAGTAATCACTACAATTACATTTCAGTTACTTTGAAAAAAACTGCCTACAAGTTGCTGGCCTTGGCTGTTGCACATCTAAGTAGTTTAAAACAACATTAAAAATAAACACACACATACAGAGGTGGTAGAAAAATTCTTTTTATCCATGATAGCAATGGTGGTCTCTCCGCTGGTAAGGGAGGTGGGGAAGGAGGCAGAGGCCACTACGCAGATCTTTGCACATCAAACCAAGTGCACACACACCCCCGCCAGCCAGCCAGCCAGCAAGCGTAATCTCTCTCATTTAACCACCTTCAGGACCCTGCCCTGCCACCAACTAAGGGACACTCACACAAGCAAACATGTTCCCCTGAGATGTAAAAAAGTTAAAATACTGCAAATGCAGCACAGTAGCCAAAGAGGCTGGTGGAGGCCACTTTGTGTGCCAAGTGCAAGCAGACACATGTTGTCATCTTTCACCTCCACAGTTCTTTATCTCCATTCTGCTGCTGCCCCCTTCTCCTCCTTTATCCATGTTCTTGCCCTCCGGCTCCTTTTCCCCTCCACTCCACTTTTTTAAACAATTGTTTTCTCCACTCCACCCTGTCTCACTCTTCATCTCCTCCCTTGTCACCTCCTACCCACCCACAAACCATGATGATAATGAAAGTTAAAGAGGAAAGCACAAAAGCAGGACTACAGCTGAACGTGAGGAAGACTAAAATGAGGACAACAGAAGATTTATGTAACTTCAAAGTTGACAATGAGGACATTGAACTTGTCAATGACTATCAATGCCTCAGTACAGATCTTAACCAAAATGAAGACAATAGTCTGGAAATCAGAAGAAGGCTGGGACTGGGGAGGGCAGCTATGAGAGAACTAGAAAAGGTCCTCAAATGCAAAGATGTATCACTGAACACTAAAGTCAGGATCATTCAGACCATGGTATTCCCAATCTCTATGTGTGGATGTGAAAGTTGGACAGTGAAAAAAGCTGATAAGAGAAAAATCAACTCATTTGAAATGTGGTGTTGGAGGAGAGCTTTGCTCATACCATGGACTGCGAAAAAGACAAATAATTGGGTGTTAGAGCCAGTGCAGTATAGTGGTTAAGGTGTTGGACTACGACCTGGATGACCAGGCTTAGAAGCCCCACATAGCCATGAAGCTCACTGGGTGACCTTAGACCAGTCATTGTTTCTCAGCCTCATGAAAACCCTATTCATAGGGACGCCATAAGCCGGAATTGACTTGAAGGCAGTACATTTACATGGAACAAATTAAACCAGAACTGTCACTAGAAGCTAAAATGATGAAACTGAGGTTGTCATACTTTGGACACAACATGAGAAGACATGATTCACTAGAAAAGATAATAATGCTGGGGAAAACAGAAGGGAGTAGAAAAAGAGGAAGAGAAAACAAGAAATGGGTTGGTTCCATAAAGGGAAGCCACAGACCTGAATTTACAAGATCTGAACAGTGTGGTTCATGACAGATGCTCTTGGAGGTCACTGATCCATAGCGTCGCCATAAGTCATAATCGACTTGAAGGCACATAACAACAATTGGGCCAAGTTCAAGGTTCTACTTTTGATGTACAAAGCCCTATACAGCTCGGGACCAAGATACCTGAAAGACCGTCTTACCCCTTACATACCCAGTCGATCACTGCGCTCTGCAGGTGAGGGCCTCCTGCAGATACCATCTTATCAGGAGGTTCATTCTGCACAATATAGGAAATGGACCTTTAGTGTGGCGGCACCTTCCCTGTGGAATTCCCTCCCCTTGAATATTTGGCAGGCACCATCTCTGCTATCTTTTCGGCGCCTTTTGAAGACTTCCCTCTTTCAACAAGCCTTTTAGGTTGAGACCTATCCCAGTCTCCGTCAGTGTTAGTTTTACTTAATATGTTTTTAATAATGTGTTTAACCCTTTTTGAAAGTTTTTTTAAAAAATGTTTTTAACGCTGTTTTGTTTTAATGTATTTTAAGATCTGTTTTTATGATGTTTTAAAGTGTTCTTAGCACTTTGTTTGCCATCCTGGGCTCCTGCTGCGAGGAAGGGTGGGATATAAATTAAATAACAAATAAATAAATAAAAACAACAAAACAATTAATTGTCTACCTGCTTCACACAGAAGCCTGACTTTCTTTGAAAACTCTTCTGTTAATTTGGACAAAAATTTAAAAGGTATAATTTCCTTCTTAAATAGCATACTACTGGCAGATCCACTCTCAGCAAAAATAGTAAATAAGTTTATTATGGTAAACGACTAGCAGACATAAAATATACAGCGCAATCAAGATTCTGGAGACAAGATTCTTTTCAACTGAGAATTAAAAGGTATTCCCCCCCCCCCGAGGGGGCAGAGGAGGGCTTGGAGACTAATTCATCCTTGACTACTGTCACGACCATATTTAGCAGGAATGTTGTGGCATTTACAAGCCTGGGGCTGTGTGAATATATACATACAGATTTCAAATTCTTATTTTTCTTGTAGGGATAGTAATAGGTTTATAAATGTTAGAGCTAATAAGCTGGATCTTGCATGCAGAGTCAAGCAGTGCAGAGCTAATTAGCTGACATCAGCAGCTCTGCTCTGCTTTGTTCTGCTGGCCATGGAGGAAGTTGAGACAAGAAAGCTGAACAGCACGATCTGATTCTAGGAATGAAACTGGGCATGACTGACGGCCAGCTATTCTTCATACAAGGGAAGGCGATCCAGCTTACAAACTGCCACTGCTTGAATGATGACTGGTTGATCCACTTAGGGAATCGCCATCCCCAGCGTTTCACTCTTGATCATTGCCATGATGATTCCTGGAAAATTACTGATGTGGGATTAAGACAGTTCTTTCAGCACTGTGAAAGGTCGCTCAAGATTCAGGCCTCAAGAGATATCGCTGCTGGAGACTCCGTTGCTGTGGTCCGTGCTGCCGCCGTTGCTGCTGCCTGCCTGCTTACGCGCGGGGCGTTGTCATCTTCGCCGAGGTGCTGCGTTGCTGCCGATGGACTTTGCTGTTGCGGACTGTGTTGCCGGCATCGCCGCCGCTGGTTGCGGGCGTCTTCATCATCGCTGAGGGCCGTGCTGTTGCCCAGGACACTATCACTGCGGCGTATTTCTTTGCCACCTCGCCGCTTTCTTGCTCGCGTGTGGCGCTTCTGTTGCTGCTTGGGGCTGTGTTGCTGTCCTGGTGTCCTTGCTGCGGCTTGCCTTTGGATGGGACTTGAGGCTGCCATCGCTGCTTGACGAGGATTAACTCATTTTAACATTTGTTTGGGTGTGTGTGGGGGCTAATGTGGGGTGAATGATTGGTATGTTTGCTTGTTTGTGTGGTTTTGTGTATTTTTAACATGTGCCTGGGAGATAAGATTCCATCCTTCGTGGGGGGGCTCTCGGGGGCCCCGATTAACGTAGTGACGGGTAATGGGAGGTATGGCGTTAGGAGGAGAACAGGCCAGGTAAGGGGAACTCGTCCCAGACAAATTGTGTCTGTGCCTTGTTCCGGTTCTCCTCATATCCACAGGATTGTTGGTTGTCCTATCAGCCAGCTCTCGGATCTCCAAGTGCTGCTTTTGAATGCCAGGTCGGTACATAATAAAACCTCACTTGTCCATGATTTAATTCTGGAGGAGGGTGCCGACCTGGCATGTATAACCGAGACCTGGGTGGCTGATCAGGGAGGAGTTGCTCTTTCCCAGCTTTGCCCACCCGGGTATTTGGTTCAGCACTGTGGTAGATCTGAGGGCTGGGGAGGGGGGGTCGCTGTGGTCTATAGGAGTTCTTTTCCTCTCACCAAGCACCCTGTCCAGACGGCGACTGGTTTGGAATGTCTCCACCTTGTGTTGGGCCAGGGAGACAGACTAGGAATACTGTTGGTGTACCGTCCACCTTGCTACCCAACAGCTTCCTTAGCTGAGCTGACAGAGATAGTCTCGGAGGTCCTTTTGAGGTCCCCTAGACTTTTGGTACTGGGGGATTTCAACGTCCATGCTGAGGCTGTCTTATCTGGCGCAGCTCAGGACTTCATTGCCTCCATGACAACAATGGGGCTGTCTCAATTTTCTACTGGCCCAACACATGTGTCAGGACATACTCTCGATTTGATCTTCACCACTGGACATGGAGATGGTGATCTGATGGTGGGGTGTTTTTCATCTACCCCATTGTCATGGACAGATCACCGCTTGCTGAGATTTAGTGTTACAGCGGCTCTTTCCCTCTGCAAAGGTGGAGGATCTATTAAGTTGATCCGCTCCCGGAGCCGGATGGATCCTGTAGGTTTTCAGAGGGCTCTGGGAGATTTTCCGGCTGATAGGACTGGTGCTCCTGTCAAGGCCCTGGTCGCACTGTGGAATACAGAAATAACCCGGGCTATTGACACGATCGCTCCCGCGCGCCCCCTTCGCTGTAGAGCTCATACAGCTCCGTGGTATACCCCGGAGCTGAGAGCGATGAAGCATGAGAGGAGGAGGCTGGAGTGCAGATGGAGGAAAACTCCCAGTGGATACAATCATGCCTTGGTAAGTGCCACCAATAAGTTGTATACAAAAGCGGTAAGGACAGCAAAGAAGCTCTATTTTGCTGCCTCTATTAGATCATCTTTAAGCCACCCAGCGGAGCTTTTTAAAGTCGTGCGAGGGCTCTTACACTCTGGCCCCCACGATACTATGGAAACATCTGAGACCCGCTGTAATGAAATTGCTGGACACTTTCAAGATAAGATTGCATGTATCCGCAGGGACCTTGACTCTGATGTTGTGACAGATGAATCCATTGAAGTGTCCGGAGTACGGCCTTGTCTTTCTTTATTGGATGAGTTTCAGTTGGTGCAGCTCGAGGAAGTGGACAAGGTGCTTGGAATGGTTCGGGCGACCACGTCTGTTCTGGATCCTTGCCCATCTTGGCTAGTGAAAGCTGGCAGGGCTGGAACCACCGGTTGGGCCAAGGAGGTGGTTAATGCCTCCTTGAGGGAGGGAGTGGTCCCTGGTAGCCTCAAGGAGGCAGTAGTGAGAACTCTTTTAAAGAAACCCTCCTTGGACCCAGATAATTTAAACAACTATAGACCGGTGGCGAATGTCCCTTTTCTGGGCAAGGTTTTGGAGCGGGTGGTTGCCAGCCAACTCCAGGCGCTCTTGGATGAAACTGATTATCTAGATCCGTTTCAATCCGGTTTCAGGCCCAGTTTTGGCACCGAAACAGCCTTGGTCGCCCTGTATGATGACCTTTGTCGGGAGAGGGACAGGGGGAGTGTGACTCTGTTGATTCTCCTTGATCTCTCAGCGGCGTTTGATACCATCGACCATGGTATCCTTCTGAGGAGACTCGCGGAGTTGGATGTCGGGGGCACTGCTTGGCAGTGGTTCCGCTCCTACTTCGCAGATCGTCACCAGAAGGTAGTGCTTGGGGAACATCACTCGACACCATGGACTCTCCATTGCGGAGTCCCTCAGGGGTTGGTTTTGTCCCCCATGCTTTTCAACATCTACATGCAGCCGCTGGGTGCAGTCATCAGGAGTTTTGGAGTGCGTTGCCATCAGTATGCTGATGACACGCAGCTCTATTTCTCCTTTTCATCTTCTTCAGGTGAGTCTGTTGATGTGCTGAACCGTTGCCTGACCGCGATAATGGACTGGATGAGAGCTAATAAACTGAGACTCAATCCAGACAAGACCGAGACATTGTTGGTGAATGCCTTCCCTGCTCAGATGGTGGATGTTAACCCTGTTCTGGATGGGTTTACACTCCCCCTGAAGGAACAGGTACGTAGTTTGGGGGTTCTTCTCGACTCTTCCCTGTCTCTCGAGGCCCAAGTGGCCTCGGTGGCACGGAATGCGTTTTACCATCTTCGTCTGGTAGCCCAACTACGCCCCTATCTGGACAGGGACGACCTCGCCTCCGTTGTTCATGCTCTGGTAACTTCAAGATTGGATTACTGTAATGCGCTCTACGTAGGGCTGCCCCTGAAGACAATTCGGAAGCTTCAGCTGGTGCAGAACGCAGCTGCCAGACTACTGACGAGGACCAGTCGGTCTTCGCATATAACACCTGTCTTGGCACGTCTGCACTGGCTTCCTATTTGCTTCCGGGCGAGATTCAAGGTGCTGGTTTTGACCTATAAAGCCTTACACGGCGTGGGACCTCAATACCTTGTGGAACGCCTCTCTCGATACGAACCTACCCGTTCACTTTGTTCAGAATCTAAGGCCCTCCTCCGGGTACCAACCCATCGGGAAGCCCGGAGGGTGGTTACTAGATCTAGGGCCTTTTCTGTGGTGGCCCCTGAGTTGTGGAACAGCCTCCCCGAAGAGGTACGCCTGGCGCCTACACTTTTATCTTTTCGGCGCCAGGTAAAGACCTTTTTATGCTCCCAGGCATTTTAATTTTCTTAACCATTTTAATCTTTTAATCCGTATTTTTAATTTTTGTCATATTGTGTTTTTGTAGTGTTTTTTGTTGTTTGTTTGTATATGTTTTTATGATTTTTATTATGATATATTGTATTTTATCTTGTTTGTTCACCGCCCTGAGAGCTATTCTGCTAAGGGCAGTATATAAATTGAAAATAATAAATAATAAATAAATAATAAAATGTATAGTTACAAAGTGGCAGTCAACCAAAACCAATAAAATAATAAAATCCTTTAAAATCTCTAAGCCAACGTTTTCCTGCGGGCGATAGCAGCTACACAGAATTTGGCCACCATAATAGTGACATGTGGTTCCTGGTCTTCCAAGAGTTGATACACTGCAGATGACTCGGGACCTCTGCACGTTTTGTACATGGGGAGATAAATAAAAGTGTCCCGGAGATCTCGGTATAAGGAGCAATATAATATCACATGATCCACTGATTCCACAGCCCCAGATCCACAGGGACATACCCGTAGTTCATAAGGGACTCTCTTGTATCTACCCTCCAAGAGCACTGAGGAAAGTACATTAAATCTCGCTAGTGTGAACACCCTTCTATACTTAGCAATACTCAAGTTAGCTAGATAATCCACAGGTGTGGGGGGAGACATCCCTGAGCCTCAAGTTGGGATACGCTGCTAATAGGCTCAAACTATTTTGCAACTCAGTATCCCTTATTCGTTGAATAATGGCATCTTTGGCCTTATAAAAGCCAAGATCTAATACCACTTTTGTTGAGAAACCGAGAGTAAGCAGTTTGTTAGTTACAGAGTGTTTCCACTGAGATTGAAAAGTATCTACAAGAGTAAGAGGGGCTAAGCCTAAAGGTGCAAATGACATCTTAAGCCAGAAGTTAAATCTAAGAATCCAAGCTCGCGACTCCATTTGGAGAGCCCCAACTTCCAGGTGTAAGGCAACATTTGGGACGCAGCCTGGAACGATCCACTCTCAGCTCAATTCAAAGAAATCGAACAATCACAATTACACAAATTACCTCTAGTATTAAGGTAAAGGTAACAAAGTGAGGAGAGAGAAATACAATAGCACCGGGTTAGAAACAAACTTAATCCCAGATCAGTCACAGTCTTCAGAAGGCTATTGCTGATGGCAACAGCACCATACATTTACTATAGTATTAAACCACTTTAAACAGTCGTTGTTGTTGTTATGTGCTTTCAAGTCGATTACGACTTGTGGCGACCTTATGAATCAGTGACCTCCAACAGCATCTGTCGTGAACCACCCTGTTCAGATCTTGTAAGTTCAGATCTGTGGCTTCCTTTATGGAATCAATCCATCCCTTGTTTGGCCTTCCTCTTTTTCTACTCCCTTCTGTTTCCCCAGCATTTTGTCTTTTCTAATGAATCATGAATCAATATATCTATATCTATAATTAGTAATAAAGCTTAATGATGTATGTAAAGCATTTTTTCTCTTTCTCTTTTCTTATTATTTTAGTACTGTGTAATTTTCTTTTCCTTAATAAGCATTATTTAAAAATATTAGTATTAATAATAATTCTGCACAAGCCTCTATGCACTATCATAAAATTGCTTAAGGGGGGCATGGATGATTTGAAATGGGTTTACTTTGGAAGGAAAGACCTATTTGGAACAAACGTCCCCTGCCAGCAACTAAGGTACTTGTGGGGCTTGCCTGCCCAAGGGAGGAGGGGAGGGGAGGAAGACAGAGGCCACCACTCAGCTGCTTTGTGTGCCATCCAGGCTTGTGGGGCTTGCCTGCCCAAGGGAGGAGGGGAGGGGAGGAAGACAGAGGCCACCACTCAGCTGCTTTGCGTGCCATCCAGGCTTGTGGGGCTTGCCTGCCCAAGGGAGGAGGGGAGGGGAGGAAGACAGAGGCCACCACTCAGCTGCTTTGCGTGCCATCCAGGCTCACCAAGGACATACAGAGCAAGAAGCCACCAAGGGTGGGGAAAGTAGCTTCTTCTCCTGCTCAGTGCAAGCACGCACACACACCCTCTCAGCTAGCAACCATCAAAGCTCACCAAGCACAGACGGAGCAAGTAGCCATGAAGGGTGGGGGAAGCAGCTTCTTCTCCTGCTCAGTGCAAGCACGCACACACCCCTTCTCAGAGCGAGCTGCCCAGATGCCCATGCTTCTAACACATGTCTTTCATCCACCAATCAGCGGAGCAGAAGACTCCCCTGCTCCCTCAGTTAACTACCGGCTCCAGCACACCACTGGTAACGTCCAAATGTAACGCGGGAACGTTACAGTTGCAGCTGAAAAGTAATGAAATTACCACTCGTTCTGTTACAAGCAAAATGTAATGAAGTTACCCATTCGTTACTCAAAAAAGTAGTAAATTACAAGTAACTCATTATTTGTAACAAGTTACTTCCAAGCTCGGATGCTGGGTTTACCCATGACCTCACTTTTCTGGAACTCTTCCTCATAGTGAGAGCCTTGTTCCTGTGGAAAGAGCACTTCAGGGACAAAAGGTGTGATTCTGGTGTGGTTACCAGGCTGTAGTCCTTAAAAAGCAAGCAAGCATCTCACTCTGAATGTTGAAAGCAATTTCAACACAGATGCAGACTGGGATAAGGCCTCTGCTTAAAAGGCTTGTTGAAAGAGGAAGGTCTTCAATAGGCATCAAAAAGATAACAGAGGTGGTGCCTGTCTGATATTTAAGGGGAGGGAATTGCAAAGGGTAGGTGCCACTACACTAAAGATCCGCTTCCTATGTTTAAGATGGTATCTGAAAGGACGCCCTCACCTGCAGATCACAGTCCTTCAGTTGTCTTGGTCCCAAACTGTGTATGGCTTTTGTGCACCAAAACCAAAACTTGAACTTTAACTTTGTGTTTTTTAAAATAAAAAAGTGTAAACTGATGTAGAAATGTGAGAAACTGAACTTAAGATTGGAAAAATGAGAAATGAAGAGAAACCAACCCTGACAGACTTACCCATCCTTTGTTGTATATCTTGGGCAATGTCTAGTTGACTATAACTGTGTGATGATTTCCCCATAACTTATTAAAACACAGGCACGTTCCTCAGGACATCAAGGAGGCAGTTTAACAGAAATTAATGTTTGGATAAAAGGAATACCCAGTTGAGTGCAAAAATTCACAGAATGGTGAGATTTTTATCAATGTTGTGTAGTTCTTATGAACTTGTGTGAACAACAACAAAAGACCTGCCTTCCCTGGAATGTTGCCAAAACTGCAAGGAAAGCAGTGATAAATGACAGGCCAGCCAAATCCCAGCACAATCTAGACTCTCTCTTGCAAAGAATGAAAGAACACATTAAACCAAATTAATGAACAGCTTTTATTCTCTGGTGGATGTGCTTACCTACTTAAGTTCAGCACTCACAGATGGGGAGCATTATTATTTCATGCTTTGTCTGAAGCGATGCGATGATTATATTGCACCGTCTGCATGTCATTTAGTCATAAACTTTTCTATAAATGTTGTGTGTGGAAAGCGACATAAATATGATTTTAACTACGGCAACAGAAGCCAAACATGCTCTCACGTTACATGTAAAAGACATGCACACATTATCCACCATCTTTGTTTCATCATACTAGTAAAAAATGGAACTGTGAGTCAGTGTACAATCATCTGTTTTGAAGAAAGTATGGACAGAGAGCAAAAATCTATGCATACTCTCCAAACAATATGTGTAGAATAGATACATACTATTGGTGGGTCTGTAACCCTTGAAATATGGCCTAGAAACTGCTTGTGTACTCTGCACAGTATCTAATCAGTATCCTGATTAGGACTCTACTTCTGATTAGGGATATGAGGTCTTCCCATCTGCAAAAAATGTGTACTTTCCAATATATATGCAGGATTTAGTCTGGGTTAGACTAAATAGATACCTGTCAGTAATTTTGTCAATTTGTGCACCTGTTTCTAGAGCCCATACAAAGATGGAGCCAATTGTCCCATCCTGAGGACAATTTGCAAAGTAATTTCCTATAGGAAAGTGAGAAGCTGCCTTATACCGAGTGAGACCATTGCTCCATCTTGTTATATATTTTCTACACCAGTGTTCTTCAACTTTGGGCCCCTAGATGTTGTTGGACTACAACTCCCATGATCTTGTGAACAATAGCTAAGCTGGCTGGGGCAACGGGCATCGTAGTACCAAATTCAAATTCTTTATTGTTACAGTCATAGACCAAAACATTTATATAAATAAAGCTATGTACATTTATAACAAAAATACATCTGTACAATCATATCAAAAACATAGAGAAGTATAAAAACAATAAAAACAGTTACATGGAGAGGGAAACATCTGAAGGGGTAAGTACCCTCCGGACTGATTGAGCCGGAGAAATATATTTGGCTACAAGCAAGGTAGTATCCCTGTTAGCCGCAGACAGAAGGTAGCAGAGTAAGCGGTCAAGCGGTTTATTAGGGAATTTATTTATAATAGGAATTATAAATTTAGAGTGAAATACAGCATATAAGGAACACTCAAAGACGACGTGGAATAGGGTTTCTATGGCGCTGACACCACATGGGCATAAACGATTTGCGTAAGGAATGCGTTGAAATCTCCCTTCTAATAAGGCGGAATAGAGACAATTAAATCTAGCCTTCAGCAGCAGCAGCATACAGTAGCAATGGGCAATGCAAATTCGCTAGTTTGGGGGAATGGAAATCCGGGGATTGACAGTGTAAAGACAAGTCATTCATGACAAAATTGAATAATAGCGGGGCAAGGATACAGCCCTGTCTGACTCCTTTTGTAGTATTAATAGGATTTGTAAGGTGACCATCGCGACTGCACCTGACCTGGAAAGATGTGTGTTGGTGAAGACGACTAATTAAAAAAAGGAGTCTTTTATCGATTGTAGATTTAGCGAATTTAGCCCAAAGTATCTCCCTTGGGATGGAGTCAAAAGCCAATTTCAAATCGACAAAGGCAACAAAAAGACCGTTGCCCCAGCGATTCTTATATTTTTCGGCTAAATGATTTAATATCACGCAATGCTCGATCCCAGACCTACCTTTCCTGAAGGCTGCCTGCTCCCTCCCAAGAATGTTTTCCTCCTCAAGCCACGAGGAGAGCCTCCCTTTTAAATAGTAGGCATAAAGTTTACCGATAATGGAAAGGAGACTGATTGGACGATAATTTGCAGGGTCTTCTTTGTTCCCTTTTTTAAATATAGGGATTACAATGGATTCAAGCCAGGACTCAGGAATACATCCCGCGTTATTAATTAAAGTAAAAAGATTTGCAAGAAGGGGGACCCACCAAGCTTGGTGAGCTTTCAGCATTTCAGAGGAAATATTATGGAGACCAGGGGCTTTACCAGGTTTCAAACAGGCAATCAGGCCGGCAATTTCTTTTTGAATTACTGGTTGCCATATGGGAAGATTTGTTGGAGTATCAATTAAAAGATCCACATTAGCAGATTCATTGCAAGCAGAAAAATATTTTTCCCAGAGATAAGGAGAGATGTGACAAGGGGCCAGATTTAATGGTCTCATGGAGCCAGCAACAATCCTCCAGAAACACTGCGAGCCAAACCTCTGGGGGGGTGAGGATATTTCCCCCTACTTTCCATCCCATGACCGGTTTTCCAAGGATCTTAAGACAAACTATGGTGGCATATGTTTAAATCGATTCCTTGCTGGACATAACTTGATAATGCTGAACGGTCACAGTCAGATAGACCCATGTGCGGAATTTACCTACATTTCTGGCCTTGGATGTAGTGTCATCGATTATGTGCTAATTTCCCATTTTTTGTTTGAGTTCATTTTAAATTTTTCTGTTGGCTTTAGACAGGACAGCGATCATCTTCCCCTTACTTTTTCTTTATTATTACTGGTAGAGGGTTGTTTGCTCTTAACCCACAATACAATGGCCACTCTAAACCATTCTATTCACAAAAGGACCTTTTGGACTTCCACTGTAGCCCTTAAAGTGACCTCTTTTCTCGCTTCTCCCTCTGCTCTGTCCTTGCAGAAGGAGATTATTTTTGCCACTGATCCAAATTTAGCGTTAATAGCGTACAAGTCCCTAACTTTAAACCTTAAAGACTCTATTACGACGTCATCTTCTTCCTCAAGGGCCCCTTCCTCCTTTGGTACTCCCAGATGGTTCGATAAGGATTGCCTAGGTGTCAAGAGACAGTTGAGACGGATCGTAGTACCAAAAATATGGGGACACAAGGTTGAAGAACAGTGTTCTACACTAATTCTGACTCTCCAGGATTTCAGACAGCATCTGCTACCAGCCTTACTTGGAGATACAGGGAGTTGAACCTGAGACCTTCTGCATGTATAGAGATCTTCTGCCACTAATCTATGGCCCTTCCCTTCCATACACCACAAGTGTACATTAGTGGCCAGGACACTAGATTCTGTTGTGCACTACAGAACATGAATAGTGCTGCCATTGGTAAGTAACAAAAGATGGGTTGATGGTGGAGAGACCTCCATTTATAGACGAATCCTGGGACCTCAGTCTGGGACTCAAGGTCCCAAAGCATGATGAAGGCATGTTAAAGCCTTAGGAACCTAATGTACATTGCTTTGAGTAACATCTGTGAATAATTCAGTGGGACCTATATCTCTCTATGAGCTCCTGTACATTACAACTTTCAATTTATTTATTTTCTGACTTTCTGCAATGATGGATCTCAAAGGGTTTTAAGATGGTTTCCCATCCAGGCTTGGCTGAAACCCAGTTTCAGAAAGATTGCTGCACCGTATGTCTTCAGACAATGCCATTTAATGAGGGTCACTGGGAGACATTTATTTTTTATTCATTTATTCATACAATCAAATTTATAAACCACCTTTCCTCCCAAAAGGAAGCCCGGAGTGGCTAACAAAACCTCTACACATAAAAACAATTAAAAGTTTAAAATTAAAATCAAATCACAATGAAAGGCAATTGGTAACACCTGCAGTATAAAACCTCCCTGCAATACATTCCAAAGGATGACAACATTAAAAATAAAGTCTTAACATGCCACCAGAATGTTGCTAGAGAACAGAGGTGTAAGTCGTCCAGGGTCACAAGAGGGCATAGACCCCTTGCTTTTGGGAGCAGGGTCCCAGTCAGGTCCCTGTGTATAAGCCAATCAGCATGAAAGGGAAGCATGTTGGAGCCAATGAGAGTGAAAGGAGGTTAAGACTCTTCTCAGTATCTAACAGCCTCTCCTTTCATGCTGATTGGCTAGTAGGGATGGAGAGGACATTACACTGAGCTAGGGCTAATGACAGACAGAGTCAACTAATTTTAATTTTATCTCTCTGCTCTTCCCTGCTGAGGGGCAGTGCTTAGTCTAAGAAGGAGAAAGCCAACAGACAGTGACATGGACTGGTTGTAAGTGTTAGGTCCAAACCCAACACGCAAGTCGCCCTGTCAACCCCAACTCGCTTATTACACCCGGGAAGAGTGCGGAGTTGAGTGCAAATGAACCCACTATCAGAGATCAAGTAACACGAGACAAAAACCTTTGCAAAGGGGACCCAATACTTACAAGCCGAAGCAGGCCAGCATGGGAACCTCGTTTATTGGTGTTCAAGGGTTTATATAGGCTTACCCCGAAGTTTACAATATCGGGTTCACGTCATAAAATACAAAAGAAGCAATTGCTAACTGTCATAGCTTTAGGGCATATGTAAGGAGGTAAAGGGGTACAGGGGGAAGGACAAAGTGGAAACATCAAGACTATCTCTTAGACTCTATGTCTGCATATTTCGCATGTCCTTGAGATAAGCATTATGCAGGAGCAGACAAAGGCAACTATTGAGGGGAGGCCCAGCTGCAACCGGGCGCCCCCTAAACTGGAGACAGACATGATATTACTTTGCTTACATATCAAAGGAGTTTTACAAGTCAAGGTTTGTGGGACATTGGAACAGCGTTTGACATTCCTATGCAAGGCACATTAGTAACAATAAGCAAGGTTATAAGCATAAATGTGATACAGAAATGCATAGTAGGGAAGTTTCCAGCTTAAACCGGCTTTTATTATGCGAGCCACTGGAATGTAGGTAAGGGTCAGGTCACCAGGAAATAAACCGACATTTTATATCAAAAGTCAAATAAAGGCTACTTTGGTTCTATTTCCCGTGAAGCCCAAGCTGGTTTAGGTAGGACAAGTGAATTATAGTTTTACAAGCTCTGGGGGTTTCAATTTATCCCTAACATAAGCAAGAAGGCAGGTATGTGGGAGCTGGCTAAGGGGACATTGAGCTTGGTGGGGCAGTGCCCCACTTCTCCAAATGGATCAGCCTAGTGGAAAGCTAGTCTTCAGAGCAAAGTTTGAAGAATGGACTCCATGTCCGCTTGAGTTCCTGAACGTACAAGTGAACACCACTCTCCAAGGGCATGTGGGTGGGCAGTCACCAATGGGGGGGGCTGCAGGTATGTCTCCCACACACACTACCAGACTTTATTTGGAGCAAGAGCTGCTTGTGCCTTCAGAAAATAAAGATGATGGTTGCAGTTGTGGCTGCTGAAGGGTTCCCAGTATTTTCCCAACTTTGTCACATGATGGTGATGAGCCTGGTTGTAAGAACTGCATCATGTTAGGGGAGGGCCATAGCTCAGTGGTAGAGCATCTGCTTTGCATGCCAAATATCCCTCGTTCAGTCCCCAGCATCTCCAGGTAGGTAGATCCCGGTCTGAAACTTTGGACAGCCAAGATTGAGCTAAATGGACCAATGCTCTGGTAGCTTCCTATATTCATTGTGGAAGACACAAATAATCTTCTCTGACATCATTTGATCAAAGTTTACCACAGTGAGTTTCCTGTGCTTAAGGAAAATGCTGTGACCCTTCAATTGTTCCCTGCACTCAAACTCCCATCAGCCCCAGCCAGTGTAGTTAATGGTCCTGGATGATGGGAGTTGAAGTCTGCTAACTTCCAGAGGGTCACAGGTCCCCTACCCTTGCTTTTACCAAGTTACACGCTCTTAAGCAGAGATAGAAATGCTCTGTTTCTGGCACATTTGGCCTCCTCATTAACTATAATTAGAGACTCACTAATGAAAGACATCAATATTGGCAAAGCAATAGGGAACACCTTTGGTTTTCCCCCCCTTTCTATTTAAATTAAAATCTAGAAGCCTTAGAAAGTGTTGGGAAGCAGCTATTAAAGTCCTTCTGGTGAAACAAAATCTTCCCAGTTATGGGCAGGAGAAACCAGCTGTCAGTAATCTCTTAACCTTGAAAGCTGCTAATTAAAACTTGATTTGATATGGGGAGTTTGCTGTAGCTCAATTTTGCAAACCCAGTTTTCAGAAGAATAGTCAGGTTATTTGCATGAAGATGAAACTGGATTACTTTGTACTGCTTTCCAAAGAGTTTGAGTTTAGTCTCATGTTCATGCTGCTGTGGGCTACCAATGCTTCACATGAAAGTTCAACATCTGCACAAATTTCCTGTAGCCTTAAATTAGGAAGAGTTTGGTCCAATCCTATTTGCCTTCTAGATCATGTAGTGATGATCTGAATATTTTCAAAATTAACTGTATAGGCAAACAATAAAATTGAGAATCGAAAACAAACTTTTACAACCTCCTCTACAGAGGGAAACCAACAGAAAATGAAAACTCATTCAGTGGCAGGCCAATTAAATGGATTGACATTGTCATGATACATCCATGGCACCAGCCACAGCATAGTCCTACTAGTATCTGTGTTCATTTCATCTTTTTATCATGACCACACTGGTGTTCTGTATGTGGGTACTGGCATATCTATGAAAGATTAGATGTGGTGTCCTTGCTCTTCTGCGAAATCTAGCACATTCCCTCTTGTGTCAGCTCTACGTTGCTCATCAAAGTAGACAACATGTCTTGTGCTGACTTCACCTGTTTTTAGGTTCATAACTCTGCAGCCTTTGCTACCAGGAGTAGCAAATAGTCTGTTCTGTTCTAGCATCAAGCATCTAGCTTCTGCCTCTTTTGTTTTGCTATGTAGGCAAAAGCAATACTTCCAAACACTCTAATATGTGCGAGGTTTGGAATCCTGCCATTCCACAATTGGAATGGTGTGTGTGTGATGCCCTTGGTTGGCAATCTTTTCTGGGTATACGTTGCAGCTACAATCATATCACCCCACATGCTGGGTAGATCAGCATCCGCAAGCATGCATTTAGTCATTTCCAGAAGAGATCTGTCTGCTTTCAGAAATCCCATTCTGCTCTGGAGTCTGACAGTCCTCTTGTGCAAAATGCCTTGTTCCTCTAGGAAACTCTGTGTTTGGTTGGATATAAACTCACTGCCATTTTCTGTAGAGTTTTTAGTTTCCTGTCAAACTTCGTACTCAGCATCGAGATATAGCTCTTTAGCATCTCATGCGCTTGACTCCTTTAGTACACTCAGTTCATAAACACCATCATTTTCAACAGCTTGTGCAAAGTATTATCTTTGGTTACTGTACACTTTCCAGCCTGGAAATCCTTTCTTATCTAATGCAGAAACACTTAGCATGTTGCAACTCTACTCAGGTACAAATAAAACATGATTTGCTGCATTTTCTATGGTTTCATCAGGTAGTTTGCATTTTAGAGCAACACGTCCAGTTCCATGAATATCCATGTGTTGGCCGTTAGCAGTCAAAGTTTTTCCTTTACTATCTTTTTATTTCATCAAATAAAGCTTCATTAAAAGAATTGTGATCTGTACAACCAGAGTCTAAAATCCAGTTGTTTAATTTTTGCTTATAATTGTTTCCCATAAGACCTTTATGCACTAAAAGGAAATTGCTTCCTTTGGATTCCTCTCTCTGAGGTATCTTGTTATGCTTAGGAAAAACATGCTGTCTTTGTTCTCTCTGAAATTTGGACAGCTACCATTGGCTGGTGAAGTCTTGGGTGAGTCACAGTGCTTGGCTAGGTGACCACACCTCCCACAGGTAGAACACCTTTGTGATTGGCTCTTGGGAGTGGCCTTCTCCTTTCCTTTGTCCTTCCCACTAGCCAGGTAATTTGAGCCACATGCAGCTGAGGGTCTGATTAACACATTCCTTCCTCTCTTAGCCTTGCAATGACTTGTTCTAACTTAATCTTGTTTTTCTCTTAAAAGAGAAATAAATGGTTCAAATTTCTCTCCTACTGTGCCCATAAGGAAACCCAACTTCTGTTGGTTATTAAACTCAAGTCCAGTTAACTTCAACTTGCCAAATAAGGTAATCAAGGAAATTATATGTTTTTCACAATTTCCCTTTGTTTCCAGTCTCAGCTTGACCATATCCTGAATCAACATTGTCTGAGATCTGAAGCTTGTCAAACCAAACGTCTGGAGTTTTTCCAGCATTTCCTTAGCTATGCTGCATTCACTTACATGAACCAGCTTTTTGATTTCAAGAGAATCAAAAATAATGGCTTTTGCAACTTTCCTTTCCCAAACTCGTATTTTGGGCATTTTCCTATGGCTTTGGTTTCTCAACAAAGGAAAGGGCTCCTCCTGCCCCCAGAGCAATTTTAATCCTGCTTCTCCATTGTTGATAGTTAAGGGAACTTAATTTTGGCAACCTTCTGGTAAAGACTTTATTGTCTTGCAAATACATTCTTTCCTGCTGGTCTGAGAAGAGTTTTGGTTTGCTAATACAGCTCAGAAAACAGCAGCCGACAAGTCTCTTTTAAAACTAGTGTCTGATACAGAGCAAAGAGGGAAAACAAACACTAAAAATACTCAAAATAAAATCCCCCAAAATCTGGTTTATTTTTTTATTCCATTTATACCCCGCCTTTCTTTTCATGATAGAAACCCAAGGCGGCTTACATATGGTTTCCAGGCAGTCTCCCATCCAGGCACTGACCAGACCTGGTCAGCAGGCTGCTGGCCTCATGTACTTTCAGACCATAGCCTGAGAACTGGTTTAAATGAAATAGGAACAATATGTAGTCCTATTTCTTAGCAAAGTATAAATGCAACAGTGGATTTGAGAATAACCAGTCCCACACCTTCTCTCAGACATAATAGTTAATCAAACAACTTACAGAGACAATCTTCTTAGGTAAAAAGAATAAAATATTTTATCACGACCTTCATGTGTTTAAGAAAACATAGGCTCTTGCTTAGACAGAAATGCAGTTGAAGTGGAAAATTCCACTTCTGAGCATCGTTGGTATTAGTATGTAGATAAGGTGGAAGGGGACAGATGTTGTGACAGGACAGGGCAGACAAAAGATGCGTATGTGCGTTCTTACTTCCCAATAATGGAGAATTACCTGACGAATCACGGAGCCAGGTGGAAGCGGGAAACAGGTAAAGCCCCTTATTGGGTACCTTGGGACATGACTGTACCTTGTATAAATCTATAAAAGACCCTTGGTGTGGGGAAGAAGGCAGTCTCCCGCCATAGCACATGCTCGCAGGGACTCCTTGCAATTGTAAGTATAATAAACAGCTGTAAGCTTCCACCCGCCTCAGTGTCATTTCCTGGACAAGGACTTCATTAAGGAGAAAATTCCACAACATAGTCCATTTTCAGTCATTGGTGAGGATGCTCTTGAAAGTAGCGTCTGGCTGCTCCCTCGGCTAGAGGTTAATAGAGAATATGCAGGAATTTCTATTTGACAAAGGAAGAGGAAGGTTAAATAACCCCACCCTTTAAGGAAGCTGCATTGTGGTAAGCAAACCTATAGAGATATGCTCAATACTGGTTAGTGGGAACATCTCCCTATCTAAGGGGGCAGCATGCAAGCTTGCTTAAACCCAACATTTTGTGGGACTAAGAGGAAGATCAATTTGGAACTGGTGCTGCAAGGCCAATGAGAGTGGCAAGGAAGGGCTTCTATGAAGGAACTAGATATTTATTTATTTATTTATTGCACTTGTATACCGCCCCATAGCCGAAGCTCTCTGGGCGGTTTACAGCAATCACAAACATTAAAACAAATACACAATTTAAAAACATATTTTAAAAACAATTTAAAACACAGTTTTAAAATTCAAAACAATATAAAAACAATTTCAAAACACATGCTAAAACGCCTGGGAGAAGAGGAAAGTCTTGACCTGGCGCCGAAAAGATAACACTGGTGTGGGCTGGTTTGCTGGAATAAACCATGCTTACCTATAAGCCAGTGTGGCATAGTGGTTAGAACATTGGACTACGACCTGGGAGACCGGGGTTCAAATCCCCACACAGCCATGAAGCTCACTGGGTGACCTTGAGTCAGTCACTGCCTCTCAGCCTCAGAGACAGGCAATGAAAACCCTATTCATACCATGAAAACCCTATTCATAGGGTTGGAATCGACGAAGTCAGTACACTTACATTTTTTAACCTACGGAGAATAGCTTGTCCAGGTCCTATTTTGATATTGGTATGCCTGACAGAAACAGGTCAAAATCAAGTATACTGGGCTTACCACTTTGCATGCAGAAGGTCCCAGTTCAGTCCCCAGCATCTCCAAGTAGGGCTGAGAGAGACTTCTTCCTGAAACTCTGCCAGTCAGCATAGAGAATTCTGAGTTACATGTACCAATGTAGTTTCCTATGTTCCCGACTCCTAAGGGAAGGGCCAGAGCTCGGTGGTAGAGCATCTGCCTTGCATGTGGAAGGTCCGAAATCCAATCCTCGGCCCCTCCAGTTAGAGCTGGGTGAGCCTTCTGCCTGAAGCTGTGGAGAACTGACTGCCAGTCAGTGTAGCCAATTCAGTCTATGGCAGTTTCCTGTGTTCCTAGGTTGTAAAGGAGCAGGTAATATTGCTGTTGAGACCAAGGAGAGAGAGAGAGAGAGAGAGAGAATGCACTGGCAAGAATGAGTAGCAGTAGACAGGACCTGAGCATGCATTCACTATAGCTGCCCAATTTCCCTGCTTTTAAAAGTTTGATAGAAATATCTGCTGGCTATAGGTACATTCCTAAACTGCAAGGATTTTTTTCCTTTATTCATATTATTGAATGTTTATTACAGCACATATTGAACTGCATAATCCCTCCCAAACTATGTATTTGAATTCATATTTTGACATGCTTAAACCACCCAGCACTGTTTCACAGCTTTTGGAGAGATGCAAAGTCCAGTGGGTAGTTGAGTTCCTGGCTCCACATCAGTCTGAGAAGTGCAAACCAGATAAGGTTGTATCAGAACTTGCAGAGATCAAATTCTACCTGTATGAGGCATGCTGCACTTTGCAGGAGCTGCCTCTGTGCACACAGATGCAACATCTTCTCAAGGGCTTAACCCCCCCCCATGTCAGAAATTGAATGACTTGTCTGACACACAGACACTTCATCCATTCTCCAAACACCTGCAGACTTTCTTTGGATTTGGAACCACTGGATGATGGATTTCCTCACCTCTGTGTGTTTACTTTTGATAATCTGGTTTGGCCTAACTTTTCCTTCGCAGTTCATTGCAAGATGTAGTGAAAAGCTGTGTTTATAACACAGTAGATGCCAAACATATGTTTTGACACTGTTTGCTTTCTCCTCTGAAATGTTTTGTGCGAGGGGAAAAAAAGAGAATGGTAAATTGCACAAAATAATGAGTGACATAGTTTGGTGCTGTTGTTTGGCGATAAAAGAGGTAGATAAACCAACCGATGGTTTGGAAATGATTTTTTTTAACACAACGATTTTTGTAACACAACAATAACATGTTTTGCAAGGATAACAATAATAATAATAATAATAATAATAATAATAATAATAATAAATTTAATTTATGCGTCGCCTATCTGACCAATGGCCACTCTAGGCGACTTACATGTGAAAAATTAAAACACAATACAATAATACAAAATACAAAATAGAACAGTGCGACAGCAAAAGCAATAATAATACAGGGCATGAGGCATTTAATCATAGCATTTAGCCCTCCCCGGAAATCCCGAAGGCCTGTTGAAAGAGCCAGGTCTTTAAGGCTTTACGGAATACATTTAGGGAAGAGGCGTGCCGTAGTTCTTGAGGGAGGGAGTTCCAAAAGGTGGGGGCCACCACTGAGAAAGCCCTCTCTCTAGTTCCCGCCAATCTAGCTGTTTTTGTCGGCGGGATTGAGAGAAGGCCCTGTGTGGCTGATCGTGTCGAGCGGCACAATTGGTGGCGTTGAAGGCGCTCCTTTAGATAAACTGGACCGAAACCGTATAGGGATTTAAAGGGGAATAGAGGGGAAGTTGCCTGTTTTTGTACAACAGTTCCTGATCATGAGTGCAATGATATGAGAATAACACTCTCAGCAATGAATGCTCAGAAATTTTTCAGCTCCACATTCAGAACACTGATTGCAGTTTTAATTTTCCATGTTAGCTAAAATCTAGTGAATGGACAAGTCTGTTTATGTGAATAAAGTGGGTTTGACAGATGAAGCATCACTCTAATTGGGTAGATTTTTCAATGCTCATGGGTCACTAAAAGCAACACATTTGTGGCACATTGAAGACTAGCAAATGCATTAAGGTTAGGAACGGCAGAGAAAATTGAGTTTACATTTACATTTACATTTGAAGTTTACATTTAAAGGCAAACCTACCTAATCTACATTTTCCAAAACAATACGTGAACTGAAACACAACCATCCATCACAATTAGCTGAATGAAGCCTTTTTTATTTTTAAAAAAAGCATGTGTGAAAATCTGGAGGAAAGATTGAAAAAATGAGAAACTGAATAGACAGATTCACCCATTCCCAATGAAGGAATAAGCTTTTGTCTGATAGCCCACTTCATCAAATGCATGACGTGGTATACTGAGCTTTGAGCAGATAAATACATAGTTTTGTGTGTGTAAGTGAAAGTCATGAGAAAATAAATTGCAGAAAAGTGCAGATGGTGAGCAGTAAAATCCTAACCATGTCTACTTAGAAGTAAGTTCTATTGAATTCAATGAGACACGCTTGGGTAAGAAAAGGACTGCAGCCTAGGTCGCTAAGTGGAGGAATTCTTAAGGGATAGTTAGCAAGCATAAGTGGTTGGAGGTGATTTTTTTTTTCTTTTAGGTTTTTCTTTAAGGCATTTGCATCGTCAGATATGTGCAACAAGTGAAAATTCAGGCTATAAGGGGAAATTGCATGGGTTTGCTTGATGCAGATAATGATGGTTTTCCTGAGCAGGAAACTTTAATTCTACCTTGACATTAAAAATGAGAAACAATAGAAAACGTCTGGACATGTAGACTGGAGATACCACAATCTGTAGGGTAACACCTGATATCACTGTGCAAACGCAGCACTTATGAATATTCCATCCCCCATGCTGCATCACTGCCACCTTGGCTGCAGTTCTCCACCCATCTGCAGCAATTTGTGTTTGTTTGTTTTTTAAATCCTCCTGAAAATTCTTCAGCATTTTAGTGTGCATATCGCCTAATGAACACATTTTTGTAGGCAGTTTTGACTATTGTACAATCCCCCCCCCCAGTGTATTCATTTTATGCACACTTTCCCTCCTATATGCATCTTTGTAAATATTCTTTGGTTGGAGAACTGCATCCTCGTAATTCAGATTACAACTTTCGAGGGATGCTGCGTTTCAGTTCTCATACTGTTTCAGAAAGTGCAAATTTGATAGATTCGGCTTTAAATGCGAACTGAATTGAATTTCTTCATCCCTCAACTAGCAACTGCTATTCAGAGGAGGTGGGAAAAGGTGAAAATTGAATCATTTTAAGACCTTGACAAGCAACCTAAAAGGGAGAGGAAGAACCAAAAGCAGATGAGCTGCTTTTACTTGTATCTCGCCAGGCTTAATCCAGCAGCCCCCCCGAAAGAGACATTTCCCCTCCCCCCCCACCTCCAGTGTTCCCATTGATTTTTGAGGCCAGTCAGTGGGCAATACAAAGCTAGATGAACCAATGGTCTGACTCAGTGTAAGGCATCTTCCTATGTTCCTGTGTCAATGGGAATAAAGAACACCATCTGGGGGAGAACTTTGGATGCTGTGAATCCACAGCTTCTCCTGGAATGTCCCAGCTTGCCCCCAGAATGCCTCCTTATTGCCTTCTCTGATATCAGAGCTCTGATGTCAGAAGAGCATTGACTGCAGGACTTTCTGCAGCTCACAGAGGAGGCATACAAAGTCAGATTTCCCTCTCCCTTTCTCGCTCTCACTCTGTGCCTCCAGTGAGAGAGAAGCAAAGTATCCTGTGGCTCCTGGTACACCCTCCCAGTGTCCTGGTATAGCACAGTGGGGGGACAGCCTGGTTGGGAGTCCAGAGTCTGTGAGTTCAAATACCCACTTATGTC
Organism: Rhineura floridana; assembly: GCF_030035675.1. NCBI lineage: Eukaryota > Metazoa > Chordata > Lepidosauria > Squamata > Rhineuridae > Rhineura > Rhineura floridana. The sequence continues at coordinate 31,827,709 of NC_084493.1, forward strand.
TCCTGGGTTTTACACCCAGGGCCAGCTAAAGATCACCCCCACAGGGGTTATGTGCCCTGCCGCCTGTGCAGCCGTGGGCAAGCTGCAGAGTCCCAAGGAGTCCAGTTGCCCCCCAGCTGGCAGTTGTGGACTAGGAAGGGGCCAGTTTGTGCAGCTGTGGCAAGGCTCTAGCCAGCTGGGGAAGACTAGCCTCAGAGGGAGGCAATGGTAAACCCCCTCTGAATACCACTTACCATGAAAACCCTAATTATAGGGTAGCCATAAGTCAGGATCTACTTGAAGGTAGTCCATTTCCATTAGAGTGTAGCCTACATATCTCTTAGTCACTTTAGGAAAAAGAATTATACAGCCAGGGCTGGCTCCAGGCATGCGGGGGCCCTTGGGCATCAGCTTGCCCTGGCCCCCCGGTGGATGGGTGGGTGTGCACGCACATACATGTGCACTCATGGGCCCCTGCACAGCCCCCCCATGCCCCCCTACCTGTCTAGTCTTTACCATTGCCCTTAATGAAGATGGCAGCCACAGTTTCCCTAAGGGGAATGAAGCCTCCGCCGCCATCTTTGTTGATGGCACACGTGCGTGCTATGTGCACACATCTCTGCCATCAACTAAGATGGCAGCAGGGAAGCTGTGGCCGCCATCTTCATTAAGGGCAATGCTAAAAAGCCGGCTGACAGGTAAGTGGGGGGCATGGGGGGCGTATCTAGAAAGGGGAGTAGAGGGCCCCTGTAGCTCTGGGGCCCTCAGGCCAGTGCCCAACCTGGCCACCCTTTAGAACCAGCCCTGTATACAGCCATGAGAGTGGCTGTATACTATAGCCAGCATGGATTTTTCATGTTCTACCATGTTAAATGAAAATACCCACACACACACCATTCTGGTGCTTTGTACAGTCCCAATTCAAAACAAAAGCTTACAAGTCTTATACTGTTGGATTCAGAATCACTTGCTCTACAACCCTGAAAGTTTTCTTGGTGATACACAACCCGCCCACATGGAGAGCACACCTTTGAAATTAATTTTTTAAAAAAAAAAACTCAAAAAGTGGCTTCACTGAAAGGGAAGGGCTCTTAAACAAAAAGATTCTCCATCTTCAGCATCCTCAATTTAAAGAGGGACATGAATGAATAATGAATTGCCATTCATGTGGTTCAAGCTTGCACATTCAGAAGGAGAATTAGAAGAGAGGGTAATAATAAGCTCACCACATATTTAAGACATGTTTAATGCACTTTTAAAGCACATGGCTTCTCACATTCTGGGAACTGTAGTTTCCATGCAGCTACACTTCCCAGCACTTTTAATAAACCACAGTTCCCAGGATTCTTTGGGGAAGCTGCCTAATGTGCTTTAAATGTATGATTCAAAAAAAGGGCAACCAAGATGATCAAGGGGATGGAGTGACTCCCCTATGAGGAAATTTGAAGCTTTTTAGTTTAGAGAATCAGCTGGTAAGAGGTGACATGACACAAGCATATAAAATTATGCATGGCATGGAGAGAGTGGATGAGAGAAGTTTCTCTCTCTCTCTCTCTCTCTCTCTCTCTCATAACACTAGAACTCGTGGACATCCTATGAAGCTAAATGTTGGAAGATTCAGGACAGACAAAGGAAAGTTCTTCTCGCAGGAGAGGGGAGGGGGAGCACTCCAACCTGAGTGGAAGGAAGGAATGTCTTCATGCCGTGAGGAGGGCATTTGTCTACTTAGCAGGAGTCACACTTATAGTAGAGGATAACCCCAACTTTATGGCATCAAGTATAGGTTTATTTTTAAGAGTATGTTGTTAAGTTGCAGCAAGCAGCTAGAGATGAACCTGAAGGTGGAACCAGCAGGGAGGGTGGCTGGTTGGATGGCTTTCCTATTTTCCTTTGCCCCCCTCCCCCTCATCCTCCCCCATGGTCAGTTTTACCTATCCTAAACATAATTGCATAGGAGTAAATCCCATTGAACTCAATAAGCATGCAAATGATCAGACCCGCCTTTCCCCTCCTTCCCCTCCTCTCCCTTCCTCCTCCCCTCCCCTCCCCTCCCCTCCCTTCTTCCTCCTCCCCACCCATTCCAGCCTTCCCTCCCTCCCTCCCATCAGTTTTACCTATCCTAAGCATGATTGCATGGGAGTAAATCCCACTGAACTCAATAAACATGCAAATGATCAAACTTGTCCTCCTCCCTTCCCCCTCCTTCTTGCTCTCATCACCCTCCTCCCTTCTGCCCTCCCTCCCCTCCCTCTTCCTCTTCCTCTTCCTCGCCATCCCCTGTGGTCAGTTTCACCTATCCTAAGCATGATTGCAGGGGAGTAAATTCCACTGAACTCAATAAGCATGCAAATGATCAATCCATTCTCAGCAAACTTGCACAGGATCCCATTTCTTACCTCCTGGATTAAAAAGCAGACAAATTCATTAAAAAGCAGACAAATAGGCAAAAAACCTTGCAGTTTAAGAACATACCTATAGCCCACAGATATTTCTATCAAACTTTAATGGAAATGGACTGCCTTCAAGTCAATCCCAACTTATGGAGACCCTACGAATAGGGTTTTCATGGTAAGCGGTATTCAGAGGTGGTTTCCCATTGCTTTCCTCTGAGCCTGAGAGGGCAGTGACTGGCACAAGGTCAAGCAGGGAAATTGGGCAGCTATAGTGAATGCACCAGGGGAGCTGGAGACCTGACCTCCTCTTTGAGATATTGGACTGCCCTACAAATTTGTCAAAATGCAAACACTATTTGGGTTGGTTGTTCACAGTCCAATCCACTTCCTTTGTAGCTTGGAAGAATTTGTAACATGTGCCTGTTGCGGAATTTTTCTCCTAATGGAGTTCTTGTCCAGGAAACAACACAGAGACAGTCTGAAGCTGCCCTATAGGAAATAATTTTCTTTTGTTTCTATTTCTATTTCTGTGAATATGTGAAGTACAGCAACACTGCAAAATTTCCACTAAACAAACTCCAAACATAATTGTGGAATAATGGCACTGACTATTCTGCAGAATAGTCTCCAGTGGACATCAGGAGTATCTCAGGTTGCACAAGATAAAACAGTGGGAGGTGAAGTCTATTCTAGCAAAATTCTAGGTGTGCTCTATGTTTTTAATTGACCATGCCCACCTTGCCTGAAATTGAGTGGTTTAAACATAGCAAGCTGAAAACATACATCCTCTTTTTTCCAACAGCTAGAGTCAATGCTGAAGGAGCAACATATTGTAATGTCTGATTTTACATCAAACTGCAGTTTCAGATTCAATGCACCCAAAATAGAAATAGACCATAACCTCCAGTTTGAAACAAAAAAGGCTATCTTCACCATCATATGACACTGACCAACAAAAAGGCTTTGAAATTAATAAAAAATAAATTTGACACAGATTTCTAGGATGAATAATGAAAGAAATAAATTTTTCTAGATTAGATTCTCTGTAGAAATATTAGTGACACAGAAAAGAAGCAAAATAAGATCAACAAATATACAAAAATATAATTCACCATATTTGGAGATGGCAGGTGTTGCCACCACCCACCATATGCTCAGAGGCACAGGTTACCAAATTCTTCCAAGAAACACAGGAAGTGGATTGGACTGTGAAAGACCAACCCAAATTGTGTTTGTCTTTTGACAAATTTGTAGGGCAGTCCAATATCTCAGAGAGGAGGTCAGGTCTTCTGATGCATTCACTATAGCTGCCCAATTTCCCTGCTTTTGAAAGTTTGATAGAAATATCTGTGGGCTATAGAAATGTTCTTAAACTGCAAGGTTATTTGCCTTTTAGTGAAACTACAATATGTGTCTCCCTCTTTTACAAAAATGTATATAGTGCTCCATCGCCATGCTCTCAAAGCCGTTAAAACCATAAAATAACACAATAAAACTATCATAACATTGCACATATAGATTTAAAATGACAGTTCTCCAATTAAGAAAAACAAAACATAGCAGTAATTTCTTAAGACCAATTAAGTTCCAGCAAGGCAAATGCATAAGAACTGCATCTCAGCCTTACGGAGGCAGAGAACTGGAGAGTAGCATTATTGTGAAGGGAATTCAGCAGTTGAATCACTTTCAGTGATTGAGACCATAACCCAGAAATAAAGATCCGTGACACGTGAAGTTGGTTGAAAACATGGTCCATGTTTATCAAACAACAAACTTTAATAAAGTTTATTCAAATGAATCAACCATCTGCAGTGGGGCTATCGTGGGAAATTTTATCAAAGTGGGAATGGTTATCAAATTTGCAAATGATAAAGAATTGGGAGGAGTAGCTAATACCTTGGAAGACTGAAACAAAATTCAAAGGGACCATGATAGCCTGCAGCATTGGACTGAAGACAACAGAATGAAATTTAACAGGGATAAGTGCAAAGTTCTACATCTAGGGGAAAAAAACCATGCATATATAGTGAATGGGGCTTTAGACACCACTACCAAGAAGTTCCCACTGCTGTGGCCACTTGCCACACTTCAAAGGGCCTGGGGCTCTCACTGGAAGTCCTCTTTGCTTTATGTGAATGCATAATACTATATATGGGAGGAGACAGACAAGTGAAGGGAAGATCAGAAAGCATGCAATGAATGGAATGTCATTGTCACGAGATGTGAAAATAGCAAGTTACTTAGATGGCTTTAAAGGGGGATTACACCCTCGATGACAGGTATATATAATCAAAGAGTTGTAATTAGGGATGATGGAGAAATTTGATTCAGTTCAGCTTTGAAGATGAACATATCTAATTCGCACTTTCCAAAACACGGCTATGAACGAATGGAGGCAGTGTGCTCATGCACGATTGCTTTAAAGCCCCACTTGTAGTTTACAAAAAAAAGTCAAGGGAAGGCATGAAGGAGGTATGTATGGTGTGCAGAAAAGTGGATTGAGAAAAATACTGTATTTCTCCTCATAACACTAGAACACGATGGGGTTATCCAATCAAAGAGACTGGCAAAAAGAAGTAATTCTTTACACAGCACATCATTATACTGGGCTGCTTTCACACTGCGCTTTATTCCATTATTCTGACAATTTCTTACCTTGTAATTTATTACATTTGATCTTTCACATAAAAGCTAGCTCTGGAATTCTAGTGGCATATAATGCAAGTTTAGCACTAATTTCCATGATACATAATACCAGAAATAATCCGTTAGCATGGCTTGGAACGTGGAAGATCGCAGGAGTTTTCCGCTAGCTGCTGCTGATCACGTGACAGGCATCCCTCCCGTTAGACGCTTAGGGTTTCTTTTGCCTGACGAAAATTGTACCTGTATTCCAGCATCGGCACAAATAACAGTAGCATTGCCTAGCCACACCCCTGTGTCAATACAATGAAAATAATTTTAAAAGTCTAAAGGGAGACGGCTTGCATGGCGATGGAATGAGATCTTAGACCTCACACACAGTGGGGAACAGTATGCATGTGTATAAGGGGGGAGGGACAAAAACAAGCCATGTGAAAGATAGTTGTGCAAAATGCCAGTATATTGGCTGAAAAAGCTGCTGTTCCTTAATGTGAAAGGTACTGCAGTGTGAAAGGGATTATAGAAATTGGGACAAAAGTGCTACCTTTTTAATCCGTGAAACTAACGCAATCAGCCCCATGAGTGAAACAGCCCTGGAATTTACCACCACAGGGCTGTAGTGCTGGCCACCAACAGTACAGCTTCAAACAGGGATGTGAGAAATGTGTTTAGGTTAATTTGAATAATGTCTACGTTTTGATGGCTATATGCTACCTTCAGGTTCAGAGGCAGTGCGCTTCTGAATTATAAATTGCTGGGGATCATAAGCAGGGGAACATTATTACCCTTATGCCCTGCTAGTAGGCTTCTCAGAGGAATACTGTGGCATGTTGCAGAGTCTTTGAAGAATCCCAGCATTGCCTTAGCAAGAAATGTTTCTGATTATATCCTGTCTGCAGCTAAAAAATTACAAATATAGATCTACACAGACGTGCCAATGTAAAGGTTCCATACAGCTGGAGCATGTATCTGTCCGATTTCTGCTCAAATTCTGGATGAAATGAAAATCTTTTAGCCTGATTCAAAAGACAGCATGGCTTCCAGTTGCCTCCCCCCAGCCTCTCCATACATTATATATAATATCTTTTACTCTTTGCATGAGTTGGTTGCATGTTGGGTGCTCTCACGGGGTGTCCTACCCCATGACTTTGACTCTGACAGAGAAGATCTCCAAAGACTCCAAGGATGGAGACAATTCTATCTATGAACGTCCTCAGGAAGCAATTTCCCAGGCTGTGACCCCAGCAGAGGCTCTCATAGAATGAATCCTGCATCCCTGGCTTCCAAGGTGGTAGCTCTGTTGATGTCAGATTCAGATGATGCCTCTCTTGAACTGCAAGAAGACCTTCCACCTCCATCCTCCCATCGTGAAGGGCTGCTGGAGGCATTTGAACTGCAGTAGAACCCACATCTGAGTGCAGGAATGCAGCCCCCCTCCATTTTTTTCAACACTGGTTAGCAGAATAGAAGGCAATTAGGAATAGTGTGAAAGCCCATGAGGCCACCACCTTACTGAAACTAAGCATGTATGGATCTGGTTAGTGTCTGGATGGGAGATGATGATGGAACCGCATTATGGGTCACATTGCAGAAAACAGGCAGGACATAAATGTAAGAAAATATTTTTAGTCCTCTTTCATAGTTTGTACTTCACATCTGGTATTCAGATAGGTATACTAATTTTGAACATGGAATTTCCACACAAGTCCCATGGCCAATAGCCATTGGTTGCCCTGTCCTATTATTGTCTAATCCCCTTTTAAAGTCATGTCAGGCACAAAATGGTGTGTTCCATCGATATGAATATTGAGCATTGGTTGTTACACACTATGCACTTGCTATGAGTACTTGGGCGTTTGCAATCAGAGGCAGCATGTCAGTAGTTCATCCACTTGGCCTGTTGGAAATGGAAGTGGAAATTGTTGATCTTTGCTTATTCATCGCATGACCAGAACATATCCAGTAAATATGACAGGTACTCACTGTTGTTGTTTTCAGTCCATAAACGACAAGCAATTTATTATAGTTTTTCTTTCCATTTGTATTGCTTTCCTTTGCACTTAAATGAATGATGCGAAATAAGGTAATTTTGCACAAGTAGGCAGTGAGACAAATATTGTTGGTGGCAGATGACCTGCAGTGGAATGGAAACAACACTGCATGTGATTAATACAGGCCAGAATGGAAAACAGTGCCTTCTTAAAGCCCTCTCCTGAACCAATGACCAATTAATAAATGAGCTCCTGAAGGAGGTTTGAAAATAAACCTTCCTGTTTCTATTTCAGAACATACAAATTTCTTTTTCAACTGGGTCCTTCTCAGAAGGCTTTCTTGCTCTGTCTACTTGAACTTTCAAAAGCAGAGAGCCTAAAGAGAGGAATCATTTCTGTCAACAGTTTTCAAGCCTAATAAAAGAGATGTGAGTAGATTCACGGCAAAGGCATCCTATTCTCCAGCACCATCTTCAGGTTCTTGCTGTTTTACTGATTGCCAAGCTGTAAAAAAATGATGATGTGCTGGAACTGTAGAATTCAAACAAAGCTGCTTGATCTATGAGAAGTCAAACATATACAAAATGGTAAGATCTCCTTTATTCTTTACCAGAGTTTGAATGGCTCACTGGCTGGAGGTGTCCTTTGGATACTTTGCTCAATCTCTCAGATATTAGTTATAATTTGCTATGAGTCATCTCTGAGGCCTCGCATGCTAAATGAAATGACTGCCATTATCAGAATGGCTCTTGTAAAGAAAAACCTCTCTGTGGTTCAATTTATATCCTGAGAAAAAGGTTTTCAGATTGGATTACCAGCTCAAGTAATTTATCTTCCTGGGGGGCTGAAGAAGTGTGCAAGTCCTAAATTTAAATGTTCATGGACTGTGATTTTCCAGCTTGCAACTTTGCTGACTGTAAGGTTTCACAGTTCACAAGTGAGTTTTCCTGCTAACCTTTTTTCCAAATTGTTTCCAGTGGAAAATGCAAGTCCTCTTTGGTAGAAACATTGACTATTCTGGGGTTGGGTGGGGTGGTAATTTCTATAATTTCTCCAGGCATCTTGAAAATGAATGCAACCTGGCTATAGAAATGTGTCACTCTGCTGAATCTCAGACTGAATGCTGTGTATTTATTTAAAATATTTTATGTGCCTTTAAGGACTAAAGCCCTTATAAAAAATACTGTTATGATAAACATACCTAATAAAAGCCAAAGTAAAACATCCAGCCAGACCAAAACTCAGTCACTCCAATTGAGAATAATGTATAGCTTGTTGTTTAAACAGTTTGATTGGAGAAAATCTGTGTTAGTAGGCGTTATGTACTGCTGCATAAAACAGAGGTAGCCAACCTGTGGCCCTCCAGGTGTTCCCAAAATATAACTCCAAGCCAGCACAGCTGTTAGTCAGGAATGAAGTGAGTTGTATTTCAGCAACATCTGGAGGACCACAGGTTATATATAATATATATATATTAAGAATAAACTTCCAGATGTATGTACATATTTGCCTACTACATATATATGTGGCTTCACAAAATGCTTAGAGATGACCTGAAAACAAAAAAGAACACATACAGGAAGTGGAAAGAAGGCCAGGCCACAAACAAGAGCACAGGCAGGTATCACAGAATTGCCTCAGTGTCGTTTGCTGGACAAGGACTCCATAAGGAGAAAATTCCACAACAATTCCACCACTGATATTTGTAAGTCATTCTGGGAGCCTTTTTTTAGATAATAAACAGAGAACATTGCAAGTGCTCATGACTGAATGTTTTGAGGAAGGCTTGTTGACTTCACAGTCTTGTTTGATTTTATTTTGCCTTTGACATGCCAGCTGTGATTTACCTTCATATGGAGTCATCTCAGCTCCCCATACGACATAATGCCATTCAAGGATATTTGATGGTAGAGGTTCGGCACATATATACGGCACTGGGTCTTTTTTAATGCACAGGCCTGTTTGAGTCTCTAGGTAGGTGTCGTGGGTGCACACTTGTTAATGTTGCTGTTTATCTCTTGCTGCTGGGCCTCAGTACTCTCCTGTACAGCCTTGGGATGGGGGGAAGGGAAGGAGGGGAGCAGGCATCGGAGACCCTCACAGCCTGGACTTGTCTGGACACTCTTCCCATCACACCCAACCTAAAAGGAATCCAAGGTAATTGCATGAGCACCAACATCCCTGGCACCCTTCAGATGTATTTTTTAAATTTATGTTATTTCTTTATTTCTTTGCTTATTTATCAAATTTATGTGCTGCCCTTCAGAAGGAGCCCAGGGTAGCAAACAAAAAACCCTAAAAGCACTCTAAAACATTTTAAAAACAAAAGACTTTAAAACGTATGAAAAAAAATCATCTCTTAAAAAGCAATTCCGACACAGACTTGGATAAGGTCTCCACTTAAAAGGCCTGTATACCACCACCTCATATAGTTCAAACCTGTGTATAGCAATATATAATAAAATACAACACCATAAAATCTTTAAAATGATTGGCTAACCAAAGAAAATAGCTGTATAGGCCTGTTGGCATAAAAAGGTCTTCAAAAGAAGTCTGAAAGACAAAAGTGAGGATGCCTGCCAAAATCTCTGTCAGAAGAGTATTGCACAGCAAAATTTCCAACTTCTAGTTGAAGCCAGTCAGGCCTTTGTAACATTAGAGACTTACAACTCCCATCAACCCCAGCCTGGTCCTGTGCTGGTCCTGGACAACACTGTCAGATTCAGACACACTGGTCTGTTTGTCTCTGTTACATTTAATGTGGAATCTCAGCTTAGAGCGTGTTATCGATCATTTTACAGATTATACAGCACTCTGTTTCTCTACACAATCATAATTAAACATGAGTATTCAAACTAAGACATCATCGCAGCAATTAGAGATATGCCCTTTGAGACCGTTTAAATAGCTTGGGTGGACTTTTTATTTGCATGGGAAAGGATTCTCTGAACTGGACTGTGTGAGCAAATGAGCCCTCCTACAAACAGCTTGAGAAGCTTGTGCTTTCTGCTTGTGCCTGCACATCTGCTGGTGCATTTTGATGGGATGGCGGCACTTCAGCCAGACCCCTCTCTGACACCACCCTGGTTGAGCCTCCAATTACGTTCCAGAAGGAGGCACAATTGGCAGCTCAGGAGAAAGGCAGGGCTGAGAGGTGGGACAAGGGCTGGCTCATTGTCAGAGAGCACTTTTTCAGTCATAACTGGAATGAAAGGGGCACAGCTGTCACTGTTGAAATGGCTGGCACCTCCTTTTTCAGCCCCTTCTCACTGAAGTCTACTGGTCCCCTCCCCAGGATCCCATTCCACCTCCTTCTCCTCCACTCTACCAAGAGTCCTCCACAGGGCAATGACAGGCTGGGGCTGATGGGAGTTGTAGTCCAAAGCATCTGGAGGCCACCACGTTGGGGAAGGCTGCTCCACAGCATCTGCATTAGTGTTAGACATTAACAATCCCAGCTGAGAGAGGAAATGTCAGGATATTTCTTGTTAAATATTTTATTTTGGGGAGAGAAAAGGTCAAGGAGCTACGACTGAGTAAGGTTGTTGTATATTTTATACAATCAAGTTTTAAATGGTGCTGGGGTATTTGGCAGTAGACAAAGGCAAGCAAAGCTTACTATAGGACAATTTAAGGCTACAGGGTTTTTTATTGTGGTTCTTACACGCCAAGTGAGTAAGACTTTAGGGGTCTCCTTACCCCCCATGTTCCAGAAAAGACAAGGAATAGACAAACCAAATCCTTTCCTATTTCCCTTCGAAAGAGGAATGTAAGAAAGAAGAGGAAGTCCCAAATCTTCATTCCACTAACCTTGATTGGTCTGTGGACTATGCAAAGAATGGCCTTGATATCTATCTGAAAGAGAGGACTTTACAAGGGTTAGACCTGGCAACTGAAATTGCTCAAGCAGAATCATTAGTGAGTCCAACCCCATGGGTCTTGACACCTCTTCACAAGCAGCTGCACCTGATCCAGACCTAGATAGCTCCCACATCCAGTACGGGGGGATTATAACCACTGAACTGACCCAGAATAAATGCAAGGACCTAAAACCTCCTGAACTCAAGATTACTAAGGACACAAACCCAACTGTTTGCTCCTTTTCAGATAAACGAGATATGACTTCAAGCCAGGATAATTTAGCTTCATCCAAAGTGGAGATGCATTTGGAGCTAATAACTAAAGAACTGGATTCAATCAAGAAATTCAATCAAGAAATTTTTGTCAGAATGTCTGCTAGTTATTATAGCTAAATTACACAAAAGGGCCAGTATATTTGAAAAGAAATGATGCCAAGGACACTGTCAAGACCAAAGGGAATGATGTGAAGGACAGACTTTAAAAGGGTGAGTAAGGAAAAATCTCGGCAAAGAAAAGCGAAACTCAAAGGAAGCAGTACAGAAAAAGAGTAAAAACATCAAGTCTAAAGGGAAGGGCCAAAAATCAGCTAAACAATGTAAGGAAATGAATTTTAAAAAGCTTTTTAACTTGTTGGAGGACCCACTAAGGGCATCAATTAAACATTCTAAGAAAAGTAAGGCATCACAACTGACCAATGAGGAGTACACCACTCAAAGAGAGCTAGAACCACTTTTTAAGTCACCTCAATCTCCTATTGGGAAAATGAAACCTACAGACACCGTAAAGGTAGTGCCAAACGGTAAAACTGAATTAACAGTCACAGCAGATATAATGCAGGATCCATGGCAACATGTACTTGATGTGGGCCAGAAACAACGACCAGGAGACAGGGAGAAATACACTAAAGCCTAAAACAGAGCAAAAATGGGAGTTGATTCTAAACCGCCAAAAGCTAGTTTCCTCTAACTTTCCGAAACCTAAAGGTATGCTGTCTCTGTTCCAATGTAAAGTCCACTTTTTGGAACTGGTGGGCAAAATAGCCCCACATGTCCTCAGTATTGATGATATTCTTGATATTGAGTATTTATTTTATGATTAGCAGCATGCTCAATCTGTGGTGACATTTGGGAGCTGGGCAATTGCAAAATTACTATATGAGAAAAAAATAAATTTTATAATGTGGAAATGATAATAACTAGGTTATTTGAGAACAAAAATCCCATTGACTTATTCCATAAAGAGCCAGGTTTTACCAAAAAAGATAATGGGACCGGTGTATTCATTAACTTGGAAGATTCTCAGCATATTGATCATTGCAAAAGTCCCAGACACAGTGTAAAATGGAAAAACATATGAGTTTAAAATCAGCCTTGTTCCAGAAGAAAAGGAACTTCTAAACCTTTTTATCTTTGCCATCTCAGCCACAGGAAATAATTGCCAGACTTTCGTTTTTAAGAGATACTCTCATTCATTCCATGATTCCGGATAAAGATGTGAAGTCCCAGATATGGGGCATTGAGACAACCTGCAGTCGTAAGAGCAGACTATAGGAAAAGAGAGGAGAATGATAGTCAACAAATATCGAATGATAGATCTGGAGAGAACTTTCCTCCCCCCAAAGAATATAATCTCATTGCCCCTGCGGGGGCTTCAATGACTAGTACAGAATGGTTACAAAGAAGGTATCTTTACCCAGATGAATCGGGATACGTATCTACAATGATACCATCAAGTGCAACAGTCGAAAAGCTACTTGTTAAGCCCTCAGAACTGGCAGTGTCTTTGTGGACAACTGGGGAGCTGAACCAGATTATTGTTAAACTGACAAGCACCTTACCAAGACGGTCCCTTAATTAGAACCCTTAATTCTCAATTAGATGTCTGCCCACGGGTTAATCAGAAAGCTACAGATGCAGCAAACGACCAGCTTAAAATGTTCACATGGAACATAGCTGGATGGGTCTTCAAGCAAAGTCATCGTGAGGTTCAGAATTTTTAAGAAACTATGATGTAATTTTTATCCAGGAAACCTGGTCTACTAAAAGGAAAAGGTAGACGTAAGGCAGGCTTGGCAATATTGATATCTGCATCCTTTCAATCAAATAGAAAGATATAAAATGGATAAGAAAATGTATGGGTTTGAAATAAGTAAATCTGATTTTGAAATAGGTCTGTGTACAAATGATGAATGTATAATTGCGAAAATGTATAAACTTCTGTTAAAAATGGAAATGGAAGAAGAACAAGTAAAAGAGTGTATGGTAAAATGGGCAAAAAAATTTGGTTACAACATACAAATGGATCAATGGGAAAATATGTGGAAAAAAGGATTGAAATTTACATTATGCTATAATGTTAAAGAAAATTTCTATAAAATGATGTACCATTGGTACATGACTCCAGAAAAGTTGTCCAAAATGTATAGTAATGTTCCTAATGTTTGTTGGAAATGTAAACAACAAGAAGGATCATTTTATCATATGTGGTGGTTGTGTAAACAGGCAAAATCATACTGGGCACAGATAGGTAGGATGATGCAAACAATTTTAAAGATAAATATTCAGTCAAAAGCCAGAATTTTTTTTATTGGGTTTTATGGATAAACAAACAGAAAAGAAATATGGAAGAATAATATTATATATGATTACGGCAGCAAGATTATTATATGCACAAAAATGGAAAATGGAATCAACACTAACAATGGAAGAATGGTTATTGAAGTTAATGGACTTAGTAGAGATGGATAAATTGACATGCTTAATTAGAGAAAAATCGACAGATATATTTCTTAAGGAATGGAAGCCTCTCTTAGACTTTTTGTTGAAAGATAAAAATGAAATGATGATAATGGGATTTGACGATTAATTAAGATAGCCTATGGAGAAAAGTGATCTTGTATGTATTAATGGACAGGTTTGATATATATTATATACTTATAAGAACATAAGAACATAAGAACATAAGAAGAGCCTGCTGGATCAGGCCAGTGGCCCATCTAGTCCAGCATCCTGTTCTCACAGTGGCCAACCAGGTGCCTGGGGGAAGCCCGCAAACAGGACCCGAGTGCAAGAACACTCTCCCTCCTGAGGCTTCTGGCAACTGGTTTTCAGAAGCATGCTGCCTCTGACTAGGGTGGCAGAGCACAGCCATCATGGCTAGTAGCCATTGATAGCCCTGTCCTCCATGAATTTGTCTAATCTTCTTTTAAAGCCATCCAAGCTGGTGGCCATTACTGCATCTTGTGGGAGCAAATTCCATAGTTTAACTATGCGCTGAGTAAATAAGTACTTCCTTTTGTCTGTCCTGAATCTTCCAACATTCAGCTTCTTTGAATGTCCACGAGTTCTAGTATTATGAGAGAGGGAGAAGAACTTTTCTCTATCCACTTTCTCAATGCCATGCATAATTTTATACACTTCTATCATGTCTCCTCTGACCCGCCTTTTCTCTAAACTGAAAAGCCCCAAATGCTGCAACCTTTCCTCGTAAGGGAGTCGCTCCATCCCCTTGATCATTCTGGTTGCCCTCTTCTGAACCTTATAGCTTATAGCTGATCTGCGACAAATCGGAAGTCAAGAAGATTTTTTATTGTATTATTATGTTTTTGTTGTTTGATTTTGTTTTGTTTGTCTTCTGAAAATTTGAATAAAAATTATTAAAAAAAATATTAAGTGGCTTGGTCCATATGGAAAAATCGCAGTGGCTGGCTTATTGGAGTTTAGAACGATGCCCTTTTTGTTGATTAATGTTGATTATATCCCCCCCCCTTCAAGGAGTGGTATAAAACAGGCCTGGGATGATTTGGAGAAATATATAACTAGAATCTATATATCCCAGAGAGTATTTAATTATAATGGGAGACTTTAATGCACGAATTGGCCCTAACAACAACATTCTTTTCTCATGTGGTTTATGGGGGGTAGCAGACATCGAGAACTATATTTTTAGACATGATAGAAGTTCCAAGGATCTTAAGGTGAACTACAGTGGAATATGCCTGACACAAATGGTGGGCCGCCTCAATCTTTTGATTTTGAATGGACATAAAAATTTTGACAACTGTGCAAAATTCACTTATGTTTCTGGGCATGGAAACAGTGTGGTTCATTATGTACTGATTTCTCAATCCTTGTCTAACTGGATCACTAACTTTACAGTAGGTGATAGGTTTGACAGTGACCATTTATCTCTTAATTTTACTTTGTTATTATCTGTTATAGCAGATTTGGATGCAAAATTTCAGTATCAAGATAAATCCCTTAGCCTTAGACATAAGAGGATTTACTGGATTTCCTCTCAGGGGAAAGATTTAAAAATTAGCATCTCAGAAGCTACTGAAGTTATCTCTACTCTTAACGATTATTCATAATTGATTTCAGCCCTGAATATGGTCCTAAAGTAAAAAACAGACTGCTCCTAGATGGTTTGGTAAGGAATGCTATGCAGTCAAGAGGCACTTGAGAACGGTATATAATCAATACAAAAAGGGAAATTCCAGTGTTTTACCCCAAGAATATTATACAATTTTTAAAAAAGTATAAACAGCTTCTAGCTAATAAAAAGAGACCATCCCAAAATACAGACATGCTTTTTCCAGAGCCAGATTTAATTGTCTCCCTTCAGCAATACTAGAAGGACGATATCAAGGTGTGCCGTATGAAAATCGGTTATGCTCCTGTAGTTGAATCCCTGCTCATGTCTTGTACTAGATTCCTTGGTCTTATTATGGAAAGTTTTCCTGGTAGGTCTTTGGACTGGTATTTGAAACATCTTTTGGCCGATACTAACAAGACTACGGAGCTAGTAGCTAAATTCCTTTTTTCAGTTCAAAGAGTACGTATATGGTCCTTTCTTTCAAACTGTAACATTCCATTTCAAAGTCATATTTTATATTTATATTTTATTGTATATTTTCAATGTTTTATAGACTATTTTCTTTTATTTGATGATTTGTCTTATTGGATCTGTGACTGCACAATAAATTGATTGATTGATATCTTGATTTGTGCCTTCCCCACTACCATGATATGGTTGCTATTTTGCTGGCACACAAATTAATCCTATTTCCTCTAGTATTTATATAGAATCCTATACCCTCTGCAATTTACACAAAAAGATGTTAAAGTTAGCTAACTTTTAAACAAAGGTTTGTTTCATTCTCTTTTTCCCCCTCCATTCTCGATGGCATGTTCATTTGAAGCTTATTTATGTAGATGAAATGACGCAGAACAGATTTAGTACTCTGAGTTTTAAATATGAAATTCTTTGATGACAGATGGTTTAATAACAGATTGGTGGCAACCCACTTATTAAGAAAACAATGGTTCTTTATTGGATATCAGTGTGATATACTGCATATATTATGCTATGGATCTCATCAGAGATGATTGTGTGCCTTTTTTTTCATTCTTTACGTGTGTTGAACATCCCCTTTATAGTATATTGGGCTGCAAATAGCATTTTCAGTGGGGCATTAATATTTAAAATGCACTTTTAAAATGCAATTTTCATGAGGATTATTTTAAAAATCGCAAATCTTTGCAGAAATGTGGGGAACTGAATTTAAGACTGGAAAAATTAGAGAACCAAAACTGATAGATCGTTCCATCTCTCTCCCTCCCCAATCAATTTCTGTGGGTACAGAGTCTGGATGTTGCCCACCAGTTGTGTATATATGCTACCAACTTATACTGATTTCTTGCCAGCGACCATGGCTTAATTTGCTATGAACTGTGGGAATTCCACTTTGGTGAGAGTGCTGAGAATTATGAATCCCCGCTAGCCCCATTCACAAAATCACAGTTCCTAGAGTTCCCTTGGGAGAAAGAAGGAAAAGAGGTGGCATGAGGATCATGTTCAGGGAGGGAGTTCCTTGCATAGAAAATTCCAAAGGCTACTGTAAGAACAGCAGTTTGAACATTCCAAGCGAATAGCTGTAGAGTGAAAGTGAGAGATCGACAATATAGACTGTAAGCAAGACTTTACGCCATTGTCTCACACCCTGCTGTGCCCTCAATAAAAGGGCTAATAGGTCTGATCATAACTAACTTTGGGGGGGGGGAAGCTGGCATCAACCATGCCAGAACAAAAACAATAATGCTGCTAATAAAGTAACAATAATAATTATTACCACAAAAGTAATAGTCATTATTGGCAAATCCCACCCGCACCCCTATCTGGGATCACACAATAGAAGTCCCTGGATGTATGCCAACCTTTTAAAACATTCTCTTGTGTCAACTCCATGGAAGAATTCAAGAAAAAATGGCATCAGCAGCATCAATAGCTGGTTTGTAAGCTCTCTCTTGTCATTACAGAAACTTAAAATTTTAGCCCCAAACTGCTGGAGAGCACCAGTCAGAAGCAGGGGAACCGTAAGCTAACAGCAAGATTACTTTGGGCTAAAGTAAATATTTTCAATTCCTTCACAAGAGCTGCAATTTTTACTAGTAGAACAAACGGGTGTCTTCGCCAGCAGTTGTTATCTGGATCTGCAGTTGTATAAACTTGTGCTTATTATGCCTATTTGATAGGAGCTCTCTAGGAAAGTCTCCAGCTGTCTCCATTTCACTCAACCTGTCTAATTAACTAAGCTTCGCGACCGGATATATCAATATGGTTTTAACAAAGCCTGGGGTTCTCCCCCTCTCTGTCCTTGAACCTCCTCAAAGGAAAGGAAACAACAAGCAAAGATATCTTATTTTCCTTCAATAAATGAAGGCAAGAAAAAGGAAGTAATTAGCACTCATACCAGCATCCTCGACTGGACGGTTGATGGTGTATGGAATAGACTTGAAACTTATGAAACATCAGAAGTGGCATTACAAGCAGAGACAGACTTAGCACCTGAAATCGCTCAAGCTGAAAAATTAAAGGATTTAACTTTTGGGGTACGGAGAAGCTCGGGTTGTTTATTTAAAGGAAGATTGCAAAATCTGGATTCAGAAGCACACACACCCACATTCTTCATGGTGAAGACATAGCTCCTGAGGTGATTCAAAGCACCTGGAGCAACTCGAGATCTCCAGAGATAGGAGTGTTATGCAGGGAAACTGTCCCTAAAGAACTGATCTCTAAAAACTACTCT
The DNA here is from genome assembly GCF_030035675.1 of Rhineura floridana. Lineage (NCBI taxonomy): Eukaryota > Metazoa > Chordata > Lepidosauria > Squamata > Rhineuridae > Rhineura > Rhineura floridana. The sequence goes on from NC_084493.1 coordinate 31,845,663, forward strand.
GAGCTAATAAAGAATTGGAACTAATTAAGAACTGTCATAGTGTTATGGTCTGTTAGTCATTATGGCTGAACTTTGTAAGAAAGACAAAGGGCTGGCGTACTCCAAAAGTAGTGATACCAAGAACAAACATGAGGGAAGTAGGAAATGTGTATATGGTTGCCATTTAAAGGATATAGCTTCTATAACTACAGATAAGGCAAAGGAAGTGAGCCACTGTGAGAACAGGATGCTGGACTAGATGGGCCACTGGCCTGATCCAGCAGGCTCTTCTTATGTTCTTATGAAATTCCACATAAAAAGACTTAAAAGCCTAAAAATATTACCATTGTTAAGAAAGTAAAAAACGAATAAAAAACACAATAATATGGTTTAATAGGTTTTTTAAAATTATTAGAGGACTCACCTAAGAAAACAACTAAGAAAACACCAATATCAACCCTGAAGGAACTTAAGAATTATGAGATGCCCCAACCCAGTGATGTTGCCTTTAGATCAAATAGACTCAAAACTATCTTTACCCACAAATGGGAAAACTGATTTAGTGGCTACTGCAGATGGAATACAGGGCCTATGGCCATATGCTCTTGGTTGAACTGGTTTAACATATAACAAAGAGAAGGTGGAACAAGAAGGAACAAAGTTAATCACTTCTCATAAGTGGAAATTGATTTTAAACTGCCCAAAGTTAGCCTTTCTTAATTTTCCCAAACCTAGAGGCATGCTCTCTCACCTACAGCGTAAATTACATATTTTACAACTTGTGGATAAAGTCTCCCCACAAGTGCTTAAAATGGGTGATATACATAATATAGAGTATTTATTCTATGACTAATATCATGCACATGCCGTGGCGACATTCAGGAGAACAGATTACTAGAGAAATTTGCGACAAAAAGACCTCTAAATATGGGCATGGAGGAGACTAGATTCTTCAAGAATAATATTCCTACAGCTATCATACAAACTTAAGCCCTGGACAAAAGATGGAAGTTGGTAAATTCATTTCCTTGGAGGATTCTAATTTGGAGGGCCAGCACTACAATCCAAACCAGCAAAGTACAAAGCAGGAAACATCTCTCATGGTAAAGGAGCCTATAGTCCCCCTTGTCCCAGAAGAAAAGGATCTTTTAACCTCCTTTTTAGCTCTACCACACTAGTCTCATGAAGAAATGTGGTTTAATCAACCATCAGATGGCTTCAGTGCTGTGGAAAAATTGCCGAGGGTGGTCTACTTGAGCAGTCCAAAATGAGTGGAAGGCATTGATCATTAAACAATAACTCTAAACTTTTTTGGGCTTTGGTTACTGGTGCCTCGGCACCGCATCAAGCCCAGTCAGCTGTAACATCTCTGCTGACATTTGGGAGCGGTATTTTTATGAAATGTTTGTGGGAGCTAGCTTGGTTAGAGGCTATTGTGATACCAATCTTTAAGAAAGGGGTTAGGGAAGATCCATCGGACCTATCAGTCTATTGTCGATAGCGGGTAAGTTATTTGAACCCTAGGATTGCTGCTTGGATAGAGGATGAGAATATTTTGGGAAATGAACAGGCAGGTTTTAGAAAGGGTAGATCTATCATCGGCCACTGTGTAGTCTTAAACCATTTGGCCGAGAAATATACCACCTCTTTTCAAAATGGATTGTTTATAGCATTTATCATCTGAAGTCAGCTTTTGATTGAATCCCAAGAGACAAACCGTGGCTCAAATTGCTTCACTCTTCTATTGACAAGAGATTGCATTATCTTAACATATGTCTCCACCAACGCACTATGCTTCAAGTAAGGTGTGAATTAGAAGGTAACTTGACAAATTCTATTTCTGTTACTAAGGGAGTCCATCAAGGTTGTCTGCCCAAAGGAGTCGCAATAGGATTCTTATTTCTTAACTGTTATTTCCTTTATGTTATACTGTTATATTCCTATATCTTAACTATTCTGATGTTTTATTGACTATTTTATTTGAATGGGTCTGTGACCGGATATTAATAAACAAACATAGGAGATTTCTCACTTGGATGTTAGTGCCCCCCCCCCACAAAAACAAAATCCTGTGGAAGAAAACAGGAATCAGTAAACTAGAATCATAGAATTATAGAGTTGGCCATCCAGTCCAGCCCCCTGCTCAATGCAGGAATCCCCTTAAAGCACAGCTGACAGGTGGCCAGCTGCCTCTTGAAGGCCTCCAGTGTTGGAGAGCCCACCACCTCCCTAGGTCATAGGTTCCATTGTTCATACCACTCTAACAGGAAGTTTTTTCTGATGTTCAGTTGAAATCTGGCTTCCTGTAACTTGAACCCATTATTCCTTGCCTTGCATTGTGGGATGATCGAGAAGGCATCCTGGCTCTCCTCTGTGTGGCAACTTCATGTCTCCCCTAAGTCTTCTTTTCTCAATCAGTTCTTCCTCTCATAGAGCTTTGTTTCCAGTCCCTGATCAACTAAACCTAGTCTTCCTCAAACTTGTTCTCTCCCATTGTTTTGGACTCCAGTTCCCATCATATCTCACCACTGGTCAGGCTGGCAGCAGGGGCTGGTGAGAGTTGGAGATGAGCAACATCTTGATGGTGTCAGGTTGGGGATTGAGCTAAACCAATATACCAGTCTGGACGATAGCTTTAACTGACAGCAAGTATATAACCTCCCCAAGGAAGTGTTCTGGCAGTTATCAGCTTTTTACCTGAATCGTATTTGGGTTTTTTTAACCTGATAGGCTCAGCATATCCGGATGGAAGCAATTACACTTGCTATGCATACCTTGTGCAGCTGTAGTTATTTGCATCCGTATCAAAAATGCAAACTAAGGGAAGCCTAGACTATCTGAGGCAGGAATGGAATACAAAATCAAACACTGGACTATGGGCTTATCCAAATGGAGCGGGATAATCCACGGTTTCCATATTCGGTTTGTCATCTGATAGTCCTCACTTTGCCTTTTAGTTCGCTCTTTCCCAATGGAAAAAAAATGCTTTTTTGCACCGCACAGGCAGCGGTAAGACCCCTACATTCTTTTCACTTTTTCCAAGCTCCGCCTCTAAAACCTCCCCCTATCAACCAATTGGCCAGCCAAAAAATTATGTATGCTCCTCTCCCCCTTTGCAACGAAGCACAATATGGCTGTAAAGAAGTTCGCCTCGGAAGGAAAGGCTGCTGGTCGGTTTCACGCCTGCCTTGTTTGTATTTGTGATATTACACTTAAACAAATGTATGCTTTTCTGCCTTTATTGATATTTAAGGAGACACACATGCTGGCAATTGCACTTATTTCTCAAAAAAAGCAAGAAACGTGTTCCCCTCCCCCTTCTCCCTTTCCTTCCCACAGAGAATGAAATTGACAAAGCTTTCTGGAGCAGGCTTGAAACCAACCAGAAGCCCTTTTCTAAGTTTGCATTTGCAATATTACACTTAAACAAATGTATGCTTTTCTGCCTTTATTGATATTTAAGGAGATACACACGCTGGCAATTGCACTTATTTCTCCAAAAAAGCAAGAAACGTGTCACACACCCCTCCTTCTCCCTTTCCTTCCCACAAAGCTTTCCGGAGCAGGCTTGAAACCGACCAGAAGCCCTTTTCTAAGTTTGTATTTGCGATATTACACTTAAACGAATGTATGCTTTTCTGATTTGAAGCAAAAACCCCAGCAAGTAGAATGAAATTGATAAGGCTTTCGGAGGCAGGCTGAAACCGACCACCCCCCCTTTCTCGCTTGCTGTGCATTGCAGATCTCACTCAGAGCAGCCACCCAGTTTGCAGGCTGGCAAAAAATTAAATGCATCTGCGCAGTAGTTGCAGACACCCTCCCAACACCCCACCATTGCGATGATTGGTTCAATTTTCCAGGGCTTATTCTTGCACATGCGCAAAAGTGCAGATATGTGATTGGCTGGAATGAGGAGAAGGGGTAAGGGGAAATGCCCAAGAACCACCCATCAGCTGTAAAGTCCGCGGTATTGCATCCTAACTCCTGAAGGCACAGCGGATGATTACCAATTTTAAACAGCAAATCGCATTTTTGCCGGTATTGCAAGGAGCGGATTTAACCCGTGAAAATGCGTAACAGCGCGAGATGTCATTTGGACGACCGAAAAATAATGAACACACATAGCGGGCGTGTCACACATTTTGCAGTTGTCTGGATGAGCCCTATGTCAGAATTGTGTCCAACAAATTTGGCAGAAAGCCACAGATCATAAGATTTGACAATGGAGGAGCATATGTGTTCAGGCTATGCAAGACTTTCTCCACGAGGAAGGCACAGAGCACCAGACTACAGTTGTTTACAGTCTGGAACAGGGTCGAGGAACACATGAACAGGACCGTTGGACAGATGATTCATTCCTTGTTGGAAGATGCACAGTTACCACAGAAGTACTGGGGAAAACTAGCAGTTACTGCCACCTACCTGCAGTACCCACTTCCAGCATCTGCCACTGTTTGAACTATGGCATGATAGGACACAAAGCATGTCTCACTTTTGTGTATTTGGTTGCAAGGCCTTTGTGCACATCCCTAAACAAGTCAAAATTTGACAACACTGCCAAGGAAGTAATATTCATTGGATATTCTTCAATGCAGAAGGGATATCGAGTAATCAGTCCCAAAACTGGTGAAGTTGGAGTATACAGAGCTGTCCACTTTGATGAAGGAAAGTGTGCACACCGAGAAGGAACGCCGCACCAAACAGATGACAGTGAAATGGAAGAAAAAACTGAGTTATTCTTCCACAACAGAAGGTATAACAATAATACACCTGCAGAGGACAGCGAGGAGTATGAGCCAGAAGGGGCAGCTGAAGCGCCAGCACCGAGGTGTACCACCAGAAAGACTTGCTTACCTTGTGAGAGATGAACTTCCAAAACTAAAGACCAGAACCCAAAGTTGAATCTGAGAGCTGGAGGCAGCCAGCCAAGAAAGCCAAGGAAGAGCTGGAAGCTCTACACAAGAACAAAACTGGGACACTGACTAAGCTTCCTCAAGGAAGGAAACCTATAGGCTGCAACAGGATATTCAAGAAAAAGCCAGCCACTGATGGAAAAGTTGTGACAAGCCATTGGAAAACGATATTAGCAGTGTTACCAGGCCAGATGTGGCGCCAGAATGATATCTGCTCATTTATACAAAATACATATCAGAGTAGAGGTGCAGAATCTGTGAGCAGGCAAGCCCCCAAATGGGGTGTTTCATTCCCCTCACAAAGCTACTATTTATTTCCCTCTTTAAAGTTTATATTTGCCTCCTTTATTATTTGCAAGATCCAGTGTGGCTTAGTGATTGCGTTGGACTACCACCTGGGAGACCGGGGTTCGAATCCCCACAGAGCCATGAAGCTCACTGGGTGACCTTGGGCCAGTCATTGCCTCAGAAGAAGGCAATGGAAAACCCTCTGAATACCACTTGCCATTATTCATAGGGTCACCATAAGTCGGAATCAACTTGAAGGCAGTCCATTTCCATTTTTATTATTTGCTGTTAAATTAGATCGTCTGATACAGCAACAAGGAAAAACTTAGAAATCAAGCTGGAGATATTAAAATAGAGTAGGGATGGTTGGGAAGCACAGTTGCAGAGATGTTGCTGTATAAAATGTAGCAGTTTTATGATCCACAGTTTACGAAGCCCAAGAGGGAGAAAGTGAAAGGAGGAAAGTACAGTATTTAAACGTCAGATGAAGTGTTTCTCTTATTGTTATTTCAATGAGGTTTTAATTATCTTGCAGTGTGAAATAGAAAATGCAGTTAATGAAAATGCATTATCCATTTGCATATAAGAAGTACTTAAAATTCTTTAGCTATTGCATACTCTGTTTCAGGACCATGAGGGCTATTTGCAAGGAGCAAGGAGGAGGAACCCATCTCTTGTGCAAATTAGTCTGAGCTAATGAACCCGTTAGTGAAGTAGCACTGTATACTTCATTCTGAGCTTAACTGAAGTTTTGGAGAATTACAAATATCATTAAAAAAATGATGCACAGGATGTTCTAGATCAGCTTCCCCATGGTGGTGGTTGCTAGTGATGCTGTTGTAATCTTAGAGTCTAAGTTTGTAACTTGTCTTGGCTGAGTATTTTAGTAGGCCACGCATTTCAATAATTCACGCTGATACACTAAAAGCTTCTATGCGGGATGGCAGAAAGGATTTGTGAACGGGGATTTAGTTATTTGAATGTTTATATAGTGGAAAAATTACCACACCGCAATCAGTATATGTATATTTGCATCGCCTCTGGGTTTATCCAGCATTACAAGGTGAATAAAGGGGATCTGGGGTTTTTTCATGTTTCTCAGTTGTTCCATGAACAATGTGTATCTAGCTTGAACTAGAGTTATGTCCCCATCCCCCTCCAGAGTTCTACAAAGGCGAAACTGAGAGGTAGATGACAGCCAAGGCTACCTCCTGGGCTGGTCTCAAGGCAGACTGAGGTTGGTGGGGCAGTACCTTATTTGCCCTAGTAGACTAGCCATCACTGCGCTGGCCTCTCTCTGCAGAGGAAACTGTGCAAGAGACAGGCCAATTCCATGAAGGAACTCCAGTGGGAGGCAAGCATCGTACAAGTGCAACCTCTTCCCACTTTTTGTCTGTATCCCTCTCCTGGGGATCAATGGCCCCTGTATTTTTCTTCCCCAGTGTAAATTAAATCTGCGTAGACCTTCTGCGCAAGACAGTGCAAAAGCCTAACATCCCTCCTTTAATGTGGGGCTCAGTGGAGTACAGTTCCAAAGACCTATGCAGTAACTTGTTTTTGTAGTACCCGTCTCATAGGGTGTGCCTAGAGCCAACATGGTGCCCTCCAGGGGCTCAAGGTGGCACACACAATTTCCCCCCTTCCCTTTTTATCCTCACAACAATCCTGGGAGTAAGGGCGGCTTGATTGGGTCAAGGGTGCTTGTGTAACGTCCACCCTGCTGCCCAGCAGCTTCTCTGACCAAGCTGGTGGAGGTCATCTTGGCTGTGGTGTTGGAGGAGCCCAGAACGATAGTGCTGGGTGATTTCAGTGTCCATGCTGAGGCTGCGTCTAGTGTTCAGGCTTGGGACTTCATGGCCTCCATGACAACCATGGGGCTGTTTCAACTTGTTACTGGCCCAACACATAGGGCAGGGCATACCCTCGACTTGGTTTTTGCTCCAGTTGGAGGAAGGGGTGGTCTGGAGATAGCGGGGGTGGATGTCACCCCATTGTCATGGTCAGATCACTTCCTGGTGAAGTTTAGACTTATGGCTCCAATCCTTCCTTGCAGGGGTGGTGAAGAGATAAAGATGGTCCGCCCACGGAGCCTAATGGAATCCACTGGATTCCTGAATGCCCTGGGGGAGTTCCCAGTAGATAGAGCAGGTGACCCTGTTGAAGACCTTGTCATGCTGTGGAACAGCGAGTCGCATTGGGATCTCGACACGGTTGCTCCTGAGCGCCCTCTCTGGCACTGTGGAGCCCGGCTTGCACCTTGGTACACCAGTGAGCTAATGGCAATGAAACAGGCTGGACGACATCTAGAGTGCAAGTGGTGAAAGACGTGCTGTGAGGCTGATTGGGCATGAGTAAAACATCATAACTGTGCCTACTGTGTGGTGGTGAGGGCAGCAAAGAAGGCCCACTTCTCTGCCTCCATCGCATCCTCAAGTAGCCATCCGGTGGAGCTTTTCTGTATTGTCAGGGGTCTGTTGACATCAACTCCAGGAAATGGAGTCTTAGACCATTTGGAGGCCCACTGTGAATTGTTTGCAAGGAACTTTGAGGGTAAAGTTGCTCGCCTCCGTAGCAGTCTTTTTTTTTTATCATTAATTTTTATTCAAATTTTCAAAAACAAAACAAACAAAACAAATTAATAACTATTACAATAAAAACTATTGACTTCCGATTTGTCGTAGATTAGCTATAAGTCTATAATATATAACAAACCTGTCTCTTAATAAAATTATACAATCACCTTCCTCCAGTGGTTATCTTAATTGGTATCAAATCTCATTAACATCATTTTATTCTTTCCACAAAAAGTCAAAGAGAAGTTTCTAATCCTTGAGATATATATCCATCAATTTTTCTCCAAATAGACATGTCAATTAATCCATCTCTTCAGGTCTACTAAGTCCAGTAATTTCAATAGCTCTTCTCCCATTCTCCCATTATCAGTATTGATTCCATCTTCCATCTTCCATCTTTGCACACCCAATAATCTTGGTCTTGCTGCCATAGTCATATAATAAGAGTCTGATAGGGATTTCTTTCATCACAGATATTTTCTTGCCATCAATTCTGAATGTATTACTGAAATGTTGTTGTAAAGTTGTATCTCTGTTCCTCTTTTTTACAGAATGCACTAACACATCTCTTGAGAGTTTTTCCATTGTCACATATCTGGAATTTATTCTATAATTTCTCTATTTCAAGTTCCATCAAATCCTTCCAATCCAGGAATTTTTTCGAGTCGTTGATATCTTTATCTCTAATCTCTTCACCAATTCCTTCAGGGACAGCGCTGAATTCCAAACAGTAATATTTGTCTTTAGGATCCATCACAACCATAAAATCCAAATCTTTTTCCAGGTCCATATTTGATAAATCTATTCCAATCTCCAGGGCTTGAACCTTCCCTTTGATCTTTCTTTCATCTTTTTTTTCTTGTCCAGTTATAGAATCCTTAATTTCTTTCAGCTCCTGTCTCATTTTGCCAAATCCAATTTTCGTCTCTTGTCTGTTCTGTCCCAGCTCTTGTTTCGTTAGCTTAATCTTATTCATTATTTTCTGAAACATATTTAGAGAGAGAACCCCTTCCTGAACATCCAGGGTCTCAGCCACCTTCTTGATTGTCATTCTTAAAACCAAAAGAACAAAACCTTCAATTCCAATATAGTCACTATTCTCAAGCAAAGAACAGTTTATTTCTTTTTCCAGTCACAAATGAGTTAATCTTCCAAGCCAGAAGACATCACCCTCTAGACAGCACGAACTGCCTTATCTCTTATATGTCCAAAACAAATTTAGTTCACAGTGTCCAAATGATTAGTGGCATAAGGAATAAGCAGATTCGCCAAAAAAAAAAAGTAGACCAGAAAAAATAGTCCCAGACATATAATACTCAAATATCAGATAAATCAAATCTTCTCTTCAAATTAGATGCCTCTCATCCATTTATATCTTTAAAATGCTCAATTCCATGCCAGCTTTTGCAATAAAAAACAAAGATAGGCTATTTTGATTTTCTTCCTCCTTAATTCCGTATGTAAAAGAGAAAGTTATAACTCACCCAGGGCTTCTTTGTTGCTGACTCTTTGACAAATCTCTTTTGCAGTAACGATAACAAGATGATGATAATAGACAGGAGGATGCTTGCCTGTTAATTTCCGTTTTTCTTTGAAGAAAAAAAAAGTCTCGCTTAATCAGTTAGAGCCTGTTTGTAATCCCTGGCTCCGTCCGACGCTGTTGGCTACCTTCCTTCATAGGCGATTCCAATGAATTCCAGTCCAACAAACAAAACAAAGCTTTCTGTGGATAATCTCTTCGTTTCTCCCTTGCCTGGGAGAAAATTTTTTCCAGTCAAAAAGTCTTCTGACTGGTTTTATAACTGAAAAAGCTTCCTCTGAGACGGGAGCTCGTCTCAAAGGCTGCACAGGCGGAGCGATTCCTCCTGGGAAGTCGCCTCCGTAGCAGTCTTGATGCCCCATCCACATCTACTGTAGTCCCCAATGAGGTGTCCAGTGCAACGTCTGCTGCGACTTCTTGGGAATGGTTTCAGTTGATGTGGCCTGATGACGTGGACAAGGTGCTTGCGATGATGCGGCCAGCAATGTGTCATCTCAACCCTTGCCCTTCTTGGCTTATTAAAGCTTGTCAAGGGGGTCTGACAGAGTGGATCCAGAGTGTGGTCAACACATCATTGTGAGAGGGAGGGGTTCCAGCCACCTTGAAAGAGGCAGTGATTCGACCACTCCTGAAAAAGCCCATCCTGGACCCATTGGTTTGTGACAACTACCGACTGGTTGCAAATACCCCCTTTTTAGGGAAGGTGATTGAGAGGGTTGTGGCACAGCAACAACAAATACTCTTGGATGAAACAGATTATCTTGACCCATCCCAGTCTGGGTTCAGGCCTGGTTATGGGACTGAATCGGCCTTGGTCGCCCTGATGGATGACCTTTATCGGGAGGACAGGGGGAGTGCAATCCTGTTGTTCTTACTTGATCTCTCAACGGCTTTTAATACCATTGACCATGGTATCCTTCTGGGCTAACTTGGTGAGATGGGTATTGGAGAAACTGTTTTACGGTGGTTCCGATCCTATCTCCAGGGTCATTCTCAGAGAATAGCATTGGGTGACTGTCTTTCAGCCCCCTGGCAGCTGTGCTGTGGGGTGCTGCAGGGTAACATCTTGTCCCCCATGCTGTTTAACATCTATATGAAGCCCTTGGGAGCAGTCATCAGGAGCTTTGGGGTGAGGTGTCAGCAGTATGCTGACGATACCCAGCTCTATTTCTCCATAACATCTGGATCGGGAGAGGCCGTGCAAGCCCTGGACCGGTGCCTGGACTGGGTGGTGTGCTGGATGAGGGCCAATAAACTGAGTCTGAATCCTAGCAAGACAGAGTCGCTGTAGGTTGGTGGTTCCTGAGTTCGGATAATTGGTCAGTTGCCTGCTTTGGATGGGGTTGTACTCCCTCTGAAAGAGCAGGTCCGTAGTCTGGGGGTGCTCCTGGATCCCTCTTTGTCGCTAGAGGCCCAGGTGACCTCAGTGGCCAGGAGTGCCTTTTACCAGCTTCAGCTGGTGAGATAGCTGTGGCCATTTCTGGACCGGGATAGCCTGACTGCTGTTGTCCACACACTGGTAACCATTACTGTAATGCACTCTGTGTGGGGCTGTCCTTGAGGTTGGTCCGGAAGCTGCAGCTGGTGCAAAATGCGGTGGCGAGACTGCTCACTGGGGCAGGGTATCGCCAACATGTCACCCTGCTGCTGAAAGAATTGCACTGGCTGCCCATTTGCTACCGGGCCAAGTGCAAGGTTCTAGTTTTGGCATACAAAGCCCTATACAGCTCGGGGCCAGGATACCTAAAGTCTTACCCCTTATATGCCCAGTCAATCACTATGCTCTGCAGGCAAGGGCCTCCTGCAGATTCCATCTTATCAGGAGGTTCGTTCTGCACAATATAGGAAACAGACCTTTAGTGTGGCGGCACCTACCCTGTGGAATTCCCTCCCTCTGAATATTAGGCAGGCGCCATCTCTGCTATCGTTTCGGCGCCTTTTGAAGACTTTCCTCTTGCAACAAGCCTTTTAAGTTGAGACCTATCCCAGTCTGCATCTGTGTCAGAATTGTTTAATATGTTTTTAATAATGTTTTTAACCCTTTTTAAGGTTGTTTTTAAAAATGTTTTTAATGCTGTTTTGTTTTAATGTATTTTAAGATCTGTTTTTATGGTGTTTTAAAGTTTTTTAGTGCTTTGTTTGCCGCCCTGGGTTCCTGCTGGGAGGAAGGGTGGGATACAAATTAAATAAATAAATAAGGTGAGCTTCATAGCTAAATGGGGATTTGAACCCTTGTTTCTCAGGTCCAACACTTTAACCACTACACCACATTCACTATATATGCCCATTCAGCAATGTCCCAATGAATTTAGTGAGGCTTACTCCCGGGTACATGGGTGTAAGACTTCAGTCTAAATACGATCCTGCAGCTCAAAGAAATCCATTTTCTACTATCAGAAAGAATGATATGATACATGTCACATTCCAAGTATCAGCAAAGTGTTTTTTGTGTCCCACATGTGACATACACATGTGCAGAGAGACAGAGAGAACACAAAATGGACTGAGAAGTTCTTTCCTAAGGCAAACTTGGCCACCTCTGCCTGCAAACTAATTATTTCTGGGATTTTCCCTTTCCCCTGGAGGGAACAACATACACGAGGCTTCTGAGGAAGGGAGGGGGAATCCCCTCCAGTTTGCTCGCTCTTCAGTGTTTCCATAAGAAATGGTCTCATAAAGACTTCATGAAGTGATTTTAGCATACAAGACATTTGCCTTTATTTTAAACACCTGTTGACTTTTGTGGAGATCCACAGGGGGAACAAATCCAAGTAGCTATTCCAGAAGTACTTGTGCCATTTGGGATTTAGCAGGTATGGGGGTTGGACCAGGAGTAATATCCATATTGCTGTATTAAATATCAAGGATGGAAGATGTAAAAAGGCTCAATGTAATTGGAAAGGCTCTGAGATTCAGTGATTCAGCAAAATTGACTGTTACAGAAAACAGCTCTAAGGGTTTTTCTTTCTTAACTACAAAAGCTGGTCAGTTTAAGCAATTTGGCAGCACTAGGGAACCTGTGGCCTTCCAGACATTGTTGAATGCCAAAACCCCATCAGGTCCCGCCAGTACAACCAGTGGTCAAGGAAGACAGGAGCTGTAGTTCACTGGCCTCTGGAGGACCACTTCTGCATTACAGCAGCTCTGGGGAGAGCTACATCTCCTATGGTCCCCTAGGCTTTGCATATCAAGGGGAAGGGAGAATACACAATGGGACTAACCTCCCTCCTCTGCTCACATCTCCATTTGAAAGGTGAAAGGGAAGTTTGAGTGAGAAACTATTGGTTGGGAAGTTTGTGTGGGGTTATTGAGAACTAATGACCGTGGATAGGTGGAAAGCAGGGAATGGGGAAGGGATCTTCAGAACTTGGATCCAAAGCAGATTCGCCTAATTCCATCCAGCCGGATCATGACCACTTCAGAATCCACAGTCTGGCAAACTCCTTTACAAGGTGGTCAGAGGGCTTCAGGGCTACCTGTGTCTCAGGGTTTGTTTATTTCTTTTAAAAGCTCCAGTCTCCAGAAGTCCTCCAGGTGCCCACAGCCTGGTGCTTCTGAAGCCTGGGGCTTCTTGCCATCACACACTTTGACTAGAGTAGAGGAACAAGTCTCCCTAGAATGCATGGGACTTGATGAGGTTTTATGGGCTGTAAGAAGGAATTGCGTGGCACAGGAATGGCCTGCCCCCATGTCAACACTGGAAATGGGACAAACCTAGGCCTGTTCCCATAGAACTGGGACTGGCCAGGCTTTAAGGCATCTATTCATCCCTTGTAGAAAGCCAGGAAATCTTCCTTTGCTTAGATGAAAATCTGAGCTAAAAACAGATTCAGTGGCTTTATAATTTCACCTTTTATTATCAGACACACCCCCTCCCTCCGTTTCTATCCAAGTCTAGCTTGGAATAATTTCACCAGCACCACTACTGTATATTGCATGTCAAATGTTTCTTTATAAGCATTTGGAACGGCATGAATATAGGTGGAAAAGAGTCATTTGCTGTCTAGCATTCATAAGCCATGCTTGGCCACTATGATTAAACAGTAGTGAGGCCAAGAGGAAAAGTGCTCTATTTTCCAAAATCAGAAGACTCTCCTAGGACAGGTTACCACCATAACAGATGAAGTATTTCAGTGAAAGGGCTGGATTTTCTCTAAACTGCAGAAAAAGCCCACTAACAGCTATTTCCAGCCTCTCCATTCTAATAGCTGAAAATTGTTTTATTGATCTGTTGTCTCACTTTGGCTAAAAATGTGATTGCTTGTGTTTTATGCTTTGAGTTTCTGCCCTGCACTGTCAACAGGATGGCTAGTTAGCAGATCATAGGTAAAAGATTTGTTCATTTTAGATTTAAAAGGAGAGGAGGCAGCCAGTAACCAAACTGTACTCTGTCATCATTATTTAAAAGAAAAAAGGGAAACAAAGAAGATAGAAAAAGTTGAAATCCTCAGAATTGAGTCTGGACACTACAGAATGCTGCAAGGCTGCCTGATTGCACTGCTAGGTGTCTCTAACCAAATGTCTGCCATTAAAATGTGCCCTGGAGGAAGGAAAGATTACATTGCAACAACCAGCCAGGTGTAATTGACATGTTGTTGGACTGCAACTGTTGGGCATCCTGCCAGGGACTGATGGGAGTTGTAGTCCTTAACATATGGAGGTCACTAGATTGGCTACACCTGATTAAACAATGAGAAAAATCCCTTTGCTTAAATGCAATGTTGATGGGCTGTTCTGAATACATGGATTTGATTATTTTGAAATATAATCTCTACAACAAATGCTCTTAAAATACAGTCTGTCTGTCTTTCCAATGAAATCTTGAGCATCCCCAAAAGTGGGCAAAACTGGATGGTTGGGAGGGGGTGTCACTAGGCCGTTGCCTTTGCCTCAGTGGTGTTGCTGTGTTTGCCAGGAGGGAAAGGGTGAGGGATGAGGAGGCTGCTGTAGGAGCACCAGTGGAGCCAATTGCATACTCCCACTGCTGTGCCTGCACCATGCCAACCTCCCCCTTGACAGGCGGTAAGTGGAGCTGCCTTTCCCCACCTTTCCCCACCAACTTTCCCTAAGAGCAGGCATTTAACAACCCAGCTTCTGATTCCCTTGCCTCTTCTCAGTAAATTAAGTTCTCTATTGTATAGACTTTAGGATAGCTCTTTAGGACAAAATCCAACCCAAGGCAGTTTACAACCATAAGCAATACATATCTAACAAAAACCAAAGCAAAACCATTAAAAATTGGAAACATACATATCCATCCAGAAATATATAAACGGAACACCATAAAAGAAAGAATATCTGAACTAAGTCAAAGAATAGCATCCAGTTTACAGATCCTTATTAGTCCCCAAAGGCCATTCTTAAAACCCTTGAAGGCCCATTTGAAATTAACAGGAGATGAGGCTTGCCTGATATCACTTGGAATCAAATTCCATTATTCTGGGGCCACTCCTGAAAAAGTCCTACTATATATGCCCACATGGAAAATCTCTCACAGCCCCTCAAGTTCACAAATCCAAAATTGTGTCTCTTATCAATAGCAGTAGACTCACAGTAAGGGATGGACAATTCAGTTTGTATTTAAATGGTAGATAATCAGCACTTTCTGAAACAAAATGTGAACCGAAACACAGCCATCCTTCAAAACTCACACTTCTCCAAATTTTGCAATGTAGTTCTTCAGCCAAGTAATGTATACAAAATTGACATCCTAGGGTAAACTGTGCTTTATACATATTCTAGTGAAAATAACATACAAAAAATGCATTATATTAGGGAAAATAGCTTCGCAAAAATGTGTATGTCAGGCAAAATTACATACAACAATTTGTGTATTAGGAGAAATTCTCACTGGCTTTAAAAAATAAATAAAGCACAAACTGATGTGACAATATAGTGAACCAAATTTAAGATTGGAAAAATGAGAGACTGAAAGAAATGGAAATTGTCAGTTTCACGCATTGCAGTGAGAGAAGCTCACATGGGATAGGAAGATCTGGCAATTGCCAAGGTTGCCATTAGCACCAATCCTTTGCCCTTCTGGTAATTTTGTTTGGAAAATGCATCGCTAAAGAAATAAATAAAACATTTAGTCTATGAGTCATCTAACAATTTCTCTGCATAAATATTACAAGAGAGAAGAGGCAACGTTTCAGCTAATTACATTCAAAAAGCAAATGACTCCCTAGTAGGCTACCTAAAACAACATATGAAGAAACAAACAAAATTCCTACATACACACAAACAAACCACGTTAGATCTTTGAGAACACACCAAATTGTATTTGATAGATATGACCCAGGAAAGGCCTGTGGCTCTGAAAATAAAGTCAGCATTAGATTTGCCCTTCAGAAATCTAATTTCAAACTTCCAGGGAAGTTGAAATGGGGAGGGGAGGGGGAGAGAGTGAAAATGGTGCTGTCAGTGTATAGATCAATTTTTGCAAGATACTGTTCATGAAGCATTCAAGAGCAAGCAACCATGTAAAACCCCCAAACACAAATTATTCCATTTCCCCGAGAACTTCTCAATGAAAAAGAGAGTGAAAATAAAACATGGAACACCTGCATCTTGATGTATGCATTTTTAGCTATATGCATGACTGGAATGAAAACACAGGTTCCAGAATCTGGCATAGTAAACAAGCTTCTAGTTTTAAAAAGAAAGTTTCTAGCCCTTATGACTGCAGAGTAAATGCAGAAGTTTACACTGGCAGAGTGTGTGTGGTGTCATGCTTCGCAGTAGCAGTTGGCACACTTTTATGCACACTTTCCCCTTATGCATTTTTGTAAACATTGATTGGTTGGTGAACTGCAAATTTCTAATGTGTGAATTTTGAAGGATGGCAGTCTTACTCTTTTCATATTATTTTGGAAAGTCTGAATTTCATAGATTTGGCTTCAAAAGCAAACTGAATTTCTCACCAATCCGTACTGTACACCTGGGCGAGAAGCAACATATATTTATAAAACAGCTGTCTATTTATTTAAAATTAAAGAAGCAATGCAGACCAGTTTCGCTATGCATGGGCTCTTTTGTCCCCCCATGCCCACACACACAGAGGAAAAAGAAACATGAAACGTTACAAGGAGGGACATTTTTGCTTATATTTTCTTTTTCCCCCCCGTTAAGAATTAGACTGCAATCCTATACACACTTACCTAGGAATGTGCTATTGAATTCAGCAAGGCTTATTTCTGACATAGACAGGCGCAGATGAGATCCTTGCAGATGACATGGCAACGATTACCCAGTAGTGAAGAACAGGCACTACATGGTAAAAGAAATTAAATCACATCGAAACGCTTCAAATCAAAGCCTTGAGAACTGGACCAGTAGTTTTATTTTATACCTTTTGCAGTCCAAAACAGGTTCTGAAGCCAAGAGTTTACATTAAGACCCCCTTTTTATTTTTTTGATGGGTGCAGAAAGATCTGACATTGAACTCTGAATTTTAAAAGTGAAATATTTTTTTAAGGATGTTAATAGCTGCTCTTAACACGTCATTGACACAGAAACACAGGCTTTCTGAACTTTGGCTTGGGCTGGTGGGAATTTTAGTCCAGCGACATCTGGGGACCCAAAAGCTGGGAAACGCTGGTTTAGAGCAATGCTGATTATAAAGATAACGTAAAAACTGCTGCAGATTTTTCTTTTTAAAAAGTTGTGCTTCTTAAAGTTGCTAACAATCACAAGAAGTCAAAGCTGATATAATAATAATAATAATAATAGTAATAATAATAATAATAATAGTAATAGTAATAATCCACAGCCTTGTAGATTGTGTCAATTTTCAGCAACAAATCTGATATTTTTAAAAACTTGTAGTTATCTGGGCAGAAATTCAGCTCATAATCTGCCAAATATGGAAATGCAGAATTATTCTTCCATGAGGTGAAGTTAATTAGTTTGCAAGTTAATTTACTACAGGGTTAACAACATTTAATCAGACCAGCTAAAATGCCATATGGAGAAAGATGTTCCTCGCCACCCTAAAATCACTATTCAAAACGTAATCCCACTAATCTCATAGTATCATAGAATCGAAGTTGGCAGGGGCCTATAAAGCGATCAAGTCCAAAACCCCTGCATCAGCAATCAACTTAGAGCATACCCGACAGGTGGCTGTCCAGCTGCCTCTTGAATGCCTCCAGTGTTGGAGAGCCCACCACCTCTCTAGGTCATTGGTTCCATTGTCATACCACTCTAACAGTTAGGAAGCTTTTCCTGATGTTGAAAGCTGGCTTCCTGTAACTTGATTCCATTATTCTTCACTCTGGGATGATCGCGAAAAGATCTTGCTCGTACTCTGTGTGACAACCTTTCAAGTAATCTCAGAAAGAGTAGGCAACCACTGGATTTCCTTAAGGTATCCAAGCATTCAAGGCCAGCTTTTGACTAATGCAGCAATCCTGTGTTGGGACCAGATCACTTGTGAGGGTACACTTGATAGAATGCCCCCTCATGAAATTTACCTCCATATAGAAAACTAGGTGTCAGGGTGAAGGATTCCAATCTAGCTTCCCTCCTGGCATGCTAGCTTGCTAATATACAAGGAAGTGATAGAGCCACTTCAGTACAACTAAGCTCAAAAGGCAAAAGAACTGCCAGAACATCTCCCCCAACTCTCAGGGCTCCATTGACACATAGATACGGGAGAAAAATTCAAGTGAGTATGCATTCAAAGCTGAAATTATCAAATTTTCACTTTCTAAAATATGAGATCGAAATAAAGCCATCCTTTGAAAGTTGTATTTACCTGAATTTTGTGGTGCAGGTCTCCAATCAATGTATGCATAAGGGGGAAATGCATATAAAATGTTCATGAAAATAACATACAAGAATACATTTTATTAGTAGACGTTGCTTACAAAAAGATGTGTCCATTAGTCAAAACTGTCATCACTCTTAACCCAGAACAGGAATAAAAGGGTTTGCTCTTCCTTGAGTTAAATTAGGTCACATGTGTTGGTGTCAGTTCTGACTTCCAAAGTCTCTCTCATTATCACATTCATGAGAAAATGACCTGCCTGCATTGGCTTATCTAGCACAGTGACCAACCAGACGTCTGTGGGAAACCTGCAAAGCAAAGATTCAGTATAAAGCAGTTTCCTATGTGTCTATCTCCCTTGATGCTGAACTCTGGCACACAGTTATGAACTAGGGCAGTATTCAACTAAAAAGTCACACTAGCTCAATGGAATTTCTCCACCTGTTCTCCCCGTGTGCACCCCTTGACATCCCCAAATAGAGGGCATGGGCTCCAGGAGTATGGGTGGGATATAAATCAAATAATAAATAAATAGTTAGATAAAATGCAGAAGGAGGAAAGAGGGAGTGTTCTACTGTGCGCTGAGAAATAACAATCTACTTAGTGCTAACATTGAATACTACTCCTTTAGAATCTCCTTAGGGGGAGAGACAGGCACCTGTCATGCTTGCATACATCCTGGAGGAGGAGACTGGGTCCAGCTTAGCTTGAACCTGGGCTCAGAAACAGCAGCTGTTTTCTGAGGGGCAGGGGGTTGGAGGGGGGAAATAGATGGTTTTCTGATGCCAGCTCCAGCATGAATCAATACTCCATTATCAGCACTCATAATACTCTATTAGCCTGACCAACCTGATCCCTATACAGGAATACCCCACATTAACATACGTAATGGGACCGGAGTGTGTATGTAAAGTGAAAATGTACTTAAAGTGAAGCAATTATCTATGCATGTACTGTACTGCAATCACCACTAGATGGCAGCGGCGTCATGCCATTAAGTGTCCGTAATTGCGAAGCACGCGTCCGTTAAGCGGGGTATGGTGGCGTATGCAGCATGTATGTTATAGCGAGGGTCCATTAAACGAAGGTACGTAAATCGGGGTATTCCTGTAGCTCTTTGTCTTCCCCATTGCTGGCAAATATACTAGCCATTTCAGGGGCACTGAAATTATATTTGTGTCAACTCAACTTTCCCTGTCAGATGCTCCATTTCACATAAAAGGACCCTGGGGAGAAAACAGTTTATTAAATTTATATCCCACCCTCCCAGAAAGAGGATACAGTTAGTGGTTATTAAGGCTGTGCACCAGATTCAACCAAGGCCTGAGCCAAATCAGATCTATCCGGTTTCTCAGGTTTTCGGTGGGTTGGATTCAGACAGCCACGGACCGCTATGGGTCAATTTTGATGACCCAGAGCAATCCGTGGCTGAGGTGGGGACCCTGGCAGGAAGGCGAGCTAGCCTAAGGCAGGAAAACCCCATCTCGGCTGGGACCTCCTCCTCCCCTCTCTGCCCCAAGATTGCTCCCTCAGTGCACCTAAAGGAAAGTCACTTACTGAGCATCACCTGAGCAAGACTGGCGTTGTTTCTGCATGGTGCAGATGATGCTTTAAGAAAGCAAGCCATTTGCAGAGCATTACTTGCACCAGATTCATCCCTCTTCACTCAACAGCTGTTCAGTGGAGAGGCCGATTCTAGTGCTGCAATGTCTACCCCGCCATCAATGCCTCTATTGGGTGGGGGGGAGGCATCACAGCATCCTGCAGAATTGACCCTCATCTTAGTCAGGAGAAGGAGAGAAGGTGCCACAAGGCCCTAATTAACCCTAATTAAACATTAGCCCTGCCCCCCAACATTTTGGAATGGAACTGGGGCAGGGGGGGTCCCCATGTCAGCCCAGGGCGGGTCAGCCTGATGCCCCCTGGGTCAGAGCCGCGGGGCAGATGGGGGAGCTGTGAGCAGCTCTAGTGATGATTGGTGCCCATTAGGACTGGCAGGTAGATAGGGAGCCCCAACAGTAGAACAAAGCCCACTAATTCTAGTTTTGTCTGCAGCCTCCTCCCTGGTGAGTTCTACAAGGCCAACACTGAGACTTAGGAGGAAGACAAGCAGTGCCATCTCCTGGACAGTGCTGGCCTTGTAGAACTAGGTGCTAGCCCTACTCAGAGCAGAGGCACTGAAATTAATAAACATGACTAATTTAGGTCCATTAATTTCAATAGGTCTACTCTGAGTAACCTTAGTTGAATACAACCCATTCTAAGTAAATACTTTAAGACAGGCTAGTGGGGGCTGGACCCTAACAGACTAGCCTGTGCTGGATAGAAGAACATTTATAAAGTTAGACAATCCCCTGCAAAGTCCCTTGTTTCTTTTCTTCACGGGTGGACATATTCAGGGAAATTGGCAGAGCTGGAAAAAGTGTCTCTCTGCAATGCCTCTGTGCCAGGCACCTCTCAAGCTTCCTGCCTTCCCAACAAGCTGCTGTTTTGTTGATCTCCTGGGTTATTTGCTTTTTATATAAATTATGAGGAAGTGGGAACATTTTGTCATATAATCCACAGAGAAACTGCAGTGCTAATTCTTGAGCAATAGCTGCCAACTCCTTACAATTTGTTTGCTTTGATCCTCTTGTCTAAAGCAGACTGCCTGGACTGTGAATCTGATAGCTGGATTGTCAACTCAGCTGTTGAAAACCAGCAGCTTGCTCTGATACTAATCACAATGGCTGTGATAAATATCCCCCCCTTTTGATTTGGTAGTGTGGCAGGGTGAAACCAGTGGTGTCGATGGGGCGGATTTGATGCTATATTCCCATTTCTTAACCACCATTTCATTACCACCAAAAGCCTATTATGATCTTCCCCCCCTTCTCCTTCCCTCTCAATCCCAGAGGTACAAGGGAATGCCAACCCACCTAAGCCCCCTTGCCAACCCCCCCTTGCCCCAGACTTTCCAAACTCCCCTCCCTTTAGACATGGCCAAGCCTCCTCCCTCCATCTTAATTAATCTTATTAATTAAATTAATAATTATTAATAATAATTATTAATAAAATAATAAAATTAATAATAAAATTAATAATAAAATTAATTAATCTTATTAATTAAATTTATATCCTGCCCTTCCTCCCAGAAGGAGTCCAGAAAGTTGCCAAGCCACCTTTCCCCCCTGCAAGGAGGAAGGAAGCAGAGGAGGGAGGAGGCTGGCCAAGGTGAGCTGCACATGAATACTCTCACAACAGGCCAGGACAGCTCCTCAGCTACCATCCTGCTTTCTTGCCCTCTGCTCCTGAAGCTGAAACAGCATCATTAGTGAGGTAGATGCAGCAGACAAAGGCAGTTGCAATGGAGCCGACCCAGGCTGTCAGGACTGTTCTTTCTTGGTTTGCCTGGGCTGGCCGGCTGCCGCCACTACCTCTACCGTCCTCCATCATTGTTGCCATTGCCTAGCAGCATTCAGAAGGTTGTCATCAGGCTCAAGTTTGCAACACCATCTGTCAGCAGAGGGTGCCACAAAATACAGAGTGACAACAGCCTTAGATTAGATAGATAGATGATAGATAGATAGATAGATAGATAGATAGATAGATAGATAGATAGATAGATAGATAGATAGATAGATAGATAGATAGATAGATAGATAGATAGATAGATAGATAGATAGATAGATAGATAGATAGATAGATAGATAGATAGATAGATAGATAGATAGATTGATTACAGATGGTATAGCACAGTGGGGAGGAGAGCCTGGCTGGGAGTTCAGAGTCTGTGAGTTCAAATCCCCACTCATGTCTCCTGGGCATCAAGGGCCAGCTAAAGTCACCCCCACAGTGAGTGGCTCAGGGGTGACATGCCCTGCCACCTGTACAAATGAGAAGCAATAGGGTTTTATATTAGTTC
This sequence comes from Rhineura floridana, assembly GCF_030035675.1. Lineage (NCBI taxonomy): Eukaryota > Metazoa > Chordata > Lepidosauria > Squamata > Rhineuridae > Rhineura > Rhineura floridana. The sequence goes on from NC_084493.1 coordinate 31,867,630, forward strand.
TGATTGTCTATTGGGCTATCATAGGTTATATGTTTTTTTCATTTTCTATGGCAAAAACTCCAACTTCAGTGGAATTTATGTGATGTGTTCTAATCATTTGAATTTGGCTAATGAATGCTTTATTCTTTCATCAGGACTTTAGCAGTAGTACTAAAATATTAATAAAAAAGAAAAGGGAAAGAAAAAATACTTTACATACATCATTCAGCTGTATTGCTAATTATAGATATAGATATAAAAGATAAATGGCATTTTGTCAAAAGTATTTTTGTCTACATTTTATACCTCATCCTTGGTTTTCCAAGCTTGGCATGGAATGCTTCTCATACAGAATTAATTTGAAATGCTGCATATTTATTATCATAATCATCATATTCAAAATAAAAAATATATGTACCGCCTTCAAGTTGATTCCAACTTATGGTGACCCTATGAATAGGGTTTTCATGAGGCTGAGAGGCAGTGACTGGCCCAAGGTCACCCAGTGAGCTTCATGGCTATGTGGGGATTTGAACCCTAGTCTCATTTTGTTCTCACAACAACCCTGTGAGATAGTAGGTTAGACTGGCCCAGGCAGGGTTATTCAGTGAGCAAAAATGATGCAAATAGGATCTCTTTTAATTGTGCTATCGACCTGCTTACTTCCACTCTGACTGGGGCATCTTGCAGCATGGGGAAGAGATGGGGGCGCATCACAGCTGAAGTTCACCCATATAGGAGCATTATCTCTTGTTTATTACAGAGATGCCTGTTGCAGGTTTTGCTGCTGAGAGCAGCAGTCAGTTAGTGCGGCCACTTGAGTCACAGCTTGTTGATCCTGAGGAGGCAAAACTAGAAAGTGAGGTTCAGAAAGGAGGCCCTGTGCATGAGGAGGAGAAGGGCATGAAGCAGTGCCAGTTGCCCACAGCCACATCTGCAGAACAGCAAGTACCATGGTTTGGCTTTGAGAAAGCTTGTACATTTGTGAGCCAGAGTGGGAAAAATGTTGTTGTACGATGCAATTACTGCCTTCCAAGGATCAAAAATCTGAGATCAGCTGTTTCCCCCTCATCCAATGTGAAGAAACATTTTGAGGTAAGCCTTTGTCATGCTGGTCCTCAAAGAGTGTCCATTGTCTATTTATGTTTAAATTGTGAAGTTCCTCTTCCATTTTTTCTTGGATTCATGCTTTGTTCTTCTTCCTCAGAGGGCACACCCTGAGAAGCTGAGAGCAATTGAAGAAGCAATAAAGGCAAGGAGACGTGGCCTTCCTGAACCAATGCATGACACCCCTCCTCCCAGAATGCTGAAGCAGCAGCAGACAACCCTTGAGAGGTGGGGATCTGGCAGGGAGCCTGTCACCCAGAGCAATCTCGACAGGAGAATCATTGATTTCATTGTAGAGGAGACATTACCACTTCAGACTGTGGAAAACCATCATTCATTAATCTGGTTCGCATTGGACTCCCCAAAGATCTCACCATCATATGTGCCAAGACTCTGAGAGACAGAATTGAGAAGAGAGCACACCACTTGAGAGAAACTCTTGCAAACCGAATGGGTGCTGTGGCATATATAGCAACCACTGCAGATTGTTGGACCAATGGCAAGAAGAGTTACTTTGGGGTAACAGCCCACTGGATCAACCCAACTACCCTGAAATGTGAGGTCGGGGCCTTGGCTTGTAAGCGTCTGAAGGGGCGCCATACATACAATGTCCTTTCAAAAGCACTGCATGATGTACATGTGCAGTACAGGATCCACAACAAAGTTATGTGCACTACTACAGACAATGGCTCCAACTTTGTGAAAGTGTTCAGAGTTTTCATGGCCAAAGAACCAGTGGAAGCTGCAGGCACCAGTGACGATGATGGTGATAAGCAGGAGGAGGAGGAGGCTGAGGTGGAGTTTGTGCCTATCTGTGAGATCCTGGACACAGGACCTGAGGCAGAGGAAGAAGCTGCAGACTCAGGAGAGGATTTTGTTTTACCACCACACCAGAGATGTGCTGGCCACACCCTCAACCTTGTGGCAACACAAGACATAGAGGCCATGCTTTCTGACTCCTCCAAAAGTAAGGTGTTGGTTTTAACCTTTAAAAACCTGTACGGTTTCGGCCCAGCTTACCTGAAAGAGCACCTCCACCGCCACCAATTATGCCGCCCAACTAGATCAGCCACACAAGGCCTTCTCTCAATCCCTCCAACCAAAACAGCTAGGTTGGTGGGTACTAGGGAGAAGGCCTTTTCTGTGGTGGCCCCCACTCTCTGGAACTCCCTCCCATATGATCTTCGACATGCCCCTTCCCTAGATGTATTCCGCAAGGCCCTGAAGACGTGGCTATTCCAGCAAGCCTTTGAGGTCATTGGGTAAATCACCATGATTCTGTCATTTATCGTATGTTGTTGTTATAATTGCTTTTATATGTATTGATGACTGTCCAGTATTTTACCTATTGTGATTAATGTGATTACATCTGTTATTGTATTTTATCTCTTTTAATGTACGTCGCCTAGAGTGGCTAATTGCCAGATAGGCAACAAACAAATTAAATATTATTATTATTAGTAGTAGTAGTAGTCTTCTTGGTCCTTTCAAGAAACAGTTTCGTTCCTTGATGGGAAAGTGCAGCAAGTTGTGGTCCAAGCAGAACCAGTCACCACAGATTGCTGAGTATATCCATGCGCAATGTGGTGTGTATCTGAAGGTACCGAATAAGACCAGGTGGAATTCCACCTTTGATGCGTTGAAGCAACTACATGAGCTCCTGTCAACTGTGCCACTAAAAATGCATGCCATAATGGACCGCTGCTCCTTGTCCAGGATCACAGCTGCTGAGATTGAAGTGGTACAGGAATACACAGAGATTATGGAGCCATTAGCCCAGTCCCTAGATATCCTGCAACGGGAGAACGGCATGTTCATGGGGTATTTGCTACCAACGCTCTGCAATCTGGACCGCAAGTTAGAAGGACTGGAAAACAAACCTGAGAGGTACACATACTGTTTTCAGCTGCTGAGAGGTGTGCGCGAAGCCCTAAGAAAGCAGTTTGCAGCTATCTGGGAGGACAAGAGGCTTCTTCTGGCAGCCTGCCTACACCCTCGCTTCAAACTAGATTGGCTGGAATCGTGTCAGGCCGCCACCCATACCAACAAGAACATTAGGGAAGCCCTTTGGGTGGATTACTCCAAGGGAAATGTTGTCTCAAGGGAGGCATCAGAGGGCTTAAGGTGGTAGGCAGGGGCTGGGCCTTTTCTTCCTGGGGCTCCTCATCACAACCTTGGGTTGCTGCAGGTAATCCTTAAGGGTCTGCTGTGCTGCCCCATGAGTGTGATGACTTGGTCACCTTCCTACCTTCCATGTCATCATCCACAGGCTCAGGCTGGACCCTGAACCAGGGGACATGACAAGCATCAGGAAATGAAGAGCAGATGATGGTTTCCTAACATATATGTGTTAACATATCCTCTCTCTTTCTTAGATACACAATGGAAGCCTTGTTGAAAGCTGAAATAAAGATGGGTGTACTTAATGAGGACAGTGATCAGTCTTCAGATAAAGACCAGGAAGGAGATGACTTAGAAGATGACTTCTTTAACTTTCTGCCCCAGGGCAAGAAGTCAGCAGTGGACACTGCTGAGGAGGAACTGGTGAGGTACCTGAGGTCTCCCAGCAGGGAAGTGTCATCACTCCATGGCTTTCCACGTGTGCTGCGGTGTTTTTTGCAGCACAACACAGGCATGCCTTCAAGCGCCGCAGTAGAACGCCTGTTCAGTACTGGTGGCAACGTAATGACTGTAAAAAGACATTCCTTGTCTGACATGCTCTTTGAGCATCTTGTTCTTTTGAGACATAACAGAAACATATTATAAAAGCATTTCAAGTGTAAAATTTGATTTCAAGAGTTGGGGTATCATCATTTCTTGGGGGGATGTGAGATTCTGTTATGCCGTTATGTTAATCTTACAGATAATTTTTTTTATTCTACTACCCCCTGTGTGTGTGTGTTTATTTTTAATATTGTTTTAGGCTTCTTAGATGTGCAGCAGCCAAGGCCAGCACCTTGTAGAAGTTTTTTTTTAAAAGTAACTGAAATGTAATTGTAGTGATTACTTTTGAGAAAGAGTAAAGTAATCAGTTACTTTCAAAGCAATTGTAATTGTAACGGTAATTACTACTTTTTTTGGCCAAGTAATTGTAACTGTAATTTATTACTTTTTAAAAGTAATCTTCCAAGCTCTGGTCCAGAGATAGATTCTAAAAAACAAGAGCAACACAGAAATGGAACAAAATGATGTGTAACCACGAACAGAAGTGCCGTGGACTGGAAATAGAGATATTAGGTCCTCATGCACCAACACAGCAGCTATCCCCTTCCCTTCAACCCAAACTTAACTGGTGGCGATAACAGGAAAGAAAAGAGAGATAACGGGTAATGTGGAATAAATTTTGATTTTTCTCTTTACTTGGCATCGTCAACTCTGAAATGACAATATCCCAGGTACAAGGGACCCTGGGAAATGCAGTTGCCCAGGATTTCTGCATAATTACTAAAGATGTCAGCGGTTCTGGAACCTGCATCCCAGATCTTCGTGTGCCTGAGATATTTGGGGCATGACCTCACTGACCGCCAGATGGGGCTTCAGTTTCACAGAGAAAAAGAATGATGTTTATTATGTGATCCTGTTCTGAAAGAAGGTGAATGGATCCCACCCATAACTAATACTACAATGTGCTGTGTTAGATATGTATTATTTATTTATTTATTATTTTATTTATTATTTCAATTTATATACCGCCCTTAGCAGAATAGCTCTCAGGGCGGTGAACAAACAAGATAAAATACAATATATCATAGTAAAAAAAAAAAAATGTACGAACAAACAACAGAAAGCACAACAAAAACGAAATACAACACAAATTAAGAAGGATACATGTTAAAAGTAGAAAGATTAAGAAAATTAAAAGATTAAAATGCCTGGGAGCATAAAAAGGTCTTTACCTGGCGCCGGAAAGATAGAAGTGTAGGTGCCAGGCGTACCTCTTCGGGGAGGCTGTTCCACAACTCAGGGGCCACCACAGAAAAGGCCCTAGATCTAGTAACCACCCTCCGGGCTTCCCGATGAGCTGGTACCCGGAGGAGGGCCTTAGATTCTGAACGAAGTGAACGGGTAGGTTCATAGCGAGAGAGGCGTTCCACAAGGTATTGAGGTCCCACGCTGTGTAAGGCTTTATAGGTCAAAACCAGCACCTTGAATCTTGCCCAGAAGCTAATAGGGAGCCAGTGCAGACGCGCCAGAATAGGTGTTATATGCGAAGACCGACTGGTCCTCGTCAATAGTCTGGCAGCCGCGTTCTGCACCAGCTGAAGCTTCCGAACTGTCTTCAAGGGCAGCCCTACGTAGAGCGCATTACAGTAATCCAATCTTGAAGTTACCAGAGCGTGAACAACGGAGGCGAGGTCGTCCCTGTCCAGATAGGGGCGTAGTTGGGCTACCAGATGAAGATGGTAAAATGCATTCCGTGCCACCGAGGCCACTTGGGCCTCGAGAGACAAGGAAGAATCGAAAAGAACCCCCAAACTACGGACCTGTTCTTTCAGGGGGAGTGTAACCCCATCCAAAACAGGGTGAACATCCACCATCTGAGCAGGGAAGGCGTTCACCAGCAGTGTCTCGGTCTTGTCTGGATTAGATGTGTTAGAGTGTTGGACCAGGGTCTGAAGCCCCACTCAGCCATGAATTTCAGTGGATGACCTAGAGCCAGTCACTGCCTGTCATCCTACCTCAAAGGATGCTGTGAGGATAATTTATTTATTTATTTATTGAATTTCTTAGTCGCCCATCTGGCTGGCTATCCAGCCATTCTGGGCGACGTACAAAATGAGAAGGGGGAGGATCATGCGGTCCTTGGAGGAAAGGTGAGAAATAAATGTAATATAATTAGTTAAACAAGGAAGCCCAACCTTTTAATGCTTATATGAATGGGGAGCGTTTGTAGGGGATAATCAGCAGGCAGGGTGGAGAGTGCTTAATTGGACACAAGCCTGGACACAATTTTTAACGTTTTTCCCCCCAGCCAATCTATAGAAGGAACAAAACCTATCCAGGAGAGAATGAGTACACATGAACTGAAATATTATTATTATTATTGTTGTTGTTGTTGTTGTTGTTGATGTTGTTGTTGTTGTTATTGTTATTATTGTTATTATTGTTATTATTGTTATTCCACTCTTCCTCTCAAGGAGTTCAGGGCACATCAACAACATTTAACAACAACAAATATTCTAACAATTCAAAGCATTCTAAAAATAGCTACAGGTAAAAGCATTCTTCCATCCAGTGATCTCCAGCTTTCCAGGAACAGTTATCATTCAGAATGGAACTCCTTTAGCCATCAAATGCCTGGGTAAACAGGAATAAACAGGGTAAACAGCAACCTCTGCTGGCTTCCAATACTTCCTAAAAATGTCCCCAGCTCACATTATTGTTATCTTGGCAAATGTCATTCTGGGGGTTGATTTGTAGTTTTGGACATTTTGATCATAAACATTTGATTAAATATATTTGTCCCAACTTTTGACCTGGGATGGCTGTGAAGAAATATAACTTTTCACAGTTCTTCAAACTCTTCTCCACTGGAAACAAAAACCTTGGGGTTGAGTTGTAATAATCATTTCAACCTCTCTTTCAGAGCTGACTTTCGACAGCAAACACATTCTGCGGGGACAAAAATAGCAGTGCTTTGTGTTGATATGCAACAGTGACACTATATGGCAGAAAAGCAAATATAGAGCATTACTGAACAGACTTTGGATATGAGAAAAGAATTTAAAAATATTACTTGTCCAAAGTGTAACTTTATAAAGAAAGAAAATTGTTTCTCACAGGCTTATCTGGGCAAGGGAGACAGATTGCAAAAGAAAATATTGGGAAAACATTTCCCATTATTAACTTCTACCTTCATATTAAATGTCAGCAACAGGGCTTATACAAGGATTTGTTCATTTCCATTCTGGGGATCGCTTTGTAACGGCATTTAGCATTCTTGCCATTTTTCAGGTGTAAGGAGTCTTTGTATAGGTTTTGTTGCAACAAGAGATGAGAGAATTGTAAATTTTGGTTTCTCTCTGCTCCTAATTCTTCCAATCTAGATTCAGTTGTCCACATTTCCATATAAATTTACAATTGTCCTCATGAAAATTCATCAGCATTTTACTGCAAATTTCTCCTAATAGGCATATATTTGGATGCAGTTTTTACCTGATGTACAAATTTTGCAAAGCAATTTGCCTTAATAGAACAATATTTGTATGTTATTTTCACTAATATATGCATTTTATGCACACACTTTACAGTATATGCATTTTTATGCATTCCTCGGCTGGAGAACTGCATTGTAAAATTCAGAGAACGGCAAATTTCAAAGGATGGTATGTTTCAGTTTTTTTATTGTTTCAGAAACTGCAGATTTGAACTGAATCAAATTTCACCACATCTCCCCCTCCTTGAAACAGCCTAACTAGTTGAAGTCAATGGGGCTGACTTTCTGAGGAATGCACTGTGGGTAGATTTGGTGAACCTATAATGGGGGGGGCGCAGGTTCTGTCCCCAGCTGGAAATGTCCCTTTTCTGTTTTAAATGCCTCCTATTATGTATTGTTTGCTCTTATAATTTATATTATTTCACTGTATTTTTGTATTGTATTCTGCCATATTTATTGTATGTACGTCGCCTAGAGTGTCCACTGGCCAGATAGGCGACACATAAATTAAATTTATTATTATTATTATTTATTATCTGTTACCCTGGAGAGAAAGCAATACTAGAACAGATGGACCACTAGTCTAAGGCAGCTTCCTAACTATAATGGGACAGTAATCAGTCAGAGCACCCAGCACATGCAAGTGAAAAGAAAAAGATAGTTTTAAACCTTTTCTTAAAGACCTGTAAAATTATGGCCAGTCATGTCCAGTCGAAAATGAGTTCCAAAAAGGTACTGCAGCAAGTGGGTAAAAAAGGACCAGGTATAATTGGATGCATTGTCTACATCCAAAATGAATGAAATGGCTTATACTAGAGTTTATGGGTGTAAATTGCTTTGGAGAGAAGCAGTACTTTCACAAGGTTTTGAGGAAGGAAATCCAATTATTTGCTTCTAATTCAGCACAGGTATGTCAAACTAGAATCCAATTAAGTCTGGAATCTTTTTAAGTTTGTGTGTGTGAACTCTGCAGTATGGCTGGAGTGTGGTTTTGTTTTTGAAACCTTCTTCTGGTTGGAAGGTAACGATCACTACTTATGGCATTTCCAATTGAACAGAAAATTAAAAGAAATAGCTACAAAGCCACAACTCCTTAGAAGGAGTCAGGGAATCAAAACTGTCCTTCCTGTTCAATGGAGTGTTGCACTTTAACAGTTGGGGCAAAGCAATCTATATACTGAAAGGGGATAAGGAAGCAACCATGTCTCCTGAATGGATACAATTGATTATATTAATAAAAACATTTTTCCACCTTATATTTATGCACATTTAGAACAACAAATTGCTACAGAAATGTGGAGAACTTAATTCGAGTCTGGAAAAATGAGAAGAGAACCAAAACTGTCAGATCCCTCCATTCCTAACATGGACATAAGAAGATCCTACTGGATCCTACCAGTCCAACAACCTGTTCTCACAGTGTCCAACCAGATGCCTAAGGGGAGATTTTGCCATCCCAAAACGAAAGATTCTTACCTAAACTATCTTTGGTGATGGTCAAACTCAACCGTTGCTGGCAAAGAAAGTCCCATGGATTTGTTACAACATTGAATTCTTTATAATGATTGGCAGAACAATTTGACAAGCTATCCATCTCCAAAATGAACAAATGTTTGTATCACAGCTTTTTATTTTTTAACACAAGGGAATAGAAAGTTCCTCATAAGTAGTGCTTTATTACATTGGCAAAGAGACACTTGGAACACTATGTCAGGTCAAAAGCTTTAACGAAAGGCAGTTAGTTTGGGTTTGTGAGCATGGAAGCCAAACAAAGCCTCTTACTTTAATTTTCCTGGGAACATCACAAATAATTGCTAAAGATAATCTCGCTCCCTAGACCTAATTGGCTGATGGCTTCATTAATCAAGCCAGACAGTTGACAATGCCAAAGCATTCATTCACATGATAATTTACAAAAGCATCCCAAGGAGAGGTGTGGGCGAGAAAAACTGCAATACACCTTGAAAATACTGGATCTCTTGGAAGTGTAACCTGTGAGAAACCAAGAAGTATTATGTTAGACCAGGAGGGGAAAACCTGTGGCCCTCCAGATGTTGCTGGACTACAGCTCACATCATCCCTGACCACTGGCTGGGGGCTGCAATCTGAGGGCCACAGATTCTCCACCCTGCACTTAAGACAGGATTCTGCTGTTAAATTCAGCATGAAATAGATAATTTATCCTTCTACAAAACTTTATACAATGAATGCATTGGTTCTTCAGGAACAGCGCTAGCACATTTCTGTGTATTATTTTTTAAATTTCACCCTCAGCTAAGCAGGGAGAAGTTCAAATCAGCTCACATTTAAAGGTGAATCTATCAAATCCACACTTTCTGAAACAACATGAGAACAGAAAGACACCCATCCTTCAAAATTCGTACTTCTCCCAATTTTGCAGTGCAGTTGTTCACCAACCAATGTTTGCCAAAAAAGGATATATTAAGAGAAACTGTGCATAAAAATGAATATAAGTGAAAGTTGCATTATATGAGGGGAAATTGCTGCAGAAATGTGGCGAACTAAAGTTAAGCCTGGAAAAATAACATGAGAGAAACAAAATTAACAGAACCTTCCATCCCTTCTCTCAGCTGTACCCAAGTCTCATGTTCCCATAAACAATGCCCTTATTCTCCCATATTCATTAATTAGTTATTTAAATGTATTTATTTTAGCTTCCAAATTTATACAGCACCTTTTTGCTAAGGCACTCAAGGCCATTTGCAGTTTCAAAGATGGGTTACAATTTAATAATGAATCAAAAAGGGAATGAAGATGGCGTTCTGGTACCCTGGCTGCTTTAAAAGGCAATTTTGGAAGGGGATGCCATTTTTGGAGTCCATCAAGCCAATAAAGGGGGGGGGCTTGTTATTGCCCTTCTGTTTCTGATGCAATCAGGTGAATTGGTGGCTGACAGAGACAATCGTGGGAGGGCAGAAGCCAAATACCACTTGTAGGTACCCTTCTCATGTCTTTGTGCCTGGGAGTCTCCCTTGTAATCATTCTCACCAATCTGCATTCAGCAATAGCTAAGCAGGATCAACTGTATCAACTGAAGCTTCAGGTAGGGATGCTTAAAGGATAATCACCTTTTTCTGGCACTCATCCTGTGATCACAGGCGAGATAAATGTTAGTAGAGGCTTGGCGCAGTCATTCTGGCCCTGCCCCATGCCAGGGATGCCCCTGCTCCCTGATCTTATATTTGTCAACCAAACTGAACTTCAACTCCCTTGCAAACATGCTGATTGGAACATGATTATCCACTGGTATTTGTACTTCCCAAATGTTCTGGTAGGTTTTGCCTCCAAAAAGTATAAAAAATACATTTTAAAAACTGTATTTTGAGATAAAATATATTTAGGCCCCATTCCTACATGGGAGAAAGGCTTACTGAACTCTGGAGGAAAATTCAGAATAGTGCTGAAAAATACAAGGTAGGATTATCAGCTGGAGCAATTGTACCAAATGTATGCAAGCGTCCCTCTTGCTTCCACCCACTCATTTTTTTCACCTGATTCACTTCAATTAGCAAGAGATGTCTTGGTCTAAAAACTGTTGGACTAGACCTGGGAGACCAGAGTTCAAATCTCCAGCTCAGCCATGAGGCTCACAGGGTGACCTTGGACCAGTCACTGCCTCTCAGCCTAACCTACCTCACAGGGCTGTTGTGAAAATTAAATGAAGAGGGGGAGAAGCATGTATGCCATCTTGAGCTCCTTGGAGACAAGGTGGGATATAAATGTGATAAGTAAACAAATAAATAAAAATAAATAAATAAATAATTTAAAAAGCACCTAGAGTTTGCAGACAGAGTAGACGGTAGAAATAAGAGGCTTGGGCCTCAGTGATGCATCACTCACATGCCCCTGCCATCAACATTGTTAAGCATCCTGACCATACCGTTAGCAAATAAATTCTGTTGCTGTTGCTGTTGAGTCCTTGTAAATCAATGGAGCAGTCACACCTTTTTTGATTGGGAGGTGTGAAAGAGCTTAGGGAGTGAGTAGGAATGCTCCAGCATGAAATCTTTTTCCTTCAGGCTACTAGAGTTAGTAATTTGTGTGTTTTTAAAAAGTCCTGAAAATTCTCCAGCGTCTTAGTGCAAATTTCTCCTAAATACATTTCTGCGTGCAGTTTTGACTAATGTGCACATTTTTTGCAAGTAGTATCTCCTAATATAAAGCATTTTTGTATGCTATTTTCACACACATATTTTAATGCATATTTATGCATATTTTTATGCCTAACCCTAACATGCATTTTTGTAAACACTGTTTGGTTGGTGAACTGCACTGGAACATTCAAATGTGCAAATTTCAAAGGATGGCTATGTTTCACTTCTCACATTGTTTCCAGAAAGTGCGAATTTGACAAAATCGGCTTGAAATGCAAACTGAATCATTCTCACCCATTCCAACTAAGAAGTAAATCCCATTCACTTCAACAGGATTTACTCCCAGGCAAGTGGACACGGGGCTGTATCTTCCGTTTCCTCTTTGCTCCATAGAGATTAAAAAGACACCCTGCCTTCGCTTCCCATTTGAGAGTTGCCATTTGGGGGCAGGACTATGACAGATGTGGAGATCAAGGGCACACAGATCAATCTGTATGGTATATGCCCTACCTGCTTGGCACTGATTTCAGTATTTCAGGTGGAAACAGGGAGAGCCAAACTATCGGTAATTGGAAGACTCCCCCCCCCGGCTCCATTTGTCCGCAATTAATGGTGCTTTTAAAAGTAGGAATGTAATTGGATCCCTGCTGGCCAACTAACACTGGCAAATAGGGTTTAAAATATTTTTAAAATAATGCATTCCTTTCTGGCTGACAGGGGCTCTCTTTAAGGAACTGCATCAAGGCTCCCAACCACCTTAATCCAACCTTGAAAGTATATTGAAAGTATATGTGTCTAACAGTGCAATACCGAGGCATGTCTACTCAGAAGTAAGCCCCACTGCATAGACATGTATAAGATTGTATTCTTAGAAATACATATCTAAATACTATTTAAATGTGTATTTTTCTGCAGATTTGTTAAAATCACAGATTCAAGCAGGAGAGAACGGACTTGGGTGGCTGAGTGCATGCAAATGTGATATAAAATCATAAACAGAGTCATTTCCCCATCCTTAATTCTGGGACATATTCCAGTGTCAACCTCCAAGGGCAATCCCCACATTGCAGTAGTCCAGTCTGGAAGCCATAGGTCACAGTAGCTTTACAGCTTGATCTGTGTGTCTGAATACAAATAGGCTGGTATGCTACAGAGCTGTGGATCGTGACAACCCACATTGTGACAAGGCAAATGAAAGGGCTTATGAGTAAATAAAATATCAGCCTCTAAAGAGAGTAAGAATTCACTCTTGGTTGTGCTTTATGAGACAGTGACGTATCACCAGTCAAATTCCACACTGACTTTCCATTTTTCATGCCTGCTGGTTTCAGATCCAATTTGGTTGTCATGCTGGAATATGAATCAAAAGTACCCTGATCGCTACAATGCAAGCACATTTGCCTCTCTGTGTGTGTGTGAGGGGGGGGTTGGCCTTCATTATGTCTTAGAAAAAGAAAGCAGGAAGGGCACAACCCCCTAGAGCAGCCTTCCCCAATCTGGTGCCCTCCAGAAGATTTGCTCAACAACTCCCAGCAGCTCCAGCAGCTGGACGCTCTGCTGTCTCTCCAGAGACTTTTGAAAACCATCCTGTTCCAGAGCATTTAAGAGGGACTGAAGGCTGAGCCAGAAACTGATTTTATTTCCTCCCCTTTTTTAGTTTTACTGCTTTAGTTCCCCTTTTAATATCACTCCCCTAGATTTCTTAACAGTATTTTATGTATTTTTATCTTTTTTTGGTGTTTTTTATTGTGTATAATCTTATCATGCCACCCTATTTCAGAGTAGCAAGGCAGGATACAAATATTTTCAATAAATAATAATAATATTATTACTATGCATGTTGTATGGATTTGAACTGGATGTGTGGGTGTCTGTATGAATGTATGTTGTGAATGAGTGTGTATTTTATGTATTTGAGTCTTTTGTATTTTTCTTTTTGTATTTATAGTTTACAATGTGCCTGGGGGAGAGATCTTTCCACCTGGCGGGGAGACATGAGGGGGCCCCAATTGCCGTAGTGACGGGCAGAGGGAGGTATGGTGTTATGAGAAGGACGTGCCAGGTAAGGGGAACGCGGCCCAGACATGTTGTGGCTGTGCCTTGTTCCGGTCCTTCTCATACCCGCAGGGTTATTGGTTGTCCTCTCAGCCAACTCTCAGATCTCCAGCTGCTGCTTTTTAATGCCAGATCGGTACAGAATAAAATCCCCCTCGTCCATGATTTGATTATGGACAAGGCAGCCGATCTGGCATGCATAACCAAGACCTGGGTGGGCGAACAGGGAGGAGTTAGTCTCTCCCAGATCTGCCCACCGGGGTATTCGGTTCAGCATCATGGTAGATCTGAGGGTCGGGGAGGTGGGGTTGCTGTGGTCTATAAGAGTTCCATCTCACTCACCAAGCACCATGTCCATACAACTACTGGTCTGGAGTGTTTGCACCTTGTGTTGGGCCAGAGGGACAGACTGGGAATCCTTTTGGTGTACCGCCCACCTTGCTGCCCAATGGCTTCCCTAACTGAGCTGACGGAAGTGGTCTCGGAGGTATTGTTGAGATCCCCCAGACTATTAGTACAGGGAGATGTCAACATTCATGCCGAGGCTACTTTATCTGGGGCGGCTCAGGACTTCATGGACTCCATGACAACCATGGGGCTGTCCCAATATGTTAGTGGCCCAACACATATATCGGGGCATACTCTCGACCTTATTTTTGTTACTGGACATGGGGATAGTGATCTGGACGTGGGGAGTTTTACATCTCTCCCTTTGTCATGGACAGATCACCGCTTGCTGAAGTTTAGACTTTCACTGACCTTTTCCCTCCGCAAGGGTGGGGGACCTATTAAATTGGTCCACCCCCGGAGACTAATGAATCCTGAAGGTTTTCAAAGGGCTCTGGGGTTTTTTCCGGCTGATAGGACCGGTGCTCCTGTCGAAGCCCTGGCTAATCTGTGGAATGCGGAGATGGCCCGGGCTGTCAACACAATCGCTTCTGCGCGCCCTCTCCTTTGCAGAGCTCATTCAGCTCCTTGGTATACTCCAGAGTTGAGAGCGATGAAGCAAGATAGGAGACGGCTTGAGCGGAGTTGGAGACGAACTCCCGACGAATGCAATTATGCGCTGGTTTGTGCTTTTACTAAGCGGTATGTAGGAGCAGTGAGGGCGGCGAAGAAACAACTATTAAGTCATCTCTCTCCCGCCCAGCGGAGCTTTTTAGAGTTGTCCGAGGGCTATTCCATCCTGGCCCACAGGACATGGCAGATACATCGGTAGCCCGCTGTAATGAGTTTGCTGAGCACTTCCAGCATAAGATCTTATGCATTCGTTGGGACCTAGATTCCCATTTTATGACAGTTAGTCCTAATGAGGTGTCTGGAGCACAGTCTAGTCATATTTTGTTGGATGAGTTTCAGTCGGTTCAGTTCGAGGACGTTGACAAGGTACTTGGACAGGTACGTGCAACCACTTCGGTACTTGATCCTTGCCCCTCTTGGCTTATAAAAACTAGCAAGGATGGAACAGCTGGCTGGGCCAAGGAAGTGATAAATGCCTCTTTACGAGAGGGAGTGGTCCCTGGCTGTCTGAAAGAAGCGGTGGTGAGACCACTCCTGAAAAAACCTTCCTTGGACCCAGAGGACTTTAACAACTATAGACCAGTGGCAAATGTTCCATTCTTGGGCAAGGTCTTGGAACGAGTGGTTGCTGACCAGCTCCAGGCGCTATTGGATGAAACCGATTATCTAGATCCATTTCAGTCAGGTTTCAGACCTGGTTTTGGCACTGAGACGGCCTTGGTCACCCTGTATGATGACCTATGTCGGGAGAGAGACAGAGGGAGTGTAACTCTGTTGATTCTCCTTGATCTCTCAGCGGCTTTTGATACCATCGACCATGGTATCCTTCTGGAGAGACTCGTGGTGTTGGGTGTTGGAGGCACTGCTTGGCAGTGGTTCCGCTCCTACTTGGCGGGCCGTCTCCAGAAGATAATACTTGGGGAACATTGCTCGACCCCGTGGGTTCTCCAATATGGGGTTCCGCAGGGTTCGGTCTTGTCTCCCATGCTTTTTAATATCTATATGAAGCCATTGGGTGCAGTCATCCGGAGTTTTGGAGTGCGTTGTCATCAGTACGCTGATGACACGCAGCTCTACTTCTCCTTTACATCTTCTTCAGGTGAGGCGGTCGAAGTGCTGAACCGTTGTCTGGACGCGACAATGGACTGGATGAGAACTAACAAACTGAGACTCAATCCTGATAAGACTGAGATGCTGCTGGTGGATGGTTTCTCTGGTCAGATGGTGGATACATACCCTGTCCTGGACGGGGTTACACTCCCCCTAAAGGATCAGGTTCGTAGTTTGGGAGTCGTTTTAGACTCTTCCCTATCACTTGAGGCCCATGTAGCCTCGGTGGCACAGAATGCGTTCTACCAACTTCGGTTGGTAGCCCAGCTACGTCCCTATCTGAGTAAGGAGGACCTTACATCAGTGGTTCATGCTCTGGTAACCTCACGTTTGGACTACTGCAATGCGCTCTACGTAGGGCTACCTTTGAAGACAGTTCGGAAGCTTCAGCTAGTGCAAAATACGGCGGCCAGACTGCTAACAAGAACTAAGCGGTCTGAGCATATAACACCTGTTCTGGCTCGCTTGCACTGGCTTCCAATATGCTACCGGGCCAGATTCAAAGTGTTGGTACTCACCTATAAAGCCTTATACGGCGCGGGACCACGATACCTGCAGGAACGCCTCTCCCGTTATGAACCAGCTCGTACACTACGGTCTACTACGAAGGCCCTCCTCCAGGTCCCAACCCATAGGGAGGCCCGGAGGGTAGTAACAAGATCTAGGGCCTTCTCAGTGGTGGCCCCCGAATTGTGGAATAGTCTCCCCGAGGAGGTACGCCTGGCGCCGACACTATTATCTTTTCGGTGCCAGGTTAAAACCTTTCTCTTCTCTGAGGCATTTTAATCTAAGTTATTTATGTAAATGTTGTAATTTTTATATTAGATGATGTATTTTTATATTTGTCATATTGATCTGATATTTTATTATTGTATATGTTTCTATGTTTGCCGCCCAGAGAGCTGTTTGCTAGTCGGGCGGGATATAAGCTGAATAAAATAAATAAATAAATAAAATAATAGGCCAAAATATCTGGCAGGTGCCAGGTTGGGGAAGGTGTTCCTAGAGAATGGTGTAGGGGGAACTATTTCCTTAGAATCTCTCCTTTTTATGGGTAGAGATTCTATAGCACAGAGGGGATAACCCTGTGCATGTGCCCCCCAACCTCATTTTATGTGGACCCTGACACCTCTTGAAGCTACCCTGTTCATCCATCCCGTCAGAATTCCTTCCTTCCTGTTTATTTCCTCCATATTCCTGACTTTCCCCCCTTCTTCCTATGTCATTTCAGAATAAATGGAAGGGGCAGTATTTTATTTGATATAAAAATAAATTGATTCCTCCCCCCTCACTGGAAAAGATAAGCCTTTTCCTCAGCTGTCTGCGGATTGGTGGGCTTCCGTCATGTGCATGTATGTGTTGCACTCTAAAGTCAGAAAGGAATTCCTTTCACCTTCTGTACTTTATTTTAGAGCTGTAATGTATTTTAGAGCAACCTCTGAACAACTCAGTTGGACTAGGTACTGTATCTATTAAAATATTATTAGAATGTAATTTTAAAGTATATGTATATACTATATTAACTAACAATCATAAAACATTATTAAGAACAACCATATATGGCAATAAAATATCCTTAATCCATTCCATGCAACCAGATCTTGAACTAGATCTTTCCCAAATGCGTTTCAATCAAAACCAGTGGGGTTTACTTCTGAGCAGACCTGCATAGGATTTAGACCGCTATTCCGAATGCTAAAATTGGAGCAGGGTGGTTTTTATTCCAGACTAGTTAATCCAGAACACTTTTGTCTCCAGTTCTGCCCATTTATTTATTTATTTATTTTATTAAATTTCTATACCTGACTAGCATAGCTCTCTGGGCAGTGAACAAGAAAGCAAAACAGGTATATACAATAAAATCCAATAACATACAATGAAAAATACAAAAAATAAAAAATCTAAAAACAATTACAGCAGGTTTTAAAACTAAATTAAATTAAATTAAAAGCCTTGGAAAAGAGGAAGGTTTTAACTTGGCGCCGAAAGGATAACAATGTCGGCGCCAAGCGCACCTCATCGGGGAGACTGTTCCACAATTCGGGGGCCACCACTGAGAAGGCCCTAGTTCTTGTTACCACCCTCTGAGCTTCTCTATGAGTCGGAGCTCGGAGGAGGGCCTTCGATGTAGAACGCAGTGTTCGGGCAGGTTCGTATTGGGAGAGGCGTTCCAACAGGTATTGTGGTCCCGCGCCGTATAAGGCTTTATAGGTCAAAACCAGCACTTTGAATCTGGCCCGGAAGCAAATTGGAAGCCAGTGCAGGCGAGCCAGAACGGGTGTTATGTGTTTGGACCGTTTGGTCCTCGTTATCAATCTGGCCGCTGCGTTTTGCACCAGCTGTAGCTTCCGGACTGTCTTCAGAGGCAGCCCTATGTAGAGCACAGTTCTGCCCTGGTTCCTTCCACTGTCAGACAGCACTCCCCGACAAATTACCACCACCCTCGGTCTGCTCTCAGCTAGCCCTCACCTACCTGCCTTCTTACTTACATCAAGTCCAGGGTGTGGCCTTGGCTATCAGCTTCCTCCTCCTTAGTCAATTCAGCAGAGAAAGAAGAGAAAGAAGAGGACAGGGACAAAACTAGAATAAGTGGGCTCTGCCTGTCATTGGCTCTGGCTCCACTAATGTTTGGGCTCCCTGCCTTCTGCCCTTCCAGTCCCACAGGCCTCCTACCTAGGATTACAAGGTCTCCAGTTTGCAGCTGAAGTATCTGGTTTTGGGGGTCCTCTCTGGTTCTCCAGCTAACCTCCAAACTCTCAGCTTCAATTTAAAAAAACAATTAAGTTTCTAGGTGGTCGGTTCCTGAGATATACAAAAACATCAACCCCCCCCCGCACGACTGTTAAATCTGTTTTACAGATCTTTATAACAGCTCCTAGCTCTAACTACAACTCCCATCAGCCCACTCCAGTGGCCAGGCTGGCTGGGGCTGATGGGAGTTGTAGTTTTAAAAAGTAACTTTTCCAAGCTCTGGCTCTAACCCCGCCCTTCCAGGATTAAGAACATAAGAACATAAGAAGAGCCTGCTGGATCAGGCCAGTGGCCCATCTAGTCCAGCATCCTGTTCTCACAGTGGCCAACCAGGTGCCTGGGGGAAGCCTGCAAGCAGGACCCGAGTGCAAGAACACTCTCCCCTCCTGAGGCTTCCGGCAACTGGTTTTCAGAAGCATGCTGCCTCTGACTAGGGTGGCACAGCACAGCCATCATGGCTAGTAGCCATTTAGCCCTGTCCTCCATGAATTTGTCTAATCTTCTTTTAAAGCCATCCAAGCTGGTGGCCATTACTGCATCTTGTGGGAGCAAATTCCAGAGTTTCACTATGCGCTGAGTAAAGAAGTACTTCCTTTTCTCTGTCCTGAATCTTCCAACATTCAGCTTCTTTGAATGTCCATGAGTTCTAGTATTATGAGAGAGGGAGAAGAACTTTTCTCTATCCACTTTCTCAATGCCATGCATAATTTTATACACTTCTATCATGTCTCCTCTGACCCGCCTTTTCTCTAAACTAAAAAGCCCCAAATGCTGCAACCTTTCCTCGTAAGGGAGTCGCTCCATCCCCTTGATCATTCTGGTTGCCCTCTTCTGAACCTTTTCCAACTCTAGAATATCCTTTTTGAGATGAGGCGACCAGAACTGTACACAGTATTCCAAATGCGGCCGCACCATAGATTTATACAACGGCATTATGATATCGGCTGTTTTCTTTTCAATACCTTTCCTAATTATCGCTAGCATGGAATTTGCCTTTTTCACAGCTGCCGCACACTGGGTCGACATTTTCATCGTGCTGTCCACTACAACCCCGAGGTCTCTCTCCTGGTTGGTCACCGCCAGTTCAGACCCCATGAGCGTATATGTATAATTTTACACTTGTTTATACTGAACTGCATTTGCCATTTTTCTGCCCATTCACTCAGTTTGGAGAGGTCTTTTTGGAGCTCTTCGCAATCCCTTTTTGTTTTAACAACCCTGAACAATTTAGTGTCATCAGCAAACTTGGCCACTTCACTGCTCACTCCTAATTCTAGGTCATTAATGAACAAGTTGAAAAGTACAGGTCCCAATACCGATCCTTGAGGGACTCCACTTTCTACAGCCCTCCATTGGGAGAACTGTCCGTTTATTCCTACTCTCTGCTTTCTGCTTCTTGACCAATTCCTTATCCACAAGAGGACCTCTCCTCTTATTCCATGACTGCTAAGCTTCCTCAGAAGCCTTTGGTGAGGTACCTTGTCAAACGCTTTTTGAAAGTCTAAGTACACTATGTCCACTGGATCACCTCTATCTATATGCTTGTTGACACTCTCAAAGAATTCTAATAGGTTACTGAGACAGGACTTTCCCTTGCAGAAGCCATGCTGGCTCTGCTTCAGCAAGGCTTGTTCTTCTATGTGCTTAGTTAATCTAGCTTTAATCATACTTTCTACCAGTTTTCCAGGGACAGAAGGTAAGCTAACTGGCCTGTAATTTCCGGGATCCCCTCTGGAACCCTTTTTGAAGATTGGCGTTACATTTGCCACTTTCCAGTCCTCAGGCACGGAGGAGGACCCGAGGGACAAGTTACATATTTTAGTTAGCAGATCAGCAATTTCACCTTTGAGTTCTTTGAGAACTCTCGGGTGGATGCCATCTGGGCCCGGTGATTTGTCAGTTTTTATATTGTCCATTAAGCTTAGAACTTCCTCTCTCGTTACCACTATTTGTCTTAGTTCCTCAGAATCCCTTCCTGCAAATGTTAGTTCAGGTTCAGGGATCTGCCCTGTATCTTCCACTGTGAAGACAGATGCAAAGAATTCATTTAGCTTCTCTGCAATCTCCTTATCGTTCTTTAGTACACCTTTGACTCCCTTATCATCCAAGGGTCCAATCGTCTCCCTAGATGGTCTCCTGCTTTCAATGTATTTATAGAATTTTTTGTTGTTGGTTTTTATGTTCTTAGCAATGTGCTCCTCAAATTCTTTTTTAGCATCCCTTATTGTCTTCTTGCATTTCTTTTGCCAGAGTTTGTGTTCTTTTTTATTTTCTTCATTTGGACAAGACTTCCATCTTTTGAAGGAAGACTTTTTGCCTCTAAGAGCTTCCTTGACTTTGCTCGTTAACCATGCTGGCATCTTCTTGGCCCTGGCGGTACCTTTTCTGATCTGCGGTATGCACTCCAGTTGAGCTTCTAATAGAGTGTTTTTAAACAACTTCCAAGCATTTTCGAGTGATGTGACCCTCTGGACTTTGTTTTTCAGCTTTCTTTTTACCAATCCCCTCATTTTTGTGAAGTTTCCTCTTTTGAAGTCAAATGTGACCGTGTTGGATTTTCTTGGCAATTGGCCAGTTACATGTATGTTTAATTTAATAGCACTGTGGTCACTGCTCCCAATCGGTTCAACAACACTTACATCTCGCACCAGGTCCTGGTCCCCACTGAGGATTAAGTCCAGGGTTGCCGTCCCTCTGGTCGGTTCCATGACCAACTGGTCTAGGGAATAGTCATTTAGAATATCTAGAAACTTTGCTTCTTTGTCATGACTGGAACACATATGCAGCCAGTCTATGTCCGGGTAGTTGAAGTCACCCATTACTACCACATTTCCTAGTTTGGATGCTTCCTCAATTTCATATCTCATCTCAAGGTCTCCCTGAGCATTTTGATCAGGGGGACGATAGATCGTTCCCAGTATTAAGTCCCTCCTGGGGCATGGTATCACCACCCACAACGATTCTGTGGAGGAGTCTGCCTCTTTTGGGGTTTCGAGCTTGCTGGATTCAATGCCTTCTTTCACGTATAGAGCGACTCCGCCACCAATACGTCCTTCCCTGTCCTTCCGATATAGTTTATATCCAGGGATAACCGTATCCCACTGGTTTTCTCCAGAGGCCATGCTGGCTGGGGCTGATGGGAGTTGTAGTTCAAAAAAGTAACTTTTCCAAGCTCTGCTTAAAATAGCGTACAATACAAAGATTTTCCAATATAACAATAAGAACAAGTCCTACCCCATAGCACAGCAGAGGTTAACTTTACCAGCAAAAGCTTGGATACAGTGTTGTTTAGGATTTTGTTTTTTGGGTGTGTGTGTCAAGATTTATTTTTAGAAATGTATTTTTGCTGTTGTTGGGAGCATGGCTTTGCATTTTTATTGTCGGGTGTTATTATGATGCATGTAGTAACCGCTTAATCTTTTTGTATATTTATTGAGATGTTTTCATTAGTGTATTGTTTATTAATATTGTTTGATTATTGACATTTTGCTTTATTTTTGCCAGAGTGAATTATGCATTATTGATGTTGCAAGCTGCTTTGAGCATGGCTCAGCTATGGAAAGGCAGCATGTAAATAAATGATGATGACAAATTGTAAAAATGATGCCTAAAACCTAACAGCTGTTGGTGCCAGACAAGTTTTCCTGGGGAAAACATTTCATAAATAGGTCACCACTGGAAAAACCTGTTCTCACAGCTCAAAGACTACATTCCAGTCAGGACAAAGCACCTGAGAGTGCGGATCAGGGCTGGTGAGTCCTGGGGGAAAGGCCTGGGGAGATGCTTGCAGGCTGGAGAGAGAGGACTGATGGACACTTGGCCCATGGACTGATGGTTCCCCACCCTTGCTTTACAGGTGTAGGGAACCTCTGGCCTGCGTGCCACTTGACTTAACATGTCTCCTGATTTGGCCTGTGACGCTGTTTTGAGGAAGCCATGCCCACCCATCCCACACCTGACATCATACATGACATCAGGTGTGGCGCAGGTAAGGATGGGGCTCCCAAAGAATGATGAGATTAAAGTGGACTCCAAATTGTCCCTTTGCTGGAGCAAGCCACATTCCCAAATGCCCACAATATGAGCTGATGGATGATAGGCACGTCTTGCTCAAGGGAAGCTTGCTCCTCCCTCCCAGGGCTTCGCTTTGAAGCTGCCTCACATAATAATAATAATAAAATTTTATTTGTGAGTCGCCTATCTGGTCGAATTAACGGCCACTCTAGGCGACGTACAACAACATAATAATACAATATATAGATAAAAAAACAGTCAATAATTAACATAAAACCAGCCTTCCAATCAATAACATCATAAAACTAATCAACCCCAAAAACCCTGTAGGCCTGCCTGAAAAGCCAGGTCTTCAAGGCCCGGCGGAAACCCATCAGGGAGGGAGCATGCCGAAGGTCAAAAGGAAGGGAATTCCTGAGGGTGGGGGCCACAACCGAAAATGCCCTCTCTCTGGTCCGCACCAGCCTGGCTGTTTTGACTGGCGGGACCGAGAGGAGGTCTTGTGTGGCTGATCTCATCAGGCGGCATAATTGGTGATGCTGGAGGCGCTCCTTCAGATAAACTGGGCCGAAACCGTATA
The DNA here is from genome assembly GCF_030035675.1 of Rhineura floridana. Lineage (NCBI taxonomy): Eukaryota > Metazoa > Chordata > Lepidosauria > Squamata > Rhineuridae > Rhineura > Rhineura floridana. The sequence continues at coordinate 31,890,518 of NC_084493.1, forward strand.
GGGCTTTAAAGGTCAGCACCAACACCTTGAATTGGGCTCGGTACACAACTGGTAGCCAGTGTAGATCAACTAACACTGTGTCTGCTTTCCACCACTGACATAGGGCATAGAATCGAGCTGCATGGGGAGGCTTGCGAAACCCTTCGCAATCCTTGCAACACTTCTGTGCACCTCCAGCATTCGGGTTGGGAAGGAGAAGCACGGGCGGGATCACAAAGGGCTTGGCAATCCTCCCCATGCTTTTCCTTTGTACCTTGAAAATGTCAGTTTCAGAAGTGGAAAGGATTAGTGCAAGGTGGCCTGCAAAAGCATAGGGCTGGCAACACTCCTTGCCCTGTGGTTCCCAATCTTGGATTGGATTGTCTTGAGGGAGGTAACCCTTGGTGTGAGTTTAGGGACACTGCAACCCCCTGAGTTTCATCAGCCTATGAGGGGATGGTGTTTTGTGGCTCGTGGAACTTGTTGTTTGCTGTCACCGTTCTAGATGGTCCTCGCTAAATAGCCTTGGAACGCTGTACTTTGCATCCGTCCTGGTGTTTGATGCCAGTGGCACAGTTCAGGTCATGCCTTGTTAAACATGCAAATTGCAAACAAAATTAAAAAGGATCTCTTGCACTCTCTCCTTCAGCCTTTCACAAAACCATTAATGTCCTTTAGCTCAGGGCCATTACTGGTCTAACTAGTTGTTTAATAATGAATGGTTTTTACAGTGTACTGGCCACCCCTACAGTGATGTGTGTGTGTGTGTGTGTTTCCTTTCACATAGGCTGAATACACACCATGCATTTAAAGAACACCCCCCGAGAATCCTCAGAATTGTAGTTTACTCCTCACTGAGCTACAATTCTCAGCCCCTGAACAAACTACCATCCCCAGGTTTCTTGCGGGGGGGGGGACTTTAAATGCATGGTATGGTATGTACACAGCCATAAAAGCCAATATGGAATCCATTCTGAATTTCTAGTTGACTGTCTTTTATGGATTGGGCTACATGCGACATTAAGATCTGTGAGTCTCTTTAGAGACATCCCTTCCTTTTACGCAAAAGCAGCTACTGAGGCCAGCACAGGAGAACAAAGGATTCATAACTCTTTCGACTTGCATCCCAGTTCTGCTGAAAATTGATCAACACAATTGTGTTTACTCCCTCTGGGGAAGAAGTGGGGTAATTTTATCTTTTCCTGAGATGGTGGGAGAGGGGATAGATAAGACAGACGTGGATTTTTTTTTAAAAAAAATTGCTTGTGGGTCAGATGTACCCTAGGTCATTTTGGGAGCCACATGCCAGTAGTGGGTGTGGACATAAAGGGTTGTGCACACCATACTCTGACAAGGACACACAGGCAAAGAACCCACTCCAGCACCAGAAACATTTGCTGGGGCACATGAGGCTAGGGGTTAGCAACCTGATTGTTTAAGATAAGTCTTACCTTGAAGAGCTGAGTATTTAACCAAAATAAGATGTGAGAACCTGCTTTCAATTTTTCTTTCAAAGGGCTATTTCAATGGAATCTTTCTTCCTGTGGATTGTTCCTTTCCAGGGCCGGCCCTACTGAGAGGCAGAGTGAGGCTGTCACCTCAAACAACAGCCGCTGAGGGGCAGGGAGTATGCAGAACTGTGTTTGCTATGTGGCTGCCCAGTGTCTCTGAAGCTAGCCTGCTGCCCTCCTGTGCAGCGGAGGGCGCTTCTCTATTGCCAATGTCAAAGTAAGATTCAAGTGCTAGTCTCGTTGGTTTTATACTGGGAATTGGGGGAGGCACCATCTTGTCTCAGGCACCAAAATGCCTTGGGGCAGCCCTGTCCTCTTCTCTTGAGACCATTGCCAACTGGCACTTCCCTTTTCCAATCTTTCTATTGCACCAGCATTGGACACATTGGGTGGTATTCACCTAACTTATGCTCCTATTTAAACTAATGACCATGACTAATTTATGGGTTTGCGCTGATTGAAAATTAGTTGAACAGAACCCATTTTTTATTGTTATTAGTTACATTTGCATCCTGACCTTCTGCCAAGGAACTGATTGGTATACATGGTATACTGTGAGGTGAATTCAGCTGGGCAATAGATACTGACCAGGTCAACTAGTGAGCTTTATGGCTGCAAAGGGATTTTTGAACTAAGATCAACACTCAACTTACACAGCAGCTCTCCATGTATATTTTCTGAGTACACGAAATAAAGCAGACCCTATCAGTTCTAAGCACATTTATGAGGAGCAGGATCCACTGAAAAAATGGAGTTACTTTTGAGTAAAATGCATAGAAGGCTGATTCCGGCAAATACACCCAGACAGATTTTTTTTTGGAACACTCTTAACTGGAAATAGCAACTGACTATGGAGAAAAACATTAGATTCAATAAAAGATTTTATTCCATGTATTTGGGTTTCCAATGGAAATTTTCCATAACTAGTCTGTGATTTGTGCATATCATCTACTGCAGGCTTAAGAAGAGGGGATGAACTTTTTTTCAGTCTAAGGGCCACTTTGCCTCAGGGGCCACATGCCAGTGGAGGATGGGTGGCACCAGCAGTGAACATGAGCTGGGCACTGAATGTGACTTCTACTCTCTCTCTCTCTCTCTCTCTCTCTCCAAGCAAGAGGCATTACCACAGTTCAGAAACACATTCCAGCCAGACAATGACATTCCTGCCTTCAACAGGGGTGGGTGGGATACTTACCTCCACCCCCTCCCTTGAAAGGAGACTTGGGTGGTTTCTGCTGAAGGTGGGGGGGTCATGTGGTCATACATGGCCAGTCAGAAAGGGGAGGAGCATGGCTTATAACCCAGTTCTGCCCCCAACTCTTCTTCTTCACATCTTTTCAACACCCACCCTCCCTCCCTTTATGCAGAGAGGGATGAGCTAGTCACCTCTTAGGTGCTGAGTAGGACTTTTTGGTGGGATTCTGCCTTTGGGATCCTCCCTTTTTTGCCTGCTCCACACTACTGGGTTTGATTCATTTGATTCACAAGATGGTGTGGTTGCCTGTTATTGTGGAGTCTGGGTAGGTGAGGAGGCTGGGAGGAGAACATGAGGTATACTGAGGCATTTGTTACAAAGGGACCTTGAACTTCCTCATGAGCAGAGCTCACTAGAAATGCAAGTTCCCCTATTGAGCGAGAGCAGCAGGATCTTTGGCTGGAGTTACCCACACGTCAGCCCCAGAGCGTGTATAAATTTACCCTTAACCCAATGACACATACACAGAAAGTAAAATTAAGAGTGGTTTTATTAAGAGAAGAAACAAGGAAAAATATTGCTATGTACAATTACAGTTTTAACAATGAGCAGCTTTCTAACTACTATTCATTCATTCAGCAACACTGGATAGACTAAAGTAAAGAGACTAAACTTATGCACACTTTCACATTAAACTCACCCACAGAAAAAGAAAAAGGAAAGAAAAGGCCCAGAATTTGCATATACCTGTCCTGGAGAGTTGCTGCAAGACTAACGCTGAGAGAGACTTTCGTATCTAGCCCAATGAGCCAAAAAGCTCTGCCCTTGTGTAACCAGCGCTAGATTTTTAAGTTCTCACCCAAATCCTTAGCTCTGAAATTGTCCCAAAGATGCTAGTGTGTGTTGTTAAGAAAAGCAGCTGTTGGAGCCCTCCAGAAGAGGAACTCCTGACCCCTCCCAACCCCTCATGTTTTATACCTATTTCTCACTAAACTGACTCCAATGTAAATGTGACTAGGAGGATGTGAACCAATCCATTTCCTGATAAGTTCACAGTGACCTCCCTGCTGTAGATTCCTTTTTTTCAATTAATTTTTATTCAAATTTTCAAAATCAAGACAATACAAAAACAAAAACACAAATTAAAACTAATACAATAAAAAGGAAAAAAAACTAAAAAAAAAAACTATTGACTTCCGATTTGTCGTAGTTCAGCTATAGGTCTATAATATATAACAAACCTGTCTCTTGATAAATTATAAAATCACCTTCCTCCAGCAGTTATCTTAGTTGGTATCAAATCTCATTAACATCATATCATTTTATTCTTCTACAAAAAGTCAAAGAGAAGTTTCCAATCCTTGAGATATATGTCCATCAATTTTTTTCTAGATAGACATGTCAATTAATCCAACTCTTCAAGTCTACTAAATCCAGTAATTTCAAATCGCTCTTCTTCCTTTATCCATGTTGATTCCATCTTCCATCTTCCATCTTTACGCACCCAATAATCTTGCTGTAATAGTCATATAATAAGAGTCTGATAGGGATTTCCTTCATCACAAATATTTTCTTGCCATCATTTCCGAACGTATCACTGAAGTATTGTTGCAGAACCGCATCTCTGTTCCTCTTTTTTACAGAATGCACTAGCACATCTCTTGAAGGGTTTTTCATTGTCACAAAACAGGAATTAATTCTGTAAACTTTCTCCATTTCAAGTTCCATCAAATCCTTCCAGTCCATGAATTTTTTCGAACCGATGATATCTTTATCTCCAATTTTTTCACCAATTCCTTCAGGGACAGCATTGAATTCCAAACAGTAATATTTGTCTCCAGGATCCATCACAGCCAGGAAATTCAAATCTTTTTCCAAGACCATATTTAATCCAATCTCCAGGGCTTGAACCTTCCCTTTAATTTTTCTTTCATCCTTTTTTAATTTTCCAAATTTATCTTTGTTCTCCTTTCTCATAGAATCCTGAATTTCTTTCAGCTCCTGTCTCATTTCACCAAATTCACTTATCATCACTTGTCTGTTATGTCTGAGTTCTTGTTTTATTAGCTTAATCTCATTCATTATTTTCTGAAACATATCTAAAGAGAAAGTCCCTTCTTGTACATCCATGATCTCAACCACCTTCTTGATTGTCATTCTTAAAAACAAAAAAACAAAATCCCTTCAATTTCCAATGTCCCAAGCAAAGAACAGTTTATTTCTTTATCCAGTTACAAAGGAGTTAATCTTTCAAGCCAGCTGACGTCACCCTCTAGACAGGACGAACTGCCTTATCTCTTGTATGTCCAAAAGTGCCAAAAGAACTTTAATTCACAGCATCCAAATAATTAGTAGCAGGAAGAATGAGCAGATTCATCAAAAAAAAAGTAGACCGGAAAAAATAGTCCCAGACATATATTACTCAAAAGTCTTATAAATTAAAAAAAAAATCTCTTTAAATTAAAAACCCCTCAACCGTTTGTAATCTTTATAATGTTGAATTCCATGCCAGCTTTTTGCAATAAAAATAAAGATAAACTATTTCTATTTTCATCCCCTTAGCTCCGTGAATAAAAGGGAAAGCTATGACTCACCCAGGGTTTCTTAATTGCTGGTTCTTTGACAAATCTCTTTAGCTGTATTGATAACAAAATAATGAGAAAAGACAGGAGAATGCTTGCCTGTTAATCCGTTTTTCTTTGAAGAAAAAAAACCGGCTCACTTAATCAGTTGAGCTGGTTGGAAATCCTAGCTCCGTCCGAGCTGCTGGAAGACCTTCTTTCACAGAATTCCAGCCTCCAACAAACACAACAAAGCTCTGTGGAAAATCTCTACGTTTCTTCCTTATCCGGAAGAAATTTTCCCCAGTCAAAAAGCCCTTCTGACTGGTTTTAAAACTGAAAAAGTTTCCACCAAGACGGGAGCCCGTCCCAGAGGCAGCACAGGAGGAGCGATCCTCCTGGGAAGTCCCCTGCTGTAGATTCCTGATGATTCCTAAAGGTTATGAATTATCCTAATGCTTATGTATTTATTTATTTATTTATTTATTAAATTTATATACCGCCCGACTAGCAATAGCTCTCTGGGCGGTGAACATAAAACAGCATAAAAATACAATAAATAACAAAACAATACTAAAATACAAGCAACAATCCAATACAATAAACATTTTTAAAATTAAATCAGTGTAACTTAAAATGCTTCAGAGAATAGGAAGGTTTTGACCTGGCGCCGGAAGGAGAGCAGAGTCGGCGCCAGGCGTACTTCCTCAGGGAGACTGTTCCATAGTTCGGGGGCCACAACTGAGAAGGCCCTAGATCTTGTCATCACCCTCCGGGCCTCCCTGTGAGTTGGAACCCGGAGGAGGGCCTTCGTAGCAGAACGTAGTGCACGGGCCGGTTCATATCGGAAGAGGCATTCTGCAAGGTATCGTGGTCCCGCACCGTATAAGGCTTTATAGGTTAATACCAACACTTTGAATCTAGCCCGGAAACATATTGGCAACCAGTGCAAGCTGGCCAGAACAGGTGTTATATGCTCGGACCGCTTGGTCCTTGTCAGCAATCTGGCCGCCGCATTTTGCACTAGTTGTAGCTTCCGAACTGTCTTCAAAGGTAGCCCTACGTAAAGCGCATTACAGTAATCCAAACGTGAGGTTACCAGAGCATGTACCACTGATGTAAGGTCCTCTTTACTCAAATAGGGACGTAGCTGGGCTACCAACCGAAGTTGGTAAAACGCATTCCTAACCACCGAGGCTACTTGAGCCTCAAGTGAGAGGGAAGAGTCTAAAAAGACTCCCAGACTACGAACCCGGTCCTTTAGGGGGAGTGTAACCCCGTCCAGGACAGGGTATATATCCACCATCCGATCAGAGAACCCGTCCACCAACAGCATCTCAGTCTTGTCTGGATTGAGCTTCAGTTTGTTAACTCTCATCCAGTCCATTGTCGAGGCCAGGCAACGGTTCAGCAAATCGACAGCCTCACCTGAAGAAGATGAAAAGGAGAAGTAGAGCTGTGTGTCATCAGCATACTGATGACAACGCACTCCAAAACTCCTGATGACCTCTCCCAACGGCTTCATGTAGATATGAAAAAGCAGGGGGGACAAAACTGACCCCTGCGGGACCCCATATTGGAGAGCCCGCGGTGTCGAGCAATGTTCCCCAAGCACTACCTTCTGGAGACGACCCGCCAAGTAGGAGCGGAACCACTGCCAAGCAGTACCTCCAACTCCCAACTCCGCGAGCCTCTCCAGAAGGATACCATGGTCGATGGTATCAAAAGCCGCTGAGAGATCAAGGAGAATCAACAGAGTTACACTCCCTCTGTCTTTTTCCCGACATAGGTCATCGTACAGGGCGACCAAGGCTGTCTCAGTGCCAAAACCGGGCCTAAAACCCGATTGAAATGGATCTAGATAATCAGTTTCATCCAATAGTGCCTGGAGCTGGCCAGCAACCACCCGTTCCAAGACCTTGCCCAGGAATGGAACATTCGCCACTGGCCTGTAGCTGTTAAAATTGTCTGGGTCCAAGGAAGGCTTTTTCAGGAGTGGTCTCACCACTGCCTCTTTCAGACAGCCCGGGACCACTCCCTCTCGTAAAGAGGCATTTATCACTTCCTTGGCCCAGCTACCTGTTCCATTCCTACTAGTTTTTATCAGCCAGGAGGGGCAAGGATCCAGTACCGAAGTGGTTGCACGTACCTGTCCAAGCACCTTGTCCACGTCCTCGAGTTGAACCAACTGAAGCTCATCCAACAAAACAGGACAAGACTGTGCTCCGGACATCTCACTAGGATCTACTGCTATAACTTGAGAGTCTAGGTCCTGGCGGATACATGAGATCTTATTCTGGAAGTGATCAGCAAACTGATTACAGCGGGCCTCCGATGATTCCACCGTGTCCGGAGGGTTTGAATGGAGAAGCCCCCGGACAACTCGAAAGAGCTCCGCTGGGCGGCAAAGAGATGATTTAATAGTGGCAGCAAAATGATGTTTTTTAGCTGCCTTCACTGCTCCTACATAGAGCTTAGTCGAAGCACTAACCAGCGCATAATTGTATCCGTCGGGAGTTCGTCTCCATTTCCGCTCAAGCCTCCTCCTATCTTGCTTCATCGCTCTCAGCTCCGGAGTATACCATGGAGCTGTATGAGCTCTACACAGGAGAGGGCGTGCAGGAGCGATCGTGTTTACAGCCCGGGTCATCTCCGTATTCCACAGAGCGACCAGGGCTTCAGCAGGAGCGCCAGTCCTATCAGCCGGAAAATCCCCCAGAGCCCTTTGAAAACCTTCAGGATCCATTAGTCTCCGGGGGCGGACCATTTTAATAAGTCCCCCACCCTTGCAGAGGGAAGAGGTTACTGAAAGTCTAAACTTCAGCAAGCAGTGGTCTGTCCATGACAAAGGGAGTGTTGTAAAACTCCCCACATCCAGATCACTTTCCCCATGCTCAGTAGCAAAAACAAGGTCTAGAGTGTGCCCCGATACATGTGTTGGACCACTAACATATTGAGACAGCCCCATGGCTGTCATGGAAGCCATGAAGTCCTGAGCCGCGCCAGACAAAGTGGTCTCGGCATGAATGTTGAAATCCCCCAGTACTATTAGTCTGGGGGACCTCAACAATATATCCGAGACCACTTCCGCCAGCTCAGTTAGGGAAGCCATTGGGCAGCAAGGTGGGCGGTACACCAAAAGGATTCCCAGCCTGTCCCTCTGGCCCAACACAAGGTGCAAACACTCCACTGTAAAACCGTTTCTTTGTTTGAAAGGAGCTCCTGATTCTTCCTGGGTGACATTCCCCAAATTTCCATAGGAGTCAGGAAGTCTATATCTTCAGGTTTGCAAGATATGTACTCAGAGGTCACAGAGGGGCTGTCTTCTAGGAATCTTTGCTGTAGCCCGCATTCCAAACTCTGGTTCACTGAGATGAATCAAAGATTAAAAATTCCTAATATTTGATTCCTCATTACATATTCTTGGGCTAAGGAGCACCTTCTAGCGATTTTCCAGCACTTCATACCTTTGGGGGAGGGCTTGTGACTTGACTCACGCACTGGGGTGAACATCAGTTAGAGGTGGATCTGCTTGTGGATCACGATCCATTCAAGTTTCAGCCATTCCACAAGAATGCAAGAGTGACCTCCCAGGCGTCCCCCCTACTGCCGTGCAGGACTGTGACACCCGCCGGCATGCCCCACCTATCTCTCCCTTGACGTAAATGCTGGTTGCACTGTGGGCGTAAGCTGTGGGAGGTGCGTGCGTAGCACACACGCGTGCCATAAACCAAGATGGTGGCAGAGGCATCAGCCCCTTAGGGCAGCCTCGACCACCATCTTGGTTGATGGCAGGCATGTGTGCACAGTGCAGGCAGCATTCACCAAGGGAAAGGTGGGGGTATGCGTGCGTGTGCCTGGGCCTGTGGCAGGCTGGTGCCCAAGAGCCCGGGCATGCCTGGCACCAGCCCTGGTACAGGTTTGACACATACCCAAGGTTCACCTAGTAAGGAGGGTGGTATTTATTTACAATCCTTGGCTGGGGAGCCACAGCTGGTGGCTGGTTGACATTCCCAGAGGAATGTAGGAAATTATGCCCTACCAGATAAAATTAAATCCAGATCAGCCCCACACAGCTGACTTAGGTTAATTTGCTTGATTGGGTCTGCAGGTTCTCCCAAAAATTGTATTTTAATAAATATAACATTTACCCAAGCTATGTCTCATTAGTCTTCTGTATGGCTGAGATGCTAAACTCTAGGCATGCATGGAGCAGGGTCCGTGAAGGGTGTGGCCTGGAGAGACTCTTGAGGGCCAGAGAGAGAGAGGCCTGGAGGGCCACATTCATCCACCAGGACTGATGCTCCTCATGCAGTTAAAAAAAAAATAGTGGCGCCCAAAGCACATCTCCATAACTCCATAATATTGACTTTGGATTAAACCTATATAAGAACCACATTACAGAAATATTTTCACTCAGATTCTAAAATGTCCATAAATGTTTCCATTTGATGTTTTCTAAAGGCTGAGAGCTTTTAACCCAATCATCTGGAAGGGTAGGTTTAATGTCCACAAGCCAAGTATTGTTCCCATTTTATTCTTTATGTAAATCCTTCAACTCTCTTGGCTTGTTATTGTGTAAAGAGCAAGAAACAGAATCCAAAAAGCTGACAGCTCAGTCTAACATAATTCTGCTGGGGAAAACGATACGTTAACCATTTTATAAGAAGCACATTATGCTAAATATAAGAGCATGTGGGCAGACCTGAAACTAAACTAGTAACTTTGCAACCTGATTCACAGGCTGCAAAATTAGCCACTGCCCGTTTGTTGATGTGTTAGGCAGTAAGTGTTGAAAACTGAATTCCCCAAGAATTGGTATTGGGACCTATGCTTTTTAAATTGCTCATAAATGTTCTAAAGTTAGGGGTGAGCCGTGAGGTAGCCAAGTTTGCTGATGATTGTTCGAAGTGGTGAAAACAAAAGATTGCAAGGAGCTCTAGAAGGACCTCTTCAAACTGGATGAATGGGCAGTAAAAGGGCAGACGCAATTCAATGTAAGAAAGTGTATAAAGTTTAATGTATAAACCCCAAACAATCTAATTTCACACATACACTAATAGGGTTTGAACTGATGGTCCCAGGCTATGGTCTAAAGCCATATAAGGCCAGCTCCCTGCTGAAGCTAAGCAGGGTCAGGTCTGGTCAGTGCCTGGATGGGAACCATATGTAAGCTGCCTTGGGTTTCATGAAAAAAAGAAAGGCAGGATATAAATTTAATAAATAAATAATGGTGACTGACCAGGAATGAGAGCTTGGGCTTGTAGTAGAAAGCTTGACTAAGATGGCAGCTGTGCAAAAGGCATATTCCATGCCAGATATCACTGAGAGAGAATTTGAAAATAAAATTACTGATATCAAACGTATATCTTTTTTTATTATTTCCCACGCATCTGCAGGTTTGTGGATGTGCTATTGGGTGTGAAGGCACAGTCATTAACCAAAATGGAGACAATAGTCAAGAAATCAGAAGAAGGCTAGGACTGGGGAGGGCAGCGATGAGAGAACTAGAAAAGGTCCTCAAATGCAAAGATGTATCACTGAACACTAAAGTCAGGATCATTCAGACCATGGTATTCCCGATCTCTATGTATGGATGTGACAGTTGGACAGTGAAAAAAGTGGGTAAGAGAAAAATCAGCTCATTTGAAATGTGTTGGAGGAGAGCTTTGTGTATATCATGGACCCAAAAAAGACAAATAATTGGGTATTAGAACAAATTACCATAAGTCATAATTGACTTGAAGGCACATAACAACAACTACAAAACCAGAACTATCACTAGAAGCTAAAATGATAAAACTGAGGTTATCATACTTTGGACACATCATGAGAAGACATGATTCACTAGAAAAGACAATAATGCAGGGAAAAACAGAAGGGAGTAGAAAAAGAGGAAGGCCAAACAAGAGATGGATTGATTCCATAAAGGAAGCCACAGACCTGAACTTACAAGATCTGAACAGGGTGGGTTATGACAGATGCTCTTGGAGGTTGCTGATTCATAGGGTCGCCATAAGTCGTAATCGACTTGAAGGCACATAACAACAAAGTGTACTTCAACAGTGTTGGTGAGATAGTATTTTCCACTACACCTGAGGCAGCAGGCCATGTATCCACAAAGATGAATGTCTGGGGCGGTGGTGAACTCCAAAAAAGCACAGCTGAGGGCTACTGCCTCCCGGTATCTGCCACCTGAGGCTGTTGCTTCACCCTGCCTAATAGTAGGGCTTGCCCTTCTTGTATAAGATCATATTGTGACATTATGGAAGAGCCAAGATTCAAACTGTGGCTCACATTCTTAACCCCAAAACATACAACTCACACAAAGGGATGTTTATTTAATTACTTTATTTTTTCCACAATAATAAAAATAAATTAGTCATAAGCA